>NC_141467.1:52087767-52694434 GCF_009769465.1 Tauraco erythrolophus | reverse complement strand
GTGATGAGCTACATTTTGAATCATCATCAAAAATTCCTACAGCCACAACTAAGTAAAGCATCTCCATCTATTCAGCGAGCATCAAGAGAAAGTGCTGTGACTTGTTCATGGCCTAAATCACTACAAAGGATGATTTCTGGTAGTGGAAAGCTCTTTAAATTTGCACATGAAAGCATAACAAAACAGTGTCAAGAGGCTGAAACTAGACAAATTCAAACTTCAAGCTGTGGATTTTCAAGAGTGAGGTTAATTATCTATTGAAACAAATCGCTGAGGCAATTCATTCATCATCTGATTTAAAAAAAAAACAAAAAAAACATTACTTTTCATTCTGAAAGATGCATTTCACCCAAAACATTTTGTGTTTCATGCAGGAATTACCGGATGACATTATATGATATGCAGGAACAAACATTATGTGATCAAAATAGTCTCCTTTATCTTAAAATATACGAATCAATACAGTTTTACTTTATCTCCTCAGTGATCTAAAGAAATGCTAACTCTCATGAGATCAATAACAAGACCATATGCCTAGCAACTGTGCCTGTAGCTGCACGGCAAAAATGAACTCTGAGACACGTACCTAAGTTGTCTCTAAATAATCCCTTTCACAATGTTGACAAGGCATTTTAACTGGACTAATGCTTTAATGTCCTGCTTTTAATGTCGAGTCAGTTTGTTCAGAGCTGGCACAAGGGCTGTGTAGTGCTGCACCTTGCCAGGGAGCAGGGATCAGCAGAGCCATCTGGGATGTGCCAGTGGGGAACACAGCTAAGTCAGGATGGAACAAGCGATGCAACTTTTTGCTATAGCAAATGTTTCACTGTCTTGGATGCACAGATGAAGAATGACACTAACCTACACCACAGACCTGAAACAGACTGCAATGTTATATGCACTGCACAGATGTGTTCTTGTGTGATATACACATGTATGCATACATACCTTGTATCCAGCACACAGGTACAGGCTCCTGTAATCCCCTCGGAAAAGTGATACCAGAACCTCGTGATATGCTTGTGCAGACTACAACACATGAAGAGGCAGAACTATTCCACTTTGTGAAGACTCCAAGAATAGTCTCTGCAGGTGCTCCCTTGGCCATGCTACTGCATCAGACCCTACTCACTGGGACAAACTGTTGTAAAAATGACAAAACATCCTCAAGTCCAGTCATAAATGGCCATAAACAGCCTCACCCAGGTGAACCGTGGCTTATAAACCTGTCTCCAGTTCTTCCTGCCAAGTCAGATTTTGATACTGCCCTGCCCTCAGGGTCTCCCCTGTGACAGCCCTGCCCATATTCTCCACGTTGACAGCAAATCCTGCGTTACTCACCAAGTGACTGCAAGGTGCTTGCAGGGACTCAGTAAACTGACGTTAATGCAAACCAGGAGCCACACACAGCCATTAATAGGTCAAACCTTGAACTTGTTAGCATATCAGTGTTTATGCACGATATCTGGCACAAGTACGCTCTGCACCTATTTGCTCACAGCAACAAGTGCAGTGTGTCTCCAGACTCTGCTGGCAATAATAAGCTGCATTCCTACAGTGTTTTCCTTCAACAGCTCGCTGGTTGACATCTTGTTTTGGAGCTCTTGGAGCCACGCGTTGCCATGAAATTGGCATCACTTTACAGAAGAAGAAACCTCACTGGAGAGGTTGGGACTTGCCCAGACCATCCAGCAAGTTTGCAGCAAAACTGGAACAAACTTTTGAATCGTTTGAATTCGAGTCCCAAGCTTTTGCTACTAGGCAATAAATGACTTTGCCTAATTGTAATAAAAATGGACAAGTTTCAATGACTTCAACAAAAAATGCAGAAAGGATGTGATCTTAAAGAGTGACTATAGGACTTTCTGAGGTTAGATAGGGATACAGTGGCACAGACTGGTAGAGCAGCCATCAAAATACACTGAGGTGGATACAAAGATGAAAAGATAAAAAGACTTGATTCAGCATCACCTGACATACTACATGCATATTTAAGTGAGTACTGGCAGCATCAGGCAGACTGCAGTCAGCCCCCTCTGTCTGATTTGATCCCACATGGGATATCTGAAGCCAAGAGCATCTGACCAAAATAATAGGTACATTGAGGCAGGTATAATTAAAAGGCGAGCAGGCCTCCACAGGTGAGGAAGGCAGACAAATGAGACCTGATGAAAAGAATATGATTTGCTTACAACACCAAGTAAGAAATACCAGCTTTTTTCAGTACAGGTATTTTTCTAGTTTAGCTGGAAAAACAGTCTTGGAATAAGCTATAGTGGTTTGGACCGGCTCTACAAAAAAATGGAGGTGTGAGAAACTGGGTGAAACTTCTCACTCACCTGTTGCAGCTTGTCTTCACACAGATTGCAAGGCATTCAAGGAGAACATCCTCCTTTCCCACGTGCTTGTGCAGGGTGTTGCTTAACATAACTCCCACTTCTTGCAAGTGCCTCTGGGTGCTATCACAACAGAAATAATAAAAGCTCATAATAAATTACAGAGAATAAACAGCGATGGACGTTTAAACTGATTTTGCTGCAAAGCAATCACGTACACTGTTCCCATTTGCATGCACAAGTAATTCCTCAGACAGATTGCCATCTAGAAATTGCAAGGTCAGTACCACGAGGCTCTTCAGTTTCTAGTGGAAGTGGCAACACAGGTTTCACTTCTGCATTGTGTAAAGTGATGGATACACAGTCAGGCCTACACCTCTGAAGGCAACGCCCAGGGCTTTCCATCAAAGTGTAGAACAGAACCAAGCAGGCAGCTATTTTCACGAGCTTCCTGGCAGCCACCTTCACACCATTCAGGATATCCAGTGAGGAAAAAAGCTTATTTGATCCTAATGGACAATTAAAGGACTTGTTTGGTGTGGTGGAGGCACCAAGCGACACCCTACATGGTGAATTAATATTGGCCAGGCAGCAAAATTTAGTTTTGTATATGCTGCTGAGAACCAGAATATGTATTCCTCATTAGCCTTCCAAGCAGACAGTCCCTAACAGCGATGCATAATCCGGGGTTTAAAAGGGAACCCTATAAGACATAACTCCATAAACATTCTTCAGCGAGAGCAGCTGGGAGTGGGGACGATCTCTTTTGAGCCATGTGTACCACAGATGAGGCAAGGAGCTGTTGGCAGCATTGATCTGGGTTAACTAGTCAGGGCTACTTTTTCCCTGCCCAGAAGGAAAGAGATAACTTTAAGATGACACAGTCAACGGTGTTAACTTTATCATTGGTAACACTGGTGCAACTACACCTAAATGCCTGGGAACTGCTATAGACAGCTCAGCATCCTCACCCCCTGAATATGGCACACAGCCGCAGTAAAGACCGAAGGCTGCAGCAGGACTGAAAGAACACCCTGCTTTGGTGCTCTGCTCTGCTGGCTGCCAGTGTACAGAGGCGACATAAAAACAGATACGTGTTTGGGTTCAGACGGCATCTGCCATCACGCAAGATTTCAGAAGTCTCTATGACGAAAGACAGGCTTCATTTGATTAGTGTTTGTTCAGCAGTCTTCACACTTATACCACTTCAGCTTTGTGAGAGCAAAAAGGCAGCACTTTCTGAGGGATTGCACTGGAATAAGTGTGAATTTCAACAGCCATCTAAATATAGATATGCATCAGAGATTTAGATAAATATTAAAATACTACCTGTTTTCTCTGTTTATACTGTAGGTGGTAGACAAGTGTGATATTATGGACTTAATTAGTTTATGGTGGAAGTCGCCACTGCAACAGATTCCCTTTTGTTTGTTTTGCGACGTTATAAATTGATTCTCTCTCACCTATGATTCTTACATCACTTCTCTATGTAATTCGTTCAGAGAGGAAATGCCATTTCTGTTTAGTCAGTTTTGCTATCCTTCACCTTTTTCACAAGCACTGAAACAAGGTTCATCCATTTTTTTAACTTGCAGTTATGCAAGCTATGCCCACTGTGTCCTCTGCTACATGAAGCGCCTAGAAAATGTGGCAACTCAGTCTCCTGCTTTTAGGATCACACTGCATAGTGCTGAATATTTTTTTTTTTTATGACATCAAAATTGAAACACCATATAACTTCAGCTACTCTGGCTTTGTTTAGCACTTGCAAAATGCCAAGTCCTGCACCTGGGATGGAATAACTCCATGGAAAAGTACAAGCTAGGCAGCAACTGGATGGAAAGCAATTTTGCACAAATGAGCAGGGTGGTTAGGCTGGGCAAGATGCAGAGCATGAGTCAGTGGGCTGTATCAGCAAGGGGGTAGCCAGTAGGTCAAGGGCTGGGGTTATTCCTCTCTGGGACTTGTAAGGGCACATCTGGAGTACTGTGTCCAAGTTTTGGCTCCCCAGAATAAAAAAAAAAAAAAAGACATTGACATACTGGAGCAAGTCTAGTTTACTTGCCACCATGTCAGCTGGGGCTGCTGGAGCACATGAGCTGTGTTTGCTCAGCCCGATGCAGAAAGCTGGCTCTGGGAACATCTCACTGCTCTCAACAGCTACCAAACGGGAGGATGCAGAGAAGGGGGAGTCACACTCTTCTCGGGCAGGCACAACGGCAGCACAAGAGGCAACAGACTGAAGCTGGAACATGGGAAAATCTCTTTAGATATAGGAAAAAAACCCCACATTTTACTCTAAGTGTGGTCAAAGAGTGGAACAGTTTGTCCAAAGAGGCTGTGAAATCTCCATCTCTGAAGATATTCGAAACACAACTGGACAATTTCCTGAGCCACCTGATCTAACCGGATTCTTCTTTCAGCAGAAAGTTGGACTACGTGACCCTCCAGAGGTGCCTGGCCAACATGTTAGCCCATGAAGCTATAACACCAAGACTAGCCTGTATCTTTGTCAGCAGATGGCAATATCAGCTAAATTACATATTTTAATTCCAGCAGCACAACATGCTGTGCATTACCCAGCCGCAAAGGCGATAAAGTGGCGGGGAAATCACAAAGAGGCCGCACGGGAAAGCATGGCGCCCCACTTTTAGCGTGCCTCCTTCCAGCCAGGTCCCGAACTGATCCCAAGCAGACCCCAAACGAGCAGATCCCAGAGCGGCAGAGTGCAATCAGCACTCCTAAAACTGCCGATTGCAACACGGGCCGGGCCACCTGATGTCAGCTGGTCAGGAGCAGCGTAAGCAGCTCTGTCAGCCGCATCCACCAGCGGCGAAAGCCCGGGAAAGCTTTTCCACCAGGCAGCCTGACCTGCCTTGTTTGGGAGTTGGGATTTTATTGCAGCTGCGCAGCAATAGCACACGGGACTGGGAGACTTAATGCTTGGAAATCACGAATTAGTAACTTCGAAGCAAAATTCAGACGCTTCTGTCAAAGCTAGGCTTGTTAAAGCGACTTGGATATATTTACAGGCTACGTGACTAACACCTCCGCGCCGATACAAAGCCGTTGACCGGCTGCCGATGCAGCCTACGCGGCATTTTCCACCCGGGAGAGGCACAGCTTGGCACAGCTTCGCCCTGACACCGGCCCGAGCTCCCCCCGCAGCGCGGCCACCGCCCCCGGCCCCGGCCCCGCCCCGCCCCGGCCCGCCGCTGGGCGTAGGCGGTGCCCGAGGGCGGAGCGACCCCTCCGCCGCTCCCCGAAGGGGCTGGCAGCACCGCCTGGCCTGGTGAGAGCGGCCCTTCCGGACCTGCGCGGGCGTGGCCGACTGCTCGCCCGCCCGCCCGCCTTCTTCTTCTTCTCCTCCTCCTCTTCATCCTCGTCCTCCTGCCTCTACTTCGCTGCAGCTGAGAGCCCTGCTGGCCCCCCGCGCCCCTGTCTGCGCCGCCATGGGGAGCCCGCAAGGCAGCCCCGGGCGGGGCGGTCTCGGCCTCGGCCTGCTCGTCCTCTTCCTCCTTCTGCTTCTGTCGCCTGTGCGGGTGAGCCCCTCCGGGGAGAGCGTCGCGGGGCGGCCGTGCCTGCGGAGGGGGAAGCCGGGCCTCCTGGCACCGCCGGGAGGGGAGGGGAGGGGAGGGAGCGGCGGGTGCTCGCCGTGCGGAGCGGGACCCGCCCGAGCCGAGCGCTGCTGCAGGGCTGGGGGTAGCCGCGGGGCGCCCCGCGGTGTCGGGAGCCGAGGGTGGCTGGGGCGGGGAAGCGGGCTGAGGGAGGCGGCTGTCCCGTCAGCCGCCCGGCGCGGGTTAGGCCGCGGGGCTCGGGGTGCCGCGGTGTCGCCTCCTTGTCCCCGGTGGGGCTCTCCCTCTCCTTTCCCTCGCTCCTCGGCTCGGCGCGGCGCGGGAGAGCCCGGTGACACAGCAGGCCCGCCTGGGAGCACCTGAGGCGGGAAAGCAGGTGTTCTCGGGCGCGGCGAGCTTTTAACTTGTGCCCCGTCCTAGTTCCCTGCTATTGCACACCGCAGCAGCTGCCCGGGATGCCGGGCTCCTGTGGTGTGCCCTGGTTATGCAATGCCCGATCCATGTGAGTAGCCATGCAGTCACATGCTCGTGGAGAGGCTTGCTATGTCCCCAGTGTCTGATTCGGTTTGCTTAGAGTGTTCCTTATGCTAGGTGACAGCTTCCTGTGGTAAGGTCTGCTATTTATTGGTGTGCTATTATAAAGACTACATGCTTCCTTAAAGTTAAGGACTAGAATAAGTTGGACTTCTTGATACTTTAGGAAAAAGAGTGTAAAGCCTTCACTTCTCTCTTCTCCGTCACGTTTTGTTTATGCTGTAGTCCAAGATAGGAGTGAGATACTCCACATTCCTCTGGAGAAATAAGGAGTGTCTTTTAAGCATGAGTAGTTTGTTTAGGTTCCGCCCCCCCCTACTTTGAAACGTACTTTCTAGGTCAAGCTTTATGCTTAACTCTTTTTAAACTCCCAAGTTTGTCATTCTGTGAGTGTGCTGAGGCGCTCCTGTTCTCATATCCTTGTCAAACAACCGTTAAAGAGCTTGAAAAGAAAACTAGGAATTCATTCTTCTATTACCACTGAAGCAGCTCACTGTTTAGTACTGACTCATGATCTCCAGGTGCCTGAGTAATGGGCTTACCAACCTTACCAACGCTCCTTTATTTCATGTTTTTGGAGGGAGATGCCATCTTGCAGTGAGGTCCGTCCTTTAGGTGACAGAAGGATAACTGAGCTAGAGGAGCTTGAAACAAGTTCCCTGGAGGTTTAGGGGTTCCTTGTAGAGGATTTAGCTTTGTAGTCCTTAAGAAGTAAACACTGCTGAATAATTTTTAACCATGCAGGTTTCAGTTTTGTAATGTAAGAAGGCAAAACTTGAGGTATTTTGCAATTAACTTATTTACAGCCTAACACTCCACAAAGTCAGCTTTGGTATCTTTCAAAGAGAAGGTGATCCTTCAGTTAGACTAAGCCTGTATGGTGTTAGATGCTTGCAGAAGAGAACCATTGTGAAGGTGAAGTTGTTTTCTCCCTGTGGCATACTGGTAGTGTAATGTTTTCATACTTTTGGTTGTGGTATGTATAAACTAAAGTGCCATATGTGATGTTTCTTCTTTTTAAAGAAGTCAGTGAATTAGAGGAGCATTTCAGTTTGCAGTCCTTCCATTACGTACACTTTCACAATTAACTTGAAGTATTCAGGCTGTGCAGGATGTATATTTTACATTGAACAGTGCATGGTACAAGACTTATGCCAGCTAAGATGTTGCTAGTTGGTATTAATGTTAAGTATTAGTTTGAGTATAAAGTTAACTATCATCTAAGAACTACATTGAAGATCTTGGCTCCTTTAGTCTTTTTTCTGAATGCAGGCTTACAGGAGGATGAAGTCTTGAAACTATTCCTGTTCTCTTATGAACATCCTAATATGCTGTATGGCATCTTGTGTGCTTAATGGCAGCTGTTTCAGTTGATCCTTGTATAATTATGCTAAAAAACAGACTGTCAAATTAGTGGCTGGCAAGGTCAGACACAGGTTTCCTATCAGCAACTGGGATCTGAAGCTGTAAGACGTATTTGTTTCTGAAATCTTAGGGAAGATGTTAATGGCAGGTGCTGTTGTGCCTCAAACTTGCCAAGTGGCCTGCAGTGCGGTATTAACCTGACCTTGGACATGAATTTCTGAAATGCCTGTGTGGAGCAGCTTGCTTGGCAGGAATGGCAATGTAGCTTCAGAACAAGATGGTAACCACTTTAAGTTACTTCCTGGAAAATCAGGAGTGACTTGCTCTTAGTCTTTCTGGATGGAAAGTGAGGAAGCCTTCTTAGAAGGGAAGAGATGACTGAAGGGAATGACTGGTAGAACTGAATAGTACTTTGCTGGGCTGTAGATGAAACAAAATAAATGTTGCGCAGTATTCCTTTTCCCCTGCAGGGCATCAGACATGTTTTGGTGCAGATGGCCTTAGTTGTAGACAGCTGCTAGTGAGGGGCCCTGTGCTTTCTGATAATGCATGCAGTAAGTGTGTATTTTCCCAATAAATCATTGTCAGCTAACACCAGCTTGCTTCCACAGATACGGAACTACTACCATTATTGCAACTTTCTCTTCCTACTTGACCTTCACTTTCCTGTGACATGTGAAGTGTGCTTGGATGACTCCAGAATTGGGGCTTGCTTGGCCTGACCAGGTGTAGCTAATGATTTTTCTGTCTGAAAGGGAGCTGTCCCTTATGTATGAGCAAACGAACAAGAGGAGCTTGGTGGATAAGCTGGTCTCTGAATTGGCTGCCTCTGAAAAAGTTACTGAAGGAGACAAGAGTTAAAACTGTAAAGTTTCATTTAGTCCATGGACCTCCTCCTCTCATAGGGAGGGCTGTGAGGTAATGTGCAACTTTTGGGGCAGATCTGCAAACTTGACCTGGTCACCTATATCCATAAACCAGTCTTACTGTTTATTAAGGGTAATGTAGTATTGTGTTTCCCTAGAACTCAATTTCTCAGCTTGGTGGGCAATATCAGCTATTAAGTGTGATGTAGACTGGGTATTAAGAGGCGGGGGGTGAAAAGTATGCTGTTTCCTGGAATCTTTCTTCTTGCTGTGCAAGATCCCAGATGTACCATCCTAGGTGAAGGAAGGGGAAACAGCTGTATCTAATGCTGTTGCCTTTTCCATACATTAGTAATCTTAATTGGAGCACCAAACAGTGTTCACTTGTCATCTGGTGTTTGCAAGACTACAAATAGTTACTGTTTCTGTATACAACATCATCATTGTTCTTTGTCTGCTTAGCAGCTACATATTCATTGTTGGTGATGGCTAATGTTGCTGGAAGTGTTGAAGATTTGTTTCAACATGCAGTTAAAGAAACTTGTACTGAAGTAAATGTGTTTATGATCTGTTGAAACAGTAGTTTTAGTACAAAGAAATGGTAACGGCTGGGAACCAGAAAGCTGTAACAGAACCTTTGTAGCATGTTAACAGTCATGAAATGTCCATACTTCCTCATGTGCAAGTTCTTTTATTAGGGTTCCTGGAGCTCTGACCTGAGGTGAAATTTCTCTTCAAACAGAGTAAGTCTACCAGAAGTAGGAATACACTCTTCTGAACTCTGGGGAGGTAGTGAAGGCTAGCCTTAGCCTATTGCCAGATGGTTTCTAAGCTGTACTGGGGGCAGGAGGAACAGCCTTAATCTAAGGTTATGTTGCTGTTGCTTTGTAAAGTACTTAGGAAAGTTCCATTTTAAAATATGGAGCACTTAGTAATGTGATTTTTTTTTAAAAAAAATAAAGAAATAAAAACCCCACAAACCAACCCTGTGTTAGTCTTATCGAGTATCTTGTCTTGTTTAGAAGGCAGTTGAGCTCAACACAGCATTTCTCTGTTAATTTGGGGGCTAGAAGGGCTTTCACTCATTTAAGAAAGATGATTGTTCACCCAAATATTAAGTAACTTGAAAGTCTGGCTCTGCAAGCAGTAGCTTTGGCTTTGTTAACTGTGACTTATTTACAACCACACTTACTCATCCCTATCGCTTACTAGCAGTGTAGGCATGTTCTTCTGAAAGAATGGAAGGAGCAAAGTACTTGCCTTATTCAGGTGCTTAATCTAGCTTTTACTAGAAGGTTTTTGCGGGAAGAACTTCCAGCTATATCTTATCAGTGGTGATGGAGTAGTTACTTAGTTACTTGTAGTATCTATCCCTGAATACTGTCTGAAACCTAGGAGACCAGCCCTCTCCCATATTTTGTGGCTGACTCAGCGATGAGCATGCTATTGAATTGTTAACCACTGTAAATTAAGGATTACCAAAGTTTACCAGTTCAGGGAACAAATCCAGACTTTTATTAGTGAGATCCTGCTAGGTCATAGTATAAAAATCTAATCTTAGATTCTCTCTGAAATTGCGTTCTTGGTGTTAATACTGAAATAGAGTATTCAAATTTGCAGTTCTAGGTCTAAGTACTCTTCCAGTAGTTAAAAGTAACTGATCTGTTCAGCTTTTCTAAACAGGCTGAAAGTTTGAGTGATAAACATATTGGTTTTTCCACTATAGGTTTTATCGATGTGGAACTTCAGTAATATGGATCTAAGTTCTTTATTCAAATTGCAAGTGTAACCTAACACTAGGCTGAAATGCCTTGTCTTGCTTTGTTTTCTTGCGTGTTTAGCAGAATACTTTTTGGTAGGTGACCAAGTGTCATGTGCAAATAAGTTGCTTTAAGTTTTGTCCTGAAAATGGTGGCAAAAGCTGTGTAGGTAGACACAGTACAGCTTGCATTTTGTTTTGTATCTGTGTAGTTATAACCAAGAAAGTGTTACCTTGAAATACAGATACCATTTTTAAAACAATAGAACTATCAGTCAACCTGATGGGGTAGCTGAAATTTACTTTAAGTTTTTCTATGTAACAAGTGCCTCGATAAGGGTGGGGTTTTTTGTAACTGGTAACTGCATTACCAGTTTTACCACACTTTTATCTCTGGAAGAAGCTATATCTTTCTGAAAAGAGTAGGTTGATAATTTTGTGGGTTTTAAAAATTAATAAGTTAGATAACAAGACTTGATTAAGCATAGAACGTATGATTACAAACAATTCTAGACTAAATATGGAAGCCAGCCTGATGTTGAAGAAATACCTGATTCTGTTCTCACGGGCAGCAGTAAGCAGCTCAAAATTCTTTGTGCTTTTGCAAGAGTAGCACTGAATCTGTGCTTCCTCTTGAAGAGATTATTGATTCACTTCTGACACTGGTACAGACAAATACTAAACCATCTTCTTTGCCTACTAGTATATTGTTTGCTATTAAAACTGGGGTATATGGGTGTGAGGAAGCAGAGGTGAACATAGTGACTTCTACGTTTGCATCAAAGAACTTCTGTGGCTTCTTAAATTAACTTGATGCATGAGCAAGTTCACAATGTTTCTGTAAATAGTCGTCAAGTTATGGGAATTTAACTTTTTGGCTTATGCTAGTGTTAAACATTGAGTGTTTGCAAGTGCAATCTTAAGGGCTACTTTCCAGCTGGTATGTCAGAATATGGTGATACTTAGTAGCTGGTTACAAGTTTAGCTAGAAGAAATGTTAAGAGTAGAGAAATGAAATGGTGATCTGGGTGAGTGGTACTTGAACTGATTTTTGGACCTGGCTTATAGTGAGTAACTCTGAATCAGACCGTGTTGCCTAGGTTGAGTTAAAGGGAAAATGATGCTAACAGGGTTGGGTAAATTTGTGGAGGTTTTTGTCCCTGGTAAAAAAACAGTTACTAATTTACTTTTTGAAGCACTGTCAGTGGTGTTCAGCACAAAAATGGATATTGTGGAGGCCTTGTAGTTCTGGGTAGCTCTTGGGTATTATGAATACAGCCTTTCAGGGGCCTCTCTGGTCAGTAAACAGTATTCATGGTCAAGCACAAAGCACAGCAGTCTGTCCTTGCAGTGTAAGCATATGGTGTTTCTACAAATGCTAGGTCAAGGCTGTTCAGGAGATAAAAATAGGTCAGTTATCTCTCAAACCGTACCAAGCAAACTTTTGATCAGAGCTGGCCGAAGTGTAATAAATGTTTGTGCAGTCTTTCTGCTTGCAGCCCTGGTGATAGGAAAACCTCGTAGCTATCTTAAAGCTTTTGCTGTAAATAACTTGTTATTGCATCAAATGTTTTAATTTTCAGAATAAATATTTTGACTTAGCATTTCAGATATCTCAGTGTCAGTACCCCTGAATAAAAATATAAGACTTGCAAGATACCTTTGTCCTGTTTCAATTTCCTATTTATACACATAATAAAGAACTGCTTTCTGAGTTTTTTAATAGTCCCTTAAATTGAAACATTTTTAAAATGAGACTTGGCTTTTTCCTTTTTGCTTAGCACTGTAAGCCCATTTAAATGTTGCATGCTTAGACTTGAAAGTGGTGATGGAGAGCATCCTTTGAGATTGTGACAGTACATGGTGTTCTATGGTGAGTGCAGAGCTGTGAAGTTTTGTTTCAGAATCCTCTTTGTGCTACTGCTTCCACAGTCTGTCACTGTGACTGAGTTTGCAAGAAGGATTAACAGGTGGCAGGAGGAACTGAAATATTGCGTATAAGCAATACACTTCTCTCCATGTACACTGGCTTGTGCTCCAAAGTGACAGTTTAACCCACTAATCATGTGCATTCTCTTGGAGATGCTTTTCAAGTATTGATTTAGGTTTTTCTTGAATAAATCTTATACGTGGTCTTAACTGTAGACAGTGCACTTCCTGTTTCTAGACTGCAAGGAAGGGTGGGGAGCTGAACTAGAGATCAGTAATGATGTGCACTGTGTCAAAAACATATGCTTTTGTTAATGGGTGTTCTACGTAGTACATGCTGATGCTCAAATTAGCAGGATGTTACCTAATCTGGATTGTCACTGACTTTTGGAACGGTAGCACAAACTCTACATTAGCTGAGGAATTTGGCAACTATTCTTTGCTGTTAATTAGTTATCTGTGTTGATTAGGTACTTCCACAGTCATGTGTCTGGTATGGGGAATGTGGAGTTGCTTCTGGAGACAAGAGATACAACTGTGCTTATGATGGACCACCAATAGCACTACCAGAGGATGGCTATGACTTAATGCAGGTAAGATTCTTCTAGAGGTCTGCTGCTAAAAATAATTCCAAATTCTGTATTGGGTTCTGTTGGACCTGCACTGTGACCTTTAGCTTTCTCATCCTAACTTGATAAACAGATTTCTGTTTATTATTTCTGATTTCTCAGGTGCAGCTCATAGCCCCAACTTTGTGAAGGTAATATACCTCAGTTTCTGCTCAGAGATATGAGAAGTCTCCAAAACATGGGACTCCAGGCTTTCACAAACATAACCTTAAATATCGAATTGGTTCACTTTCCTGCGTATTTTCCTCACTGGCTTGAGCACTCTTTAATCAGATTGGTTTCTTGGGACTTTTCCAAACTATGATACATTCTGCAGTTATGCCTTTCTCATCTCTAAAGGACAAGACTAAACTATGTTTTCCATCAGATGATCATTCCTGATCTCTTAAATAGGAAGGCAGTAACTGACACTCATTCAAATGGAGGAAACTTGGATGAAGTTCAGTCTCCTTAGCTGAGCTGAGTGTGAGACTGTATTTCCTTATCTGGGCTTTAGCTGTCAAAGTGAACAAAACCACAGTAAAATAGAGCTTGTGTATTTGATGCACAACACAGGATGATATTGCCAGGTTTGCCTTCTGGCAGGTGACAGTTCAAAGCTTGAAATTCTGAAACAGCTATAGAGCTTTAACGGTTTGGCTGGTGGCAAGAGTGACCTAAATACGTAGGTGAGCTAACTACTGTTTTGTGCTGTTTCTGAAGACTTAATGTGCAGTTCTTGTATGTTACTGTCTTGTATTAAATGCACTTGTCTCTTCTATACACTGAACATGAAATAGCTCTTCCAAGTAATCAATGATTTTGTGGTTAGTGGCTTGCCTTCTGAGATGTCAGAATCTGGTGCTATCTGGAAGGTACACTAGAGGAGAAGCTGCGGGAATACTTTCAACTTGGATAAACATCTTTTGTCCTCTTTACTAATAGACTCTCAAATACCATTATCATTCTATATATAGACCCTGGTGACTAAAGGTCATTAAAAGGAGCTTTTTAAAAGGAAGTGATTTCTTGAATAAAAGTAGTGCTGCTTCTCTCTTTTCTAAAGAATCTCATTTGCTAGACTGATTTTCTTGTTTTGTTTTGTTTTCTATGCATCTCCCTCAGCAACAGCTACTGTCTTCTGAAGTATGCTGAAGCAGAACCCACAACTATGAGTTCTGAAATCTTAAACACGCTTGTCCTTCCTTCCCCTCTGATCCTCAATACTGTTTTTATTTAAGGAACTGTGTCCAGGTTTATTCTTCGGCAATGTTAGCACTTGCTGTGATGTTCGTCAGCTTCAGACTTTGAAAAACAGCTTGCAGCTGCCTCTGCAGTTTCTCTCCAGGTATGCTAATGAACGGCAAAGCAAGGAGCTTTAACATAATAGGAAAGCATATTAAGACTCTTCTGTTCAAGTAAACTGTAGAAAAGGTGGTAATTTGATGTAAAGGCTTATCGGGGCAAGGTCTTGGAGACTTCCTCATCCGTTCAGGAGGCTTTAATTTCATGAAACAACTACTAGCATTCTGGATTGAGTTAGCTGGTAGAATAAACATTACCTTAGCTTGTCTTAAGCTACTGTATTTGTAACGAAGCCTTCAGAAGAGGGTGACATAAAATACTGTTCAGTTGTCCTGTTCTAACAGGAGTCTTCCTGCTAGCAGCAGTTAATTTTTCTGCCAAATTCTGTTTGTATCTGCTATTTGAGGTAGACAATTTTGCTAGTGAATGATGGTGATGCTACTGATGAGTATTAAGCAATTTTAAGCACCAACTAATGTTGTATTGTAGATTAAAAACTTGCAGAGTTTAAATATTTTGTTATCTCACTCTGAGCAGAATGTTTACACTTGCTGTGTAGGTCAAATCAGATGTGCTTTGCATCTTATCTCTTAATGTGATTGCTGTTCATTGACTTTCATTCCCAGATGTCCATCGTGTTTTTACAACTTGATAAACCTCTTCTGTGAACTAACTTGCAGTCCAAATCAGTCTGACTTTTTGAATGTTACAAGCACCATACCTTATTATGATCCCATTTTAAAAGAGAACAAAAGTAGCATTACAGAGCTGCAGTACTTTATTGGAGAACGCTTTGCGAATGGTGAGTAAAGAGTGTGTTAATTTAACTAGGTTTTTTCAAGGTAACAGGACCAGTGTGCTCTCAGGAAGAATTGGGAAAAGAAAACATCTCTTTGACTGTCTTTTGAAGTTTGAGGCATCAAATAGGTACCAGTAGATCCATCCTTGAAACTGCTGGAACACTAACTTCTGCCTGAGTAGGAGACATTACACTGACACTGTTAATAAGTGTTTTTTGAAGACTCAGCTGAGACTGGACATCTATACAAATGGTTAATAGCTGATAACTCTGACTTTGTTTTTCTGAAGTTAAAGTTGTTGCCAAATACTGAATGTCCAAAGCCTACCTGATATTGAAACTGACTGGCAGGTATGATAGAGAACCATTGTAGTGTACTGTGTGCAGGCTTTACTAAGAGACACTAGCTCCTCTTGAAATGGACTGTTCTAGTCCTTTGTCAAATCCAAAGTGGTGTTTTTTTCTAAGAACAAACAAATTTGGGTTGTAATTTGGTTTTATAGCAATCTTGAAGCATTAATTCAGTCTCTGTACACTTTGTGCAGTAATCTTTAATCAAGTTGAGACACTTAAGTCATATATGGCCTACAGGTCAAAAGTACCTTAAATATGTCATAACTTTCCCTGAAAGGAACTTTACTGTTTGAAAGGGAACAATACTTAATATAAAGTAAATTCTAGTGTAATGCAGAATCAGGTGGCCTACTCAGACTAAGATAGCTGTAACAAAGCATTGCAGCCTTGAATACTGTAAATACAACTGAAAGCATTATTTCACTATCTTAAGATGTTTCCTCTTGGAAGCTATAAGCATATTCTTTGAACTTCATAAATAATTATTGGAAATACTTGGAATGCTCACTTAAATAATAACATTGGTTTAATAATGTTTTCTGTTTTCATGCACTCTTCCTAGCAATGTATAATGCCTGCAAAGATGTGGAGGCTCCATCAAGTAATGTTAAAGCGTTGGGGCTACTGTGTGGGAAGGATGTCAAAGACTGCAATGCTACCAACTGGATTGAATACATGTTTAGTAAAGACAATGGACAAACTCCTTTCAGCATTATTCCTATTTTTTCAGGTAAGAAACTGAATAGTGCTTGCCTTCAAAGCTTCTGTCAAAGGCTGTGTGCTATAGATAATACACTGATTTGTTAAACAGCTGCCCAGCAATTAACGTCTGCAGTCAGAGGCTTTCAAAACAATGTAAGATAAACTTATTATCTTTTTCGATTTCTGCTTGGAAGTCATACTTTGCGTATGCTTTGGATACAGTTTCTTGGTGTAGAGATCTCAAACTTATTAAGGGATGAATGGAATTTAGGCAACTGGATAGCTTGTATTCCTTGGGAAACTAGGGCAGTACCCTGATCTTTTAGGATTTCTTTGTAAGGAATTTGTTACACGCTTCACAATCTGAACAGGTGAGGAGGGGATGACAAATCATTGCTGGAGTGACAAAGTTTGTGCTTATTAGTTTTACAGACTGAAGTGTTCTAAAACATGAGTCATTTAATTAGTAGGCAACTGTAAATAGTTTGTACCTGCTGTGGAAAAAGGCAGTGACTTCTTCAGCTTTAAGACAAAGAAAAGCTGCTCTATATAGAGGCTAGGGGCTTTCATAGAATCATAGAATGGTTAGGGTTGGAAGGGACCTCAAAGATCATCTAGTTCCAACCCCCCTGCCATGGGCAGGGAAATCCTCCACTACACCAGGTTGCCCAAAGCCTCATCCAACCTGGCCTTGAACACCTCCAGGGATGGGGCATCCACAACTTCTCTGGGCAACCTGCTCCAGTACCTCACCACCCTCAATGTAAAGAATTTCTTTCTTATATCTAACCTAAATCTGCCCTTTTTCAGTTTAAATCCATTGCCCCTTGTCCTATCACTACACACCCTTGTAAAAAGTCCCTCTCCAGCTTTCCTGTAGGCCCCATTTAGGTACCGGAAAGCTGCTATAAGATCACCCCGGAGCCTTCTCTTGTCCAGGCTGAACAGCCCCAACTCTCTCAGCCTGTCTTCATAGCAGAGGTGCTCCAGCCCTCGGATCATCTTCGTGGCCCTCCTCTGGACTTGTTCCAGTAGCTCCATGTCCTTCTTATGTTGGGGACTCCAGAGCTGAACACAGTATTCCAGGTGGGGTCTCACGAGAGCTGAGTAGAGGGGCAGAATCACTTCCCTCGACCTGCTGGCCATGTTCCTTTTGATACAGCCCAGGATACGGTTGGCTTTCTGGGCTGCCAGCGCACATTGCCGGCTCATGTTGAGCTTCTCATCAACCAGCACTCCCAAGTCCTTTTCCTCAGGGCTGCTCTCGATCCATTTTCTGCCCAGCCTGTACTTGTGCTTGGGATTGCCCCGACCCACGTGCAGGACCTTGCACTTGGCCTTGTTGAACTTCATTAGGTTCTCACAGGCCCATCTCTCCAGCCTGTCATTAACCCTTCATGTGAAGGGTTAATTCATTTAACTGGGAAGCTTGTGTTGTGAAGGTCTGAATTTTTACTTGGTAGTAAACTGGCTCTGCAACTTGTGTTTTGTCATAGATGTTCCTGTCCATGGAATGAATCCTATGAACAATGCTACCAAAGGCTGTAATGAGTCTATGGATGATTCGACAGGACCATGCAGCTGTCAGGACTGTTCAATTGTTTGTGGTCCAAAACCTCAACCCCCTCCTTCACCTGCTCCTTGGCTTTTGTTGGGTTTGGATGCCATGTATGTCATCATGTGGATCTCCTACATGGGATTTCTACTTATATTTTTTGCACTAGTTTTTGGAGTCTGGTGTTACAGGTAAAGCATTAGAAATGCTCAGCTCTGAAAGTCACTTGCCTTTTCCCTGAAAGTTTCCTTCGCTCAGGACAGAATGCTTATGCCTCTACTTCTTCACCCAGCCAAAAGTCATGTTCTGTGTCAGATGCTTACACTCACGGGAAGTGTTCTAACACCTAAAACCATGTGGTAGAAAGTGAACGCAGAAGTCAGTTTAGTTGATGTGCAACTCTCAGAGCATCCCTAGCTACAGGATCAGATACACAAATCTACAACTTCCATAAGCAAGATCTTGAAAGTATGCCAAAGTCTGGGGAAATGCGTATATCTACTCAATCCGATTGACATTAAGCCTTTGTGGTAAAGTCTTAGTTCAGCTGTGTCTGTTCTTGGATGGTATGTGTTAAGATGACAGAGCACTGCCTTCCAGGAGCTGTGAACTGTCTTCACACTCAAGTGTCAAACTCCTCTAGAAGCTGTGGGGTTTTATGATACCTAAGACTAGGTCAGTACACTAATAAACTTGTATCTTGGAGAACGCATATGACTAAGTAAAAATAAAGTCCTGTTCTCTTACTCAAATAGCTTGTTTTCTAAATTGTAATGGGAATGAGCTGGAAAATTCCAGTGATGGAGAGGCCTATTTACCACATGCAGTGTTTCGTTAAAGCCTCTATTACTTCTGGCTGTTGTTACATATGCAATGAAGTGTTTAACACAACTTACTGTAAGGAAATGTGGCTGAAGGGGAAAAAAATCACTAAAAGCTTGGCTTAAAAACAATGGGATTGTAGGAACTCAATTCAGGATCGTTGTGAGAGAGCAAGATCTAGTATTGGCAGCCATATGTGATCATAACGTAGTTTTCCTGTGGGCTACTATTTGTAATAAAACAGTCACTACTGTTGTGCTGGATTTAAAGGAATGGGCCGTTAATTAATTAAATTGATTTGTCCCCAAACTGAGTCTGTTTTGCCCAGGGCCATGGTTGGTGGGAGATTCCTCTCTGTTCTTATCTTGACCCTCAGGCCCTTTGTTACGTTTTTCTCCTCTCCACCTCACTGAGGGCGAGGAGTGAGTGAGCAACCTGATGGTGGCTTAGCTGCCAGCTGGGCTGAACCACGAGAACCGTATTGCAAATTAAGTTGTTAATACCTGTCCTTAGTCTCCTGTTTTGGAAAAAAAAAAAAAAACACAAAAACAAAACAACACAAAAAAAGCAAAGTTGAGCTTCCCATAACTAGAGCATCAAACTTATGGCATACTTAGCAGCTTTATCTTACTGGGCAACGTGCATATTAACCTATATGAAATGGTAAGGGTGTTGGAGATGTCTGATTCATAGCCCAAAACATCCTGCCATAATTGGAGGTCTGATTAGATTACCGTGAGGAGGCTATTGAACTTATCTCCTGCTCTGGGTGTCAGGAATGAGTATAAGCAATATAGGTCTATCATAAGTGTTCTGTGCTATAACTTGCCTGTCTTCAGGACAGGAAGAAAGTACTTTCCTTTTTCCTCACTTCCCCATTTCTTCAGGCTAAGTAGGTGTAACTTAAGCAGTTTGACTAGTGAAGTTGAGTATTTCTCATGTAGAAATATCTTGCAAATGGTCATAACTCAGAGTGATAACAATTTAAAGAGATTCTCTGTGCTGTTAGTGCTGCTGATCTTCTAAACATGCATAAAGAATGTGTGCTTGATCCAAGCTGAAAAAATTAAGACAGCAGACATGGCTGTAAGTTGTTCCAAAGAATCATAAAGCTGGAGATTTCCTGTTCTTGAGTGGATAAGTGTAGGGGGAACATGGTGCTTATACATTCAGGAGGAGTCAAATACTAAATCTTTTACCAGCATTGGATTCTCTTCTTGCCATACAAATATCACAAGATACCTTTTTAGGGGAGCAGGGTAACATAGCTCTTTGTCTTGCAGGAGGCGGCATTTTGTCTCAGAATACACACCAATTGACAGCAACGTAGCCTTTTCTGAGAACTTCCATCGTGACAATGGTATGTCTTTGATAAGAGTAATACACTTATTAGAAACTCAGCTTAGGTGTGTCCCCTTCCTGTGGATGGGCTCTGGAATTTTAACTTTGTTAGGCCATATAATCCATTCTTACAGGGCTTTATTTCAGTCTTTTTGGCCAGTGTCTCTCTTCTTTTAGAGTAGTACTTAACCTTATTTTGCTGGGTGCTGAAAGCCCTGAGTACCCAGTTTATGGGTCTAGCTATGCAAATAGCAAGTTCTGAAGTGCTTTGTAGCTGGGGGTGGTGGGGGCAACATGATGCTAAAATCAAATCGATCATGTTCTGACCCATCCATGTACCTGTTCAAACCATACTGTGAGAGAACTGTGGTTTAATTTGTATGGCTGCTGAGATAGCTCATTTTAATGCTTATGTATCTTTTAGCTGCTACCTGCCTTTATTTGCTGTGCCTACTACTGTCAAAGACAATCTTGCATGAGAAGGGGCAGTGTTGGGTACAGGCTGGTTTCTGTTCCCTTGACCTCAGTCAGGGGTTGGTCCCTGGGACTGACTCAGTGTAGACATAGCTTCTGGTGCTTGCTACAAACAGAGCTAGAATAAAATTTTATCTTTCCTAGTGGACTTCAAGAAAATGCTGCTTAGTTGAGTTCTCAGACATTTACTGTTTACTTCTTGCACTTACAGGGAAAATTACCTGTGGTGAAAGGCTTGGTGAAAGGTTTGAGAACGGCCTGAGGATGACATTCACATCGTGGGGGGCTTTCTGTGTCAGAAATCCGCGGCCTGTTATCCTCTTTTCTGTGGTCTTCATTGCAATGTGCTGCTCAGGCTTTGTATATATTAAAGCAACTACAAACCCTGTAGATCTCTGGTCAGCCCCAAGCAGCCAAGCTCGCAAGGAGAAGGAGTACTTTGATACACACTTTGGGCCTTTCTTTCGTACTGAACAACTTATTATTCAAGCACCAAACAGCCATCCAGACACCTATTCACCTTACCCATCCGGAGCAGATGTACCTTTTGGGCCTCCACTTACCAAAGAGATTCTCCATCAGGTAATTGGGAGTTTTCAAGGGCAAAGATCTAAACATACCTAACAGGTATAGCCATATGGAGTTGGCTTCCATCTGTAATACCATGTGTCCATCAAAACAATAGCTAAATGCTCATATTAAAAAATTTTAGTCTTACCATGAAAGCTTTTTGCTGAAAACCTTTTGTTAGAGGTAGTCTTGCAAGCTAAATGCCATTAAGTGTTCTTAGTGAGAACACAGAAATAATAGGTTTAGAAACATGCTTCTGTTGATGTGTGCCACTGTCTCTGGAAACTTACAGGAACATGGTTTGCACTTGTAAGTTGTGCCTTGCAAGGAAAATGTTTTCTTGTGCTGCCTTTAAACCATAGTTTGGTTTCTTTTTTCCAAGGTACTGGATTTGCAGGACGCTATTGTCAACATAACTGCTTCTTTTGACAATGAGACTGTAATGCTGAAAGACATTTGCCTGGCTCCTCTTGCTCCCTACAACAACAACTGCACTATACTAAGTGTACTCAACTATTTTCAGAATAGTCATTCTGTTCTTGATCACGCTATTGGGGACGAGTTCTTTGTCTATGCTGACTACCACACTCACTTCTTATACTGTGTTCGGTAAGCAGTACGATTTCGTGTTTTTCCAAACTGTGGGCCAACTAGGTCTTTGTCTTGCTGTCAAACAAAACTAGCTAGTTCTCACTACCCCCTTGAACCTTTTCTTACCCATATTTAAACCCAATACTATGTGGAACTGCAGATTAATATAGGTTGCTTGTGTTTCTGTGTCTAGTACTTCAGCAGGAGTTAAGTTTTAATCAGGTTTCCAGTTAAGCTTGATTTGGTGCAGACACTGGCTCTGGTTTACCTTCAACACGTTTCAGACACTTCTGAGAAGTAGAGTTCTGTAACAGAAGAAAGCTTCTAAGTTGTCACTTCAGTTTATAGTTCAGTTGGGTAGAAGCTACTCCTTGTCTTATAAACTATAAGGAAAACATCTTTAAAACTGTATTTAAATTGAAAGCAAACATGGCACAAGGGCAATGTGCTGCTAGCAGTCTTGTCTTACTTCTCTTGATAGTCAGCAATAACACAACAGCGCTTTTTTTTTCCCCTGTGGTGCTGTGCCTCAGTTGTCAAGCAGAAGCTAACAATTATTGCTGGTGGTCTCTTTAGGGCTCCAGCATCACTGAATGACACAAGCTTGCTTCACGATCCCTGCTTAGGAACATTTGGTGGACCTGTATTTCCGTGGCTGGTGTTGGGAGGATATGATGGTAGGTCACAAAACAGTATTGCAGTTTTAAGTCTTGAGAGTATATACTTGTGTGCTGTCTTTAGCTTTAAGGGTGCATTCTCATTTAACACAGATGTTAAATGCATTCCAGGGAAACTGGGGTTTTGTTAAACTTTCAGTAAGTAAGGATGTTTTAAATAACTTCTCAGTAGACCAGTGCTGAGATTGGAAGCAGACTGCTCTGGAATTGCAAAATGCAAGCAGTCTATTACTGGAATGTACTTGTCCTGTTGACAAGTACACAAATAAATCTTCAGTCTGCTTTGAGCCTGCTAAAGGATCTCTCTTTTCTGGAGACTAGATAAAGACACATGAAATATCTCAAGCTGACATGCTGGGATGTGCATGTTATTTTTGCTTCTGAGTTAAAATAAAGTTTTGTCACTCATCTGACAAAAGTTAAGAATAGATTAAGGTGTTCACAAGGGAAATCCTTCCATAATTATTCTGAAGCCAGAATTTTGTTCAAGCAATTTATCCAATTAAACATAACTTGGTAGATACATCAAACACAAATGTACTAAAACAGCCTTTGAATGCAGGCACTTCTTAATTAAACTGTAGCGTTTTTGTGCATGGTCTGAGTAAAATCCAAGTATGCAAGAGGCACAATGTCTAGGAAACCACATCCTGTTTCTTGTTTGATGGAGAGTCATAAGCCCTGGTTGCATAGTATCCCGTTGTCTAACCATGCAACAGTTCAATATTGGAGTGCCATGAACATGGTAAATAATGAATAATTACTTTTGAATACAATGTGGAATGCTTATCAGCTTCTATTATTTCAGTAGTGTGTTTGAGAACTCTGTTTTAAACAGATTGCATTTAATAGAATTGTAGGGATGGTATTGCTTTGAACAATATTCATTTTAAATTTAATCGTACCTGCCTATACTGGAATGCAAGGTCCATTTCATAATGCCTGACAATTTTTTTTTCCTACTCCATAGATGATAACTATAATAATGCTACAGCTCTTGTTATTACTTTTCCTGTGAACAACTACTACAATGACTCAAGAAAGCTAATGAAAGCCTTGGCATGGGAAAAAGAGTAAGAAGGCTTCCTTTATTCTGAAATGTGTACATTACTTAGAGCAGCTTTAAATGTAGATACATGTAAAACACCTGTACTGTACTGACAGGTTCTCAGTATAACTACAGGGATATTTTGAGAGGCAGCAAAACCAGTTGCAGACAGACTATACTCATCAGACCTTTGTTTTATCTGGCATACTTCATTTACTTTAAGGAAATAGGTTCTAGTCTTGTTAGTGACGCTCTAGTCCACTAGAACTTGCTGACAAGTAACTTTAGAAAGGATTTGATATGTTTTACTTTGGCTAGAATTAGAGGTAGGCTCTTCAATCTAACTGTTAACCACCAGTGGAAAGGTCCAGCCTTATCATGTAATTCTTAAACTTTAATTTTTAAAAACATCTTCCAGATGAGGATCTAAAGCTTTAATTTCTTTCACTATCCTGAAGAGTTAATCTTGGCTTACACAGGCCAGCTGCTCAGGGTAACAGTTCAGATAAAAACTACTGTACTAGAAAGTCTGAGGCTAAGCACAAATAATGTCCACCTATGTCACGAGCCCCTCCCTTCAGTTAGGGGAACTGAAGTAAGGGCTAATAAATCGTTCAAGTACCATAAGCAAGCTGCAGTCGTAGTTCACATGTGTACTTCTAGGTCTAGCTTTGAGGAAAATTGCACTTACACTTTGAAATAGTTTATGCAAGGTATCTGGTGGTCCTCAAACTCTGGAGACATATGGAAATTATTTCAGTATAATGTATATCTAGTGCTTAGAGTAGAGTTCTACGGATATGTAGCCAGCGCTCCTCCCTTAAAAAAAGAACATCCCTCAAAGTACTGCCTGCACAGTGCACTCTTGTGCTACACAGATGATTTAAATTTGCCTTCAACAGACTTTCAAGTATTTCTAATACAAGATGTTTTATCCTTTAAAGTGTGACTGACTTCTTTTTTTTTTTAGATTTATTAACTTTTTGAAGAACTATGATAATCCAAACTTAACTATATCATTTTCTGCTGAACGGAGCATTGAAGATGAAATCAATCGCGAAAGCAACAGTGATGTTGGCACGGTGTTGATAAGCTACATTGTAATGTTCATGTACATCTCCATAGCTTTGGGACATATCCAGAGCTGTAGAAGACTGCTGGTATGTGTAGAGTTCTCATGGCTATAAACACTGAAGCTGTAGCTTGCTGACTAGTTTTTCTTAGCTTTAAATGACTTAAATATTTTTGCAGAGTACTCATATTCAGTCTTAAAAGATTGAACCCTCCTCAGGCAGGAGCCAGGGGGAACATTGTCCTTGTCGTATGTGACAATTCATGTGTGCTTCATAGCCTGAACTAAGTCTATTGTCATAGAATCATGGAATGGTTTGGGTGTGAAGAGACCTTAAAGATCATCTAGTTCCAGCCCCTCTGCCATGGGCAGGGACACCTGCCACCAGATCAGGTTGCTCAAAGCCTCATCCAGCCTGGCTTTGAATGCTCCCAGAGATGTGGCATCCACAGCTTCTCTGGGCAACCTGTTCAGGTGCCTCACCACCCTCAGTGAAGAATTCCTTCCTTAGATCTAATCTAAATCTGTTTTCACTTGAAATGTGCAGTTAATGTAAGCTTTAAGGTGTATAGCTTCAAGTTTGTTTTTTTATATACGTGGATCTTCAAAAGAACCAGAAAAGTAAGCTTTCTACGAACTACACTAAATGTAAGAATGCTTACCCTTGCTATAATCTGGCCTGTGTGATGATGCTGGTTTGATTGACAGTCATAACTTTTTTAGGTGGATTCAAAGATCTCCCTGGGCATTGCAGGCATCCTGATTGTACTGAGTTCAGTGGCGTGTTCTGTAGGCATTTTCAGCTACTTTGGAATCCCACTGACACTGATTGTGATAGAAGTAATTCCCTTCTTGGTGCTGGCTATTGGGGTGGACAACATTTTCATTATAGTCCAGACACTTCAGGTATGTATTCTTTCACACAGACTCTTCTAAATGTGCCTGTCATCTTGGAAGGCTGTTAACTTGGAGCAGAACGTCTTCTGCATTCCATTGCTCAGCCCAGTCTGAGCAGCTCTGGACTCTCACAGGGTATCTAGCAGTCTTGAAGAAAGCCAAGATTATATGTACATTTCTCCTCAACCCCCCAAAAAACCCTCCAAATTAGAAAGCCTCTGTGTTTTTTTTTTTACTGCTAGGTGGTATCGAGCTCATTTAATATAGATTCTGGTGTATGTACTAATGATATACAAATGAATAATACTTTTAACGTCCTTCTTTGGCAGTTGTAGAACTTGACTACTATTTTGATCACTTGTGATTTTAGTATGTTGTGAGCAATAATCATGGACTAAACTACATGCTTCAGACCAGGGAGTTCTGAAACTAAGTCTTAGTGGGTTATTGGCTTTCTGATTTGTCAGGCTCGGTAGCCCACTGAAACTGGCTCTGCCTCTGGCAAGTGTGTGGTTTGGGCTGAAGTACCGAACTTACTACTGTATTTTAAGTCGAGGCTGAATCAAGGCAATAGGGGATGTTCGTGCTGCTTTTGTATTAGAGAATCTAGGCTTTTTTATCTAACTCGGGTTAATTCAATGAAAATAATAGAAGAGAGTTTGAGATGTTTGAAAGTTATTGGGTTTTTAAAGCCATATGCAATCACTTTCTAAATTGCATGATTCAGAATTATAATAAATTATTGCCTTAAAACAGAGAGATGAGCGCCTTCAAGGTGAAACTCTGGATAAACAGATTGGCAGAGTCTTGGGAGATGTGGCACCCAGTATGCTTCTCTCATCTTTTTCGGAGACTGTGGCATTCTTTCTTGGTAAGACTTCTTTAATATTGGAACATAAGTTCCTTATCATACCTGCTTGTTGCAAGAATAAATGCAAAACTAAAATATAAAAATGGAGCAAGAGTTTGCAGAGGAAGCTTAGCTTAGTTGCTCATTGCTATAACCAAGTTTAACTTGACCTCTACTGGGGATAGGCATTGTAGTACTTTGGGACTGGCACAGTTAAAAAGATCTGATTTTGAATCTGTCAAGCTCTTCAGCTTGAAAGGCTGGAGCTTTTTACTGATTTGTAGTGACTGACAAGTCTAAATTTGACCTTAGTAATACATCAAATGCCAGGATGTACTAACTCCTATATTGCATTCAGTCGTCTTGCCACTGCTTGGAAAAATGCCCCATGACAGATTATTTGAGGTTCACTCTTACAATATGTGTTAGAGGCATATCTTACGTTGTTACTCTTCAAGTGTAAATTGGGGAGTGTAACTTGCCATTGGTTCAACTTGCATTGAGTGGCTTAATACTGAAGCAAGATCTTGCTTGGCAGCATGCCTTAACTACCCTCTTACGTTGTCTGCACAGGACTATAACTATAGAATTGAGAAACGTCTTAAAGGTAGTCACTTCTTTGCACAGCCTTAATGCTGTCAAACAGGTCAAAGACAGCAGTCGTAGCCGGGCTTATATCAGCTGTTTTCTTTACTCTGAAGAGAAAAGCGTTTTGTCCTGCTCTAAGGCTAGCATTTAAATTGGATATGTCTAGAAAATGCTCATGTGTTTCTAAGAGAAAGGGAGCTTGCTTAACAAACTGGGTCACTTCCTTCAGGGACACTGTCTACGATGCCAGCAGTTCGCACATTCTCCCTGTTTGCTGGAATGGCTGTGCTCATAGACTTTATTCTTCAAGTCACTTGCTTTGTAAGTCTCCTGGGCTTGGATATTAAGCGTCAAGAGGTGAGTATAAATGAACCTGTAAATGCAGCGTAAAAGGGATGACATGTTCTGCAGAACCATACTTAATCTGCCATTTAATCCATTTTCAGAGGAATAGACTGGATATTCTGTGTTGCATCAAAAGCAATGAAGAAATGAGTGGAGTCCAGCGTTCTGAGAGCATCTTATTTCTGTTCTTCAAAAATCTGTATTCTCCATATCTGCTTAAGGATTGGATGAGACCAATAGTAGTATGTATACTCTGCTTAAAGTAAGCAGTCATTCTAAACTTGAGCAAATGTGTAGTGAGCCTGAAGGTTTAAATACTGAAGAAAAATCTTCAACACAATGAAACAAATGAAGCTTCTAGTATTTTTGCTTTCAGCATTAGTATCAGAAAAAGCTTTTGTAACTGCAGGAGTATTTCTAGGAAATAGAGGCTTGACTTCGGATTGTCCAAAGCCCAGTCTCAAGAGTTGCACTACTGACAATCAAGTCACTTTAGGCATATGTCAACAATCAGCACATGTTGACACCTACACTGCATTAATCTAGAGTGTTGTTGCTGAATCCGTGATTCAGTTAGAGGTTACTGTGCTTATTTACAGAAGGTGTTTGGCTTATCTTTCACTGCTGCCTTCTAAGTATAAATTTTCCCTTACAGCTCCAAAGGGAACTCTGAGGAGCTAGGTTTTGCTGCCACTATTGTACTAAACCTGAGAAGCACACTTAAACTAGAGCCACTTTGCATGGTTTCTGTTAACTCAGTAAATCACTTCTGTGCTTGTTGTTTCTGTACAGTTCTCACTTCCATTGGTTTGTTGGGTTTTTTTTGCAGATAGCAGTGTTTGTGGGTGTTCTGTCATTCAGTACAGCAGTTATGCACAATGTAGAGATCGGACTGGATCAGTCTCTCTCAATGCCAGATGTAAGTCTTTGGATCACGTTGCTTTTCAGCAGTTTGTGGCTGAATTGAAACCTTGATAGCTTGTTGTGCTACCTCAACATTATGTAATAGTAACTTAAAACTTTCCCTTTAAGGACTCCTATGTAATGGGTTACTTCAGCCAGCTCAGCAAGTACCTGCATGCAGGTCCTCCTGTCTACTTCGTCCTAGAAGAAGGACACAACTACACCTCTTTGGAAGGGCAGAACACGGTGTGTGGTGGAACGGGATGTAATAATGATTCACTTGTCCAGCAAGTCTTCAATGCTGCAGAAATTGCTAGCTAGTAAGTCTTTCGTGCTTTTTCTCTGCAGAGTCACAGGGAAGAGATGTAGCTGACCAGTGTCCCCTTTTGATTTAGATTGGGCTCAGCAGTTGATTGTATAACTGACACTCTCTTACTTACTTTATACTGCGGTTTTGGGAAGGAGGGGGAAGGGAAGAAGCTGTGGCAGTCTCCTAGAACGAGGGTAAAACCTGTCTGGACTGGTAGGATATGTTAACGTACTTGCATTTGGAAAAGGGGCTTGATCCTTTAATGGATCTGGGAATGGTAGGAAGAAAAATTCATTAAAATCTCTTAGTATGGTTAAGCTCTCCTGGAAAACAACTTGCGTGCTTAGCTTCTAAACTTGGTGGATAAACTAGCCTAGCAAGGCTAAGCAGGAATTGTATCTAGAGTTCAGTAGTTAACAACTGAAGAAAGTCTTCCTGATGCCTTCTGCTGTAGTTCAGTGGTTTTACTTCAGCTGAACTGAAGGAGGAGCCTTGAAAACTGAGGGAACAATATCTAGAATAGGATGGGGCATAGAGTGGACAGGGGAGTGGAAAGCTGAGCTTGGCAGTGAAACTTGAATGTAGGGAAGAAGCTCCTGCCGTTTGCTAGCTGCAGTGTTAAGAGCAAGTCTGGCTCTTGGATGGGTTGCTGGAGCAGGGGACTACATACTACAAAGTAGCTTGGACCAGAATGAGTTGATGTAGCATGAGTCAGCACTGGAGACATCAAGAGATGCGTTCTGGAATGAAACAAATTAATGATGATGGATATGGTTTTTTATTAGCACGAGGATAGGCTATGCCCCATCGTCCTGGATTGATGACTACTTTGACTGGGTGAAGCCACAGTCATCCTGTTGCAGAGTCTACAATACCACTGGACAGTTTTGCAATGCTTCAGGTATTAACATCCATCTTGTTGCTTGGGGGTTAGCTTGGCTTAAGTTTCACAGCCACAATGTTTTATTATGGTATAAGTCAGGTGAATAGCTTTTCTTACTATGAGCAGGCACCTCTTGAGTTGCCCCTGTAATTTGTTTGAACTCCTGTTTGAGTGAACGTAAATGTTCTACTGGAATGCTGCAGGCTGAAGACAGCCAATGCAATGACTATTCCAAAAATAACATGTTACAAAACACTTTGTCCTTCTGCTGGTTTCATCAGAGCATGCAAGCTTAGTGCTCTGTTTTTGTTTGGATCCTTCAGTTTGGTATAATTCTCATTGGGTCTAACGTAGATAGTGCACAGGTAACTGAGTTCTCTGGTAGCCCTTGCCTTAGTAGTAATAAATAAAAAATAAAGGACTACAAATTTTATACAGAATTCCAGGGCTGATCAGTTATTTCATCAGTGAAAATACTTTTATGGAATTGTAGTATTGCAAGTCAGAAGTTACTAGTGTTATGAGAGAGAATATTTTGATCCTGTAGCTGACCTTCTTCCTGCATTCCTTTAGTCACTGATCCATCCTGCACTCGTTGTCGACCATTGACTCCAGAAGGCAAGCAGAGACCACAGGGAAAAGACTTCATGACGTTTTTGCCGATGTTCCTGTCAGACAACCCTAATCTGAAATGTGGCAAAGGGTAAGAGCCATATTCTGTATATCTTGCTCAGACCAGTATGTCAAAGATACTTGTTCTGCAACTGTGACTTTGTCTGCCAGGTTGTTTATCTAATGTCCTTCTAAAAGTTATACAAACACTTACATTTCACCTGTTCTATAGTATTTTCTGAAACAAAACTGGGAAAACAAATGCGTCATCAACTAAATGGAAGAGCAGCTTTCTCCTGTTCAGAGAAACAACTTCTATAGTCTGTTCTAGTATATCCTGTGCAGTCTTGAAATGTATTGTGCTCCGAAGCTTTCAACAGTTTTGGAAACTGTTAGAAACAACATTATCAGTTACATAAGCTAATAAATTTCAATGCTGCTCACTGACATTGACATCTAAAATGTTCCTATGTTTATACAGAGGACATGCTGCATATAACTCTGCTGTCAACTTTATAAACAACAAATCTGATGTTGGAGCTACTTACTTTATGACTTACCATACTGTACTGAAAACATCATCTGATTACATCGATGCTATGAAGAAGGCCCGGCTTATAGCAGACAACATTACTGAAACCATGGGCATCAAAGAGAAAAACTACCGGGTGTTTCCTTATAGGTATGCTTAGATCTTTCTTGCCTTGGTGACAAATACTGAACTTGAGGAACTGAGAAAAGTACTGGCTAATAACACCTTAGACTTGAGTCTTGTCCAACAGGAGGAAATACACGGACTCTGGAATTTCTAGTAAAACCACAAAAATACAACTTACATCCACAGCACTCACTTTTCTTTACTGTGGTTGACAACTAAGATAAATCAAGAAACCTGTCCTTCACTACAAAGGTAGCTCTGGCTTCAGCCTAGGCACTTCCTAGCTTTCATAATAGGGTTTGATAGTTCTAACTTAAGCAGATTGGGTAGACCTGGGTCGTTGAAAGCTGTTATGTGAATGTATTGACTTCAAACTTAAGTTATTTAATCTTAAAGCAAAGGCAGCAGTGATCTCAAGTACTCATGAGTAACATACTAAAGACTGTATAAGAGTACCACAGTGAGATTGAGCTGGAATTGATATCTGCACAGCTGAAATACTAATCTCTCTGCATAAAAAAAATCCTATCCATCCTTACAGTCTCACTGCCTAACAAATCGATTCAGATCCTCTGCAGTAGTTCCTGCAGATACCATGATCAATCTGAGGAACTATCTTCTGGCAACTGCTGTAGCTGCGTTTATTGAAGCGTGGGAATTACCCTGACTTCCAGATCAAACAAAGGTTGTGTTAGTGAAGAGTTGCCATACAACAGCCAGTGTTCTGTAGGAGTAATTTCACTAATGCTAGGAAGCCAGTTCCTGTTGGTGACCTCCATAAAGAGGGACCTACTTTATCCTTAGCACAGAAGCTAACCCAATATTAGCATAAACAAGGAAGATGGCTAACTACAACTTCTTTTCTTTCCACAGTGTGTTTTATGTCTTCTATGAACAGTACTTGACAATAGTGCATGATGCTATCTTTAACCTCTGCATCTCCTTGGGATCAATATTTTTGGTGACAACTGTGCTGCTTGGTTTTGAAGTATGGGCTGCTGTTGTAGTTTCAATAACTATTGCGATGATAATTGTCAACATGTTTGGAGTGATGTGGCTCTGGGGCATCAGCTTGAATGCGGTTTCATTAGTAAATCTTGTGATGGTAAGTTAACAAGGAATCTCTCTGTTTCCAGGTCTTGAACAGTTCTGTGTGTCTTGTGTGTATGTTCATGATGCCGAGCAGTATTTTTCTGCTGAACTCTGACAGGCATTTGAACAGTAATAGAACTATCTTAATACATCTAGATGGTGTGTAGAAAATGCGTTTGTTCTGGCAACTAGTCCTAGTACTGATAAGATACAGCAATTGAACTGTAAGCTGTACTGCATCTGGTGGTGGTCTCTCCTGTTCTGCAGTGACAGTTGCATTGCTGCTATACAGGCTAGGTGTTGGTGCACATCAACACAGGTGGCTCATGCCTGAGGTGAGGATATGTAGGCTAGTGTTAAGGCTTCTGCTGTATTTATGTTCTACAGAGTAGATCTGTGATGTGTTAGCACCAGTATTGGTCCTGCATAAATGGATGAAACCACTACAGCAGAGTGCCTTGGTGAAACACTCCAGAACTTAGTAATTAATAGCTGAGTGTTGGAGCTCTGGTTTACCCTGCTCTCTAGAGGTTTGTGGCAGATCTGAGGAAGTTACGAGTCAACTGTTGTCCCATGTTACAACTAGACATATGTTCATGCAAGTCTAGCTGCTAGGGAAGCCTACGATGTGCCAACTGTGCAATCAGTGTTATAAATGACTATTTAATCAGCTGAACTTCTATGGTATCAAATCAGCATGTATGTTTAATGCTATTTTAAAGCAATGTCATTGCAGCTAATATCTGTAAACTGATTTTAGTGTTCAGTGTTTGCTGCGTGCACTGTATTGAAGCCAGCTTTTTTCAACACGAAGAAACTCATCTTCCAAAACAAACTCATGTTCTGATTAAGATGAATTCATCTGTTTAATCAGATTAATTGTCCATTAGTAATGACTGGTAGTAAAATGCCACACAGTACCTGCAGCAGCCTCTAGACAGCAAGTAATAAGAGCTTCTAACTTCCAATGACGTTTTTAACCCTGGGAACTGATCACAGCTGCTAGAACTTTTCTAGCCTGTCTAGAGCTCTGAGATGAGACCTTACCATCAAAGTGTTCACATGCTTTCATGTATTTTTCTCTTAACTCTCTAGAGCTGTGGTATTGCTGTGGAATTCTGCAGTCATGTGACAAGAGCATTCACTGTTAGTACTAAGGGCAGTAAAGTAGAACGTGCAGAAGAAGCTCTGTCTCACATGGGCAGTTCAGTAAGTATCTGCTGTATGGTGGGAGAAATGAGTAGCCAAGCTACAACTTCACAGACTATGCCAACATCCTTAATTCATAAGGATGGCCCTGCCTTTTCTTTTTGGAATACTTGATTGAAACTCTTAAAGGTCAACCTAGGCTTCTACTAGTAGTAGAGGTCATCAAAACTCCAATCCTTAGTCTGACGTTACTACTACCTAATAGTAGAGAACAGATTCAAAAGCTTTAACTGACCTAGTTATTGGGATTAAATTTGAATTGTCTCATTAAAGTTTAAGTGCTTCTCTTTTCCACATACTCAGAGGTGACTAGGAAAGGTGCTTGTGAATATGGGATGCAATCAGAGCTATGGGAATGCAAGCAGGGCTCAGTATTTAGGCAGCACAGTCATGTCTCTTTGTCTAAGATAAGTGACCTGGATGGGGTTGGAATAGACTGTTTGGTGATGTGTGTACTGGACCCAGGTAAGGAGCTTTGCTCTGATGTGAGTTACTTCAAGTAATGGTTTTCATCTGTATCTGCCTGATGTAAAAAAAAAAAAAAAAACAACCAAAAAACACCTAAGACTAGGTGGCTGGGTAGATTACAGTGGATTTTTAATCATTCTGAGCCTGTCCTGTGGTGTCAGTTTCTAGTGAGACCAAGAAGTTGAACTCTTCTCCTGCGTAGGTCTTGGATTTGGTTCTAAGGGCTACTAGGGAAGGAGGTAATACTACATATGGGAACCTCAAAATTTTGGCAAATATTAACTACTTAAAGCAAATGGATTACATAAAGCCTTACTTATCACTTAAACAATTGTTTTATTGACAGGTTTTCAGTGGTATCACACTGACCAAATTTGGAGGAATTGTAGTACTGGCTTTTTCCAAATCTCAGATTTTCAAGATCTTCTACTTCAGGATGTATCTTGCTATGGTTCTGCTGGGAGCAACACATGGACTAATATTTCTTCCAGTTCTGCTTAGTTATATAGGTAAGATGTGACAGTCTGCTCTAAAACACACTGCACACAAAAATTAGACCTGTGGATTCTTTCTCTCCATTAAATGGGACAGATTGCAAAGGTTAAAAGGCAGTACTTGAATGTGCCTGTCATTCAAGTAGCTGGTATGTTGGAAAGCAAGGGCTGACTGGTGGCAGTGGCATGTGGAGCTGAAGCAACCACAGCTTGCCCCATGTGGTTGCCCTGTGCTCCTCTTCATGGAGGTGGCTGCTTAGGCCCACGTGGTCCAACAGACAGCAGCATGATTAATGCCTCTAAACCTGGGAACAGGATGGTAGACGGAAGCAACAAACCTGCTGTGGAACAGCGTTCTGGCATTTGCAGAAACTATCTTGCCTTGTGGTAAAGACAGTCCAGACACAGTTGTCTTGACTGTCCTCTTGAATTTGGAAATTCATGCCTAAGGTGTAGTTCTTAAAGACTTTAACTGAGCGTTAGTGAAGGGGGTTGACTGATGCAGATTCACCTACTGCCCTTGCTGACAGCCATTAACAGCAGAGCAGAAGCATGTTTCTGAGGTCTCATCAATGTTAAGCTGGACCTAGACAACTAAGATCATGTGTGCTTCTTGATGACTGACCTGCTGTAATGTTACGACTGTGGAGTAACTCTTGTTTTCTCTCTCTCAGGCCCATCAGTAAACAAAGCAAAAACTTGTGCTGCACAAGAGAGGACCAGAGGTACAGAACGGGAGAGACTCCTCTACTTCTAGTTTTTAGCAGTGTTCAGTGGACTCCATAAACTGTGGCTTAGGCCCAACTCTTCTTAAGAAAACTGAAGCGCAGCGATGTTCTATGACTATCACACTGTAACCGCCACTGACTTGACTCCTGCACAGATTCAACTAGAAGATACCAGCTGCAGCTTTGGAAATAGCTTTAAACTCAGGAAATGCTATGCGTGGCTCGTGTAACAGTATTACTAAAACTAGATGTGTTAACAAGATTACTAAACCACTTCTGTTTTCAAGAGGTTGCATCTTTTTCTTCCAAACCAGCCGAGTTTGCGAGTTGAATAGCTTTTTTTCTCAACAAAACGGAGGTGATGTGTATGAGAATGGACTGCTAAACCACTGACGCTAATTTTAAATGCAGGTCAATGCAATTTTTGTCTCTATTTTTAGGGGGAAGCCATCACAAGTTGTAATATTTTTAGTACTATTTGCCAAAATGTCTTGTATATACTTTATTATAAAATAGCAATTTTGTAGTTCAAAAATCTACTTAAATGCAATAAATTAAGTTTATACATTTCAGTGGAAGAGTCTTTCAGAATGTTGTGGGCTTCATGAGAGCTTGTTCTCCAAAAACTTGTTTGAAGAAGGTGACGTGTTCTTCACAGTGCTCACCTAAGGAGGGACAAAAGAAAAGTTAACGTTAACTTTTAAAACTCAAACTGAAAACAAGATTGTGCAGTTTTACTTACCTCAGTTTGTAAGTACTAATTCTTATGTTTAATGCTTTTGAGTAAAGGAGTTTAACAAGATTAAAGTAGTGGAATACTGAGGTATCTCCAGTATTGCGACCAGTAATCTTGTGGTGAAGCAGATGTCTGATCTAGTTCCTGTATCTAACCAGCAGATGCGTTCTTTACTGTCAAGATGTAAGGTCTTGCAGTGGGATTCTGTGCCTATAGACTACCTGGTGATTAAGAACATGTTGCCACCGCAAACAGTTTACCTTGGTTTTTAAAGTGAGAGGAACTGTAGTATAAAACAGGCCTTGAATTTTTGTAATCTGTGGAAACAGAAAACTGAACTCAAAGGTTTCTTGACCCAGTTCCTGGCTTCAGGAGAAAGCACTAATTGGAGATAATGGCTTTGCTACACCAAGCAGCACAAGCCCAACAAGCTAGCTTAAGCTGCACGTTCCTGTTTGGCTCAGTTTCTTTACTCCTGAGTGCAGTATACAAAGCGGTAAGACAAGTTAACTTTCGGGACTATGCTTAAAAGTAAGTCTAAAATACAGGCTTGAATGCACCAAGAGTTTTATCTTCTACTACAGGCTCAGCTGGAGTGGAAGTGAAACAAGTCCGAGTTCTGTTTGCACATTGAATATCTTGCTGTAACTGCTTACTGCTCACCTGGTGTGAAACTAGGGTTTCCTCGTAACCGCTGATTTCTTTGTTCAAAGAATCTGAATATAGTATAGAAAAGCATGTCATCTTCTGCTTGCTTTGCTGCGTCAAGGAATTTGCGGGCTGAAATGCTGTCGTGTCCTCCGATACCCCTGATGAATCTCAAGGCAGCCAAAACTTGGTGTTTGGACAACAGAACTTCCACTATTTCATCATTTGCTGTGGAAAGTCTCTGTGAAGTCAATCACAGATGTAAGAGTATGCTTCTGATAAATGACTGAGATGCTAGCTAGTCACTTCAAGCTTGGTCAGGTAAGCTGTTTGACAAGTCTAACCCACATGTGATATGGAGTTACTATGGTCTGAAATGCTTACTTTTAACATGTCCAGAGAGAGCTGATGTGCAGGAGGGTAAATGCTTTCCAGGGACAGCAATAGACAAGCCTAGGGCAAAAGCAGAAATAACTTTTGAAATCCTGAAGACTTCCCACCTCCATCACTAGTTTATTGAAGCAACTTGTCTTACATACCAAAGGCTTTGAGTCACTGAGCACATGGTACTGCAGAAACTGATGGAGCATGTAGAACAAGTTGTGTTGAACAAGGGTTTTGATGACCAGCTCATATAGATAGTGCTGTGAATGCAGGAGTAAGACCATCAAAGGTAAGTCTCAATACCTGATTTTATAATCTAGAAGGTGGTGTTGTACAGGACTTAAATACATGACCAAGACTGGTCTGAAACTCCATGTAATTTCATGGAGTGAGGTGACACACTTGGCATGCAAGCACTTTACCTGAACTGCAATCTGGAACTGGTTAAGAGAGCGAATGTATTCCATCAAGACTGCTATAGTGAACTTATGAGGTGCTTCCTGGACAAGAAAAAAGTGACAGGTGGAACTTGCATAGCTTCCCTTTTTAATGACCACACTGTAAGAATGGGCATCAAAAACACCCTAATCTTGACAGTAAAGCCTTCTGCAGGCTTTCGAGTGGTCAACTTAAATTTGCTGTTCTGAGACTACTGCCAAACTAGCACTTAAATTAACTTACCTTCTTCTCTGTAAATACAGATAAAACGTGTGTGTACATGTCAGACTGGTCAATAACTGCTTGAGTGCGGACTGGCCGTTTCAGGAGTGGATTACTTCTGCTCAGGCCTGCTTCTACCACCTACAAGAAGAAAGCCTTTTAAAAAGAAAACTGTAGTGTTGTAGTACAGTTTAGTCAGTCTCATCTGTGCAGAGACTATTTTCTACTGGGAATGTAACTATAAACATATTTGGTTACTGAACAAATTCACATCTGTGGTCATGTTACACTGGATGCATTCTGTTCAGTGTAGGCTTTCCTACTAAATTCAAAACTGCTTTTAAAAGTTACATCAACATCGCTGCTATTATATGCCTCAAAGCCAGGAGATGAATCAAACTTATGATGCTGACACAGGCCCTCAGCCTTAGAAGGATTTTTAGTATGCGGCTGTACTGTGTGAGTGCTTGAACTTTGTTTTAACAGACGTAATTCTGAGATGCATCAGGGCTGTGTATGTTGTGTGGTGGTATAGTGTGCCACAAAATCAGTGGTTTGCAAACTATGTTGACAGTTATGGATTCCAAGTTTCTTTCTGAGCTTCTACCCTCTTTCTGCTTTCAAGCACTGGGGTATGTTACTTTTCATGCTGGAGATATGCTATGCAGCATCTGCCACAACAGTGTGCTTAGTAGGAATCTTAGTCAACCTTGCACAGTAAAGCACCTACTGTGAGCCTGAGGCAGCCCCGGACCTTAGGGTAGGCCTGAATTTCCTAAGTAGAGAAGAGCATGCCTTCCCCATGATGCAACCTGAAACACAAAGAGCATCATCCTATCTTTGTAAGCTGCTGTAGCTAACATGGTTTACCATAGTATAGCTTTGCTCAGCTTCCAAGTACTTCTTATATTCATGATTCAGTTTGTCAAAAACAGTTGCAATCACAGACAGTGATCCCCTTTCTGGCTCACTGAGCACTGAAAAGATAAAAAGAAAAAAGAACTATGAGGAGAAATAACCAGGGGCTTTAATGTTGCCTTTTTCAAAAGAAGATCTGTACTCCAAACTTGATTCTAGACTTTAAAGAAATTCTTTCAGTCATGTCAGATGTATTTTAACTAAATGAGGGGAGGGAGTTGAATTCTTCCATGCTCTTAAATAATTCCTTTAGAATGGTGACTGAGGGTAGTCTAGGCAAATGATATCTTACAGGACTAGCTTGAGAGGTGATCTCAAATCTAAGAACAGCTCAGCTCACTTGTGTATTGATGAATAAGCAGTATTATACTTTCAAGAGACAGATAAAGCATGTGAACTTACTTTGAGAGCATACAGACAGGATAACCATTTTGCATTCTTTCCTCTGGAGAAGGAAATCCATTAGTTTTCCTTTATCTAGCAAGAGGTTAACTACAGGTTCAAGTTTCACTTGAAGACTCCACAGGTATCCTTGGTTTGAAAGTAAAACAAAAGGTGAGTTGCCTTATATAGTATACCCTAGACATACAACTCTTCCACCTTTAAATGAGAACACATCTAGATTATGATGTACTTGCCTTCCTAAGTCTGTTTTAGAGAAGCATTACCCCTGAAAAGTTGTAGTAAAGATACGGTTGTCCTCAGCTGTCACTACTGTGAGGGGTCATCTTACTAGGTCCATCTGCTTAGTCACTTTGTTTTAAGCTGCTTTGTGCACTGAAGGTGTAAACTAGCCACCCTTTGACACTGAGTATAGTAGAGTCAGACAGCTCACTGCTTACCTTCACTTGCACTGATGATAATATCAGGTTGAAAGACAATCCAAGAAGAAGAATCTAAATGTTAAAGTTCTAACATTGATTCTAAACTGTTGCTACTAAATTCGCATTACTGAACTGAAGCAGATCCCATTAACATACTTGCATTTACTGTCACCTTTTCTTGTAAGGTCTTAAAACCATATTCTTGGAACTGTATCTTCAATTTCATGGTGTACCTATTCAGTAACTTCATAATATGCATCTCAAATTACCAAGAACTGTGCTATTGTAATATACTAGATTTCTGTATTTACAATTCTATGAAAGCATTACAGTCTCTTATGAAGCATAATATTTTGTCTTGTAAATGTGCATAGTCAGCTGAAGGTGGACTTAATGGGTCAAGATAACAAATGCTAGCTTCTTCCATGCTTGGTACATAGAATGAGGCTTCAGTAGGACTCTTAGACTCGTAGAGTATTTAAAGGATACAGAGTTTACATGGAACAGGAGACTGACTCGTCACAGAGGCTGGACCTGCAGAATAATCAACATCAAGTGAAGAATTGCAGTACTCTGACAGCTCTCCTACACTAACAAAATACAAACTACAATCTTACACTGAAAAGGCAAGCATGGATTTTAACATATCTAGCAGTTACAGCATGCAGAGGGAAAAAAGTTATACCCGATTTGTGTAGCCAGATCACTGACAAAGAAAATCTGACACTAGAAGGCAAATAAATTCTTCAAATCATGACTGTTTTGGTTTTCAACCACGTGAAAGCATGTGTGCAGAACTATTCCACCTCTAGAATTCTATAGTACTAAATACATAGCCATCATTTGCTGTATTTATATATAATCACTTCAGTTTCTTAAAAAGCAAGACAGGTTTGTACTTTCTGATCCTAACCTTTGTTTAATACAAACCTCCACCTGCAGATTTATCAGTCATGATAAATCAGTAGCTATTAATGACTTCAAAATTCAGCTGTTAAAGAGCTTTTAAGGTGCAGTCATTCCTCTAGAAGCATCTTTCTTCTCTATAAAGAGAACCACACTGCTTTGCCATATGCTAGTGGAACTATGTTCAGGCCATTTCTATCTTGAGTGTAATTACCTGCTATGCTTCTAGGACACAAGAACAGAAAGATAATCCAAGAAGAACAACTTAAGTGTTGGAAGTCCTAACACTGATCTTAGCATTGCTTCTAAACTGGTCCTAAAATTAAGAATATAAGCTTGGATTGTCTTTCAGCTTCTTTATGTAACTTAGTCATGAATTGAGCCAGAAAAGCATAAAGTGCTTTTGAGTATACACACACAAGCTTTTACAGCTGTGGCTGAAAAAAAACCAAAACACAACTCTGAAGCATAAAAGCAAAGTACTATGGGAACTATACACCTTAAACAGCAACTCCTACTTTTCTGCAGTTGGCACAAATTCAGAACACAGATGTAGGCTCAATTTCTTCTTACCTTCTGTCCTCCCCCACCCTCTCCTAAATATGTATGATAGAAATATTTCTAACCAGCATCCTAAAAACTGAAGCACTCTTGTATGCCAGCTGTTATATTTCAATAACCTTGAAAACAGTGTTAGGATATGTATTATACAGTAGTTCTACCTGCCACAGGTATCTGATAGGGTTGTATTGATCGAGGCGGAAGTACAAATTGGTGGATGGTAGTTGACCCATCAAATTCTCCTTTTAGCTTGATGTCAAATATAACTGAAGTCTGCAATTGAGAAGAGGAAAATAGTATTCACGAATATGAATTACTACCCATTTACATGTATTCCAGCTGTTTTTCATAGTACCGTCTTGTGTTCTCCATCAGAATCATAGAATGGTTTGGGTTGGAAGGGACCTTAGAGATCGTCTAGTTCCAACTCCCTGCCATAGGCACGGACACCTTCCACTAGATCAGGTTGCTCAAAGCCTCATCCAGCCTGGCCTTGAACACTTCCAGGGATGGGGCATCCACAGCTTCTCTGGGCAACCTGCTCCAGTGCCTCTCCACTCTCATTGTAAAAAATTTTTCTTCTCTCCAATCTAAATCTGCCCTCTTTCAGTTCAAAACCATTCCCTCTTGAGCTGTCACTACAGGCCCTGGTAAAAAAGTCTCTCTTACCTCCTCATAAGATACTCATGTCAAATTCACTGCTTAGTTATGGATGCTAGAAGCTGTGAGGAAAATGCTGCATCTTCCTATGACATCCTCACTTCTATTACTACCATTCAGTCTTGTTCAACTCAGGTCATTATGCTTCTAACCAGTATTGACCACATTCTTAGCCTTGCACAGTGGAAATTTGCTTCACTTTCAGTGCTCATGAAACATCACTTCACTTATTGGTATCTGCCCTATTCAGTCTCATTTTGTTTTCTGTGTTTATATAGTCATGTTTATAGCTTGACCAAAATGCTGGAGATTAAGTGCTCTGGGTTAAACACTGATGTATAGAATTAACATGAATTAGAACTGATTAGTTGGTGTTTCAATCTAATGAGATAACATACCCCAGTTCTTGAAGCTGCCCAAGAGAAGACAATACAAGAAGCCAAAGCCTTTCCACAAGTTAAGAGCAAAGTATCACTTGAGCTTTACCGCTCATCAAGCCTTGCTACAGAGACTACAGCCAAGCAAGTTTTACCTATGCTACTGTACGGATCAGATCATGTAAGTTTTTGCAGATCTGGGTCTTCAAACTGAAGGAGCATAAGTTTGTCATAGAAACAAATCATTCAAATGTTTACAACATGAGAAGTTCTCAAGATTAATAATTTAGTATCTAATTTAACTCTACCTCTTAGTATGATTCCTTAAAAGCCTACACTATGTAGCAGCAGAGCATCATAGGAAACCAATAAGAAGGGAAAATAAAAGTGTATGAAAAAACAGGCATTAGCAATAGCCCTGAGTAAATGTTAGCCCAGCAAGGTAAAAGGATAACTTTGACTCTCTTATACACTTATGGCTTTGTTTCTGCAAATACTCTGGCTTTTCTAAGGACATGCAAAAAAACTTTCTAGAGCTAACACGCATCATTATTAAAATCCGCCCATAATTTTTAACAGTTAAGGCACAACATAATATAAATAAATCACACCTCAGTATCCTGATGATGTACTACCACCAAGTTATCCACCACATTCAAGGCAAACTTTCCAGTTCTATTCAGCTTTAAAATATGTGTCTTCTTACAGGAGCCCTCTCTACGGAAACAGAGATGAGAAGAACTGGTCAGTAAGCCTGTTTAAATTAAAAGAGCAAAAGTCTGTTACACACATGTGAACTGCCTTGTTCTGCTCTTACCTTGGTAAGTGATAGAGGACTACTTCTGCTCCTGTATTATTAGAAGTCCTTGAGTGATGCCTCAAATAGAGAACATAAAGCTGCCCATATCTAATGAGACAACAGGATTAAAACATTATTTTCAAGTAAGAGCTCTACCAGTCTGTTAGAGCCACACGTTTTAATCTAAAAGAACAGATGGGTGATTACCTAAGTCAAGTGATCCATCAATTAAAAGGGAAAGACTACAACAGCACTCAATGAATCACAAGGTACAGCCTCCACTCATACAAGTTAGGCACCTGAGAACAACTCTACCAACACATCAATTAAAAAATGAAGCATTCTCAAGATTTCTGTACCAATCAAGAACAATTTCATGTAAGACTTCTCAGTTAGCTTCCCCTCTCCACCTTGCCCCAAGAGTTGTTTAGATGTTGAAGCACTTTAAAGCAGTAATAGTGCTAAAACAAGAAACAAGTGCAACCATGTGAGTGGTGGTGTCTTTTCTCAGTATTCCCCAACTGTCACACTTTTGCAAGAAAGGCTTGATTAGTTAGATACATACATTGTAGCCATGGCAATATCTCTCTCAGAAAGGCTCAGCTTGGAGGACTTGGGTGCTGCAGGTAACTCGATTTCAAACTTTGATAGTTTTGACATTGTTCCACTCTGTAAAACAGCAAAAAAGCCCAAACAAAGCCATTGTTAAAGACTTGAAACAGAAAGGTCTCCAGTAACCTTTAATCAAACGCTGTGTCAACAGCACCCCCATGAGGTGGAGAAAGCTGATAGCCGAAAAGAAAAAAAGTCGACACTTTTTTCCTACTGGCATCCCAAACACATACTTCTGGCATAAAAATTTTAGCAACTTTATCACCTTGATTTTATAACATCAGCTTCAGTTACCAAAACGTTTCCATTTTAACTAAGACAAGACAAATCTGTAGGCAAATCCTATTTACAGCTGGCCTGGAGATCTCAAACAGCAGTTCTCTTAATTCTCTCTTGCAGCGAAGCGTATGCTCCAAGTATTAACTGCCTGCTTAACTGGGAAGGGGGCAATATCAATACTTCCCTACCAGTCACAGTCTGCTTTTGTTCCTGCTAACTCCAGAATCTGTCTTATTCTCAGAGCATATTTCTGCTCCTGCCCAAAGTTTGCTCTCTCCCCTTCCTCTTTTCATATAGAATTTATATTTAAGCAAGTTTTCAGAGTTTCCAAAGCTTCTGCTGAAATTCACTTCCCATTCTCATTGACTCACACTTGAGTGTCAAGTGTGAACCCTACAGAAACATCTCCTTTGCTAGAGCTCTATTTTCAAAGATTATTTTAGTATGGTACTTTTCTCACAAAATCTTTGAAGATTACCTTCTGAACACAAAATAAATATTATTTACCTTAAAGCTACAACTTGTTACAAAATGTCCTTAAAAAGAAAACTGTGAGATGCTAGTAAGTTCCACCTAGCCACCTAAGAGAGCACCTTTTCAGGACCCAGAACAGACCCTACACAAGATCAGGCTAAACCAGAAAACCCATTTGAATAAGCTTCTTTTTAATCTCTTCCCTTAGACTACCAGAGAAATCTTCCTAATTCTCTGAGAGAAGTAAGATGAACTCTGTAGTTCTTTTCCTCATTTTTTAAATCATCTTACTGCATGATTAAATTAAAACAGATTCTAGTTCTCAATATGCACTTTTTCCAAGCCAAAAAGAAAAATATTTTCCCAGCAACCTTAAGTATTGTCCATGGGGAAGAACACCGAGAGAAATAAATACTGTAAACTAAGCCACAACATGCTTGGGACAATAGTTGTTTCTTAAGTGCTACCTTTTTTCTTTCTTTTTCAAATTCATCCACTCACATTTGGAAAGTTGTAATTGTATTCATGAGTGAAAGGCCCTTATTCTTTATTATCACACTCAGAGTGCAAATGCCTCTATTAAAAATAAATAATATATACTTACCTAAGTGAAAAAAAATCTCTTGAAAAATATTTAAGTTGTCAAATATGAAGTTCACTTTTTTTTTTTCCCCTCTCTCAAAGTCAACTGTCCAACATTAGCTGGACACACCTCTTTCCAAAGAGGACATAAGAAAGAGCAAATTACATAAAACTAAGCCATCACCTAGGAACTACCTTACAGATCTATGCTTTGTCCTTTGTTTATTATAAGGATGTGAACACATGCACCTCTTGGAAGAAATCCAAGTAAAGCAATAGAATATTTGATTGAAGAAGCAGCCTAAAAAAAGGGGAGCACACAAAATGAAAAGTTTGGAACACATCCCTTTACCTTGAAATAGAATGGCTGCAGGACGTTACCAAGGACAGTGGTTGACAGAAGAATAACAGAGCTCTCTGGACAATACATGTACCAGTTGACATTAATACTGTGATTCTTCAGAAGTTTTAAACTTCGTTTCTCTGGTAATACCTGGAAACACAGGGTATTAGCATTATATTACCCCATCAGGATTCCAATAGCATAAATGGTACTACACAGTAGCTAGGAATGTTCAGGGAGAAACAGTTAAGTGTAAGGGCGTTTACAGTGCTAGAATTAAAAAATCAGAAACCTGACAATTACAGCTTAGACCCCAATTTACTGTAGATAAGAAAATGCACATCGAATCCTTCTACAATTCTAAGGAGCGGAAAGGGGCTGTCTTTTCCCCCTCACTCAGGTCTGAGTATAAATTCTGCCATAATGGATAAAAAGGTATTACAATATCTTTGCTGCCTTCACTCTCCAGCTTCCTTAGTATATAAATTAATTCTCTTCAAGGGCTTAAATCACTTCTCTTTAAAAACACACTTATTTGATTTGTTTCTTTTACCTGCAGGGTTGGTGTTCATAGTCGTTTTAGGTGCCACATATATTTTTCCCCCTCAATCAGCAGGAAATAATGCTGCTTTTTCCGTTGCTTTCTTTAGTACTAATTATTAGTAACAGTAATTACTGTATTAGTAATTACTAATTATTAGTAACAGTCTTATCTCCAGGACTGGAACTATTGGAGAGTGCACAGCTTTGGAGGAAGTTTATAATATCCCTCATGATGAATGCTAGAAAGTGCTCTTTATTATTAGATCTCTCCAACAATATATGCGAAGGTAATTACACATAACACAGAGGAACTCAATGAGATCAACATAGGAAGCTGCCAATGAGATCAACATAGGAAGCTGCCAGTTTGCAGAAGGCTATCACTATCTAGCCAATTATTTGGTTTTTGCTGCATTTTAAGCATGCACACATCCTCCCAATGCTGATTCGTTTTGCAGGAAGTGATATTTCACATTAGATTTAGACACTCGTTTCCATACAAGCCAAGAGCATCTATTAATCTAGAGTTCTCAAGGTTTAATTCAGTACTCCTTTATAGAGGATGTTTGTTAGCTGTACTAAATAATCTCTCAGTGTTAAGATCCCCCCCACCCCAAAAAGTATTCCTCTCAAAGAAAAATAATCATAGTCTGCAAACAAAACAGCAGAATTTCTTTTTTTAGTAGTGCTTTCTCAATTAGAGAGCTAGAAGAAAGGAATTCAAAGATACTGACACAAATTTATGTTTTCAAATCTCTAATTATGTCCTACAAGTTATTTGTATTACCTGATAGAATTCAATTCCTTGATCTGTGATGAAGACAATTTCTGTAGAACTTGTCCAGCAGAATCCTAGAATATTGGCATTCTTTGTCTTTTAACAAACAAGCAAAAAACCACTCTTTTACTTGGAAAAAAATAGCTATTCAGATAAGCTAATATTACTAAGTGAAGAATAGGAGACCAAAGGCAATTTAGTTATCCAGTCACTGGAGTTAATGCTTTTGGCTACTAGACACCCAGCATGCATCAGCTACTTTCATAAAGACTCCCAAAACTATGTACGAACACTGTATGCACACTGTATGACCTGAATTTTTGGCAGCATGTAAGATTCACAAGTTTATTACACAGTCAATTTTTTTTTTCCCCTGAATACAACCAAGTTTTTCTGGTTTAAACCATACTGCCCATTCAACCAATTCCTGACATGAAAAGCCAGTTCCTTCTGTGACAGAAGTTAAGAACTAAGTGAAAATATTTGAAATTACTCCACTCCCAACACTACCATAAACGCTTTGCTAGAACAGTTTACTCAAACACATAATCCTAAGTAATGAAGCAGAGAGTGCTTCAGCTTTAAAGTCTACAGGAATAAAGGGATCTGTGCAAATCAGATGTTCAAAAATTTATTTAGCATTCTATTACTCGAAAATGTAATTTACCTTAGTTAAAGGTTGGAAAGTACCAAACAATGACAATGGTAACAGTTTCTGATAAAACTATCATCAAAAAAAAAACAGAAGTGTTGTTTAAAAACACCAAACATAGCATGCAAACTAGGAATAGCTTACTATCACTGATCAGTGAAATTAGGGTAGAAAACCCACATTAACATATCTGGCATTAGTGTAATTCTGTCCACTGATTCTATATCATCAGCATTTTGTCTCTTCTCCTTCCAAAACCTTGACATCTGTTGCCTCCACAGCATTTCCAGTCCTTTCTAGGAAAGAATTACAGTGACTGGATCAGGAAGTTTTTTATGGTATTGTTAATACCTGTTCGTTTACCTTAATTCAGACAGATAGTAGTGACTATATATCTCATCAACTTCATGTTAGTGTTTTGGAAAGTATTTCAAGTAGTTCTCTTGTAGAGGAAAGGCCACCAGCATAACTAACATCAGTTTCATTTAAGCATATAAGCTTGGGACATTTAACTTACCTTACATTCCTGTGTATATTCTACCTGAGGGCTATCTGGAATAAAATTCAAAAAATCCTGCAAAAACACCCATAAAGTGTGTTAGCAATTATGAAGCACAGATAAGATACATATGTAGATATATGATAATAGATACTAGTTTATCAAACTATTTTGGATGAGATATATAGAAGAAAAACTTGACTTAATATATCCCACTTCACGCCCGCCAGAGAATTCTTTATAGGAGTTGGCTCCACCCCTACTTTTTCTTAAATGATGATACAAGCAAGACAACAATGTTGCCTGTTCAGCCTCTCAGGATGATGGAGGAATCTTCCACTACAGCTGTTGTTGGCCACCAGACCTCTTGAACTTTTGTCTTAGAGACTCCTACTCTGGTCTCCTTAGTAAAAGATTTCCAGCTCCAATTCCCTATCTGCAGGGTGTAGGCTTCTTACCACGCTCTTCAAAGTTCTCTGTACAGCCAGGATCTTGTTCCCCAATGAAAACTTGATGCACTTCACTTCTCCTTTGTCTTCCATCCTATACAGAAAGGAAAAGTTGTTATGGAAATACCATCTAAAATAGTTTCTTATGGAACTCTGTAATACACCCTCAAAAAGACAATGAGCAAGGAAAAAACGCGTAATGCAAGTGCTTTTGAATACAATTTACGAGTGCTGCCAGACAAGTACAGGATCCAAAAGTCAGACTGGAAGATAATGGCAGTTCACTCTTCAAAAGTCCTGAATACATTCGTTACAGAAATATGGCTAGTGTCACACAAATTAGCACCTGAAGTCACTACAAATGCTCAGCTCTGTTGGCCTATGATGTGAAACTGGAAGACTGTGGAACTATCCAAACCTGCGTTCTCAGTTCTGTCCCTGTGGCACTCACCGACATCCTTCATCTGCTCCTTTACTTCCAGAACTACTAATTGACACAAGCCTACTCACTTCCCCATTAGGACATATTCTCTAGAAGAATTTCTGATGTTAAAGTGGGAGCAAGGCTGTTTTCACGACATTTAAAAAATCAAAGATATATTCTCACCAAACAAGCATCAGTAAAATTGGCATGAATAAGGCAGTTTTACATCCAGTATGCATTATTAAGTCCAAACAAAGAGAGAGGTAGATAGTCACACAGGAAAATTGTGGAACCTCCTGAAGTTCACTGAGTATTTTCAGCTCCCTCAGGACTGGTGACAAGGGTAGCCAAATAAAAAAGTCAGAAATACCAACTTTCAGTTCACGCCCTATGTAATACCTGACACACCACACTAAACACTTTGACTACAAATTGCTTTATCCATATCTGGACTGAAGCAATCTTTGAGTAAAATAATACTTCCTGACGTATGGACAGCAGAGTGCAAAGAGCCATCACTCTTAACAGAGGCACATATAAAACAGTTTTCTAAAGATAAAGTAGTTTTATTGAAAGTACTGCTGAAAGATTCAGGAAAAAAAAAGGTTTCAAGAAGAAATGGAAGATAGAAAAGAAACCAATTTAGATTAAACAAGAAACAGAATGCAAGAAACACTATGCTTGAATCACAGGCACGAAATGCATAAATTACAGCTCTATAATGTCCTGCGTTTGGCTGGGAAAAAGAGTTAATTTTTCCATGGGAAGCTGAGAGGAACCCCCGCAGGCAGCTGACCCAGCCTGGCTAGTGGCTATTCCATACCATGTGATGTCATCTCAGAGTATATATTGGGGGAGGCAGGCGGGGGAAGGGAGTTTGCTTCGGGGGTCGGGAGTGGGCTGAGCTCCGGGTTTCCGCATGGTGGTCGGTCGGTTCGTATTGTTCTTGCCGTTGTACGTTTATGGTTGGTTACCCTGTTCTTTCTTTTTTTCCTGATGCTGTATCCCGACCTACTGGTTTTGCCCCTTTCGTCCCGACTTTCTCCTCCCATCCCACTGGGGGAGAGGAGTGAGCCAGCAGCAGGGTGGTAGCTCAGCCACCGGCTGGGCTAAACCATGACAGTCCTTTTTGGCACCCAACATGGGGCACAAAGGGTTGGGATAACGACAGAGTCAACTACCATGTGTTAAAACAAATTTGTTAGACGTGTTTATTTTACTGTGTTAAACAGTCCTTGGTCATAATGCTGCTCTGGTTCCTCACATGGTGTTTTTCTGTAACTCCTTGTATGCCCTATGTATTCTTTGCTGTTTATCACTGCTGGGAGAGGGACCAGGACCCTCTTGGTGCTGTACTGTGTAATTATGGAATTAGGGCTTATGACACAATGGCGGCGCTGCCACGCGCCTCGGGCACAACCTCTGGGAATTTGTTGGTAACAGTGCCCAACTGATGGGGGAGGCAGGGAACGATGTCATCTGCCGGCTCTTCACCCCACCCTTCTCATTCAGGCTGGTTACAACAGCCTTGGAGGATTTGGAATGTCCTGGGGAGTGCTGGCCAGCATGGTCCTGCTGCTGTGTGTCTGGAAGGTGTTTCAGGTCCTGTCTGGGGTTAAAGCACCACTCAAAAAACTCACATGGAGATCTGCCCCAAAGGTGGGATAGTTGCAAGTGGCACGGTGTGTGGGAAAACATGGGCAAATTCCTAGAACAGTGGGCACCTCAAGTGTTTTGGGATTTCACCCCTGAACAAGTATAGAGTCCTGACAGACTGATAGAGCAATTGGGAAAAGTATGCTGTTGCCCTGGCAATTCCAGGGAGACACATCTTGCTGGGGTGTGCTGGGGCCTGACCCATGCCTACCAAGTGGCCTTGTCTGACGCTGTTCGGCACCCTCAAAGCGGGGAGGAGGTCCCTAAATCGCGTACCAGAATGACAGACACTGCAGCTGAACCAGAGAACCCACCTGTTCCCCTGTCAGTGGCCCCTGTACAGAAGATAAAGTGCCTAAAGAAATCAGCTCGCTTAGTGAGGGATGAAAATGAACCAGGACCATCACAAAAACAGGCAGAAGAGGTAGAACCCACATATGAGACGGTGATCATCCGATCGCTCTCGCAAGGCGAGCTGCGAGATATGTGAAAGGATTTTAGCCGCCTTCCAAACGAGAACATTGTTACCCGGCTGCTCCGATGCTGGGATAATGGGGCCAATGGCCTGGAACAAGACAGCAAGGAAGCTAGGCAGCTGGGATCCCTGTCTAGGGAAAGGGGCATTGACAGGCAATTGGGAGAAAAACACAAACCCTCAGCCTCTGGAGGCAACTTTTGTCAAGTGTGAAAGAAAGGTACTCCTTCAAGGATGATATTACACGTCGCCCAGGCAAGTGGCTTGCCACAGAAAGTGGCATCCAGTACCTGAGGGAGTTAGCTGTGCTGGAGGTGATTTACAGTGACCTGGAAATGGGCAGTCACCCACAGATCCAGATGAAATCCAATGCAGTCAGCCCATGTGGTGGAAATTCCTATGGAATGTGCCACCATCATATGCCAACTCGTTGGCAATGATCTTCTGGAGAGAAGGTGAGGAACGAACGGTGCAGGATGTAGCTGCCCAACTCCGGCAATATGAAGGAAGTGTTTCTTCCTCTGTACAGGCCTGCATTGCAACTTTGGAGAAATTGTCACAAGAGTTCCACCAATTCAAAGAGGATATGTCCCACTCTCCACCTGCACAGACCCATATCTCAGCTATTAGAAGTAAGCATTCTGCCAATCAAGAGAGAATACAGAGTGTACACACCTCGAGGTAGCCTCTGTTTTTTCCTGTGTGACCACAGAGAGGACATGAGGAAGTGGGATGGGAAACCTACCTTGACCCTAAGGGCACAGGTACAGGAATTGAAAGGAAAAGCAATCACAAAAGGGGATTCTTCCAGGAAAAGCGTTGCTCCAGTTTCCAGTGGGTGGCTCCCCAGACAGTATAGAAGGGCTGATCCCATCTCCGATTCTCTTGAAGGAACCTCTAATTCACTTTTACAAAAGGTGAGCAATGAACACAGTGACCAGGACTAGAGGGGCCCTACCTCCAGCCAGGGGGAGCAGAGGGATAACAGGGTTTATTGGACTGTGTGGATTCAATGGCCTGGCACATCAGACCCACAGGAATATAAGGCTCTAGTGGACACTGGTGCACAATGCACCCTAACGCCTTCAAGCTATAAAGGGGCAGAACCCATCTGTATTTCGGGAGTAACAGGGGGATCCCAACAGTTAACTGTATTGGAAGCTGAAGTGAGCCTAACTGGGAATGACTGGCGAACACATCACGTTGTGACTGGCCCAGAGGTCCCATGCATCCTAGGAATAGATTACCTCGGGATGGGGTGTTTCAGAGACCCAAAAGGGTACCAGTGGGCTTTTGGTATAGCTGTTGTGGAGATGGAGGAAACTGAACAGTTGTCTGCCTTGCCCGGTCTCTCGGAGGACCCTTCTGTTGTGGGACGGCTGAGGGTTGAAGAACAACCGGTGCCAACTGCTATTACAACGGTGCACTGGCGGCAATATTGTACCAATCGAGACTCTCTGATCCTCATCCACGAGTTGATCCACCAACTAGAGAGCCAAGGGGTGAGCAGTAAAACTCATTCACCCTTAACAGCCCCATATGGCCAGTGCACAAGTCTAATGGAGAGTGGAGATTAACAATAGACTATTGTGGCCTGAATGAAGTCACACCGCCTCTGAGTGCCGCTGTGCCAGATATGCTGGAACTCCAATATGAACTGGAATCGAAAGCAGCCAAGTGGTATGCCACAACTGACATCGCTAATGTGTTTTTCTCAATCCCTTTGGCAATGGAATGCAGGCCACAGTTCACCTTCACTTGGAGGGGAGTCCAGTACACCTGGAATTGACTGCCCCAGGGGTGGAAACACAGCCTCACCATTTGCCATGATTCAGACTGCAATGGAACAGGGTGAAGCTCCAGAACATCTGCAGTACATCAATGACATCATCAAATGGGGTAATACAGCAAAGTTTTTGAGAAAGGGAAGAAAATAGTTTGGATCCTTCTGAAGTCTGGTTTTGCCATAAAATGAAGTCAAGGGACCTGCACAGGAGATCCAGTTCTTAGGAATAAAATGGCAGGACGGGCGTCGCCACATTCCAGTGGAAGTGATCAACAAAAATCACAGCTATGTCTCCACCAACTAGTAAGAAAGAAACACAAGCCTTTCTAGGCGTTGTGGGTTTTTGGAGGATGCACGTTCAGCCTAATTGTGGGTCCTCTTTACCAGGTGACACGAAAGAAGAATGATTTTAAGCGGGGACCTGAGCAACAGCAAGCCTTTGAACAAATTAAACAGGAGATTGTCCGTGAGGTAGCCCTTGGGCCAGTCCGCGAAGGACAAGACGTAAAAAACGTACTCTACACTGCAGCTGGGGAGAATGGCCCTGCTTGGAGCCTTTGGCAGAAAGCACCAAGGCAGACTCGAGGTCGACCACCTGGGTTTTGGAGTCGAGGATACAGAGGATCCGAAGCCTGCTACACTCCAGCTGAAAAAGAGATACTGGCAGCATATGAAGGAGTACGAGCTGCTTCAGAGGTGGTTGGTACTGAAACAGCTCCTCCTGGCACCCCGACTGCCAGTGCTGAGTTGGATGTTCAAAGGAAGGATCCCCTCCACACATCACACAACTGATGCTACATGGAGTAAGTGGGTTGCACTGATCACACAAAGGGCCCGAACAGGAAACCCCAGTCACCCGGGAATCTTGGAAGTGATCACAAACTGGCCAGAAGGCAAAGATTTTGAAATGCCACCAGAGGAGAAAGTGCCACGTGCTGAAGAGGCCCCACCGTATAATGAACTATCAGAGAGTGAGAAGCGATGTGCTCTGCTCATGGATGGGTCCTGTCGCATTGTAGGGAAACAAAAGTGGAAGGCAGCTGTGTGGAGCCCTATACCTGCTGAAGGAGAAGGTGAATCAAGTCAGTTTGCAGAGGTGAAAGCCATCCAACTGGCCTTAGATATGGCCGAGTGAGAAAAGTGGCCAGTGCTGTATCTCTACACTGACTCATGGATGTTGGCAAATGCTCTGTGGGGGTGGATACAGCACTGGAAGCAGAGCAACTGGCAACGCAGAGGCAAACCCATCTGGGCTGCCCCGTTGTGGCAAGACATTGCTGCACGGGTAGAAAAATTAGTTGTGAAGGTACATCACGTAGATGCTGACATACCCAAGAGTCGAGCAACTGAAGGATGCCGAAACAACCAACAGGTGGATAAGGCTGCTAGGATTAAAGTTGCTCAGGTGGATCTGAACGGGCAGCATAAAAGTGAAAACTTTTTAGCCCAGTGGGCCCATGATACTTCAGGCCATCAAGGAAGGGATGCCATATACCAATGGGCTCACGACCGAGGGGTGCACTTAACCATGGACGCTATTGCACAGGTTATCCACGAGTGTGAGACATGCACTGCGAGCAAGCAGGCCAAGCGGTTAAAACCTTTCTGGTACTGAGGCCAATGGCCAATAGGTATGGGGAGGCCTGGCAGATTGGTTACATCACACTCCCACAAACTGGCCAAGGCAACTGCCATGCGCTCATGATGGTGGAAGCAACGACTGAATAGCAGGAAACCTACACCGTGCCCCATGCCACTGCCCGGAACACTATCCTGGGCCTCGAGAAACAAGTACTGTAATGGCATGGCACCCCAGAAAGAACTGAGTCAGACAATGGGACTCACTTCCACAATAATCTTATAGACACTTGGCCCAAAGAACAGGGCATTGAGTGAGTGTATCACATCCCCTATCACGCACCAGCCTCTGGGAAAACTGAACGGTACAATGGGCTGCTAAAAACAACACTAAAAGCAATGGGTGGTGGAACTGTCAAACACTGGGATACTCATTTAGCAAAGGCCACTTGCCCAGTTAACACTAGAGGTTCTGCCAGTCAACCCGGCCCTGCCCAATCAAAACTCCCATGTGTTTTACAGGGGCATAAAGTCCCCATAGTGCACCTGAAGAATATGTTGGGGAAGACAGTCTGGGTTAGTCCTGCCTCAGGCAAAGGCAAATCCATTCGTGGCATTGCTTTTCCCAAGGATCTGGGTGTACTTGGTGGGTGATGCAGAAGAATGGGGACACTCAATGTGTACCCCAGAGGAATTTGATTTGGGGAGAAAATAGCCAAGGAAATAAATTGTATTACGTTAGTGTCACGCGCTGGTCATAGACCAGAGCGTGGTTTTTGTTCATACCCTCGGGAAATGCAAAGTCAAACAATTCCGCCTTTGTGATCCACGCAGCCTGCTGCCCTGGTCTGTTGGAGTCTGGGTCAGCGTGCCCAGCAGAAAATTGACTGCCACGCCTGCTGTCCAGAGCACATGAGTGGTTTGGAGCTAGAATACACAATTTAAGTTCACTTAATTTTGCTTAACTTGCTGAAGTGCATCCTCAGATAAGTCAGTGTTGCTGTAAGAATCACAAGTTTGAACCCCCACATTTTCTCACGTATATAGCGTGTTTTAATAAAATATTGCTGTTTTAAAAAAAAAATAAATAAAGAAATAAGCCACAGCCTAATAATTTCCCCACCATCCCCCCCGAAGACTACAAATTCATGACGGCAAAGCATGCCATCTTAACTGCAAGATTCTGTCTAACGACAAAAATCACAACTACTTATACTGTAATTCAATCATAAAACTTGTATCAGGACTAAGTACCACATAATTTTAAGACTGCAGAATTCTATCTCAAGACAAAGATGAAGGTGCCTTACCTGAAGGAAATGGGACTTCTGTCCTCCAGACCTTTAACAACAACTCCTGTAGCTCCACCAGATCGAACAGCAAAAACCTATAAAAAAAGTTTTGAACATATTTGTAGCTTAATAAAAATTATAAACTTAACACGTTTTCTCTTCTATAAGCCACATCTTTAATTTTTTTACTATACACAATTTTTGTTCTTATACAGATCTGCCAGTTCACACAGATTCAGTAAATAACCAATTCCTTCCTCTGGAGCTTCAAGTTTACTTGGAGTTGACATGTTTACAATAGTACTGTAAGTCTTGTAGACATATTCTGAACTACTAGGCAAGTTAAAACGGTAGAAGTCTGTTTAAGCTTTTCTCTCTTTTTTCTATATTAATATTTTTCCTAAGTAAGGTATTAATAAAAGTATATGAGATATCAAGGCATTGTTTAAAACAAAAAGGAAATCAGGTTGAGGATTGGGAAGAGATGCAACCCAATGACCCAAAAGCTTGATTTTGTCAGAACATGCTCTTAGATAGTAATAGTTTAATAGTAATCTGTAGTTTTGCCTTTACAAAAGAAGTTTCAGCTGACTTGCTCTAACAACTTAAAGAATTCCCTTAGCACAACTGCATATATATGTATAAAATCTGCTAGAACCATACTGCTTGTCGAGCTGGAATAAGATAACATTAAAAAAAAAGTCATGCTGCTACAAACTTTAACTGGCTTAGAAAAAGAAAGTCAGGCAGATGCCTTGTTTGTACTTGTTGTACGTGTAGAAGCACTGGAAGCACAGATCGGTCTCAGAAAAATAGATACCTTGTTTTGTAGTATTAGCCATGCTACTGGTGCAGTATGCTCATTGCAGGCATACAGCCGTCAAGATTATACGTTGCAAGCAAGTCCACAGCCTTACTAGAATTACAAATACTTAGTTTAACTACTTGTAATACTGATAAGATAGAAAATGAAGCCAACACTCTCTTAATCTTTGTAAGATAAGAAGATAGCATGGACAGATCTCTCAGAAGGCCGTTCATGTGGGAAACTGTCATTGAAACGTGGTTACAAATGATTTAGAGACACACTATAAATTTAACTATTTTAGAGTAGCAGGAAAACATGGAGAATTAAATTTGCGGTTGAAAATAAGTTTCTTTCAAGTAAGCTCTGAACAACCAGCTTCTCTGTAGCTGTATCACATCCATACTATGATATAGTGTCTCCTGACAGGCACATTTAGCTAATCTTATTTCAACTGGCCCTCAGAAAGGATTATGGTTTATACAGAGAAAGGACGCCAATAATTCTGAACAGCACGCAACAGCAAGAAACACATCCCAGAAATATTCCCCCCTCTCTAAATATGCTACTGATCATGTCCGCACCGCACGTAGCAAACTATGCCATTTATATAGGGAAGAAAGCTTGAACATTTCAATTCTGTGAATTCTTGAGGTCACAGAACAGCTAAAGGAATTAGACAGTGGAAGGTATCCACAGCCATATAAGCCTCATGACAGACTGTGGATCTTTTAGCTATACTGATATGAATACTCAGAAGTCCATATGGATATTAAAGAGAAACATGCTTAAAAGAACTTAAGCTGAGAAATGAAAAGCAAAGCATTCACTCAGGTTCCCGCCACAAGCAAAGCTACGAATATTACTTTTTTATGAATATACTGAATTTCAGGAATTCAAAAGGGAAAAAAAAAAAAAAAAAAAACAAACCAAAAAAAAACCCCAGAGAAATGAAGCTAACAGCGAAGTGACAAAGTTTGCCAGTAAGGCTGGGACATTTGGAATAGAAAGAAAAGGTGCTGAGACTGAAGAATCCCAGAAAGACCTTACGGCAGTGAAAGTAAAGGCAGGTAAAATTCAACCCAACAAATCTATGCTGATGCATGTGAGAAAAAAAATTTCTGCTGTCCGTAGCAAGATGACAGGTTCTGAGCCAGCCACCTCGCACCGCAGCGGTTCCCCAGAAGGGGAACAACCGGCCTCACGCGCAGCAGCCGAGGAAAGAGGAGGAAACCAAACCCAGGCACAGCCGCCTCCAGACCCCTCTTCTCGGAGCGGCACGGGAGCAGCAGCGGGGAGGCCGAGGGAACGGGCCCGAAGCCGTCACCCGGCCCGCGGAGCCGTGCGCGGCACGGAGGGGTGCCCGGGACCCGCCGGCCGCTGCCCCTCCCCACACGCCCACCGCGGCAGGCCGGAGGCTGGGCGCCGACAAAGGCAGCGGTCCTCCCTCACCCGGCCCCGGGGGGAGGACCGAGGCCTGGAGGCGACCGTCGGCCGACAAACGCCGCCCGGCGGCCTGCCGGGGCGGGGGAGCGCGGCCGCCCGCCGCCCTCGCGGGGAGCGCCCGCCGCGCCCACCTGCTTGTTGGCCTCGTCGAAGAAGACGCAGTTGACGGGGTTGGCCTTCTCGAAGTGCACGGGCCGCGCGCACAGCGCCAGGTAGCAGCCGCCCTCCCCGGCTCTCGCTCGCCCTTCTCCTCCTCCTCCTCCTTCTTCTTCGTCGCCTCCCGCCGCCGCCTCCTCCTGCTCCTCCTCGCCCGGCGGCGGCTCGCGGCTCATGGCGGCGGCTCGCGGCGCGAGTCCCCCGGCGCAAACGGTGCCGAACGGAGCCACCTCACCTCCCCGCCGGCCGCTTCCTGTTTACACTCCCCTGGCACGTGACGCGGGACCGGCCTGCCTTAAAGGCGCCGAGGCAGCGCCAGCGAGCCGAGCGCGCGGGTGACGGCCGCGGCCGGGCCGGCAGAGGAGGGAGCAGCGGCCGTTCAGGCCCCGACGGGCGGTGAGCGCCGCGCCGTGGGCGGGCGCCGGCCTGCCCCGCCCACCCCGTCGAGCTCTCTTAGCCCCGGTTGGCCGGCGGGGCGGGACTCGGCTCGGCTCGGCTCGGCGCGGCGCCTCGGGGTGTACCGCCCAGGGGCGGGGCGGTCCGACGTGGGAGGACGCCCTGAGGCGCCCTCAGCCTCCTCGTCCCTTCTCTCGCCCCGTGTTTCAGACCGCGGAAAAAGAGCTACGGAAAAAGGCGGCGGGACCGCGGCGTCGGGCTTCTCGCCGGCGGGTGTCGCGACATGGATCTTGTCCGGAGAGAGGCCGAAGTGTATATCAGGCTTGAGCCCGGCCTGCTGGCGGCCTGTGCCGGGAGAGTGGCCGCCGAGCCGCCGGGGCAACCGGCCCCTTCCCGGAGAAGCGGCCGCGGCCCGTGGTGGTGCCGGCGTGGGGGCGCCGCGGTTTCGGTGCGCTGTGCGGTACAGCGTGACGCCGAAATCTCCTCCTGTGCCTCAGATGGGCCGCTGGGATGGGCGGCCCGTCGCTTGGCGAGCCCCCTGCCAGGAAAATGCCGACAGTGAGACACGTCATGTAGAGGATAAAAACGTTTGGCCTAACCTTTTATAGTGCTTTCTCAAAAAAAAAAAAAAAAACCCAAAAAAAACAAACCCAACCCAACCAAAACCCTCCCAGAACCAAACCAACCAAAACTACAAATGTAAGAGTGGAAGGAGAAACCAACTGCGTCGCAGCTCTGTGTTAATTTGTCCTCGCTTCACTGCGTCATGACTGAAAGGCAGTCGATACTGATGCTGCTGTTGTGGGTGAAACTGCTTTTTAGCAGCTATGGTTAGAAAACAGATCAGAAAGGGAACCTAAACTTACACTCTGAAAATAGCCCTTATTTCAAGACCGATGTTAATAAAGCATTAAATGAAGTCAAAGTCTGGGTTGCTTCTCAGCATTTGTGCTGCTTCCTTTTATTTCCGTTTGGACAATAAGCTAGCAAAGTTTTGGGGGGTTTTGTGGATGCACTGGCTAATGCCTTAAGTTCACTAGTTGCAAAACCTATGATATAATTTAGAAATTGTGTGAGAACATCATCAATTACATATTTGCTTATTGGTTTAGAAAGGGAAATAAAGGAAATAAAAAATAGAGGTGGTGGGGAGGGGGAGGAACCTGAGATCATACTAATGTGAAAGTTTTCAGATTAGACCGAAGTGGCACAATTTAGTAGAGAAACAGTTTTAAGTACCAGATACTAATCCAGTATCATGCAAACAACCACTTGCAGACTTGTGACCCAGTTAGTCCAACTACAATAATTTCACATCAGACTAGAGAAACTTAAGTCAGAACTAGGAATTAAAACAAGCTCTTTGTTCTGCAGAACCCTCCTGTGCGATCAAACAAGTCTATGTTAACTGGAGAGGGAGCACAAGCATTTCCAGGGCATTTAAACTACCTTAAGGTTTATAATTTTTTACAAAATAAAAAATTCATTGCATGTTAGCCTATAGTTTAGTTAATCCAAGGTCAAAATTTGAGAAATTCTACTGAAGTTTAATCTTTTTATTTCCCTACAGGACAGCAAGTACATTCTAGAATTACAATGGGAATGTTATGATAGTAGAAAACTGAAGTACGTGGTGGGGAAGTCTATGGATATGCATCCAGCTGGTACGAATTTGTAATTACAAAATTAATTAAGGTTTAGGCCCTTCCTACAAAATGCGGGCCATTTCCTCCTGGTTGTGGGAGATGCAACAACCTGTTGTGGAGCTGCAGCCTATGTTGGTGAGCAACAGAAGTCAGCAGACAAGTATATAAACACGCACCCTGAAACTATTGTGATCATTTTAGAATTGGCCGTTAGAGTAGTCATCATGTCGGAAAAGTTAAGAGCTTAATTAACGCTGACGGAAAAGTTAAGAGCTTAATTAACGCTGAAATCTACATGTACTTCTATGAGATTCTATTTGCTTCATAATAATCCTAAAACCTTTTATTTCAAACAAATCCAAGAAAATGCTCACTTTAGCAACTTTTTCCTTGTTTTCAACTACTTGACAAAAAGCGTGCAGATGTCTTTCGATCTCAAAGCAAATTCCTGAGCCAGTTTTACTGCTGGAAGTGGAAACATTTAAGCAATATCATCAGGCCCAATAGCTTTACGTCACAGACTTGAGGACCACTGCTTCATTTATTTGTTTGGGCTTTTTGTGTTTTTAATCCATGCTAGACGTATTTTAGAAAGAAATTAAAAACAACAGTAACAACCGAGGCTTCCACTAAAGCACAATGACACAAGTAAGTTCCTGTTTCAAATGACAGCTCAAAACCACCTTCCCCTCACTTCCCCTTATTTCGGCTCACTCTCTTCCTCTCAGTTGATGCAAATACCCTTAACATCTTTCCTAGACAAGCACGTTGTAAGGTATTAGCAACTACTTCTGAGATAATTTGTTCTCCAAGAAATGTTAAGAGTGCTGAAACTTACAATAAGCCTAGAATAGAATCATAGAATGGTTTGAGTTGGAAGGGACCTCAAAGATCATCTAGTTCCAACCCCCCTGCCATGGGCAGGGAAATCCTTCACTACACCAAGCTGCTCAAAGCCTCATCCAAGCTGGCCTTGAACACTTCCAGGGATGGGGCATCCACAACTTCTCTGGGCAACCTGTTCCACTGCCTCACCACCCTCTGAGTGAAAAATTTCTTCCTTATATCTAATCTAAATCTCCCCCCTTTCAATTTAAATCCATTGTCCCGTGTCGTATCACTACATGCCCTTGTAAAAAGTCCCTCTCCAGCTTTCCTGTAGGCCCCCTTTAGGTACTGGAAGGCTGCAATAAGATCACCCCAGAGCCTTCTCTTCTCCAGGCTGAACAGCCCCAACTCTCTCAGCCTGTCTTCGTAAGAGAGGTGTTCCAGCCCTTGGATCATCTTCGTGGCCCTCCTCTGGACTCGCTCCAGCGGCTCCATGTCCTTCTTGTGTTGGGGCTATGCTTTTCTTTTTAAAAGCCTTCTCCTCTGAATGCTTTGAGGAATATTTGGTTATATTTGACAAGAGAAGCTTTCAGTCTTTCTGAAGGGGTTAGGTATCTGTTGCACCTCCCTCTCAGTACCTAGCCTTTTTCTCCTGATACTGTTATTTTGGGCAACTGTTTCACAGAGCAATTAGGAACAGACTTACCATCTTCTGGAGGCTTAAGTTCCTTTATTTCAAAAGTAAAGGGTAAATGCAAGATGACTATCGAATTTGGAAAATGAAAGGGGATCAAGTACGGGCATGAAACTGGCAAAAATGTCAAAGTTGTTTACTGTTTGAGTAGTACCCACCAAAATAGTCCTTTTTCTATTGTTACAATGAACTAGCATAGTCCTACCCTAACACTGCTTTAGTGCAGCTCTGAGGATCAACGAAGGCCTGTACGATGCAAAGAACCACATGAGAATACCACAAGATCGTAAGTTTTTACTTTACCACTGGTTTTCCAACAACAAAATAAAAAAGTATCACTTTCACAGCACACTGTGAGAATGTCACCTGTAGCAACACTATATTCTGCTTGATAAAGAGCAACATCAGAAACAATATCAGAGTTAAAAGAAGTTAATCAGAATTTCTTAATCCCAAACCATCCCACTACATGAGTTAATCTTTACATGTGTCGTTTTGGAGAGAAACATTCTTAGATTTTTAGAACTTGTTAAAATAAAAAGATTGACATTAAGAAGTAAAGCATAAGAAAAAGACAAATTTGAGTATTCTTGTTGCACTTGTAAGCAAAAAGCTTTGTTTAAAAATAATGAGGATAAATATTTGGTTTCATGGTCTATGATTACTTTTGGAGTGAGTAAGAATATCTGATGCTCTTACCCAGAATTTCAGTTTAGAGGCAGAAGTATTACAGAGAATTTTTATTTTGCTTGCACTGGGTTCTTGGAACCACTTGTATATTAAGAGTGAAGCTAACTGAATGCACTCTTTGTTACACAACTGGGATGCAGCCCTCTAGATTTCCTGGCATGTCACCAAAGTAGACCTACGTTCATTGGATGCAAATCTGTTTCTCATGTAATGCCCAATTGTATTTACAGAGAGAGCGCCATATTCCACATACTTCAAATGGAAAGGTCCAGGCTTTTGCATATATAAAGACATTGGTTTGTTCAACTAACATTTTCAGATGATTGCAGCGCATAGTTTGACTTTTCATTTTGCCCTTGGTGGAGATGGATGAAAAGTTTACTGACATTGTGTCCACGTACAATTTTTAATTAGTTTTTCAAGTAGCAATAGGAAAAAAAAAGAAGACTGACTCTCCTAGTGTGCTTTCCCACCGAATACATTAAACAATCTAGATGACTGCTTAACATTTTTTTAAAAAATAAAACATACAAGCTCCAAATCATGCAAAATATGACCACCTCAGCTACATTAGTCTAATGTAACTGGGCAATTGGTGAAGTTGTCAGACCACCCCAAGAGGTAGCGACAGTCCATTCTCACAGTGCCAGCATGATGTGTAGGCTACAGTAAAAAAACAACACTGCAGCACCACTGTATGCCCGCTGTATTTCCCACTTTGGTATTCCCAGTCAACCACTCTCTCTTGACATTGGCAGTTGACATTTACCACTGCACCACCATAGTCAGAAGCAGTACGTTTTGTCTCGTTAGCAGCTATACACTCAGTGCTATTCATCATATATAGGTGGGTCTCCATCACTTGAAAACATTGACAGTTTCTTTCCTTGATTCTGCACATGATCTTCATTCATCTTCTCCAACGCTTCGATCTAGAGAGCAAAAAATAAACCCATGCTGAAATCATAAAACCACACCTGCGCCAGAACGCTTCTAAACGGTGTTAAAAGGTAGCTTTAGGTGACTGATCAGGTATATGCAATATTCCCATTTCAGTGGTTCAGTCACATGTATGAAGCAACATACTTTGGAAGTACAGCTTGAAACACCTGTTCTTCCAAATTTAGTACAACAAGCAGCACTCCCTTATAGTTTCATGCTATATAACCGAGACACGGGAGTTACCGGCAGGACTAGATGATTCTTAAGCCTTCAGCTGTGTTCCCCGAAGTACAAAAGTATCCCTTTCTCCAACTCTGAACACCTCGACTGTAACTCAGCCAATCCATCAGCATTGGAGAAATTCCAAGTAATACTAAGATTACATATCCACTGCAATAATTTTTAATGGTGAAAGTTGAAGACAGTTAAATCTTTTGTGCAATCAAAGTAACACAGAACAGTAGCTTATTGTAATCTTCAGATTGTTACGTTTGGATTAATTCCTCTTGTACTCCAGGGGAGATAATTTTAGTTATTAGTGGCTAAAGTCAAAGTCTGAAGTTTAAGGATGGGCTGCTCAAATTCGCCTCTATGTAAACAGCAATGTAAGTCTTTCCCATAAAACTTATAAGCAAAAAAGATGATGTAGAACAGCAACAAAACCAATTCCCTCCCAATGTTTACAACATAGCCAGTGAGGAAATTGGGTTTTGCTCGATTAACTGATACATAAGCATCTTGGAACACTGACATTGTGATTCCTTTAGCGCTTCCTCAGTTTGACGACCTAACCTGGGAGTTAACTAGTTTCAAGCTCCGACCTACTACATGTTGGATTAGCATAAACCTATACTGTCATTAGGAACTGAGTAGAGGAGAATTGTCATGTAGCCCTTACTATAATTAGTAAATATGGAATTTTTGACAACTTATTTTTATAAATATCTGGCATCAGGATGCATGCCTTGAAGAGTTACAGCTAAAATTTTAAGATTAAAAGCCAAAGGTGACCACAGATTCCTCGTTCATTAGCATTTACATTACCATAATTTTAGGCTTGAAAACTGAAAATGCTAGCCTAAACTTTAAATTCACATAAGTTAAAATCTAAAACATGAAAAATAAGCATTAGAACAATTATTGTTTTTAACACAGCTTTCCCTTCTCTGCACAAACCCTTAACATATGCAAGGAAAGACAACAAAGCCAGCTTTTAAACTAAAACAGATCACTAAATTTCTGTTAACACTGAAAGAAGCAATTATATGCAACAAGAAGCCTTTTATACTGGAGAGCAGGGGGATCAGGAAGGGAGGTGGAGAGGTCTGTCAATCTGAGTTTCTGAAAACATTTTTACTAGGTTGAAATAATCAAGTTTTGAAAAAAAGATGCAGAATGACTGCCAAAATTATACTCACACACACTAATCATACAAACTAAATGTGGAAAAGTAAGGTATTACAATAGCTACTGTAGCTAACCACACCAAAATGTTAGACACAGAGAAAGCTATACCTCTTCTTGGAAGTCTACTTCATTGTCAGCTGTGATATTTAAACCTGAGACAGCATTGAAGAGTTCACGCTCATTAAGTGCTTCTGCCACACCTGCTTTCTGGAAGAACTAGTCAATATAAAAAGCATACATTAAACACTTTACTATACAGAACAAAACACTTCTTTTTCTTCCTCAAGTTACAATTACAATATTTAGTCAAAATTACATTTTTGCTTTTGTTGACCTATAGATAAACATAACTGAAAGAAGTTCTAAGTTCCAGTGGTATCGTTTTATTCTTCCACACTTTTTTCCCTTTCGGAGAACACCACCATCAGAATGGACAATGTGCAAGAGTAATTTTATATATACATGTGGTGGCAATCTTTTTTTTTTTTTTTTTTTTTTTCCCAGAGTTGTACTGGTTGATTTTTTGGTAGCTCTGAATTGATTTGATGCTGTTTTATCTTGGAAAACATTCATTATGACAGAGGATTGTCAGATGAAGAGAGAGATCTTACCTGTGAAACATTCCTACAGTCTCTGAACAAAAACTCAAGTCCATGAGGATGGGTTGGCTCCACAGACTGACTGACATCAATAAGCCAGACCTGTAGTCACAGTGAGAAAACAATTCACTTTGTATCAACATTTCACATTAGATGGAACCTTTCCTTCCCACATTAAGAACATGCTCACCTTCCCATCATGCCAAAGCATGTTATATTCACTCAGATCTGCATGGACGAGGTTGCATTCCTTATACAACTGTTGCATCATCTGCAAGGAACCAAATTAATGAATGAATGAAGTGTGCTGTACTCCAAATAAGTATCGTTTGCATTACTGTAACAAAACAAAGCCCTTCCCCAGTCACCTACCCAATCTACTTTTTTTTTTCTCCAAGTCTTCAATAAACTTTCATAGAGGGAATCGCAGTTTTCGTAAATTGCCAGCAAAGCTTTTATCACTGAGCTTAGCTTTGGCAAGGCAGAATAATCAGTCTGGTAAACTCATGTCAGCTCTGCCAACCAGCCCAAGTGTACGAGACAGATAAACACGTTCTCTACCTGTCATTCCCACCTCCACCACACAGGAAAGAAGTCTCATGGTTTTACATACTGAATACTAACGAGCATGCATATTCACTTAAAACCTGGTTGTGTTGCTCTACTGGTCTCAAGATTTGAGGCACAGACAATTCATATTTTCAAGCTACTGGGTTAGTTGGTTTTGGGTTTTTTAATGTCTATGGAAAGCTAATAGTGAGTGAATAATTAGCAGGTACATGTTTAAACCAATTATAGCAGGTAATAGGAAAGTAAAATATCCACCATGCAATATTCTAATTTATTCTCTGATTTCTAGATTTGTGAAAAAGGAGGGGTGGGGAAGAGGTTATCCACAGGAGAGTGCTTATGCATTGTAAATTAAGCATTTGGTCAGCCCAGAAAGACCTCAGAGAACTTTCTAAACCACATACTGCTTCTCTGAAAGGAGGACTACTTGCTCATAATTTCTCTGCTGCTAGTTTGTCATCAAGTTCCAGCATGTTTTCTACTCAGATTAAGAGCGAATTTTATTTTTTTTTTAGTGCATAATTTCTTATTTATTCTAAGTCACACATTAAACAGCAGCAAAATAAGCCTTTGGACTCCATATCTTGAAAGTTATGCAAGCATCCTGAAAAGTAAATAAATGCTGACTTGTCCTTTAAGTTATTGCCCTAAAAAAGAAAACACAACCCAAAACTGAAGAAGAAATCAGCATTGTCTTACATTAAGAACCTGACAGTAGGCCTTTTTCATATCTTCACTACTAAGAATTACATCCTTTAGTTTAGGAGCTGGGACTTGATCCTGGCCAATGAAAGACATAACCAAGATGTGTTTCTTAAGGATAACCACTTGAGGACAAGGAATTCCTGCATTTTGCATTCTGTGGATCAGAAAATAGATACTGATTAAGAAAACCAAAGCAAAAACCACCAAAACCCTACAGTTCTAGTTTCTGCTTGCTCATTTCCAATCTTAAGAGAGCTGTGTGTGAGAAACTTGATCCAGAGTCAAAGAGTCTTTGAAACAGACCTAATGGAAAACTGAATAAATACATGTATTTCACACAGGAAAATTCACATCTTAAAGTCATAAGTGGGTCAGCTAGAGCCTGTTCATTTCATTGGCTTGTAAATTCTGCTGCCAAATCACTGAAGATGATGACAATTTATTAAACTGTAGGAAACAAGAGGCTTATTCATTCTGTGCCAGGTTGTATATTGTTTAGCCTAAAAATCAAATCTAAAAACTTTTACCCAGACATAGTGCAACTTCTTTAAACAGAGAACAGGAAAGTGACAAGCATTTGGCAACTACAATATTTTTTTTTCTTTACCTTGTTAAGTTATGCATTTCTTTCTCAGCCCACATACGAATAATCTTTCGTGGATTCAATTTACTGAAGCGGTCTTTAAATCTGTAGTCGTCCTTAATGTATTTGTCACGGTTCTTGAATTCATTGAGAGTTGTTTTAAACACTTTGATGGCACATTCTGGAGGTATAACTTTATCTTCAGTTGTACTTCTCATGGAAAAAATAAAATATGTAACAAAGTTAACTATTCACATCTTTACAAGAAAATGCATCTTTTTAAAAAAATTTTTAAAACATTACAAGATACAGCAATTTTTAATATAAGAGAGGAAAAGATCTGATTTTCTATCAAATTTGGAAGCCAATTCAAGTTAAGTTTCTAAGAGTTCTATGACTAAGCTTATATATGAATGTTTGGGTTTTGGCATTTTGATTATATGTTGCTTACCAAATAGGTTCCATCTCCCAATTTGTTAATATTTTACTTAAATGTCATAGCTAATAACAGCCCTGTCAATGGATGTACTTGCTTCAAGAAATTGCAAGTGAAGAGAGTCTTACATTAGAACAATAATGGTAGTATCACAATGTTTTGTTAAGCATCACAAAGATATTGCCCATTGAATAACACTAAGCAAAAGAACACTGCTGAACATCATTCATGCACAGGTCAATTAAAAAAAAAAAGTAGCATCTTTTCTCCCCACCCTCAACTTACCTCTCTCTCGACATCTCTAAATCATTCACAGAATGGTATGGGCTGGACAGGACCTTAAAGACCATCTAGTTCCAAGCCCCCTGCCATGAGCAGGGACACCCTCCACTAGACCAGGTTGCTCAAAACCTCATCCGACCTGGCCTTGAATACTCCCGGCGATGGGGCATCCACAACTTCTCTGGGCAACCTGTTCCACTGCCTCACCATCCTCAGAGTGAAGAATTTCTTCCTTATATCTAATCTAAATCTGCCCTCTTTCTGTTTAAAGCCATTACCCCTTGTCCTATCACTACACGCCCTTGCAAAAAGTCCCTCTCCAGCTTTCTTGTAGGTGCCCTTTTTTATAAAAGGAGTAAACATTTCTTCATGGAAAGCTATAGTGGACTTGTCCCCATTCATTAAATGGCCTCCAAGGAGAAAAGTGGGGAATTTTTTACTTTACAGTTGGTACCATCTGGTTTTCATATTTTATTATTATCTGCATATACGTGAATGCAAACTTTAAGTTTTGGGAATGAAAAAAGTGCAAATAGTTTAAATATTTTTGTGGTTTCTGCTTTTTAAACCATCTCTGGTACTTAAAGCTACTGTCAGTAACAAAAAACATACTCACATTCCTCCATATGCATGAAAAACAACAGATTCCTTTCCTGTGCTGATGCAGCCTGTGATGGTCTCCAGCATTCCAGCATTGACCATCTTGTACAGAAGTAAACGTGTTTTAGGATCCACTGCTTTCTCCTACAGGCCAGAAATGAACACCCAGGTCATTAAAATAATTCTTTGCTTTACAGTGAGTTTAGAGTATTTATAAACCACAAGTGTTCACCCAGGTGGAAAGAATAATGTATTAAGAACATTCTGTCAATTGTTAGAGAGAGAAAAAAAAACAACAAACCAAACAGATGAAGCAAAGCCAAACTGCTCCAGTACCGTCAATCTTTAGTCCTTAAGATTTCATACTCTCAGATACCTCATCAGCTGTGTTGCACATACAGTATTTTACCAATTCTGCATCAAGTACAGATTGTGGTTCAAGAGCACTTTCCATAGTGTTTTAAAGAAGTCTTTACAAATCGTGAGTCAAAATATCCCAAATATTCTATTTCCTTTATATCAGTAAAATAAAATAAAGTGAAACCCAAATTTGAAGAAGTCCACAGCAGGAATTACCAGAGGCCCTGCTCTACACTCACCCATAAAGCCTATCAACTGACTTCTTAAATGATTAAGTCAGAGTTTACTTGGTCACCTCATCTTCCTGAAACTTGCTATGAAGACAGATATTGGGAGCCTCATGGTTCAATTGCAGAGGATTAGTCCTCTGGATGGTTTCTATAGACAATTTCTAGGCAGTTTATTCATTGTAGCCAATTAAGAGACAAGTTTAGAAAGAGAAAAAAAAACGGAAGCTGCTTCCTCTTATTTTGATACAGCTCTCACAGTAATGCAGCTCAAATAAAGACAGCGTTTTTCTACTAGGAGCTGACTGATACCATCTCCTTCAGCAATGTTAACATAACATCGCTTAACTGTTCTACTAAAAATGAAGTGTTTCAAGGAATTACCAAAGCAGCATTCAGCTATTATACAAGATAAAAGGCGTATAGAGGCACTTTACTAAAAACATACAGCAGTGGAATGCTCCTTCTTTTCATGGAGCCTTGCACTTCGACGTTCCTCAGAGTATGCATGCTGCTTTAAGGCATTGAAGACTTGATTTGACAGCTTTAAGTCCATCCCGATTCCATCCCCAACTTGGAATTCAGGTGCAAACTACAAGTAGAAATAATAGAAATTTAAGCATTGTTACTAGCAGACACCAAAAGTTGGCACAAGCAGAAATTTCTCATTCTTATTTGCAAAAAACTAAGGTAGATTAGGACAGATGCGAAACACACTTTGTGTAATGTTGTCACTACATTAAAAAATATATTGCTCTAAACTCAGAACTTTAAGTTCTGCCCAAATTGATATGGGATTACCTAATATCCTGTAAAAATAGCATTTGCAGCATTTCCTTATTTGCAGAAGTTGTACCAGTTACATTAAAGAAAATGGAAAGTATGTACTATAGATACACAGACTGAAAATCTTTTAAGTCAAACAATTGACTAAAATAAGTTACTTGGCTCATCAGGCAAAATGATTTTAAAAAAAAAAAACAACGCAGGTTACACAATAGCTATGCTTTTCAAAAATAGACTTGGTGTTTAATTTGTCTGTATGCCAAACTTGCTGATACTTTTGTTTTGCCAAAACAGTTCTGTGTAAGTTCTTGAATTGTGGTCATTAACAAACTATTATCAAACAACAAACCTGTACAACTCAGACTGCCAATTTGGATAACTATTCCAAATGCTGTATTGCTTTCATCTGATGAAAAAAATTATTTTTTTTTTTAAATCAGCCCTGTATACAGTAACACAGATGGACAAGCATTAGTTCTATGGTTGAGTTACAATATTCCAGTTTACACACAAATAAGTTTCCCTAAGTTTTCAGTTACATTTTCCATGCGAGCAGTGTTCTTTCTTCCACACACCACTTCATCATGTTTAGTAGTAATGTCTTTTCCTTTTCCTATGAAGCCCTTTCTTGGTGTAGTAGTAGGTTTATCTGCCAGCAGTGAGAAAAATAAATCAAACTTCACATCTAAACAAACATAACTAATGCTCATAAAGGTTCCACAATGCCTGCAAGAGTAACACAATTTTATTTATTAAACAGAATAAAATACTTCAATTGTACCATCTTAGTGCAGTATTCTCTTATCCTAAACATGAAAGCTTCTTTCACTATGTTATGACTGACTTCTATGTCTTCTCCAGGATGTCAGACACACTTTTGGTGCGTTAAAGACAGGAATATTCAATATCATGCACAGATGCCCCTAGCCAAACACAGATGACAGATATGCATATCCCACAATACTTTCCATTTACAATAGTTATTTTACCAGATTCAGCCACTGAAGCCAATACACTGGCAGACAGAGGCCTCAAGTTACCAACCCAGCTTGCTACGTAGCACCTCCCAATTAGGTGACCTGATTTTACATGTAACTGGTATGTCTCCTTACATTCAAAAAACCTAATTTAACTATGTTATATTATTAGGTCTATTAACCAAAGAAATTGTATTGTTTAAAACTGCCACATACCTGCTCTGTAAGGATCATGACGGGTATCCTGCCAATCAACCTCATCCTCTGAGCTGTCACTGTCATAGGGATGCACCTTCCGATAATTTTCAAAGGATATGGAGACTTGAAAAAAAACCCCACACCAAATAAGCATGTCCATCATTATCAGAGATTTGCTACTTCCTCACAGCTCTAGCAACTTAAGCAGAGTGCCAAGAATATCTCCAAAGCAAAAATACTACTTCTAATGATGGTACCTTTGCTATGTCCGTTAATCTTCTTCTCTTCACGCCGAAGCTGTGCGTCATATTCCCTGTCAAATTCCATCTGTAGCATCTGAGCTAGCATTAGGTCACTAGAAGTGTCAGTATTTTCTCCTGTAATAAACGGTCCTTCAGCAACGCTATGTAAAATGAAACCAGAAATTTAAAAAATTAAACACAGTGATCTAAACAGAAACTCCACTTTATACCATTTCATCACTCTACACAAAAGACTTCATGCAGAGCTGCATAGAAATTAATGGATCTCAACTGTCTGCCCTCATCTAAGCCAACACTAAATATTAATAGAGCCTGACTTAATTTCTCTTTGCCACCCCTTTACAATGCAAATATTAAATGTTTACTTGCTTACCATTCTCTAAGAAGCATTAGGCTCTATTTTTAAGATGCCCTTCATGAAAGAGAAAGAAGGCGTACAGGTGTATGTGTGTGTATCTATATATTTATATTTTTAATAAATAAAGTGTGGGGTTTTTTTTAAAAGAAAAAAGCATTGCTTTGCTCAGCTTCACAGAAAAGATAGCAGGCAAAATTTTTATAAGTTTAGAACAAGTAAGCTCTTGGCCTATGTTTAGAGCCTCCAAGTACTAGGATGATACAGATGACACACCTAACAGTTCTCGAAATAACACTATACACTGAACTAGAGTCTCTAAAAGGGAAAAAAAAAAAATCATTTCTGACAACACTTCTCAGCTTACAGACTGGCTTAAAGCACCCAAAATAATTAGAAGAAAATATCAAGAAAGAACGAAGAGTGACAGTGAAAAGAATCTAAGGAATAGTTTTAACTGGGGAAGCCATCTTCACTGTAAAATACCTAAGAAGCAGAATTAGGAGATAATAGGCAAAGCATTTACTATATTGCTACACATTAAGCACATTGTAAAAAAAAACGCACAAGAGATAGAAGACAGCTTCACAACTATGGAGATCGTTAATCCAGGATTTAAACTTACGCAACCACTTCAGGAAAAGCAGCATTTTCTTCTTCCAGCTGCAGCTCTTTTGCCAGCTGTTCACTCATTACATCAGCAAGGGAACATGATATTGATGTTGTGGTAGGGGCTCCCCATGGACACTGTAAATAAACATTTTATTCAAGTCAGCAAGAAATGCAGTGGTAACACAAGAATCAGGATAATTAGCTATCACTGGCTTTAAAATAAGCTTGAGTAATCTTATAAGAGCTTGCCTTCTACAGATACCTAGGGAAGTATGATGAATGAAAGTATAGAAAATACCTCAAGCAGTAGTTTCATAAACTCAACAGGAAGAACCGTGATTGAAAGGATTTTGATGGTCACTTAGTAATGGGGGAAAAAAAGGAGTCAGCACCCTCTGAAGGCAGGGGCAAAGCCTTCCCAGAAAGTTAGCTTACAACTGTACACACAGGCTATATAAAACTTCTCTTGTAATAACACAATATTAATGGCTTATGCACAGCTTCCTCCCCCGCTTGTAGAGCCCTGAAAGGATAACCATCACAAACATCCCTTCACAGAATCACACAATGTTAGGGATTGGAAGGGACCTCAAAGAATCATCTAGTCCAATCCCCCAGCCGGAGCAGGACCACCTAGATCAGATCACACAAGAACGCGTCCAGGCGGGTTTTGAACATCTCCAGAGAAGGAGACTCCACAACCTCTCTGGGCAGCCTGTTCCAGTGTTCTGTTACCCTTAATGGGAAGAAGTTCTTCCTCGTGTTTAAGCGGGACCTCCTATGTTCCAGCTTATATCCATTTCCATTTCAAAAACGCAGAAACACGAACAAAACTTGGCTTGGGGAGGCAGGGGTTGAAGAATGATTAATCCAGCCAAGCTGTGACTCACTGCCTCGATAACCAAACTCCCTCAGATCCACTTCCCTGCTCCCCAGCAGAGCTTAGGGAGCGGCAGCTCATTTATCAGGGTCTAACAGCAGCCCTTTCCACCACGGAGATAATGGCTAGCAGCAGCCAACCACGCCAGGCCCTGACCAGCAGCCCAGAGCGCGGTTTGCCAAACACTGTGCCCCTTGTTTCGTTCATGCCGTTTCACAACGTCCTGCCGACTGCCGCCGGCCACGCCGCGGGAGGCGGGCGGCAGAAGGGCGGCCGCCACCCGGAGTTACCTGCGCGCCTGCCCCACCGCCGTGAGCGAAGGTCGGCCGGAGACGGTGCCCGCGCCCCGACACGCCTTTCTCTTCCTGCACCTCTACGGCCCCGGAGGGCCAAGGTGCCGGACACAGCCCCGCGGACCGCCGCCACGGCCTGGCAGAGCGCTGCCTGCGCCCGCGCCCCCCGCCCAGCCCGCGCTCACCTTGGTCTGCCAGGCGCGGCCCGGCCCGGCGTCGGGGGCGGCGGCGACTCCCACCGGGTCCATCTGCGCATGCAAAGGCGGGCGGGCGGGCGGGCGGCAGCAGCGGCGGGGCCTTCCGGAGGGCAGCGGCGCTCCGAGTGCGGAACCTTCCGGGTTCTCCCTCGTTCTCTCCGACCGTCACCTGCCGTCAGGCTCCCTCCCCATTGGCGGGCGGCTCGGGGCCGCGCCCGCCTTTCCGGTGATGTCACCGGGGCGGCGGGGCGCCGCCGTGGGGGTCACCGGCGGACGCCCGAGTTTGTCAGGGCTGCCCGCGAGTCGGGGCGGCGGGCGCCGCCCGCAGCCCGGCAGCTCATGGGTCGCGGTGGGTGCGAGGGCGATGGCCGCCTGCCCGCCGGGGAGCTGTGCTGACAGAAAATCAAGGATGAAATTGGATTGGTGGCGTTTGCGTTCATCTAAGGAAGTAGCCAAGGGAAGGGGGAAAAAAAACCCATAAGCGAACGAATCCATTTGATCCCGATCCCCTAACTCACTGTAAATACAAAATTAAACGCTTCGTGTGTGATCTGACACCTGTTACGCCTCAATTTTACAGGTAATGTTTACCTGGAAAATAGCATTGCGATTAAAATGCCCTGTTTCCAGGACAGGGAGGGGCATGCGGAGGGTGTTTTGCTACAGTAGAGTCACTGACATCTGCTTGAGCAAGTTTCCCAACAGGAAGGAAGTGAAGCCTAGAAGCCTCCTCTGACCTCGCTCCCCACCAGCTGTCAGAGGTATCAGCAGACGTAGGCGAATGTGCCGTCACAGCCGCTGTTAGTAACTGGAAAACCAGCCGAGCAAAGCTGGCTGCCTCCAAGAGCAGCAGGAGCAGTCAGGGGTCGTACAGCCCCCTCAGCATCCCCCGGCCTGCTCAGGGGAGGTTCCCTGTTCCACAACTAGCAGAGCCCACGCTGCCAGTGCAGGCCCAGCAAACGCCGCTCTCGTCGACTCTTGGGCATGCAGGAATTGGGCTGGTCAGCCAAAGTTCATCCAATTCGTCCTTAACAACCTGCAGTGGCGTAAGACGTTACAATCTCCCAAGGGAATCTGTTCCAGCGTACGTTACTGCATAAGGTCCCCAACTAAAGGGCAGATGGTTCGGAAGAGGGCAGGGACCCGGGTCGTAACGCCTGCCTCAGCTACACTGTCACAGGCATGCACCATGGAGACATTAGGATGGCCGAGTTTGGTGATGCCATATCAGTGTGGTTCTTACCGTCTCTGCCCTTGGCCCTGGTGGAAAGAGATTATTTATTTCCCTTTGCAGCCATCTTTTGGAGTGTGAAGATTGCTGCCATTCCTCCTTCAATCTTCTTTGGCTAAATGTATCAGTTTTATAAATGAGCAGATGTCAAAGCAATGTCCTGCTGCCCCAAGAAAATCATTACTCTAGCACAGCTGTGCAAGCACTGATAAGAAAACTGGTTTTGGTAGTTTTTAGTTCAAAAAACATTTACAATGACTTAATATCCTAAGTCTTTTTATTAAGTTTTTAATTTCAGAAATAAGTCTTTATATTAGTCTTTCACATATTACATGATTAGGCCTGATCCCATGACCTCTTATGTGAATGAATCAAGCTTTGAACTGAACTATATTAAGAAGAAATGTTCTGTAAAATGACATTTAAACAAAATATTTTGCCCCACATGGCCAGCTCCTAATAAAATAGTTAAAAATCTAGATAGAGCAGAATCTTCCCTTCATATAATCAAAATAATTCCAAAGCTGTATAGTGATTACTTAATATGTAATTAAAATTAGTCATAATAAGCAACATTGGCATAAATTTCTATCTTCATTCTCAATCTCTCACTGAAACTGGTTTACAAGAATTCAACCTGCTTCTACGTTTTGCTGTAGGAAGATGTATCAGTGTTGCCAGAGTCTCCCACTTAGTAAGAAATACTGCAAGAAACACGAAGAGATATGACTGTAATATTTTGCCTGAAAATGATATTCCACTAAAATAAAAAGTCAAAAGCATTCCTATCACGTGCTTGCATTAGTCTTTGTAGATACCTGTACACTTTTCTTATTCTGTTTTAAAGCTTTCCAGGCTGAATTTTTGGCCCAATGCAAAGTATATGTTTGTTTGCAAAATACACATTCGACATGCTACATAAACACATACTCTGCAAAATGGAAATGCTGTGCCACCTGCCCTGCCACCTCTATCGCATCCATTACAGTGGCATGTCAGGGATCTCTGTAGGCCTGGCGGGATCAAACCTTTCAGCACTGGAAATCCAATATTGGTCTGTTTTGGGCCACCTCCTTACAAAACAGATTGGATTGCGTCTTATGGACCAAAATGCTCCAATTTGTCTTGGCGCAGTGGAGACTGTTCAGCTGTTGCGCTCTGTCTGCTAATTTTTGTCTTTTGAGGCTAAACGTAGCAAGTTAGGCTCATTTTGTGGGCTGGGTTTGGCCTCTGGTCTACCAGTTAGTGCCCCCCTCACTCCTCCAATTAGGCCACGCTCAGTTCCTTGTTTATGCTGCTTTGCTCTGTTCTCCAAAAATAGGGTGTGGGTGTACAGAGAGTGCTCTGTACTTTGCGCTACCTGAGCAAGGTCCAGGTGAGAACTGCAGAGACAGGGCCTTGCTAATACTAGACCTGAGAAGAACGAGGCTTACCGAGGCCATAATAGAAGAACGCCCAGTAATTGTGATTAGGCAGGGTGTGTCTTTCACTGCTTCTCTACCTCCCTGGGATATTTACATGTCACCGATGAATCACAGAATACTTTGGGTTGGAAGGAACCTTCAAAGGTCATCTACTCCAACACCCCTGCAATGAGCAGGGACATCTTCAACTTGATCAGGCTGCTCAGAGGACCATCCAACCTGACCTTGAATGTTTCCAGGGATGTGGCATCTACCACCTCTCTGGACAAACTGTTCCAGTGTTTCACCACCCTCAGAGTGAAGAATTTTTTCCTTATACCTAGTCTGAATCTACCCTCTTTCAGTTTAAAACCATTAGGCCTTGTCCTATTGCTACAGGCCCTACTAAAGAATCTATTCCCATCTTATAAGCCCCCTTTCAGTACTGGAAGGCTGCTAGAAGGTCTCCCTGGAGCCTTCTCTTCTCCAGGTTGAACAGCCCCAACTCTCTCAGCCTGTCTTCATAGCAGAGGTGCTCCAGCCTTTGGATCATCTTCGTCGCCCCCCTCTGGACTCGCTCCAGCAGCTCTGTGTCCTTCTTGCGTTGCGCACTCCAGAGCTGAACGCAGTATTCCAGGTGGGGTCTCGCGAGAGCAGAGAAGAGGGGCAGAATCACCTCCCTCGACCTGCTGGCCACGCTGCTTTGGATGCAGCCCAGGATACGGTTGGCTTTCTGGGCGGCGAGCCCACATTGCCGGCTCATGTTGAGCTTCTCAACCACCAGCACCCCCGGCCCTTCTCAGGGCTGCCCGACACCGCTGCCAGGCGGCAGCCACGGCCCTTTAAGGAGGCGGCGCCCGGCGGCGGGAGCGCGGCGCCCATTGGAGCGGCCGCGGCTCGACGTGTCTCTGGGATGTCCGCCGCCGGCCGGGCCCGCGCACCGGGCGCTGGCGGCGGGGCCCGCCGTGACAGATGTATTTGAAGAGGCCGGCGGGCGGCCTCGCCTTCTGCCTCTTCTACCTGGCGTCCTGCTTCACCAACAAGGTGAGGGCGGGCGCGGAGCCTCCCCGCTCTCGGAGGGGCCGGGCGAGGCGGAGGGAAGCGCGGAGGCGCCGGGCAGTTGTTCCGCTGTAGCAGGAGCGGGGGCCGCGCCTGACAGGGTGCGATAAGAGCAGAGACCCAGAAGGAGGAGGAGGAGGAGGAGGTGGGACGGTGCCCTCTGCTTGCGCTGCGCTGCTTCGGGAGAGCCGGCGGGTCAGCCAGTGGAAAGACCCGCTGGCATTTCAGCGCGACGGCCCGCGGCGCCCATGCCGGGAGCGCTCGTAACTGAGATTACAGCTGTCTCCTGCGGGTCTCGTTGTCCTCAGTGTGTGACATCTCTACCTTTCCATGACACATCGGTTTCGATACTGGCGCATTTAGGAGAGTAAAGGGGTGACCTCGTGTTATTCATATGAACGAAATGTGAGTTATAGAGCCAGAAGTTACGCCGCTTTGAAAGCGTCAGTGATGCTGAATATATTTTATTGTTGGGTATCCGACTACCCAATGCGCGGTCATTCACAAAAGGAGATCTGCTAACTGGAACGATAATACCAAGTATCCAAGGGAAAAATGTGAAATAGTCAAAGTGTTATAGCAGTAGTGAAACAAACATTAACTTCCATGGACCCTTTCAGAGCTTAATTGACCTGCAAATTAAGGACACAGTCACTTTTCCACGGTGCAACTTAATTGCCCGTTGGTGTTGCTGAAGGGTCTAAGCAGAAGTAGGCTGAAGATGGCCACCTTGAGAATAAAATTGTATGGTTTAAACATAGTTGGAAGTAGTTTGTTCACTCTGGAAGGAAGAGTTAGAGTAACTACTCCATACTGTCCTGTTTATCAGAGATTGTGTGTTTCTGGTGCAGGTTTCTGAAAGAAAAGATGTTTTTGAAGCAACTAAGGTATTTCCTGAGGGAGAGTTAGAGAAAAGCAGCATTTTGGAGGCAAAAATGAAATCTTTTCTCAGCATCAGGCACTGGTTTCTGTTCCAAGGTACACTTGCCATGAGGGATGCTCAGTAGACTGAAGTACAGACATGAAGCAAAGTTCGTAGGGCGAGATAACGCACTTGATTTGACAATCAACTGAAAGCAGTGATTAGTTAAACAGAAAGGGGCTGGAAGAGCTGTCAGATTGCACCATGCATTGGAAAACGTACTTGGCTTAATTATACTTGAGAGACAGTTGGAAGGACTTTGACATAGGGCCTCCATTTGCAAACCTGAACGTAGGTTTTAGTGTAGTAGAGTTAAAAATAACCAAAACATAGACTTCTCAGTTGTTGCAGGTGGTATGTAAATGCAAGTGGGAGTACGGACATGTGCAGGTATATTGTCCTGATTTAAAACCTATGTGACAGTTCAGACAAGTATGTGTGTAACATGACCCTTTGTGACTCAACATGCCTATATTGATGCCAGCTTCTTAGTGACACCCCACACACCTAAAAAACTGGACCTTGCAGAGCGCTCAGCACAGTTTCCTCTCTGTTGGAAGCTTTCAGCTTTTCCTTTCGGCATTGACAGCTTCTGATGGCTCCTAGAAGGAATGGCAGGTATTTTCCTTTCCTCTGAGGAAGCTTCAGTCATTCTTCTCTTTTGCAGAAGTAGTATTTATATACTTCATTACAGGAAGCTGTTAGTTCCTGATACACGCATCAAAAGGCATATGTATTTCTGCCTCGTATTTGCGTATATACATATATAGTGGGAAAAGACACTAGCATCCAAACACACAGACTCTGACAAAGGGTACTTAAGCAATGACGCAGGGACTTTGCTTTTTTCCCCCCCATATATTACATCTCCAAAGGGCTTTATGGACTGCTTAGTAATTTACACAAAATGGTATGTAATTTACAAAATGATTAGCTCTGTCAGATTAATTAATCATCAGGAGACAATTATGTTTAGATTATTGGTCTTGATTCTGCTAAAGGTCGCCTTTGTGGTATGATATGATTTTAATTGGTAAGGGTTTGTGTCTTTTTGTTCCTGTTAATCCTTTTCCCATTCAGTGTGATGTATGGAGTGGCCTCAGAAAGTGAAAGAGCAAGTCAGAAGGTAGCCTTGTCTCCATCGGTCAGTGTGTCCACTCCATACCTGATGTACTTTAGTATCTGCTGCCTTCCACAATGACTGGGGCAATGTCCAGCAGTTCTGGCATCGGAAGAGAAATTACTGAAAACTTATTTTTTTGTCTTTTTATTTTTCTTTACTTTGGTAGAAACTTTTTGTGCTTTGTTGTTCTCATGATTGTTTATTAATGTTGTAACACTGTAGCTGTTTGATGTCCATTAATTTGGTGTTTGTTTTCCAGTATGTCCTGTCTGTCCTGAAATTTACCTACCCTACCCTTTTTCAAGGGTAAGTACCATTTTAAAAACACAGTTGTTTGAAAAAATTGCTTTAATCAGTAAATGTCTTGCTGTTCCATGCTGAAGCTAATTTTAGTACCTCTTGTCATTGCTGGCTTTTGCTGTCTAGAGAACATACTTCATGAAGCCTTAGTAAAGCATTCATTAATGTGTCTTAGTTAATTTTTAAACATCATGATGGTGATGTAATTAAGTTATATGGACTCCATAATTTTTCATTTTTCTGAGTGTCTTACACTCCAGCATAGAAAAGTAGCAATTATAGTACAGCCTGTCTTCTCTGGAAATGGCACTCATGGGTAGTGTGCAGTTGTGGTGTATTCTTTCACTATGCTAATGAATACACCACATTCACTAACCTTAAACCCATCTTTAGGTGTGCACAAGTACAATGTTGCTTATTTTCATCCTTAGCCTTTGTTGTAACTCTGCATCACAAGTCACTATCATACCTTATTGATTGTAATGAGAAATTTAATGTTTTGACAGGTAACCATATATACCATCAGTGCTGTCAATAATTTGTGAGACATTTAGTGAAAATCTGGCCTCTTAGAGTCAAGACTTGCCCCATTTGTTCTTTGAGATAAAGATATTCAGTGTCTGCAGACTTTGCCATTAATTCCTTAGCATGGCTTATATTTTTTTGCCTGATGTGCAACCCCAGGACTGTGATCAACTCTAGGAATAATTCCCTGGAAATCTCAATTTTCTTTGAGTGTACTTAGCTGTATTAAATATGCAACAAATACTTTCTTCAGTTCTGACACACACATACACAGATTGTCTTTTGGACAAGGCTTTTATCATATGGGGAAAGGGTTTTGAGCAATGTATGTAAAATGCAACTGTGGTAAATCAACAGTAAAAAAGCATGTTTCAATGACAAGCAGCTGCCTTATGGCATCTGTGTTACCACAGTTTTTTCCTTTTTCTATTATTTGGAAATGCATCTCAGCATCTTAATATTTTTCTGTAAATTCCAGCTTTCAAAGGTGACCTTTACTTGAAAATCATTTAGTGGCTTAGATGCGCTTTCACTTAGAGCTATGACAGATGAACAAAGGAGGAAAAGAGTGTTGTTTTCAGTTCATGCTGTTATTGTTCGTTGTCATTGGTTTTGTTCCCTGCATAATCTAAGACTGTACGGCATAGTGCTAAGGATCTGAAACTGTTACTAACTTCAAATTCTGTTCTTAAAACCTGAGACAAGAGGAAATTCTTCACAGTAAAGTTGATGGGAATTCATCACTGGCTTGGATCAAGCCTGCAACAGCCATCAGAGATACCTGGCTTTTAAGCTCTCACATGTTCCTTATTTAAAAAAGGTGAAGTGAGCTGCAGTAGCATTGAATATTCATCACACCCATGTGGACAATGAGCTCACCCTTCTCTGACACTGCTCAGCTGTATGTAATAATGCATAGAGTGAATATTTGTTTATTTGTGGATATGTGAGAGAGATTTTAAATAATTGCTTAAATGCATTGTGATGAATGGGAATAATAAATAAAATCACCTCTATACCTGTTACAGATGTTAATGTGATTTAACACTGTAGTATGGTATCTCTGTCTCAACTATACTAGATGGTCAAGGATTTTCACCCAAGAAACGTGAAACACCTCTCTGAAAACCACTAGCTTAAGGAAGAAGGAAGCTAGTAACTTATTTTAAAGCTTAAAAAAACCCACAAAGTGTGCATCACTACTAATTTTGAGTTATCTGCAAGCATTTCTAAGGCCTCACATATTATTTCCCTAATAGACTAAGGAACACCTTGATGGTAGGGTAAGTCATTAGGTAGTTAAGTCAGTGCAGAATGTATGTAATTGTTATATACGTTTTCAGTGAGAAAACCGCAGTATTGTGGTTTATATGCAAGATTATCTGGCTGTAAAGATGTTCTCTCTAGAGGCTCTGAATCAGAGGCTTGTGCAGCATAATGATGTTATTGTTGATGACATTTCACTTGGTGCTTGCTACACAAGGTGCAGGGGAGGGGAAAAAAAGCAGCCTGAGTTTGAGGGAGTTTGTAATCTCAGCCCAGCATGAATAACCATGGGAAGTCATAGACCTAATGTTTGAAACTACTGGAACTACACACCTCATCCTTGGGGCCTAGTACTTCAGCTGAAGTGAGTCTTTGAATCCTGAAATCATGTTTATTTGTTCTAACAATAACAGTTTATGTATGAAAGTATATTCATCTCTGTCACAAACCATGCCTCACTTGCATCTTCAGATCATCATGGCTGTAATGTCACTATTATTATTGTAAAACTTGCGTGGGAAGAGATGATAGAATGGGGTTTCAATGACATGACTAAGGTGATTATGGTAGATGGTAATTTATAAAACATTTGGAACAGGAGGTGGAGACACCAGAATATTAGAAAATTTGGAGGAAATGAAGGCCCACAAAAGTGAAAGATTCAAAGAGGAATAGTGGCATCCCTGGAAATCTAGAGAAACGGTATATAACTAGAGTCGGAGGTGTGCTGTGAGAAATTCTGTGGATTCTAAGGTCATGGCTTCACATGGTTTAAGAGGACAAACAATTCAGAGGTGCTGTTTTGTTTCTGTTTTAGGTGGCAGACATTAGTGGGTGGACTTCTGCTTCATATCTCCTGGAAGCTGGGCTGGGTGGAGATAAACTTGTGTTCAAGGTACTGTGGGGTTTTTGGTATCTGCTAAATACTTATTTTTTTGTAGCTGGGTTACAACATAGTGAAGTTGATTGTGGATGTCACTAACCTGCTAAAATATGACTTGGTGGGTGTGTGTTTGTATGTGTTCTGCTTCACAGGTGTAGGAGAGATCTTGCATTTTAGTCTAATGAATGTTCAATGACACACACCTCAACTAATTACTAATATAAAGTGGATCCAGTTTAACCTTGATAAGACATTCAGAAAAACATAGCCATTGGTGGAAACTGTAAGGATAACTTATCCAACTGCCTGTCCACATCTCTTCCCTGGATTATTCTGTAGTATTGTAAGAGAAACCTTGGTAATATTAGTTAAGAGCATTGACACATGGTAATATTAGTTAAGAGCATTGACACATGCTTCTGAAAAAACCTCAGTGCAGTGAAGTCCATGAATGTGATCTGCCTTTGTCCGTAAGAAGTGTGTCCCATAAATGGGAACCATTCACCTTTGCCTAACTCTAGCATTTATAACCACACAGCGAGACCAGCTGTGGCAGTACAGAATTGATACAGTAAACTCCGAATTAAAAGGTGCTTTGTAGACAAAGGTCATCTGCTTGAACTGAGTGTGATGGCAACTCAGAACAGTCATCCAACATACTGTACTCTGCTCAGGTGCATCCATTGTGTGGTATGGAATGGGGCATATCATTTTTATTTCAGAAAATGTTGTCATTTAGAAGATGTATGCCCACAGCAATTGTTGAACCTCCATCTCTGAAGATATTCAAAACTTTACTGGACAATGACCTGAGTAACATGACTTGACTCTCAAACTGGGCAGGATTGGACTAGATGACTGCCAGAGTTCCCTTCTAATGTAACTTTTTTCAGCAATTCTGTATTAGGAAGTGACAACTGATGACCTTCTGTTTGGAATTCAAACAGTTGGCTTGTGAAACTGAGTCTTCTCATTTGGAATGAAATCCTGCATGTATGTTGAAAGAACCAGTCTAAGCTCTGCTGTTATGTCCACGCAAGTGACTACATCACCACTGAAACTTAAATGAACTTGTAAATGGCAACAGAAATTAACTTCCTATCTTTTACCTGCAGTGTAGATAAAATGAGGTTATTGGTGAAAGCTGTCAGTGATATAGGTAGAGGCAGGATTAGTGTCCAAACCTTGCTTTAGTGGCAGTTACTGATCATATATTATTATCAAATTTGTATTTGTTTATGCAGATGTTGTCTTCACAGAGCAGTCTAAAAGTCATAGGAATACAACCATCAGTAATGTCCTTTTTAGTTCAGCTTTTCATCAGTAGATGATTACTTTTGCTTTAAGTCATGAAATTGGACAAATTGAATCTTTTTTTTCTGGCTTTGAAAATATGTTTTCATTTTTTCAAAACTTCGAAGACATTAAAGAAAATACTGGACAAGAACCGTTTTCTGCTTTTGAAGAAGATGTTTTTATCTAAGAAAAGTTTTGGTGAAAAATCAGTTCGTGTTTTGACGACGAAGATTTCAGGCCACTAGATGTCATCACACTGTAGGAAAAGTGGTTAAAATACATCTTGAGAAACCTCTTCATTAGTTAGCTGATAGAGAATGCCTGTTCTTGAATAGTCTGAACGAAATGACCAGAATTAATTGTCATATTTTGGCTATAATTCAGCCAACTACTTAAGCTCGAGTTTAAATCTGTCTTTCGTCAGAAAAATTAGGCACATACTTAATGCTTTGCTGAACTGGACTTGTAGCATGTATCTCCTTTACTAAAAAAAAAAAAACACACAATCAAACCAACCAAACCAACAAAACCCCCACAAAAACCAATGAAACAAAAACTCCCCAACAAATAAACATAATTTCCCAAAGCTTCTGCCTACCACTTCCTCTCAGGCTTCTTCCCCCCTCCAAAGGTGAGGACATTTCCCCGCCTCTTACAGAATATCGGTCTCTGAATCTCTCTGGGGTTTTGTTGTTGTTTGTTGTATGTGTAGGATACTTAAGAATACCATATCCAGTCCCCCAGTCTTATCGTACTTCAAGTAATAAGCTGCTACCCATTTGTTTGTTTATTTCCACAAAGTCTCAGTATTTCTCACCTGTGACTGATCTCATATGCTTTCTGAGCCAGTTCAGGTTATCTCAGAGTGTCTCAGCAGAATTATTTTCGTACAAAGAGATCATCACCCTTTGTCTAAAGTCAGGAATGCTAGCTTCACAATAAAGACCAAATAAAAACATACTACATAGAGTAGTTTCTCTTAGGTTTTGTGGGTATTCTGATTCTCATCTGCTTCCCCGCCAGTACTCCCAGCTGTAAGAGACTCTGTCACCATCATTGTTGCTTCTAAAGAGTGAATAGTGACTGTCTGCAAAACTTGTGTCCAAAGCAAGGGCTGTGTGAAGCGCAGAGGAATATATGTAGCATCTGCATAATGCTTCCAATGCTGCGATCTGCCAGCCAGTTTCTTCCTAACCCTTGTAGGTATGTAGGTTGTAAGTCCTACGTGTTCTGGTTGGCATTTCTTGTAGCGCTGAATTTTCCCCACAGCTAAGCAGCAGCTTTAAACACAAAGCTCCAAAGTGTGGTTTAGGGGGAGCTGCCCATTGACTTCAGTGGGCTTTGGATGGAGCCCTACAACCACAAGCTCATCAGTTCTTTTATGTCACTGAGCTTTCCTGTTTTGCATGTACATCACTGTATTGCCAACATAAGAAGCTACTAATTGGTTTACATACAAGACAGATTGTTGGTGCTGACACATTACATCAAACATTCATGCATTCTTTTTCAGCCCTGAAATTCCCACTTGGCAGCATAAAATTTTACCCTTGCATCATGGAAAAAACATTTGAAGTCCTTTTCCATTGCACTTCACAGTATTGCATTGGGAATGAAGATATATTTGGGATTCTTAGAATTTAGTAGTGGGGAACATGAAAGACTGTTATGTTCTAAATGAAAATTCAGTTTTCATCATGTGTGCCTTTCATCTTCTCAGCCTTCTTTTCTTTTCTTCCCTCCCCTTTCTTCCATTTGTTGCAGTTCTAGTAGCGTGGGAGTATTTTCGTTGGTGTCTGATGTGAACTTGTTGGTAGTGAGGCATGACAGTTTTAGATCCCAGTCTTTGTGAAATTCCAGTTGAAGTTAATAATCTTAAAAGGAACAGTGTTTTTATAAAAAATGATGGTGACTACCCCAAAAAACAAAGCAAGTATTTATGCCAGTGAAAGGATCTAAAGATTGCTCTGTTTTCATTACCCTAGGTTTTTGATGAAGTATCTTAGAAAATTATGTATATAAAAAAAGAGGAAATGTGCTGTTTAGTTTTTTTTTTTCCCTAGTCTCTGTTTACATGAATCTTTGGGCATATTTTAACTTCATACAGATTGATCTGATTTCATTGTTTAGTCGTCTGTTTTTCTTGTGTTCCATGAAATGTGGCAGTGTAGCGGTACCTATAATTATGTTCTAAGTCTAACATGCTAGTTGAAAGTGTAATCCAAATTAAGGAACTACAAGCAGTTTGGTTTCATTTTGAGAACTTGCATTATTCACTAACATCTTGACTTTAGCTCAAAGCTTGGGAAGGGTGGATGGAGGGTGGCAGTGTCTTCAATCCTGGGAAGGCTTTGGATCAGGCCTTTAGATCACTGTTACTCCTTTCCTCTCTTGCTCAAAATCTTACATTATTCTCTGTGAAATTAACCACCTACTTGATCTTCCTCTTAAGTACCAAGATCAAAAAAAGGAAAAGTGCAAACTCTGAAGCCCCTTCTGAGAACTGAAACCTGACCCTACTGCAATAGCCATGGATGAAAAAAATATCAGATCAATCTGTGATGACTTAATTCCTCCATTAGTTGTCAAACTGCCTCTAGGAGTTTGGCTTAGTCAAAGGAGTAGCATTAGGAAATCTCAAGAGACAGGCTCCCACAGAGACAATCTGATCTTTAGGAAGAATCTCTTTGTAAATCTGGCTGAGAAATGAGTGTGTGGGTGGGCGAGTGTATTTGTACATAATGAAAATGTGTGCTGTCTATGCAAGTACGCCATTTTATGCCTTCATTTGTCAGTTTTTCTTCCTTTTACAGTGCATCAAGGAAATTGGTTGAAATTTCTCTCCCTTAAAACCAACAGGAGTAATAGCCATGAAACAAACAATTTTGGAAGGAAAAGATCTAGGGAAAGAGTAAAAGAGAAACATATATCTGCAGATAGTTCCTATGTGGGATTAGATTAAGTGATTGATTTCCATCTCAGACTTCTTTACTACATGAGAGCAATACTGAACAATCAGACAATGAATTTAATATGCACACCCGTGAAATACATGTACATATGTATGCATTGCTATATTCCTTGAAGCCACTGTTGCTGGCTATATGTAAACAGAATGTGGTGAAGTAATGGCATGTTAATTGTTTTCACAGGTCTGAAATTCTGTCATGGCTTCCTGCTTCAGTGCTGTTTGTTGGCATTATTTATGCTGGCTCTAGGGCACTTTCTAGATTGGTAAGAAATGCACAAGTAGAAGTCAGTTCTTTTTTACCTCTACTTTATGAACAAGGAACATTCCCTTCATACAAGGTGTTTAATGCTGTTCCTGGGTTGAGGGGAAAGAAGGGAGGAGGGATTTAAATAATACATAAACTGTTAATGGTGCTGGAGCAGTGGTCCAATCCTACAAAGTGTAGAGCAGTATCAAAAAGCACCTCTGTGGCAGTCCAAAGCACTCAGCATCTCTCCAGAGTACTTAGTGTTTTGGAGAACAGATCCTCAGTGGTGTGAGTTGTGCAAGTAGGGAAGAAGCTGAAGAAGTTAATAGCTGTAACTTTGCAAAAGGGGGAATGGGACTGTGGGATCTGTGGGAAATCCTTCCAGGAAAAGGATGAAGACCATTTCAGTGAGAGGCTTTTGATGCTTTACAGGATTTAAAAAAATAAATTGAAAGTTGGAAAGAGATTATGGGAAGGGTTAGATTAATCAGTTTTGTGATTCAGTTGAGTCACAGTAACCTACCAAATGCTTAGAGGATATCAAATCTACTTTCAGAAAGTCGAATGCTTTTTACTTAAATGATATAATCTTTCTTTAAAAAAAATAAAATTGGTGATATTAATTTTTAAAAAACAGCAATGCTTTACTGCTGTTATGCAGTCTTCAAGGCCAGATTCTGCACTAGTTCCCTTCTGCATTCTGTCAGTGCATCTTAATCTAACTCCAGGGCCAGCTCGCTCCTGCCAGCTCCTAAACCCCAAGAAGGATCAAAAGCGAATTTTTAACAAGATTCCACTTGTAGCGATCCCTTGAACATCCCAGTGGAGAGGTAGGGCAGAAAAGGACAGGAGGTCTCTGTCCTCGCAAACAGGGCTGAGGGCCTCATCTCAGACCCATGTGATCTTTGAAAAGCACAGGCATGTACTCAGTAACCCCATTCCCCTACATTAGCTCTCTTTGGGGTGATTGCATTTATTTTCTCTTGGTTCCTCATCAAAGGAAGTTCCATGGGCTTCCCTGGTGTAAACCGAACAAAGATCCCTAAGGAGCCCTGCCTGGAAACAGCAATAAAGCCTTGGCAGCAGCATCTTTTCTGTGTGCTCACCTGAGAGGTGGAGGAGGTATGAATCACATCCTCTGCTATTTTTTCTTACTTCCTAGTCATCCCATAAATTACGTTGTTTCCCTCCTGTCGCTGCTTGATCACTCAAAAGTGAGGTGCACTGGAGTGGCAGAGAGGCTGTGAATGGTTTTGATTCATATCCCAAACCTTTCTTAAGGTGCATATCCCGTTTCTGAATGGCGTTTTGTTGTACATGAATGGAGATTTAGAGGCCTAGTTCTTTGGCCGTTTTAGGAGGAAAGGCAAAAGGTCAAGCAGTCTTTGGCCTGGGGCTAAACTCAATCCTACATAGAAGCTTTACATACAATAACTTTGCGTATGACAATTTTATGACACAGTGAGAAGGAAAATGGACTCTCCCCAATTTATACCTGAATTGGCTCATCTCAGCAGCGTATTTGAATTAAGTAGGTTTATTCCTAAAGCAGAAATTATGTGCAGTTTTTTGATCAAACCCAAGGAGACCCACTTTCAAACACTCCTGTATACTGGCAGGGCTACAGTCTTAATCTCTGTGCCTCTCCCTGAAGGTGCTGGCAGTCTCCCCTGCCCAGGAGTTCAGGGCTGGAGCTGGAGGAGGGCTGCTTAGCTCTGGACTGTGATGCATCAACAAAAGTATGCAGAGCTGCGAGGGGAGGTTTGTACAGAGCCTATTTACCCTGTCTGCCCACCCAGTAAACCTTTCTTTTTTTGTAAGCATTAAGCCTACTCACAAATTTAAGAAATACTCACATCAAAGACAATAGACATATGGAGAAGTTTAATTGGGCTAGGCAAACTGGAGCCATTGTTGGCTCCGAAACACATTTGGAAGAGCCAAAAGCAGGGGGAGTAAAGAAAAACCCAACCAATTGGCTTTGCAAAAGGAAGAATGTAAATTCTGCTGACAACTTTCCTTGTATTTTGCTTATTTTTTCTATGTCCTGTTATTGTGTCAGGCTCAGAATGCTTATGTTAGATACTCCTGGTTTTATATTCTCAGTTTCCAGCAACAGGGTTGAGAATTGATTTTCAGAACCTGTGAAGCTGGGCCTGACAACTTCATGCCAGTTGTGTTTGTATGATTTTCATTCCTTGCTGATTTAGAGGTGTTAAAAGTTATCTTGATGTGTTTATGGATCCACCCAATTTGTCATTATGACTTAAAATGTTTAATTAGCAATCCTTATCCAGCTTTATGGGAATGAAAAGAAAAATCCAGAATATACAGATTTCTAAATGCAAAGTCAAATTTAAGAGATATTTGCTGCTTATATCACCTGATACTTAAAAGGCATGGACATTACTAAGAAATTAACTCATTCTCTACTCGTGTGATTTAATTACTATAACACAGTGGGGAAATACTACTTCCTAAAACTGCCTTAGTCTTCAGATTATTTAATCAGAGCAGAGAATTGCTTCTCTTTCAGCTGTCTGAGAGACCATAGATCTGCTTTGGAGGAGTTATTATGAACCACTAATTCTGGTTGGTTTTGCCTGGGGCAATGCGTGTTTGATTCATTATTGTTATCATTGGGGTTTGTTTCTTAATGATTTCATGTTGGGATGGTGTCCAGATACCTCACTGGGTATAATTTCAGCATCACTTGTGTATGAACTATTACATTTCTACGCTAATTTCTGGCAGCTCTTCCTAGCAGTTACTGAAAGCAATCACCTAAAATCATCTTGCTCATAAGTTTGTTGCTAGGATTCACACTGTATTCTTAGTACCAGTAGATAGAGATGAGAAAACTAATGAGAACCGTTTACTGTGGAGGCTGCAGATACTTGAACAAAGAGGCAAAACTAGAGGCAGAAACCTGGAGCAAATCTCCCTGGGGTAGCTGTGTTCAAACAAACCCACTGAGCATTCAAAACTGGGAGAAGAAGCAAGCAGGGTCTGCATTTAAAGATGCCTGTGCCATGTAATAGTGATTGGAATGGGTCTAAGGCCCTTTTAGGAGATGTGGCATGGGTTTATAGTTTAAAAAACAAAACCTCAAACCCCAAACATATGGGACACCTGTCCCTAAGAGGAGTGCACCTTCCTATGAGTGTGACTGTTGTGGGTTGATTCGGGCATTTTTCTTCTCTCTCAATGGCAGCCAATCCCAGTGTTCCTCACCGTGCACAACGCGGCAGAAGTTATAACCTGTGGGTTCCAGAAGTTTGTGCAGAAAGAGGTAATTGATCTATTAATTGATACATTCAAGGTACCTCCTGTGATATAACTGCCCAAAAACAAGACACGTAATTTCTTTTAATACAGGCATTAGTGCCATGTGCTTTCCTAGGCTCGCTGTAATAGCTAGTCATTAATGAGGCCCAGAGACAGCTTTGCTGTTGACAAGTATCTACATTGATGTTTTCTTTTTCCCTTTAGTTCATGAAACACTGCAAATGCATATCGACAGTTTGATCTGCATTTTAAGACTGGCTTGGTCCTGCTTGTTTTTTTCGTTTTGAAGGTTAATATCACCTCTGTCTCATGCCCCATGTAAGAATCTCATTGTTTGAGCTGAGGGGGAGGGGTACTGGGTCCTTAGATCTATCCAGTATAATATATGTAGTGTATTGTGTGTTTATAGATTGATCACATCTCCACATGAAATGCAGGAAAAACTGTGCTTGTTTTGAATGCTTGGGAATCTGTCCCAAGACCTATTACAGTCATGAGAATAATTCCTATGCCCTTTAGTAAGAGCTGGGTTTGTTTTTCGTTCTTTTTAGACTATGAAATGCTTTTCTAATTGACCAGGGAGCTGCTGTGTGAGGTAACACTGGAAAATCATTCATCACAAAGTCGTTTCTACAGTGGCCTCTGGCTTGCTGTGGAAGAGATGTTCCATTCATTACATCTGTTGTGTATATAGTAGACAAATAAAGGACCCGTGTTTGCTACTCCTAACAAACTGAAGAGGTCACTAAGGTAATGCCTAAGGGACATAGCAGTGTGTACCATGGCATGTCCCTGTGGCGTTGTCCTCTGATTAGTGTCCTTGTCAAAATATCTCGTATTTTCCTTCTAGCTCACATGCTTATGACTCCCGTCTTTTAAAAACGAAAGCACTATGGACAAGGATAATGCAAACATAGGTCCTGCTGGGAAGCTTCTGGGGAATGATTTTGGACCAAAGGATTGGGAAACTCTCATGAGTTTAGACCAAGACTGATTTGGCTGGAGTAGTACCTAATTAATTAAGAATACTCAGTATATAGTATAGTTCAAGTTACATATCAGGTATAGATCAAGTTTTGATATCGTTCAAGTTAAGTTTCAGGACCAGGTATAAAGTTCATGTCTAATTTTAGGTTACCTGCTGGTAAGTAATCTGAAAATATAAAACAAGTTCAAGTAGGCTAGTCTGTAATCCTGGTTCTTTTTTTCACATTAAATTTGCTAAGCAGAGTTCAAATGTAATGTGCTGTTGAGTGTTGCTCACTGGATTTTTAACGTGCTTGGTGCAGTAAGATCAGCTGTCATCACTTTCCTGGTTTTGGGATAAGAAAGCACTATTTCACCATTTTTATTTTTAAATTTCATTTTTTTAATCATACTTTCTTTTTTACAGCAGACCTCTCATCTGAAAGTCTGTAGGTAAGCTTTTAAAACTGCTCAGATTCATATTCAGATTTGTTTCGGCTCCAGCTTCTGTATTTGCTTCAGATAATGGCACTCCAAAACAATGAAGAATGTAAGGCACATTCCTGTGGGTGGTGAGCCTAAATTGCAACATAGGAGTAATTAAATATTTTTAAATGCATTTTCTTTTTTTTTTTTTTTTTAACAATTGCTTAAATACATCATTTTTTTCCCCTTTTAAAAATAAAAGAAGCCAGAAGGCCAGTCTTTCTGAATAACAAAGCAGTATTTGTAAGAATGTTTTTGGAAAGGAGATGGAAGCAAGGTTTGAAGTTCCAGTGGGTAGTCTCAAACAGCAAGAGAAAGATAATTAATGTGATAGAAAATAGGTAAAAAATGCCTTTCCTGAGAAAGAAAAGGTGAGTAATACCCAGTTCTCCTAGAATCATTCATATTAAGCTACACAACCTACCCACCCTCATTGGCTCTTGTTGTTTAGGCTTCAAAAAGGAGATAGAAGCAAACAGAAGTCAGCCAGTCATATATTACAAGTTTCGTTCTACCCCTCCATCCCCTTGAAGAATGCATATTTGCTGTCTTCCACATTCTGCAATATCATACACATTCTGTACAGCTAAAAAGCTGTACTTAGAGTGGACAATATTGGGTTGTTATTTAGTGTACTTAGAGGTGCTGTCTTCCTAATTTCTCTGTGTCGTTTCCATTATCTGACTTACTGTGGCCTTGTTTTCACCACTGGATTATTGTCAAGGACACCATTTTTTTTATCATCTTTATTCTGTGTTTTCCTATGCCCTTAGAGAATAGGAAAATAAGCTGCGTAACCAAATGTTTGTTGTTATTAATAGTGACAGTCCACATAAATTCCCTATCAGTGTATTCAGTGTAGCCTGGAGAAATACTGACTCAGCCACAGGTTAAGAATTTATTTAGCCCAACTAGGAAAGGACTTGTGCTGTCCTTAAGGCATTTCTAGCGTAATACCACTCACTCTCACTTTGTTCTGTGTTCTGGAGTTACAGCATAACTTCTCATGGAGTCACCTCTGCTGGAATTGTTGTAATAGGCAGTTCACCTTAATGAAGGAACTTCTGGTAGCCATTCACAGCCAGAGATTTGTTGATTTTGGCTTTCTGAAGCAGTCTAGGGAAGCCAGATGGCAAGTGAAGAATAATATAATATTCCCTACCAAAAGACTTGTTTTCATCACTGCTGAGTTGTTTTTTGCTGCTTCTCTTCTCGTACAACTTTGCTGTATATGAGTTATGAAGAATGCATGATGTAAAACTTAATTTTGGTGGCAGAAATTACATTTTAAATATAGAATAAAAATTAAACAAATGAAACGTCAGTGTAAAATTGAGTGGGATTGCCTATGCTTTGCTGAGGGTACAAATCCAGGTTAAAGCTTTTGGTCTTATTTGTTGTTTTTTTTTCTGTTCTCCACAGTGTGCTGTTCCTCCTGGTAGCAGCAGTGTGCCTTCCTTTATGTGACACACAGGTGAGCTCTGCTTTGTAAAGCAGCTCTAGTTAGACCTTGATGTTTGACATCTTGTTAGCATATGAGGGATGCAGCTTCTACTTGTAAGCTGGGGTGGGATTCCTGCCAAGGAATTGTAATGTTGCCTCTTGCTGTGTTGTAGTCTTGCTGGTTTTAATGTGTTTGCATCATGGTAAAACCTCTGAGCAGCTGGGACATGCAGCTCGTTGGTGGAGGTGATGGCTACAGTTTAACTTCTTATAGGGCTTAGAGCAAATCACTTAGATTTGAATTAATGCAGTTAATTAGGTGGGCCTGTGTGAACCTTATGAAGTGCAACAAGGCCAAGAGCAAGGCCTGCACATGGATTGTGGCAATCCCAAGCATAAGTACAGGCTGGGTGGAGAATGGATTGAGAGCAGCCCTGAGGAAAAGGACTTGGGGGTGCTGGTGGATGAGAAGCTCACCATGAGCCGGCAACGTGCGCTGGCAGCCCAGAAAGCCAACTGTATCCTGGGCTGCATCCAAAGAAGCGTGGCCAGCAGGTCGAGGGAGGTGATTCTGCCCCTCTACTCTGCTCTCGTGAGACCCCACCTGGAATACTGTGTTCAGCTCTGGAGTCTGCAACACAAGGAGGATACAGAGCTGCTGGAGTGAGTCCAGAGGGGGGCCACGAAGATGATCCAAAGGCTGAAGCACCTCTGCTATGAAGACAGGCTGAGAGAGTTGGGGCTGTTCAGCCTGGAGAAGAGATGGCTCCAGGGAGACCTTCTAGCAGCCTTCTAGTACTTACAGGGGGCCTACAAGAAAGCTGGAGAGGGACTTTTACAAGGGCATGTAGTGATAGGACACGGGGCAATGGATTTAAACTGAAAGAGGGCAGATTTAGATTAGATATAAGGAAGAAATTTTTTACAGTGAGGGTGATGAAACACTGGAACAGGTTGCCTAGAGAAGCTGTGGATGCCCCATCCGTGGAAGCGTTCAAGGCCAGGTTGGATGAGGCTTTGAGCAACCTGATCTGTAGGGGAAGGTGTCCCTCCTTGTGGCAGGGAGGTTGGACTAGATGACCTTTGGAGGTCCCTTCCGACCTAAACCATTCTATGATTCTATAATTGCACATACTTTCAGGAGGTTCCTAAATTAGCTTTGTAATCACTCTACACGGTTTCTGTAGCTACTGGAGAAAGAAAGGAGATACTTCCAGAGAGTGCTCAGTCCAGCAAAGATCTATTCCTTGGAGGTGTTTTTCTCTTTTGGATCCTTTAGGTAATATCTGAAGTCAGGTGGGATGAATATAGGAACTTGTCTGAATGCATCTGATCAAACGTAGCCATCAGAAATGTTGTGCCTGTGCTAGCTCCCTTCATAGTCCACAGTGCAGAGCAGGAACTTCTGGTGTATAATTCGTCTCCCTGAAAGCAGACATCTAAAATGCCAAGTGAATTCCTCTCAAAAATGTTTATTTTTCCCTATTGATTGTGAAGAGAGCCTACCTTGCTCAGAGGCAGATGTCTTTCTAAAGCACTCTTTTGGATACTCTGCAGTTAGTGAGACCCTTGGGGAGAGAGACTGCCTTAGTTGCTGCAGGGGCTGAGAGGGGAAAGGAGACAGGAAAAAACCTTAGTTGTGTTCCTCTGATCCTCTTGCCCTCCCTGACTGCCAATACAAAACGAAACAGACTGGAGTCCCTGGGGTCCATATTCTCAGATTCTTTAAAATGGTGTACATATCTGAAAGAAATAGAGCTATCCTTGCCAAGAGTAGCTGAGAACCTGGGTAACTGGCATACGTCAGGTCTCTAAGCAGGACAGGAAAAGCTTTAGTCTTTCTAGTCTTCTTTAGTTGTCTTCTCTTTCTTTGTAGCATAGCTCCTACTCACTGTACTTGCTTTGTGAAGCTAACTGCAGGGAAATAGTGATACGTATGTTTACATGAACGTGCATTTATTTATGTAAATGTTCTTTATTGCAGTTTGATCCAAACGGTTATTTATGGGCTGTGATTCACTCAATCTGTGTTGGTAAGTCATTTTCTTTTGGAAAAAGAATTAGGAAGAGTAAATGTGTTGGAGAAGTAAATCAACTTTATTATCAAGTTACTGATATTTAAGGTTCTTGATGTAAGAAACTTGGAAAGAATGAAGCAGCTCAGTAAAGATAAGAAAGTGCATTTCTTTTATAGCTTTTATGTTGAAAACAACAACAGAATAAACTAGGTGTTGCAGTCAGTTAACAGTGGATGAGAAAATGCACATACAATTTTAATCAGCACTAAGCTTTTCTGGGAGTTTTTGATGGTTATCTACTAAGAGACAACCTCCCCTTCTAGGAGAGAAGAAACATGAAAAAAAAACAAGGAATAACTTGCAATTGGATCTTTATTGCACATGCTGATTTTATTTGAAAACGGACAAAAATATTTTAAAATATCATGGAATACGCTCCCAGAGGAAGGATGTTGAAATGTTGGGGTTTTTTTATGCAATCATATGCATTTTTTAAATTTTTTAACGGAGAGTTGCATGACCTGTCAGGTTTTCTTTGGGTTTTTTTTTGGACAGATTTGGATAAATCGTAATTCTTCCCTGAAAAGCTATAAACAGACCCAGAAAATCTGAAGAAAACAAGAGCAGTAATTTTAAACTAGGAGATTTGTGTCTTTTGGAGCATTAAGTTAGATAATAAGGGACTTGTATTTGGTTCTTAGCTGACCTATAGACTTAGCGAGTGACTCATTTGTATGTTAAGTCTTGTCTGCAAATTAGGGATGATTCCTACTTTATTTTATCTATTCATACTGTAAAATTTTCAGGGCAGAGGTTTTGTGTTTATATGTATTTGTGTCTAGGGAGGTCTAGAGATGCCATTGGAAAATGTTGTTAATGTACAAATAAGAAATAATGTGGGGTTTTTTTTCCTTTAGGAAATGTTATATAGCAAACATTTTCTCATTCAGATGAAACAAAAAGCTAAGGATTTTTCAGTTCAAATACTTGTTTGCTGTAACTTGTGGTGTTATTGCTTTCTCAAAGCCAAGAGGTCTCATTTGTAAAGAGCTGCTAGGCCACGGAGGTGAAAAGCTGCTTAAAGAGTCTTCAGGAGGCTTCTTCTGTGTGCTTGAAACGTGTAGGAAGTGCCAATATAATGTTTATGCTCGAAATGTAACTTCTTTCCATATTTCTTGATTTTGAGAGAAAGTTGTCAATATGAGTGTTGGGGTTTTTTTTGTGTAATTAGATTTCCTGTCAGCTAACGCAGAATGAAGATGCTACAAGAAAGGGCAAACAGATGAACTGACTTATCACACAGTTAATTAAGATGGAGCATTAGAGAAAGGACATGCGTTCTGCCCTTCAGCTTGTCTAACGGAGGCAGAATTGAGGACACTATTACATAGTGTCCTACTGGATTTGCTTTTCATGTTCTGGTTTTCTTTGTGAATCAAAAAACCCCAACAAAGCCTTGAAGAAAGGGTCTGAATAAAATAAAGCCTGAAGCTGTTTTGTTCCTTCCTTGAAGCTTTTCCCAGAATAGAAATGAGCCCTAACTAAGAGGTGGGTAGGTCAAGAAGGTAAAGGACCTGGAGACTCTAGAGCAGAGAAAACTCTAAACAGGAAACATGGCTCAGAGCCAGCAGCTGTAGGTGTCTACATAAATGAACATGTCGTAGAATTTACCCAAAAAATGGGGTGGGCTGAAGAACCCATTCTGCGACACTTTTCTGTATGTATTTACACACGCATGTACACACACACACTCCTTTGTAGTTGCCATGAGCTAGAGGTTGTCTCTTCTTCAGAACGACTAGCAGAAACACGTAGCATGACAGCACTCTGAGATGATAACACTTTGAAAACCATTAATTTGAAGCGATAGGTTCGTTTTACTGATCCTTTAAGCATCCTTTGTGCTGCATTGCTAAACTGTAATTCAGAGGGGTTCCACATCTGTGGGTGCCACGGCCAATAAGCAGTTGTTTGTCAGAATGATTGCATGTTACGGCAATTACACATGTCATTTCAATTACAGGGGCTTACAAAGTGTTTCACAAGTTATGGAAACCTAGCTCTTTAAGGTAATGTGTTTTCATTCTTTTAAAAAGAAAGAGATTGCTATCAAGGAGGGTTATAGACACATCTGTGTAGCAGTCAGGTAAGCTGTAGGGACCTCTGTGTTACCAGCATGAGCTGGGCCATTCTTGGTTAATCATTAACAACCTCTCTTGCAAGAGGAGACTTATTTATTGTTGATAACAGTAGCATGTGGTTATTGATAGTTATACTGCTAACTCGAACACTGGATTAGTTTTAAACAGTGTATTGTCGAAAGGTGATGACTCAGTCCTGGAAAAAGAACCCCTAATTCCTGGCATAGGCATTAAGAGGAGATGTTTATGTTAGCCTTGAAAGCTGCGTGGTTTGAGTCTGTCAGTATCTCCCTTCGTGACACAGTCTCAAAAGTGTTTAGCATCTGGTGAGTTGCTACAGGACTGGAATGGCTGACTACCTTAAAAACCTTGAAATCTTGCACTAATCCCATGTGCCTGTGAAAACTTCAGACAGACAGTAGTGGCATTGCATGTTCACAGTGTCTATAATCTGCAGTTGTCTGTATGGATGGAAATGGATATGTTGCCACTGCATACTATGCATATGTACATAATACGTGCATGTGTAGAATACGGATAAGCTCGTTTATTTCAAAACCGTTTTCTGTCTCTGTTTAAAAGGTAGAAATTTTAGTCAGTCTGACTTTATCTTCACTTTAAATGAGACTCCCACTGACATAGTAGCACAGAAATAATGTGCAAATGATGTGTAAATTAATATGCTGATTAATATACTGATAATATTACAATATTAATAGGTTATGGTTATAATGTATATAATTAGAATGTTAGTATTACCTAATTATAACATTGTGTCATATATTATATAATATTAATATTGTGTAATATTGCAGTGTTATAATACCACTTAATATGCTGGTCTCTTATACCAAATGAACTGCATTACTAAAAGAACACCTTTTTTTCTTTCCCTCCTCTCCCAGTGATCTGGACCAACAGTACATCAACTATGTATTCAGGTAAAATGAATAAGCCTTTGATACACCATAACGGGTTTTACACGATATATATTTTCATTTTCAACCACGGCTTGTTTAGGAAACTCATAGCTACCACTACTTAAATGTGTTTATTTAGTAGGACATTGACTGAAAGAACAATGCTAAGCTAAATGGCTTAGCAGCTGAAATTTTTTTGCTCTGGTTATAGGTGGACATGCCAATATACACCTGGGGAGGTAACGAGGTGTTAATTATGAATTTTTTAATCACCATGTGCACAAGTGATCTATCATTTCCAGAAATAATATTTACAGAGTAACTCCTTGGCAATACCCCACTTCAGAGAATAGAACTTGTACAAAATTGCCAGGAGGGGAGGTAGTGATTCCAAAAGTACGATGTGCAAAGAGCATGAGCAGTAACTGATTGTTCAGAGTGCTGTTAGTGGGATTGAGTAATTCAGACTTTCAGTTGTTTTTCCGATTTAGAGATAGAAAAGTGGCTTGTTATTTTGTAGTTAGTGAAAGAGCCTGAGTTACTGACCAGACCCCGCTGTGTCTTTTTATTTAAAAAAAAAAAGAAATCTTTCCTCAAATAGCCATATAAGCCACAACATTTGGAGTGCATGGCTTTTGCTTAGATTTTTGTGAGGCTTTATTTGAAGTAAGACATACAGAGACATTACTAGATTCTTCTCCATCCATATTTATGTCTTGTATATGTTGACCTCTTTTCTTGGGATAGTAGCTAAAGTTATATGGGAATACTGTGGAGTATGGATACCAAGTTCTAAGAAAGGATGGTCAAAAATAGTGAAAGAGAGAGTAGAAGTTAGGAATAAGCATAACAAAAGTGAAGTTACTATTGTCAATTTGAGTAGATGGATGTATGCTCTTGTCTGACCACATTAAAGATCCCTGATGGGAGCACATCAGGGACACCAGTGTAGGGCAGTTACTTCAGTTCCCATTTATCTTGTGAGCATCATAAATATGATAATACTGTGTATCTCCTTCCATCTTAGTTCAGTCAAATCTCTTATTTCCATAAATAAGTCATACAGGCCTCTGATTTTGTGTTTGTGTGATTCCAGTGGCTATTTACTAGTCCCATGCATTGATGATATCTGAATATCAGTTTATGTGAAGTAGGCTCTTGAGTCAGTTGTTGTTTTCCATCTACTATGAAGTGCAAAGCAAATCAATTTTACTCAAAGAAGGTAGTTGTGTTTATTGAAACTATTTTGAAGAATTAGTCACGGCACTTGCAGATGCGCTGCCGTGTGCAGAAATAACCCATGAAGTCTTCAATGAGCTGTAGCTGTTTGTTGAAGGGGAGAATCCTGAATTTGGCACCTGCCTGACTATGGCTTTCAGTTGTCATTTAGTTGAAAATTGCATCTGGACATGAACCTTTAAATTCAGATTTTAGCCGAAGGTCTTAATTTTGCAGCTTTGATTGAAAAGTCAGGACTAGGTTCCCACTATGTTAGTTGATGGTGTTCTTTGAAGTCTGTGAAGTTGTGTCCAGTAGAGAGCAGGAGTTCCACATTTCATAGAAAGTATGCTTATTGATTTAGAGGCTTTTGAAAGGGAGAAACTTCTTGCTAAGGAACTGTGAGGTGCAGTGGTATGTATTTTAAAACTGTTCTTTAAAAAAAAATACAACAAAAAACAAACAATGGAATTGTGCAAATTGGCAGATGGCCCTTTTTTTTAGCATTTTCTTAAAGCAAAAATGTGTTATCAAAGCTTGCAAAGATTTTCACCATTATGAGGCTTAAAGATCATTGTAGCTTGTGAGATGATGGTGCAAAGCAATTGCTGGAAAACAGGTGGCTTAGAGGAGGTAGAAGACCGGATGCTTATTTGTTTGGTTTGAGTCTGTGGATATCTATATGTCTATGTATCTATATATGTATGTATATGTTTTTATGTGTTAGAGAAGCTTGCAGTTCTTAACATTAGGAGCTCATCTTGTCTAGGGAAAACAAACAGTACCATGGGCAATGGGATAAGTGACATCTGATTTCTTTCAGAGTTTTGTTTTGTCTTCATAGCAGATGACGTTTGAAAGGATGTGAAATTTGGCAGAAGTTCTCTCCTTGGTTGTGACCTCCATGATGTGCCACTGCTGTGAAGGTCCTTCAGTGTCTAATGGGGCTGAAATCCTTCTGCTGCAGAAGGGTTTGTCTTTGTGAGAGCTCGGCGCATGTAGTTATCTTGGAGATGACTGCCGCTTCTCAAATTTGGATGAAGCTGATCATCATGTTTGAGAGCTATGTGTGTATGTGTACACACAGCTTTATTGCACAAGTTTAATTTCTATAGAAAACACTCTAAAGTGTTTTTAAATCACACTGAGTAGAGGGCGTTTTATTCTGAATGTTCTCTGAATGAATGCTAACTCCTCACAGGCAGTTCTGGGTCAGAGTTACTGTATATGTGTGCTTATCTCTGTCAGAGGGCGCCCAGCACTATAATTTGTAATTTAGCAGGCATTCAGTTACATGCGGCTTCCTTTACTCAGGGCTTCTCGAGGACTCTTTCAGACATGACAAGATCCTGGTTCCACCTCCAGAACAGGACAGTCTAATATGTACTGGTGGTCTTGTCTGTACAAGTGTGAGTCTATGATTCTGTGATTTATGAAGGAACTTGCTAGTGTGGTATCAGTAGAACTTTCTCCTCTTAGCACTTTTATCAATAGACCTTTATAGCTCCTTGTTTCTAACCTGGATCAGACAGATGATGTGGGAAAAAGAAAGCAACTGTTTGTGCACAGCCAGATAGTGTTTAGAATCATAGAATCATTTGGGTTGGAAAAGACCCTTAAGATCATTGAGTCGAACCATAATCCTAGCACTACCAATTCTGCCACTGAACCATGTCCCTAAGTACCACATCTACACCTTTTTAAAATACCTCCAGGGGTGGTAACTCAACCACTTCCCTGGACAGCCTGTTCCAGTGCTTGATAACCCTTTTGATGAATATTTTTTTCTTAATATACAGGAATATATATAGGTTTGTTCAAAATGTTTCTGTTCGGTACAAAAGCCCAGTTACACTCTGAGTGTAGAGACTGCCTGGATAGAGCAGATTAAAAGTTCTGCCCCAAGCTATTGGACATTAGAATGTACCAAAATGTTAGATTAAAAAATATGTATTTAGATTAAAAATACACATTAACTGTATTGGCTCTGTTGGACACTTCCAGAGGTGCAAAATTAACCAAGTCTTCTAACATATCCTGTCTCTACATGCCGTGCACTGTTTCTTGTTTTAGAATCTGGAACAGTTTGGGAGGGGAGAACATCTTAAGCAAATGTACAGGAACGGGAACTTTCCAGAACCAAACAGATCTGAAGAAATATTTGCTGATGTTGAAACTGTGACGTTCTTCTCACTTCATCACTTATAGCATGATTATTCAATGGCTTTCAAAAAGGGAGCCAGACCAGGAACAAGTGTGGGAGGGAAAGCAAGAGCTGTGCTGTGCAGAGAAGGGAGGGGTGATGTTGCTTCTCAGTGCCCAACCCCGTCCTGTTCATCCATCTCACTGGTGTTTAAGCATGTGGGGCAGGGAGGGAGTACTCCCAAGATGTACTTCCAAGAACTTCCCTCTAATCCTCCAGTCTTGTTCCCATAACCTTTTTTACTGCAGTATTGTATTTCCCTGCACTCTGACTTCTGCAATTATGTTCTACTTCCAGTGTTTTTTCCAGTAATCTTGCATTTTCTTTTATTTCTTTCCAGTCCCCCACTTTTTATCAAGGAGGGAGCCAGATTTCTCCCCCCTGGGTAGCTGGCAAGGGGTAGCGTGAGGGGAGGAGGTAGTGACATCTACCTGGCATGTTGAGGGATACATAGTGTGTCTTAGAAGTGAGTCGTGGCTCATCTTGGGCTTTCTCCAATGCTGAGGCAGGTAGAGATATGTTACTTCTTGTGGAGAACTTGGAAGAAAGTTTCAGTACATCCCAATATCTGTCACTGTCTACCATTTGTTCACAAAGGCATGCCAGATAGCCTAGCAGTCATTGGTGAGGAGAAAACAAAAACTTAGAGTGGGAGAGATTCAAATGGTGAATAAATGGCACTGACAAGTGTGAGGTAAAGGCTCTACTTTGTGCAGATAAACTACATCTGACTTCTGGAAGAGCTGCTAATCTGTCACTTTCGTGAATTAAAAAAGCTGCAGTAGATTTTCTGCAGTAGGGAAGGGTAGCTTTGTAGGCATAAGTTGCTCTTTTTGCTGACAAACCTCTCTTTAGCCAGAAAGAAAACCAAGGGTGACCCAGCTGTCAGTATTGAGTACAGGAGAAAAAAGAGAGGAGCAGAGAAATCCAGTACAGGGATTTTGGTTTTGCTGCAGCCTGATGTCCAGGCTGTCCTGCAGGAAACTTCTGGATCCATAGTCTGTTTTTATAGCATCATCATGTCTTTTCTGCTGATGTTCTGTTCAGAGCAGAGTTACAGTACAGCTTTAATGCCATCTAACCCATTTGCCTTAACCTGCCCTGCACTTCGCAAAGAAGGTTTTGTTTTCCTTCTATGTTTTCTTTGGATCGAGGCATGGGATGTCTGGTAGGGTTATCAATTCCTCTTGCTTGCAAAAGGAAGTTTCTCTCTGAGCATTTCCCAATCTCACTGTTTTTTGGTTTAAAAATTAATAACGCAAAAAAAAAAAAGGAGAAACATGACTTAGTCATAATTCTCGTCACTGTTGATACAGTTTCACTTGCCCTGCCAGTCTCCTGTTTTCTCTGTTATTCAGTCAAAAGCAATAGCTCTTTGCTTCCTTTTCTCTCTTTACCAGGAAACTGAGCAATTGGCCAGTTTATTGTGAATTCCTCTCTGCGTCCTGTGCAGGGAGAGCACGCGTGTGTGGGGCAGGGGGAATTGCCTACTATAAGTGATCTGCTTTGCTTTGTTTAATATCTTTGTGGCAACCACATCTTTTAAAAAAATGTATAAATATTGACAATGTGAACATACTGTGCCAGCTGATGCCTTTCAAAGGCATTATATAAAAAATTAAGCCTAAAGTACATGCCTACGTGTCGCTCATGAACCGTTTCCTCCTTCAGCCTGTTGTCTTCCACGGCTGGTTTCAGTGACAAGCTTCCTCCCAGGGCTTCTCTGGCCACGGGACTTCCATGTTCTTTGCAGTTCATTTTGCTACCGACGCCTCTGTCAATGATGCTGGGATTCACCAAAGCACGCCAAGGGCAGGCCACCAAGCGCAGTAGCCTGGTCATGTGGAGAACTGGGACCAGCTAAGAGTGAGCAGGGTTGGAAATGGTATCTGTGTTAATGCTGGAAGAGGAAGTTGGTCTGGTATAAGCACCACACAGATGATACTATACTGCTGCAGGTACTGGAGGTAGCTCATTTACAGCGAGTTCAGTTTTCTAGCTGTAACTGTGTGTGTTTAGAACCACTTCCAGCTCCTTCTCTGCCTTAACTTTTCACTGTGCAGACTTCCATTTCTCCGCTGGCTGGGTTGGCGCTTTACTACCATTACTGGGCCTAGTGAACTGTAAGAATCGCTGGTAATTAGCCAGGGAAAATTGCCTAACTTTAGCTTTCATAACATTAATGAATGTCTTTTTATCTTTGTAAATGCATTGCTTACTGCTTATCAAGAAGCAACATCTCCAGATATTCTTTTCTCCTCCCTCTAGTCCTTTGTGTTTGTCATGAATGTACGTTGTAGGTAACTGGAGGAAGCTGTAGCTCTGCTTTGGAGACATGCATGCTTCTTCCATATTACAGTGCCCAAGAATGTTTCTGTAGCCTTCTAACCTTGGAACCATGATGGAATGGAAAAAAATTGGGAAAAACTCAGAAGTTTACAGGAAGAATCAGTAGCACAGAAAAAGGCTCTGTATAGCCTATGCTGCAGACTCAGAGGATGAAGTCTTTGTAGGACCTCAGAAACCTTAAGTGATACTCCAGGTAAAGAACTGGTCACAGCTGATTCTCTTGCTCACTTGTATCTTTGTGAAAAGTGTGCATCATTTGGGCTGGAATTTGGTTTTATTTTCATGTCAGTTTTTTTTAAACTTGTTTAATTGCGACATTTATCCCTTGTCTAATGGCCATTTTGGAATGTACAGTGCATGCACAATCACACACATAAGACTCTATATTTGACTCATATGCAATATCTGCACGTGGCCATAAAGCGGACATCTGTATGCACACAGCTGAAATTAATCTTCGGACAGAGAGACACTCAAGTCTAGATGCAAGTTCTGTATAGATTCTGCCTCAGTGGTGTCACCAGCTGGCTGAACAGCAGGTCTGTTGAAAAGGACTTGGAGGTAACAGTGAATGCTGAGATCTCCGTGAGGCAGTAGTGCATGCTCATGGCAAATTAAGGCAAACCATGTATAGGGCTACATTAGAAGGAGCATGATCGTCAGATCGAGAGGAGTTATTCTGAGCATTGCTGAGGCTGGAGCTGAAATACTCTAATCAGTTTTGGCCGCCCAGTTCAAGACAGATACTGAGAAATTGAGTTAGTAGCAGAGGGCTACTGACATTGTTAGGGACCTAGAACACATGGCCTACTGCAAGGAGAGTTTGAAGGAGCTAGTCTTGTTGAGACTGGCAAAGCAGAGACCAAGGTGCAACCTAACAACTGCCTACACCTTCTTGAAAGGGAGTTGCAAAGGTGACAGAGCCAAGCTCCTAAGGAGCAACAGATGGTATAACATGGAACAACAACCATAAATTGCAGCTTTGGTGGTTTAAAAACGGGACATCAGGAAAAACTTCTTTGCTAGGAAGGCAGAGTGGCCCTGGGACAAGTTACCTAGAGAGGTGTGGAGTCTCCATGCTGGGAGGTTTTTAGACCTGGCTTTTTGAGGCAGAACCACAGAGGACATGATCAAATATTGGTGATAGTCCTGCTTCAGGTGAGAGGTTGTATCAGGGGACCTTGGAGATTCCTTCCCAAGCAACTTTTTTTTTTTTAAATTGATACTTCTGCCTCAGTTATTCTACTCAACTGAAATAAGTTTCACTGTGAAAAAACAAACTCAAAACTATCAATTTATAATGTTCGGGCCATGTCATCAATTCTGTAGTATACAATTAATCTTTTTTTATTTTTTAGTGTGGTGCTGTTGGCCTCTGCATCCCATCCAGCAGGTAAACTGGATTGAGTTGTTTCTTTTTTAGGTTTCCATGTTGTCTTTCCTTTCCATGCATGGTTTTAGAGGCCAAACTCCATAGGATTTTAGCCCTGAAGTTCAACAGGAATATGACCAATAATCCTGTAGGAAGAGGAGAAGAGATTATATAACACTGTAATTTCCATGATATTTACTAATACCTTTCTGAGCTGCCCTTTGCAAAGAGGCAGCATGAGACAGACAACAAAGAGCAACTTTTGAGGTGGTACATGGTAAAGAACAAGGATTCTCTAGGTAAACATGCCCTCTTCAGAGCAGTGTCCCAGCAGTCCATGTAGAACCAAGTTTCCTTCTCTGCATTGCCCTCAGTGCTATGCAGAGATTTCGTTTTGTTGCTTTCCTAAGATGTATCCCATCACTTGAGCCCATGGCAGGATTTGAAGTGGCAAAAGATCAAAGGCTAAAAATGGAGAAATTGAATATTTGATGGTGGCTAATATTCCTATCATACTGGTGTTTTAATAGTGAGAAAAGTAAAGATGATCACCTGTTGCTTTCACTAGACGTTTGCTCAGTCAGAAAAACAAAGGAAGAAGCGTTTAAATAAACATAAATTCCCCCTTTTGCCTGGTGGTGCAAATTGTGTATATAGCCTTCCCCCACCAGGATAGACAGACATGTTAAGCAAAATAGTCCTCTATGTCAAAAAGTGAAAGATAGACCTTCCTCTAAATCTGTAGAGCCTGAAGGCCAGAGAACTCCTGGGAATTGTTGCTACCAAGAGCAACCAGGGCCCAGATTCCTGGAAATGCAAGTACTCGAGAGCTCTGCTTGGATCTGGGAGAACTTTTTTAAACTTCTCAAGTTGCTCTGTGTGACAGAGTTCAAATGCCAGAGGGGGAAGCAGCCAACATATGTTTGTGTTTCCTGTTGCTTGAGTAGAAACTATCACGAGCTCTGTAATAAAAGAAGTGGGTATGATGTATGTCTGTCCACTGGAAGCTGTTGCTTAAGCAAGATCTTTTGCATACTAGCAAAGAATATTCTTATATATTCCTTTCTCGTTTTTCAACCAAAGGCAGGAACTGGCTAGAAGCAAGGTCAGAGAGGAATCATTAAACACACTAGAAATGTGGAAAGCATCATAAATGAAAAGTCAGCCAGCTGTAAAGGCTCAAAGGAATGTTAAGCTAGTAATGTTCATATAATTGCTGTTCCCCTGCTTGTAATAGGGGGTAATTTTTTTCCCCTGTGTTCCACTGAGTGTATTGCTTTGTCCCTCAGGTGATCTCTTCAGTGCCTTGGACTTTCCGTTCCTGTATTTCTACAGGTTTCATAGCAGCTGCTGCGCCAGGTAACCTCTCTATAAGAGGACATGTGAATGCTTTCAAAATAAGAGATCCCACTGACTTCCAACCTTGACTCTCAGTTAAAAGTTTTGGAGCATGCTAAACCTTAGTTATACTAGTTTCTGCGGGCATAAGCCAGTAAAAATGCAAGGAGTATGTATGTATCTGTGCATATCTGTGGATATGCATTTGAAGGCCTGAGATTCAAATGTGCTGGAAGTATATGTGTTTATTTGAGTGAATGCATTCTGATCAGGAGAGTTTCCAGTCACCAGTAAAATAATTTTTACCTAATGTAGCAAAGCTTTGGTAAATAGCATCTCTCAAATGCTTCTCAAGTTGGATTAGCCCTTGTAAAACTTGCTGTTTGCAGTGATTACAAAGTATTAGTCTTCAGCAGTATATGAGTGTACATGGATTTATTTGCCTGTACATCTTGTTATTTGGCAGAATGTTTTTTTTGGGGTAAAAGGGAAAAGCTTTAACAAGCATTCCTTTATTTTGAATAGCAAAAGTTTACTGCCCAATAGTGTAATTCTCACAGGACAATGTAAGTATGTTTTCTATAGGCCTTAACTATCTCAAAAAAAATTATTCCTGTCTTTCTCCTCCAGACTTTTGCCAAATGGAAGTATTTTCTCTTTAGAAGGGAAAAAGTATTTTCATGCTAACTGATGGCAAATATTTTTTTCTGATTGTTAGTGATTTTCTTACTTGTATCTAGAAGTAGATCTGGTAGATCTATCTTTTCCATTAAAAGGAGATATTTAAAATGTTTGTTAAGTAATTTCCCTATGTACATAGTTTTTTGGTACAAAAGTGGCTTTTTCAAAGCTTAACGATCCACACTACAAGTAACTTGCAATTAGGTATTAATGAATAAGTTATTCCACAGTAGGTAGGTGAAATATATTTCTTCTTGAAGGCAAGGTCTAACTGCAGGCACTAATGGGTGTCTGTCTAGCCCAGGTATTATTCTCTTCCACTTCATTAGAATTTTACCACTGTTGTAGCCTCTCACTTCTGTTTCCATTGCCTCAGTTTCAGTACATGTGTAGTGTATATAGCACCGTATACTACAGTAAGTGGAAGGGAATAGTTAGATGGAGAAACAACCATCTCGGTTGCTCTCCTACATCTTATCATCTAGTGTCTCCGTACACATGAGTATTTGGAGGAAGCCTATAAAATGTAAAGTAAGGGTAACTGATGGAGTTAATCTACTACCTGTGCAGAATGTCTGAAGCATTTGTAGTAAGGTGCAAAGCGCTGCATTTATTTAACAAAATAAATTGGTGTTAATTGTGACATCAATGTTTCAGGTATTGTAATTAGCTGTTTCACTTTTTGTCTCTGAATTGCACTAAACAGCTTCAAATCACTATGACTAAAAGCCCTTCACAGCAGGGCAGATGATGTGGAACAAGCTTAAGCTAGCTACTGGACTTTCAAAAGTTTGGGCAATATTGCTTTATTGAACTGACTGATTTCTCAGAGTGGAATGCTCTACTGTTCAGCACTTCATCCTCTGCAACAGGGAGCTGAGTTTGGGCCTATGTTTTATCATCTGCTTTCTTAGCTCCAGGCAAAGTGGATAGTCCTTTGGGGTCTTGTGTTACGGCTCAGTGTAAGAAACGCTAGTACCTCCTACTCCTGGGCAGTCGTCTTCCCCTACTGTTTGGTGTATCAAAAACACCTGTACTGACATGTGGCTGAGACGCAACTTTCTCACATGTACGAGCAGGGAACAGCACTTGGCAGAGGTGCTGGAGCCCAGCATGGAACTTCTAACCTGGGGAGCCACCATCTTCCACCCTTCCACCTCTCTGCTATTGCAGAGAGGACACCAACTGCATTGCATCAGTATCCAGAACAGCATACCCTCTCGGAATACCAAGGCACTTTTTGCCTCACCACCTGTGTGCTGTGTTGATCCTATCTCCTTTCCCATGCAGCTTACCACAGTACTTTTTAATCTCTTATGCCTCTCAACCAGCCACACAGTAATTTGTGTCTTACATATTTTAAAGTCCTTTTCTATTCTCTGCTTGCTGGTTTACGCTATTTCATTGGTTCACAAGCAGTGGGTTATAAGTATGTCACAAGTGAAACAAAATCCAGAGCCAAAGTTTATAAGCTGTCTGAGGTCCCTTGAGATGTGGAACAGAGTATCCTTAAGAGTAGTCTTGGCTACAGGAGCATTAGGAACTACTGTCCTATATGAATTGAGAATCAAAATTCATTTAATCATCATCAGAGAGCTTTGGAGTATTCTGTTCTCAGCACTACTGAGTCATCTGTCTATTTGTTATACAGTAGAGATGTATTTGACTTCCTAATTGGAATTTAGGCCTCATGAAGTTTAAACAGCTTGAAAGCTTCAGGCAGAAACTTTCCAGTGGTTATTTTTTCAGTTCAAGGCTCTGTGGAGGTTGAAGTGAGTTAGTTGCCAAACATGTGTGGCTCCTGTTGAAATTAGCATTGTGTTTATTCAGAGCCATTTCAATGCTTGAAGTTAATATTTCACTTCATGTTTCCAATAATCTCTACTTTTCTGATTATGCAAGTGCATTAAAGACCAGCCATAAGAGTGTCAGACTTACCTTACTCAGACTCTAGTCACTGACTGACCAAAAGTCGAGATGTACTGGACATAGTGTAAGCTCTTTGACCACCAGCTTTCTTTCTCCAAATGGGATTAACATTGCTTGAAGGGTGACTATTCAATTCTGCATTAGGAAAACCAAGATGCCTGTAAGAGGTTGCTTAGTTGAAATTAAGAGACTTTATTAACAAGCTTTCCCCATCCCTTGCAGTGGACTGTTGGGATTCTTTCTGATGTTACACACAGTGAAGCTAAAAAGCAGCACAACCTCAGGGCAATACGCAGCATGGACTTTCCTTGCAAAGGTAAGAGACTCTCGCAGGAGCACGGTGAATCTGTGCTTCTCCCAGGAGAACTGAGGAACTTCTGCATCTGTCTAGTTTCCTGTGCTATTCCTCTTTGATGCTCCTAGGGCCTGTCTGTGCAACCTGCACATAGAGTTGAGGTGACAAATATCAGGTACATAATGAGCCAGGATGGTTAGCTGAGATGAAATACTGTATATAGACTGAGTTTAATGGAGCTGGACTGATTATTGCAGCTAAGAATTTGGCCTACTGAATCCCAGTAATACAAATCTATACTTTCCAAAGGTACTTTGGAGAAGAATATTCCTTCTGAGAGTGTGTGCACCAGCTGTTATTTCCAGTGTGTCTTCCCAGAGCCAAGAGTTAAAACTAGTTCCCTGAAGTTCAGTACCAGAACTCCCACGGCTATCGTTGCAGGGGAGAGCGAGCTATATAACTTGCCTTGACATTAACAAGGCTTTTGACAGTATCATCTCCCACAATGTTTTTATATCCAAATTAGACTGTTACAATCTGGATGAGCAGACAATTAGATGGGTAAAACAATGGATGATCAGGCTCAGAATGTAGAGATTAATGATTCCTACTCTAACTGGAGGCTTGTGACAACTGGAGTAGCACAGGGGTCTGTCCTGGGACCCAACTTGTTTAACATGTTTATTGAAGAAGCAGAGGTGATAGAGCACTCATTTTGCAAAGGACACCAAACAGGGAAGACCAGTCAATAATGCTGAAGGACAGGGTTGCCTTCTAGAGGGACCTGGACAGGCTGGGGGAATAGGCCAACAGAAATCTTAAAAAATTCAGCAAGGACAGATGTGAAGCCCGGCACATGGGAAGGAAGAGCCCCTGACAATAATATAGTCTGGAGGCTGGATGGCTGGGAAGCAGCTCTGCAGCAAAGAACCTGAAGATTTTGGTAGACAGGAAGCTGAACATGAGCCAGCAGTGTGCCCTGGCAGCTAAGAAGGCCAAAAGTATCCTGGATTGTACTAACAGTAGCACAGGCAGTAAATTCGTGGAAGCAATCATGCCCCTCTACTCAGCACTTGCTAGACCACATCTGGAATGGAGAGCCTTTTTTTAGGCACCTCAATACAAGGAAGACATTGATAAATTGGAGCAAGTCGGCAGAGGGCTGCCAAGAAAGTCAGGAGGCTGGAGCACTTGCCTTGTGAGGAGCGGCTGCCGGACCAGGCTTGTTCAGGCTGGAAGAGACAGCTTTGGGACCACCTAACAAACAGCAGCCGCCCAGTGGCTGTGGAGAAATTATCAAGACAGATCCAGGTTCTTCACAGTCGTTCATGGCAGGGGAGTGGGCTGAAAGATAACAAGCATAAATTGGAGCAAGAGAGATTCAGATTGAGTATAAGGAAAAGCTTTTTCACCCCGAGGACAAGTCAGGCAGGGTCACAGGTTGCCCAGGGAGGCTGTGCAGTCTCCATCTTTGAAGATTTTCAAGACTCAACCGGATAAAGCCCTGAACAACCCGGTCTGACCTCTTGAGGTCCATTCCTACTGGAATTATCCTGTGATCTGTGGATTTAGGGTCTGGCTGTACTTGATTTAAGTTATTAACAGCTAATTTGTTAAATTATCAGTGGTAAATGCAGTAAGAAGAGCTTGTCAGACTCCTTTTCCCTGGTTAGATCTTACTTAGTTTCATCACTCTCAGCTAGGTTATCTGAAAACCACAACCTTCCTATGTGGTTTGTGATCGCAGCTTTCCTACTACAGTGAATGAAGCTGTTAGCCTACCCCCACCAAAAAAACCCCAAGTAGACTTGCATAATGTGCTTGTGTAGAAACTGTAGTCAGATGAGTCTTTGGTTTTTCTGGGGATAACAAGAAGAGAGTGATGCGGCTCATTTTGTGCTTTGCAAGCTGTTCCACGCTGTACAAGTCACTTAGAGTTTCTCATCAGTTTGAATTTCTTCCAAACATTCTGACTGTGCAGATTTTAGTACCTTAGCTTTCTTCTTGCTCCTTGGTAGCAAGTCAACTGATGTAAAGTGCCTATTTTTTTAATTTTTTGTTTGTTTGTTTTTAACATTCTGGGTTGTAGAGAGGAATAGCTGGCTCTGCTAGTAGGTATTGTGAATAAGGAGAAATGGTTCTACATGTGGTATTGATGACCTATCTGAAAAAAATGCAGGCAAAGATGTGTTGTGAAATATATTTTAAGCAGATTTGGGTCCTTCCCAGCTGAAGTGGATCAGAGCCACAAAGTCTGGACTGGATCAAAGCTTTCCCAAAGTTCAAGAGTTTCTAGGTTTGTGGGGTTTTGGCCAACTCTAGACATAAATTAGATAAAGTTTGTTCTAGCCACTGTTGTCAATGAAATTATGTGCCTTTATAGCATCTAAAGATATATCCCTGTGTCACTATGATAATTTAATCTATTCTTCAGCTAAACTTGCTTTAAGAATGAAACCCATTTGAGGCAGCATGAGGAGCGCAGAGGAACTGCTGATCTAAGTGCTGAAATGCAGCTCATTTTGGGGTGGAAGTCAGTGAGTGCTTGAAAAATTCAGAAACACTATACATCATTTTCAGAACAGAGATCAAAAGAGACTGCAGAGACAGACACAGACAGGCAGAAAGCAAGTGCTGGAGCTTGCCTACAAGGGTAGGGGCTGATCTACCAGTTCCTACAAAATTCTCACAAGATATCTTGTAACTACAAGGAACCATAAATTTACATATGAAGTAGTTGAAAAGAGTCCTGTGTATCTGATCACTAATGCGGCTTCCTGCAGGTGTTTGGAAGTGTTGGACTGATCGTTGTACTGCTCCAGCCCAACACTGCCTGCATATGAGGGCTGTCTCAATCACATCTTAAGTCATCATAGGATGCAGAAAAGCAGTATTTAACTAGTACGGTAAAAATCTATTTAAACTCAAGTGTGTGACTCTCTTTAAAAAAAAAAGGAAGGAAGTTAATGTGAATGAAGAATAAATGTAGAAACTATTTGAATCTGGACTTGCAGAATGAGATGCAGTGGAAAAAAAAAACCACACCCTGGTCACAACAACGGCTTTGCGTTCCCACATGAGCATTTTTCTTGGATTGAGTAGTGGCCTAGATCATCCTCTTAATCTCTCAGACTGACTGGAGTTTTCACCAGCAGTTGGAAAGGAGCAGTATTTGAGGCCAGAATATGTTTATCTTGCAAATGAGCCAAGAAAAGAGAACGCTGTAGTCCTCAGACAGCAGCGCAGGCCTCTAGGGAGGTGCAGAGAATCAGAAAATCTGTTTTCCATTTGGATGCTTTGTACCTACGTGACTAATGAGTTGGGGCTGAGATCGTTGCCACCACGTTATTTAAGTGCTGATAGACCAATAAAGTAACCATGAGATCTGATTGGGCCTGCTTTGCAGATTCAAGGAGGCATTCTTTGTGAAGCCCACATATTTGGCCTCTCTGGCCCTTAATTTTTCATTCACTTAAAAACTGGAGCTGGGTCGTAACTTGTTTTTATGATACTTACTTTGGCTGCTGTGATTTAATCATTGTATGAGGTTTTTAAATTCCTTCCTGTAATGATTTCTGGCAGTTTTGATGTCAAAGCATGGCTTTGTGCAGAGACAGACGAAGCACAGGTTTCATCTGTGTATATAGCCCTGTGAGATATTTATAGTGACAAATGCTCTCTGCACTTTTGCTGTGAAAGCAAATAGTGTGTCTGTTAGTCATATCTGTATAGATTGGTGAGAAATGCCAAAAAATTGCTAAAGTGATCTGTAAAACAAACAAAAAAAAGGCTTTTAAGAAGCCCAAGAAATATGGAATGCTTTGTCATAGCCTTGCACAGATTTAATTCCCAGAAGAGCACGGGTTTGAAGCTGTACTGAGATTTCTTGTTTTAATTTGAAAGCTATGCTAGTATCATGGGTCATGTACTGGAAGGAAAAGCTGGAGATGCTCATATATACAGACAGAAGCAGCTGGTGAGAACGCTAATGAGCTCTAACAGTGCTGTCAGTAGTTTGTTTAGATTAAGGCTGCCAATCTGTATCTGGTGATGAAACCTGTTAGTGTGTCTCTAAAAGTTAAGCAGAAGAAATAATTTAAATTATGAGTAGAAGGGGGAAATAGTATTTCAGAACATTTCTTCAGCAAGATACTGGTTACTTATGAATTCATACTCCCATATTATGTTTAGTGTTATCCCAGTAAACTTGTAGTAGGGAATTGAGCTTGTTTCCAATAGGAACCTTTTGAGACAGCTTGTTAGGAAGAATAAATGGGAAGGTCAGTGGAAAGTGGATTTTGGATTTTCTCTTTCTTCATTCCTCCCCTGAAGAAATGAAGTTGGATAACGGAAATCAAGTTGCATTGAGTTTTACACTGGTTTTCTTATATGCATTTGTTGGAAGAAAATTTAGATTAATCTGATGAGGGGTATGCAGCTCTTTTCTATATGGCTGTCCCATGCACCATTATGTAATCTCTAGTGTGTCTAAATAGTGTTGGAGGCTCCCTGATGCATAAAAGCATCCCCTGGCAGCTGCCTTGGTTCCTTGTTTGTTGACTTTAGAAGTGTTTGGCTCAGGTCACTCTATGTTTGATGCTGGCTACCAGACATTGCAAAAGTACTTTTGCAGGAGTGTTTGAAAGAGTATCTTATGGGTCCTATATACCTAACTGTAACCCACTGTACTTATACCCGAGCAGTTTTAGTCCTTCCCCAAAATATATAACAGCTATTAAGAATGCCTCCTTTAGTCTTTGATTTTATATTTCGTGTCTGTGTATCTGCTGCTTTGGTCCCCATGGTGTCTTGAGAAGAATGGATAGACTAGATCCATCTTCATGTCAATGTTAAAAAACGGATGGTATCCCTCTTAAAGATTGGAAAAGTACTGATGTTTTTTATTAAAGCAGAAATTCTCTTTTTCCTGCTTCTCATAAAACAGAGGGGCTACAACTGCAAGTCTTCTGGGGCTCCTAGCCTGGCTATGCTCACTGCACCTCTCTTCACAGATAGCAGTTCACATGAGAATTTTATTTGCTTTAATTCGGGGGCAAACCAAGTGAGATAAATAAAACAAATTCCTGTTTTTCCACATTTTTGCAGTCTTAAAGCCTCTGCTAAAGCATGCACTCTTATTTGTTTATCTCTCAATTCCTCTGTCACTGCTGCTTAGCATGCAAGTGCTGTAAGATATTCTGGTCCAGAATGTCAGTTCCTTACTTCTGCTGAGGGTTATTTATTTGCAGAAATACGTGTCACTCAAAAGAGTCCTGCCATTGGTACCTTCTGAAGCAAATGGCTCTCCTTGTTCATCTCTGCCCTAATGGGAGAGGATTCTGGATAAAAAAAATCTGTTTAAAAATTTTATACATATATCATAAGCAGAACAAGAATGTGTTTGGTTATCTGGCACTGGCCCACTTGGTTATATTGTACACCGAAGTATCTTCTTTGCATGCTGCTGTGCTCAGGCAAAAATGTCAGTGAGATTCTTGGCTGAAAATCACATTGTTTTCTTGGCTTGGACCTCATAAAGCTTTATGCAAAAATGCCATAAACTCCCACTGGAGTTCCATAAACACACTGAGTTTTCATTTGGCAAAGATCCTGCACTGTGTACAAGACTGTCTCAAGGTCTCTGCTCATTCAACCTGGAGAAACTGCAGCTGCTCTGGGAGAGAGGGAGAACTGTGTGCTAGACCTGACTGGACTCTGCTGGTAGGTGCTCTCTGTGGCACCAGTGTGATTTGAAGTGCGTCTCTAATCTGAGAGAGGGAGTTTCCATGACCCTAATGTTTTCAGGTATGCCAGGAAGGAGTTCATAAAAGTAGAAGTGAGCTTTTTCTGTCTGTGCAGCTTGTGTACTGTTACGCATGTGGGTATGTACACGCATGCACATAAAGATCATTAAAAATGGTAAAAATGCTTATTGATTTGTGGTTAGTCCTCGTTTCTTGACACATATATTTGGTTTCTGTGAGTCAGCATGGGGACTGTGCAAATACCTTGGAAGAGGAAATGTGTTTCTCAGCTGAGCTTGAAGAGCAGATAAGGCAATCAGTGTGCTCTTAACTGCATCTTAAAGGTCTGTAAAAAAGACCAGTTGCCGAAACCTTAAAAGTATAGGTTTTCTGGTAGTTTCCGTGGAGACAGCTTGATAGTTGTCTTGTAGCATCCAACACTAATTACACCATATAATTGTTGGAAAGACATCAGTCTCCATAACAACTCCTTTGTGTGCTACATGACCACTAAGCTAAGTGGCACAGGCTCCCTGGGGCACTAATGTAACTTAAGGAAGCTGCCTTGTAAGAATAGCTGTGACTTGTTGGAGATTTTGAACCTCCAGATAATGGAAAGTTTTAATATGTATATTAAGAGGTGTTGTATAGGGCTGCAGCTGTGTATCCATTGAGAATGGCAGGTACACAGCTTTTGGACATGATATGGTCACACAAGTACGTACATAAAGTTATGTGTTGCTACTTTCAGGTAGTATCGCAGCAAAATTTTAGCCTGTGCAGAATATAACAAATCTTCAGTCTCAGCAGACATTAATTGATAGATTAAGCCTCAAAAAAGGCTCCGAATTTGTTTCCTGTTATCCATTGCGATATCCATTTGAAGTGCATTGTGTACGTTTGATATTGTCATTCTCTTGAACATGAAGCTAACTGTATAACCACTAGCTTGGAGTATGTCTTTAGAGGGTACTTTTTCACCTCTACCCTTGACAAACCATCTCTATATATTTGACAGTAGAAATTGACAATTTAAAAGGAGATTTTGTCAAATCTAACAGAATTTTGAATTGCAGAGGATGCAGGTTCATTGATTCTTTGTACAATAGATTCCTATTCTCCCATATTTTTATTTGGTCTCCTGGAGTTACTTACATATGGAGAGCTGAGGCTGGGAGATGAATCATAAGAATCATAAGTGTGACAAAGAGAAGACAAAAGAATGAGGACTGTGTTGGAAATTGTTTCTGTTGCTAATGTACTGATGTAAATGCCAAAATTATATAGGAGAACTGTGCACTATATAACGTACTAATGTAGAAGGTTTCAAAGTAGCTAAGGCTAGGCTTCCAAAAATGAGCAAATATAGCCCCATTCTTCTCCCTTGCTGGTTCCCTGTTCTTTCAGGATCTGGATTGCTAGCTGCCTTTTTTGATTTTTTAAAAACCTTCATGGGTGATATGTCTCCAGATTGCCTCACAAATCGTGAGCCTGATCGTTGACCTCTCTGACAAGCACTTGGTGTCACACTCCAGGTTGCTTTCTTTCAGAAACTTTTCATGTTAGCGAGCTGCTGCTGTCTGAAATGGGTCTCGCTGTCTTTTCTTCTCCCTCCCCAACTCAGAAGCGATCTTTGCAAAATCTCAAGTGTGTTCATTTCTCAAACCCACTCTGTGCACCTGTTTAAGGATTAGATTTCGACTTTCAACATGAGTCAGCAAACAGCCACAGGGCTCTGGAGGAGGCAGACCGAATGGCTTATGTCCTGTGCCTGGAATATGTGGTGCTCAGGGAAATCACATAGGCTTCAAACAGTCTCAGGAGATGACTTCTTATCCTACCCACGCATGGGTGGAGGCATGGAGAAGAAGAGGGCAGAGTCCAGCTTTCTCTCCATGCTTGTTGCTATGGATGATTGTCCTAAGGGGGCAGAAGGGAATGGGTCTCCTTGTAGAGACTTCCCCACCCTTTCTGAGGGAATGGGAGGCCAAAGACTGTACTCAATTGTAGTAACTTCTGCCACTGTCTTCCCATACACAGGACATGCAGGGACCGCTGAAGCCCACAGGGTTAAGTGTGTAACCCTGTGACATTGCTCATAAAAGGCATTACTCAAAATGGATGAGCTGTGTTAATGTCTTAAAAAACATTTTTTCAAGTATCATGGTTTTTAAGGTTTCTGATGGAATATTTTGACCTTTTGTAACAGTGAATGGTTAGAAAGCTGTGGAAAGACTTTTGGTTTTGAATGGAAAAATAAAACTGTAAAGAATACCAATTCTTCCTTGCAGTCCTTAGCATAATAATAATAATAGGATGTTGATTTCTTTCCATTACATCATTACTAAAACAGCATAAACACACCAGAGAATGGCAATGTAGAGACTGCGTCTCTGTTATTGTTGGGTTGTACAGAACGGGGTCAGCAGGGAGATTTAGTTATCTGGTCTGGGAATTGTTGGTTTATGAATTAGGTTTTCCCAAAGGAGTCATGAGATGGGGAATACAATAGGAAATGGACTTTATACATGCACAGAAATACCAAAACTGTAAGTGTAATGCAGGAGAGAGGTTGATGGAAACTTGCTATTTTCGTTAACAGATTTTTAAAAAATGCTTGATTACGCATCTCGAAGTTTCCTATGCTATTTTTGATACTAGTGATATCCTCCACAGAGTACTGAGTTAGTCATGACAGAAAAATGTTTTGCATCTGATAATGTTGACAAGGAACGTAAGCACTTCAGGTGTTTCTATAGATTTTAACAATGGAAAAATGCATTATACTGCTTTCCACTGAAACATTCCCCTTAAGCCACATGTCCTCATTGGTTCTGACAATATCCTTGAGCCCTTTCAGCAACATTTGTGCTTTCCATGTATAAGCATGTGTAGGATCTGTTCTCTTATAGCAGTGACACTGGTAACAAGAAGAGGTTTGAAGATGCACTCAAAAAATGCACAGGTCTTGAACTGAGAATGGCCTCAATCTGTGGTGTTCAGGCTGAGACCTTCAGGCAATCTGGCATGGAAAGAGCAGTTGCTGAGAATGTGTGCAGCATCCTACCCAGCACCCCCATCTACAGCAAGGTACTCTGGATATAATCTGTCTTGGCACAGCAAGCCAGTCCCCATCTGGGTCATTTGAGCCAGTTGTGGAGGTGGCTTCAAGAGTGCACAGCTGGTGGGTGTTCACCTACCTGATATCTGTGTGGAAAAGAAAAGTTCACTGTTGACTTCCCAGGTTACTCAGGGGACATTTTCTGCTGATGATCTTTCTGGTCTGCTTTATGAAGGTATCTCCTGGTATAGGGCAACACCTAAGCACATGGATTTGGACTGAGTGTCCAGCTGACTTTTGAAAAGTCGTTCAGTTCCTCTGATGCATGAAAACACATTGATGTAGCCTGTAACATATCTGTCCTTGGTGCCGTTTTTTTGCCTTGGTCACCTCACTGTTGAAGTTCTCTTTCAGAAGTCATGGTCCCTTGAACTATGTTCTCTTGCACTTTGAGAGAGAAAAAACTGACAGGAGTTGAAAGTATCAGCCTGGTTAATTTGGACTTTGGTAAGAATTATGAAGTGGTGCACATAGAGTAACTAAATGCTGAAGAATTATTGCAGCCACTAAGCTGTCTATTCTTAAAAATATCATCTTCCACCACAGTGCCAATGTATTCTGCCTCCAGGAAACTCAAGTCAATTTTTCTTTTCTTCGTGGACCCCAGCTGCCAAGAATTTCACACTCTGCCTGTTGGAACCAGCTTTTTTTTCCTCCTGGATGCCAGCTGAGCCACCACTGAACCACTACTGTGGGAGGTCATGGTCCAGCTGTGAGGAGTTTGGAATTGGCTCCTCTCTTGCCTTTGGTCTGAGGTCCTGATACTGCAAGGCAGTTACAGTAACAGTTCCTGCCTGATCTGGCTACTGGCCCACCCACTGGCATCTAGCACTTGAGAGGAAGATAGACATAGGCAGATGCTTAGCTCGGCCCTTCCCAAGGAGCCAGCTCCTTTTGTGTCAGATATGCATAGTAAACTGTCAGTTTGCCTGTTAAATTTGCCGCTTAAGTGTGACAATGAAAAGCAGGGTTGTCTTATCTGGGTTATCAGCCTTCTCTGTCTCTTTATGGTAATCTCTATTTCATGATCTCATAAGGGTTAGATGAGGTGAAGAATAACTGGGAATGCCAAAAGGCTAGCTCTTGCTGAGCTTAACATAAGATGAAGTGTATTTTATTGTGGTATTTTACAGCAGCAGAGTTGTTAGAACAGCTGGCTGCTCCCCAAAACTGAAAAGCAATACTTTTCAAATCAGATAGAAAAAATAAGTCTTCAACACAGTATACTGTATTACTGACTAGTAAAATTCAGGGCATCAAACAGAAGATAATACTGAGAAAATTGACTGAGTAAAAGTAAAGAGAGGTGTATATTTTTTACAGGTTCAGATCTGCTCAAAAGGTTTCAGTGACTGAGTCGCTATAATTTCAGCAGAAGCAGATATGGTATGGAAATCTTTCTAGGACAGAAGCAGAAAGATTAATAGACTGCATGCTACGGGATGTAAGTTTTGTATCAACTAAGGTCAAGATGCAAATCCCTCCTTTTCTCTGATGTGCACGTGGACTGCAGACTCGCTGTATTAGGGGAGGATCATAAGTTCTCCTGAATTTTCTGCTATGGACCAATACTTGATTAAACAAATCCTTGGTCTGTTCCATTTGGTGTCCGTGCTCCTAACAGGTAGGACACTTCACTGCTGCTGTTGTTGTTGTTGCTGCTATTGCAGTACTTACTCCATTACACAAATATTGAATAGTTCATGAAATAAGAACAAGATGATGAATCACATTGCCCTGTCAGCTTCTGAGCTCAGAGGTTTCAGTGGAGGGACTAAATGGCAGGAGCAGTTTAAGGCCTTTGCAGTAATGGAGCAGCATATAAAGAAAAGAGACTTCTTGACAGGCTGAAACAACAGAGGAAGTGTAGTTCATGCATGAAGCATTTACAGGAAACAGGAGGCGTTGGGTCTTCAGTTTGATATAACCTGGAAATACAAATATATTTCACCTTTTGGCCAAATATATGTGCATCAACAGCCGATCTTGTAACAACAAGAATGGACAAAGGACTTCTTGGCAAAGTCAAAGAAAAAGTTATTTGGCCTAAAGAAGCCTTCTCGTATCACTTGTTAAATGACTTTTGTTGTCCTTGCTTGACAAAGCTTCGGCTGCATGGATTGTGCCTCTCATTTGCAGAACTGACCTGAATAGATGCTGTTAGTCTGGTGCATGTATGCACACCTGTTTGAACCATGATTGATAGTGTTTCTATATCAGCAAAGCATGCTTCGGGAGGATGTACTTGAATTGTGCAGGGTTTTCCCTTTGTCTCCCTAATACAGACCTGGAACACTGACAGCAATAACAGTGTCTGGATTACATTTTCAGTGGTCCCATTTAAGAGAGCTATTTAAATATGAGCAGAGGCACTGTTAAAATTGAGTTCTGTACTATAACTACTCTACACTTTATAGCCAGAAGATTGGTGGCACATCACCAGCTGTGTCATTAGTCATAGGAATGGGAAATGTATGTTTTGGCCCTTATCTCTGTTAGCGGAGGGCAAATGCTTCATGTTTTTGCTTTCGCTTTGTTATGACAGAAAGTCTGATGTTTGTGTTTGAGTGAAGGTAGGGTGGAGTGGCTACTTGATGTTCAAAAAGAAATAGCTACCGTAATTTTCGACCCAATCTAGTATTTTACAAGAGAGAAAGAGTTTTGGTTTTCTTTGAAACTCTCAGGATATCTTTTACTTTTTGTAGGAAAGCAAAATGAGTTAGGATGTGCTTGTAATAAATTTTGTAAGGGTTCAGTCCTATCATCAGTGATGTATGTCTATATATTTCTGTGCTACATGTAGTATGTGTTTATATATGAATGCATAGATATGTTTATACATTGATGAAATGTCTCATATTGTCTCGTTTGTATCTGATCATTGTAAATATGACCGTGACATCCTGTTTTCCATAAAGGAGAATTTTATTATACAAATTCTATTCATTACACTCAGTAACCCACATAACTTTACTTTCTGTACTTAACTATTGTAAGGTGTCTCTGCAACATAAAATAGTTGCTGTATCTTTCTCTGTGGTGGCTCTTGTAAGGTTTAAAAAAGAAAGAGACAGTGCAGAACCAAGGAAATTAAGGTATTGCCAAGCATCAGAAAGACTACCCATTAGCTATACTTTAAATCTTTGTATGATTTGAGAGCTGTAAGACAGGTGCCATGTACCTTAAAGAGGTGAAGGCAGAGGGTTGTCTAGAAGCGATTCAGAGGCAAGACAGATGGGCTTTTTTGATCCCTTTCTGCGTTGTAGAATGGGGCTGGGCATACAACTGAGTTCCAAGAATGACCTAGTAACCACAGCTTCAGTATTCCCTAATGGCTCATTTTCTCCCGCAGCCAAACTGCTAATGAGATGCGTATGGTGCAGGAACAATAGCTTGGCCACCTTCATCTATGAGGAATAAAAGAATAATGAAGTTAGACAACAGTTCAGCAGTTCTTTTGGCATTCACATGATGCTCAAGGTTAAAAAATAGTTACTGTAGCATATTAATCTGAAAAGATTCTACATTAATCCTTGACAATGTATTAATCTGATAGAACAGGATGCTGAATGACTTTAAGGAAGCTGATAGAACCACCTATTGCTTCAGTCTTGCACTTGCAGGATCAGTGTCTTGGTTGTATTGGTTATCACATCCTGGAAACAAGAAGATTGTACAAAAAAACAGCACTGATAAAAATTTTCATAAATGCAATAGAAAGTAGAGGATAGGTACCTAATTCTCTAAATACTGGAAGTGTATATGAGTATCTAGGCATAGAAGTCCAGAAGATTGTCTGCCCTTTAAAAGCATACTAGGGATAGTTAAGAAATCTGCTTTCTTATAACAACTGAAAAGGTGCTATATAGAAATATTCCTCTGCAATACAGAGATTACTGGTTTAGGTATTGGTATGGTTAAATAAAACCACCTTAAAAATACCTGATGATTTTGCTAGAGGTAAGCATTTATACTGCTTCTGTTCTGAAAACATTTCAGAGAGCGGGTTGTTGATTGTGTTTATCATTTGAGCTACCCTCCTCCTCTTTTTTAGTATGTTTTATGTTCTAAAGGCAACACGTAGCTGATTTTAAGCTGGTTCAGAAGTTAATTGCTATGAAAACCAGCTAGATGTGTTTACACTAGAACTAAGTCTTATCATTAGGCATTTGACTGCCAGTGCATGTTTAAGCACTGGCTACTTTTGAGTCTCAACACATGGAACTAATTTTACTCTTAAAGAACTCCTGATATTACCATTATTGTTTTAATAATGCTCAAAAAAATAAAGAGAAATAAAATATAAGGAAAGGGCAGAAGAGAGTGACCAAAACCTCCTTTGAGAAAAACATGCTTTAGGGAAGATGGAGATCTGTGCAGGCATTTAGGCAAATAAGAAATAAAGGATCTCAAAGAATTTTACAGCAGCTGGTAAAAGTTCTGTGTGGCTGGATCAAAGCTGTGGGGATCATGAAGTTGCTGACTCTGTCACCGTTGCCATGGTGCCAGCATCACTTATCATTTAAGTAAGATGCTGCCCAGGCCCATGCACCTCTTGGGCGTGTGTCAGGGAGGATTGAAGGGTTTTCTTGCTTCAGAAGAGCTGAGCAGAATCCCCCCATGAGCACTGTGCACCTAAGTATGCTGTAATGCACAAACTCATTGCACTGTCTACTGAATCCATAGACTGACAGACTCCAGTTAAGTCTGTCAGGGAAACAAAACCCCTTATGGCATGTCTGCACTTTCGTCGGGCTGTGAGGGTGATGCGGTGGCTGTGCTCAAGTTAGCTTTAAACTAATGAGCAGAATTGGGAGCGAAACCTGTTTTACTTTCCCCCTCTCTCCAACGTGTGTCACTTTGGATTGTTTCTTTCACTTGTTTGGGCTGCTCAGCTTTTCAGGCAAGATCCCGGCATTGGTGTTTCCTTTGGGAATAGCCATTATTTTGGTGGTTCAAGGCTAAAGCTTTATTACTTTTCCTTGGAAAAAGCTATGTCTCTGCTTAAAATCCTTCTCTGTCGGTGGATTTATTAATAGTGCTCCTTCAGGGAGCTATGTTACCACCTGAAGCCGTTAGATTAAGCAGCACATTTTGTATTTCCTTTTAATTGGTAACAACAGACCCTCAGAACAAACTTCCAAACTCTCAGAGGTCCTCTCAGTGTGTTGGTTAATACAACTGAATCAATATCTAGGGGAAGGAGGCTTTACAGGAGAGTTAGTTGGAGGAATTTTGCCCCCATTTGCTATATCTCTTTTAACCAGAGATTGGCTTTGGCACTTTAAAGATGATTTAAAGGAGCCATCGAGCTTCTGGAAATTATCTGGATTGCACGGAAAGCCTTCTCATTGCAACGGGCAATATGTTTGAAAGCTTCCAGGGAAGTTTTTATTTCTGTGGTAGATCACCCCCAAAGCTGAGCTGAAATTAAACAGTAAATGCTTATTTGATTTTGGTCCGGTTCTGCATGCAGTATTAATTCAAATACTGTGCAGGACTGGGAATATCTTCTGTGCATAGTATAGTATCTGCAGCTGTTAGTGATGCTTTATTTTGACTGATGACCATGGGAGGAAAATAGTGTATTCATTTTTTTCCCCATGTTTTCTTTGTTTTTTGGGTTTTTTTCACCTGTCCTATTTACAAGCAGTCTGGTTATATCTGACTTTAGTTCTTGCAAGGAAAGATGTGTACCACGTTTGTCATCTTCAGCAGGGATTTTTGCTGCCAACTTATGGCAGGTTTCCAGTGCCTGTACCAGCCTTCCACAATCAGCATGCTTACTGGTGGTCATTGGTACCTCCTGTTCATTGCTGACTTTCGACAGTTTGTGAAACTTCACAGTCAGCACCTGCTCTACGAAGATGTCTCAAGTCTGGATTATTTCGAAAAGAACTAACTCAGTCCCAGCTGAAACCAGGACGGTATGCTGGACCAATTTAGTCAGGGTTTAGACAGGGGAGATTCAGGTCCCTCAGAGTTCTTCCATGTATTTGACTGTCCCAATCAATGCCTTGTTCATCTGTTTCTGTAGCTGCTGGACCTCTCTGAATCAAAGTATTCTTGCTAAGGTGCAGAGAAGTTACCCATCTAGCAGCATTTGGTTGCCTTAAATTTGAATGTAGCAAAGCAGAGGAGAGCTAGATAGAAATGGTCTGTAGTCCAGCTGAGATGAAAAACGTATGTAAACAAGGAGGAGGAGTGGTGTTAATAGCTCAGAAAGTTAATGTGAGTTAACAAATACAGAAGATGGCGCTAAAAGATGAACTGTTCTTTTTTTCCTATTCTGAAGATTTTTGTTTCATTTTTGCTCGATTTCTATACCTAACGTAGCATTTTGTATTTGTATGCACACACGTTATGCTTACTCTCAAGTAGGTATATATGCAAATGAGATGTAACTCTGAAATTTGGGAACTTATTTCAGTGGCTCTCCCTCAAGAAACAGAAGAGTATATGTTGTTACTCATGTTTGCCTGCTATAATTTTTGCTTTTTGGTAGTACTGCATTATCTTGATGTAGCTGTTTTCAATGGCACTAACAGTGATCCATTTCCCTGGCCGTTTTTGATGATTATCTTAGCAGCTTGTTAAAACATGCAGAAGAGGGACAACAAATATTATGTCTATTAAAAGCTTGACATTGCTTTAATTCCAGTAGTAGAATGAAAACAAAGGTTATGTACATCAGAAGCTTTTTCATGATGTTTTGAGAAGATGTCCTGATGATAAATAGGATGATTTATTTTGAACAGTGAGTGAACTTGATGAGCCATTTCAAAACACTGTCTTTGGAAAAAATACATGTTTTTGTAAGGACAGAGGTTTTGGCAGTTTGGGGACCTGAGGTTACAAGGATTGGCTTTGTATACACAAACTAAGGAAAACTTTTGTTACGTATTTTGTCTTCACCTACAGCAAGAACTATGACATTTAACTTTCTAGCAGTTTAACAGTGAATCAGAGGAAACATATTTTTTATACGATATATACAAGTATAGTTCTAATATTAACAAATCTACAGCCAGCTTTTGCAGCTTGAAAATCTCTCACTGAAGTAATTGCAAAGCCAAGGATGGAAGAGATCGATCATAGCTTGGTCAAGAACGACACATTTATCTAGACAGTGCAGGCTGGTTTGAACTGATCAAGAAGTGACACAGTAGAGGCTATGGGATAACCGTAGCTGGTTGGCGGAGAAGGCAAGGCAGCAAAGAATGCGAAGTCCCGTGTTTCTGTATCTTCCAGGATCCAAGTTTCTGCTTTGTCAAGGACTGGGAACCCTTAGGATGCCATTGACATCTCCTGTCTTCAAGCTACATGTCAGACTTACCAGAATTTTCTGATGTTATGTGACCAAGAAATACATCTAATAGGGAAGCTGGTTCAGCAGTGATCTTGCCTGTTCTTAAGGTCCTTCCACAAAGAATTCTCCAGTCAGTCTTTATTTTTTATTTTGTTACCTATAAAATTAAATTAATTTCTCATTCTATTTTTTTTCTGATTTTTTTTAAAACAACTTTTGTGAAACAAATTTTACTTTCTCTTCTGAACATTTTTTCTTGTCTGACCATAAAATGATTAGGAGAAAGGAGGGGATCATTCATGTCCTGAGTTATGTAGTGGTCTATCTATCAAAGTACCTTGGGAACTCTTTAAAGCTAGTGGTAATAGTGCCTCCCTCCACTCATGAATCACTAAGCAAATTTACAAATGCAGATGCATGACAGCACGTTTTTCCTAGGGTAAGTTTACATCCTGGATTTATCCCTACTGTGCAGCAAGTTCTTCACACATCAGGATATTTCTGCTGTATGAATCTTAGTCTGTCACCCAGCACTTCAACAACGCCATTGTTGTTCTTGTTGCTGGTGATTCAGCCTGATAAGGCGCAAACTCTGGACCTGTGGATTGACTCCCTTCTTTTTGGATCCTGAAGTTGGGCACTGTGTTGTCCTTCAGAGGAGCTTGTTAAATGTGAATAACGATGTAAGCAGTATGTGGGATGTTATATGGCATCCGGGCCTGTCTCTGATTCCCAGAATGATGAGAATGCCTGAAGTTTTCACCCTTCTTTGTGGGGAACTGAATTTGAGAATCTCTTCTAACCAAGAAGAAGTTTGAAACCTCTGATCGTCCCACTTCTTGTGGGTTAATACTCTGGAGCCCTACATTCCTCTACTTTGCCAGGCTGTGGTGTACCAGTACCCAAAGCTGAGCCTTTCAGACAGGCATTTCAACAGTGAGGAAACACAGACTTTTTTCCTCCTAAATGATTCCTCATGATCCTTCCTTAAAGCTTCACCATAATTGATGCCTTACCAACTTCTGATGAGTTATCATTGAAGGCCAAGATTTCTCTGATGCACAAACTCTAGAGCTTTTGCATGTCCATGGTCATTAGTTACAATGAGTTCAGCCTCATCTGTTTCCGTTTCAGTGTTTACAAGGAGCAGGTCTTTTCTATCACTGAATCTCCTTGAAATATGTCGCTCCTATTCAGAAACTGGAGCAGGGATCTCACAAGCTTTGTTTCCCTCTTCAGGGAATAGTTGTAAGGTGACAAATGAGTCTGTATTTCTCTGCTGTCCCACCCTTTCTAGGTGGGTCCAACTCCACTTCTGGTACAAACTTGTAGAAGAGCTGCTGTTTTAAGACCCTTCTCTGTGGCACAATCCAGCCACAGGGCTGGGTTGCCCTCTGTTTTCTTTCCTGATTCTTGTTTGTTCCCTGTTCTAGAGTGGCTATGTAAAGAAGTCCCATCTGTTCTGTTTTGATATCTAACTATTCAGACCCAGTCTTTGTTCCAGCAGTCCTTCCGCATTCTCCCTGTGCTTGAGGTGATGCTGCTCTAATCTTTCTTCTCCTTCCTGGTGGGATCTGCAGTCCTAGCTCAAGCAGGCTACCTGCATTACCATAAAAGCTGTTTCATCTAGGGTAAGTTGGGCCAGGCTGATGAATTTGTGGAAGTTGTGTCCTCTAACACTGGAGGAGATCAGCCCGCTCTCCTCTTATGCACAGACCTTGTCCCAGGTAAGTAACCATCACAAGGATACGCTTATTTCCTTCAATGCTAATGCACATTGTAAAGAGCTAGGACTGTGTTTGATTGAGATAACAAACACAGTCTGAAATGCCAAGATTTTTGTTTATTTATAAAATTACTTGTAAATAACTCAGTGACTGGAACTATAGAAATAGTTGAGATCAAGGCAAATAGGTGTTAATAAAGTGTTCCTTTAAATGAGTCTTGTTTCTACAGTACAATGGAGTGAGACATTGAATTGAAAGTGATTATTTTAAGAAACGATCTTTTTTTCTTTTTTTTTTATTGTGTGCAAGGAAAAGTTTGAAATGATTTCTTAGGAATTATTTCAGCTCACATGGAAATGTTTTGTTAAATGATGCTACACTTGGATTTTTTTTTTCCTAATCACAGAAAGCTGTGTCAGAATTTTGTAGAAATATTCACAGTATAAATGGTTTTTAAAATAATTTTTGCAGTAGTGCCTGGTGACAGTTACTTTAAGTAAGTAAGCAGGCAGAGTCCATAGAGCTATTCCTGTTTCTGAAATTGTTGGAGTTCAACCATCCAATATGTATCTTTTGGTAGAGTTAGTGTACGTCAAACTCTTGGGGACCTTTGTTCAAAATACGCTGGTTATAGCTCATGAAAATTTTCTTTTCCACCTCCTAGTTTTAAAGATTCAGAACCAAAATATGTTTGGAAATCATGCCTTTTAAATTGCTTTCTTTTGTCTTGCAAGCTCATTCCTTTTCCTAAGGCATCTGAATGCCTAGGAGGACAACTGTGGCCTTTAGAAGAAAGAGAGATTACTGCATTTAGCATGTTGTGGTTTGGGTTTTTTTTAAAGGACATTCAGAACATCAATGTAGGTGGGGTTTTTAAAAACTAAATGTGCACTTAAAACACATTGGAAAATGCTGAAATGTACTTGAAGGAAAATCACCCTCTGAACTATGTCCCTAGACTTTAGATTCCTCCCCTGGAACAAATTATATGGTTAGTTTCCCTGAAAACCTGTTTTTCATTTTTAAATTTGTTCCTCTTTTTGATAAACAATCAAAGGTGGACGTTTTAGCAATGTGTTTTCCTTTTGTTTTGTTTTGTGGGTTTTTTTTTCTTACACACGCTTGCTTCATGTGCTCTTCCAACCCACATTTTATTTCTCTTTGGCACTGAGAGGCTCTTACATAAGTTCTCAAAAATACAACAGTGTTCTGCTGTAATAGTCCAAAAGGCTACAGCCTGCATTTTTGCAGAGTTTTGGGATGATCGCAGTAGAATGGTGTATTGTTTTTGATAAGGCCTTTTTTCGGATGGTTCTTAAATGCCTGCTTCTCTGCTGTTGGCCTCTTCTCAAGTTTCTAATAAACAGGACTCTACAAGGGAGTGGGTGACACAACTTTAACTTGTGTCACTTCTCAAATACAGCACTTCAGTTTCTTTCAGGAGAACAGCTTAAAGAAAAGAATGCTCTGTAGATACCACAGCTACCATCCTTCATTAGTTCCTGTTTACATGCTCGGTAATGAATATTGTATATTTTTATGTAATAAATTAGTATTAAGATAAGCTTAGTGCAGTTAATTCTGCAGTCATTCACACTGATTTACACTGGGCTGCAAATGACTATGAGACAGGCCAAGGTGTGACCTGAATGTGGAGAGTTGCAGTGTCATCTTCTTGAGTTTTGAAGAATAACTCTCGCTTTGTGACTTTTCTGTCTCCTCTGTCAGTGTCATGGGTGCATCAATTTAGTCATGTGTTTGCTGGTATGTATACATACAAGGCTGTAGGGGTAAAGCTGATACTTATCTTTGATTTTTTCCCCTGGAGCGGGAGCTCACTTTTTCTGTTAGCTTTGAGCTTTACAGTATTGCCTGTGTTGTATGCTACTGTGGTAGGCAACGTGCAAATGCTTAAGTCAGATGAATGAATAGTTCATATCAGGAAGTATGTCTGTGGTTGTATTGATACCAGCAATTTGGCTGCGTGCAGGAATGGAGTGGATCTGCAGTCTCGTGGTATCCTTCCTGGATCAAGTCCATCTCCTGCCTCATTCCCTCTGCAAGATGCCTGTGCTATAGGTAAATGGAGGACAGCCAGGGTGTGATTTATGGTAATATCTAGGAAGAAAAAAAAAAGTCTGCGTACCCAAATCTCCCTGAAGCAGAGAACATCCCCAAATAGGCCAGAGGAGTCACTCACTGTACAGTCCCCATCCAGCACCGCCGCTCCTGTGTGGTGCTTAGTGCCCTTGCGTGGTCTCACTGCTAGCTTTACATTATTATCCCCTCTCCGGTTCTCTCTTAGAGCAGGGCTGGAGAAGTGACCTACAACCATCTCTTCATCTGCTGCTGCTCGTGATCCTGCCCTGGTTACACTCCAGGCAGGTTCACAACCCTGCCTTTTAAAGTGCAGCCATAATAAATGTAGTGGGTATTGACTAAAAAACTGTTAGTGCAAGGTCTGGTGCACAGAGTCTACTCTAAAATGGCATTTGCTTCCCTACTTCACATGTAGTAGTGTTTTAACAAGTTTCTGCTCTCTCCCCTGGGAGCCAACTAGACAAACAACGATTAGGAAATCTTAGCTGATAATTGTTTACATGTTTTGTTTCTTAATTTCATCTTTTTCCTTGGGCAATTTTGTATTATCCTAAATAACTCCTTTCATTCCTCAGTGCTCGTGTTTCCCAAGTACTTCTAAATCACTACCAAATCTTCCTTTCCCACAGGCATTGCTTATCCTAACTGTTGACTGAAAATCAATCCCTCCATCTAATGACTCTGTCACTGTTCTCTGAACTCTTTCCATTTTACATTATCCATCTGGCAACAAAATGTCCAAAACTGTGTGCAGGCCACAGATGTGGTAGCTCCATAGCTGTTGAGGCAGGGATCTGTTACAAACCATTGTGTGTTGGGATCTAGCTGTTTCTGAGATTAGTACTGTGAAAATACACAGTCATTTGCCCCCAGCTTCTCTGCCCAGGACACCTCGGTGTCATGAGAGATTTGTGATATAAACCTACTGAAGTTGTGTTGTTTTTCTTTACCCCATATCCTGTTCTTTTTTGGGGGGGCTTTTTTGCACCCACAAACACATTTCAAGCTCTCATTCTCCTCAGAAATACAAGGCTTTTCAAGCCTGGCATCTGACTGCTCTCCCGGTCTGCTGCCAGCAAGTAAAAGCCAGCAGGTTTCCAGGCCAGGGCAGCTGGGAGGTGTGATAAGGGACCCTCTGCTCTGGTTCCCTGCCCTGCCTCTGCTGTGTTCCAGTCAAAATTGGAACTGTGATGCGTGACCATTGTACTGTCTTCTCCATTGGATTCCCAGCCTAAGATGCAGCACGATTTGCTTGTGCTTTCCCAGCAATACCCTACAGTCGGGTTCCTGCCCCAGGCTGGCTGCGTGACTCTTGTGTCCCTGTCTGTTGGGTCTGGTTTTGGCCTTTTGTGCTGTTTCTGGCCTGCCTCCTACTCACCAGAGGGGAAAGGAGGTGCCTCTATGTAGTCTCTGTACTTGCATAGGGAAGAGTGGTTGGGCTGGAGTGGAAGCTCCGTGTTTAGCAATGTCTCATTGTTTAACACAGACTCTTTGGGTTTCTCCTGTCCATTGACAATCTATTTTAGGTACTGCATCTAATGGTTAAGAAAAAAACAAAAAAAAAAAAAAAAAGAGAGAAAAAAATGCGACTGCACATGCAGAAATTTAATTTCAGCAAAAGTATTTCAGTTTTCATTTGTGATATCTCAAATTCACAAAGTGTTTTTTTTTTTCTTTCAATTTAACAGGTTATCACTGCTAGCTTATCACCATTCTTCTTTGTCATGACTGCCAATGTGCTAACAATTTCTTGGTAAGTGCCTACGTGAGCTTTTTTCTTAACAGTAAAAATGAATTTCTGCACAGTACTTCATGTGGAAATACTTTTTAAACGTCAAGTTCTATTAGTGCCAGTAATATTTTGCATGTAAGGAGAACCAGGTGTGCAATGATGGACGCAGTACAGTAATACAAATAGAAGAGTGTTTCTTCTGCCTCTGTGGGAGAACGTGGAAATTTTGGACATTAAGCCTCACTGCAATTCACTCAACATGTTTTACAGCTAGACAAATGGATGCAATAGGCAAATAAATGACCCATTCAAAGTCACGCTATGAATTAGTGGTGGAATTGGAAATAGAACACAGGAGTCATGGTTTGGCTACAGCATCTTTTTAACCAATAGAGTGCATTCAAGTTTCCCTAACATGGTGTGTACTGTGAATGCATAAAATGAAATAAGGATAACAAACTTTTTCCAAAGCTGTTTCTGGGTTTTGTAACATGTGGTCATGCATAACGGATCACCTAACCTGAAATTTATAGGTAGTAATATAAAACGATTTGGGTACAAACTCCTTTGGTCAAAGACCATGTTTTTGGTCTGTGTTTGTACAGCACCCAGCGAAAGGCAATCCTCACCCATGGTTGATGCTCCTAAATGCTTCTGCAATGCAAATAGCAACTAAATACGGGGTTAGGCAGGTATCTCTGAGGACAGATTTATGGTTAGAATAAAAATCCGCTTACTTTTGAAAAGCTTTAAGCTTCCTTTTTTCCCATGGCAGTTTGATTGCCATCCTAAAGATTCGGCTCTGCACTGAATAGAATCAGCATATTCTTTTTTCAGGTGTGATAAAGAAGATACAGGAAGGAGAACCTCAGTTTAAACCAGCCCCATATATATATATACGTGTGTTAGGTGCATGCAATCTCAAATACCAAAATAAGTCACGTGTCATTTTTTTTCAGTTCTGGAGTGGAATACATTTATGTGGCCTATTTGTGTAAGAGGCTGAACTAATGTCAGTGTACCTAAACCGTTCCTAGCCTGGACCATTAACTTGCCATTCCTCACCATGTTTTACATGTGTTTGTGCAGGTCTGTCATGTGCGTGCTAGAGGTAGGCTTTTATAATATGTATGTATTCACCGACATGTATGCTAAAAAATCATGTGTGCCTTTGTTGATGCGAGCACACGGACCCGTCTAGTTGCACACATACTACATGCCCTATATGCACTGAAAGTATTATAAATGATGAACACATCTGTATCTTTAAAATAAACTTTGCTTTAGCCCTTGGGACACTGTTGTACTTTGATTGTTGTAATTTAAAAAGATAACAATTAATTTTATTTATTTATTTATTTATTTGAGTTCTGTTATTGCTTGTGCATCAGCAGTGCCTCGGCTTATCAGCAAAGCTCTGGAAATTGTTAGATGATAGCAGCTGCAAGGCACTCATGAGATCATTAATCACTGAGTTTTTTAGTGTTTCTCCAGTGTTGTCATGGACAGGATCATGTTAATTTCTGAGTGATGGGCAAAGGCAGTTAGCTGTCACCCCACAATAAACAGAATCCAGAGAATTTGCCAGATGGTAAATTGAAGGTAAATCAAGGGTTGGCATTTAGCCATGTTTTTTGCTCTGCTTCATCTTGAAGTTACAATGATGGTTTCTCTTGGCCTAGTAATCTGGATTGCATGGGCACATGGGTACCTGAGATTTCAAATCCTTCAGAAAGGATGTATGTCTTATCAGATGTAGGACATAAGATATTAAAGAACAATTTAGATGCAGGCACCTTTTTACACAACTGGGCCGTACAATGTACTATCATTTGTACAGAATTGCCAGTCTAATTTTTAGAATGATACATCAGAGATAGGGTTTTTTTTTTAAAGTCTCTGTTAAAAATGTTGTAGAAAACAACACATCTATAGAAATGAAAAAAAAAAATTGAGTCATTTCTAAGGCTCTGTTCATTTTAGGTCTTCCTATATGCAGTGGGGTTTTTTTTCTTCAGGATAAAGAATACATTATCCAACCTTAGCTTCCAAAGGAATTAATGCAGAGGGTGTGTTTATAACGAGCTGAAGTCCAGACAAGATGTGAAGGTTAACCCTCTCCAGAGAAGAGTACTCAAAGGTTGTTAGTGATTACAGGCAGACAGACTCAGGTGTTTTAGATCTTTTTGCAAAGCTTGCAGCCCTCGCAGCCCTTTGCTCTCTGTTAGTAATTCCACGTCCAAAGGTATTCTGTCTCCACAGTGGACTGTCTAGAGATTGTCTGTAGCACCTACTTTCCAGGGCTGTTTACTGTACTGTACTGTTGTTATACAATGTTTGTTCCTCTCAGGAACAAGGGCAATTATGTGATTTTTAAAACAGCTCACCAAAACTAAGATTTAAGTGAATGTAATGCTATTAAATGGTCGAGAGCCTTCAGCTTTACATGCCTTTTTTTTTTTCAAGGAAAAAAAAAGTCCCCTTACAAAGGAACTGAACAGAAGTTTGTTTTGTTTCTAAAGTTCATTAAGGAGCTTTTCTGTTTCATAAGCTAACTAAGCCATGAGGCTAAGATGAAAGGTCGGTACACTTAGCTTTGCACTGTTATAAAAGGGTAGACGAGTCAGTATCCTACCATATTCCTGTCAGCTATGACAGATAGCAGAGAAGATTTGGGGATTATTAACTATTGCACAGATTGAGTGGGTTGATAGCTTATTTTGGTAAATTATTTTGTTTGTAAGACCATTCATCCTGACTTCGAGCCCTTCTTCTAGCCTGAGTCTTGGAGAGAAGTGTTATTGCCACCACTGTGCTGTGAGCAGCACAGGAAGGAAGCACTTGGACACACACGCCACTTGGGCTGGGGCAGGTTCCTTCACCAGATTCCTCAGTAAACACGGGAGTTTCTACTGGCCTTGCTATGCCAGTGGAATCTCCCCAGAGCAAAATTCTTTTTCCCAATTTCGTCAGTCCCCAAAACCTAGGCTTTACACCTCCTCCTGACTTTGTCAAGTGGCAGGTTTTCAGGACAGAACACAAACAGAAATTGCAAGGGGGAGTCATTAACCTAATGAGGTTCAAACTCTCCTGCCTTCCTTTCCTAGTCTTGCTAGTGTATGGATGTGCAGCTGTTCTCGTAACTAGATGCAACCTTATCTATCTGGATTTCTGTGTGTGTATTTTCACGTGAATACCACAAGCCCTAAAATATAGGAAGAGTAGTTTCTGATGAGATCATTTAAACAAGACATTTCTGGTTTCAGCCTTTTCTTAGCAAGACGAATGAAAAAATCGCCTGGGTTACTGTCTCTGGGTTGAAATGTGTTTGGACAAAATAATACCTTTCTCTCAATGTTATGCTGTTTGGCATTGTATCAAGTAGAGGGACTGGCCTGATGCTAAATTTGTGGTATATTTTGTTTACAGCCTTGTGATCAGTGGAGTTGGAGAAGCTTTGCTTGTTTACACTGAAAGAACAGGCACGTAAAGAGGAACCAGATCTCACCAGCTGGAAAAGAGCTGACTTGCAGCCTAGAGATCCTATCATGAATAAAATGCGGCAGCAGGGATGAAGAAGTGCAACCAAACACAAGAAAAGAGACCTATTGTTTTTTTATTAAGAAAGAAAAACGATGCTATTAATAGTGCTGGTAAGAGAGCAGCATAGTTGGCAGGATGGTTAGGAGCCTTTGCCTCAAAGCACAAGACAAACGATTTCTGATTGATGTGGTAAAGGAAAAACTGCACTGTCTCATGCTGATGGCTCTGTGTGAGAACCTCTCAGAACCTCCCTTCTTGCACAGGGAAGTGAACTCAGGAAAAGCAGCATTCCCCACTGGATGTCCCCAGGTTTTTTTGTTGGAAGCTGACAGCAGATTGTACCAAACAATGTCAGAGCCCAGATCCTGCCATGAATTCAGGATCAGGAAGGATGGATTTTGTCTCCAACTGTTCTGTAAGCAGCAAGCCTCCGCACACAGGTCTCTGGTCACGTCATCTGAACTGGCACGGTGACTGAGGCCGTGAGGCTTCTGGAGATAATCCCCTTCTGGAACTGTGGTGGTTTGACAGCTTTGCAGAATAGGGAAATCAGCAATAAATCTCAGTATCTGTAGTGATTGCTCTTTGTGTATTTTTTTCCTCTCCCATTCTCTGAGATTTCTCTTGAACTCTGTACATTTTTGTCAGCTGGACGGGGTGGAGGGACATGTACTGTTCCCAGCAGTGGTTTGTCTCTTAAATTATTGCAAGAGGCAACAAAGATTATGAACTTGAATGAATGTCATAAAGAGTGTAAGGCAATTTATCTCAAGAGTTCTTGAAATAATTTCCTTTCTGGTTGCTTAATGGCTGTTAGAAATTAGTCTTGATATATTACTGCCTGGGAAAGAAATCTATGTGAAAGTAATATTGAATGATGAGTTGATAATACTGTGGGGGAAAGTCTACATGGTAAAAGTAGCTTGATAACAAATCTTCATTGAGGAGAGGGACTTGCCTCACATGACATTAGATATTTAAAGTGTAGTCCCTTAATCTAGGTTGACAGTTACCTTCACAGTCAATGGAAGGAGAGGGGTGCCCTCACAGAGATGATTTTTCTTGAATAGATTGCTGTGTTACTATGACTGAAAGACCCTTTGGAAGTGCTTATCTCTCTGTAAATGGAAACTAGGTGACTAGTCTAGACAAGACAAATGGCTTTTAGAAGGCTACAGTTAGCAGAGGGATATCTACTTCAATCTAACAAATGCCACCACTGGATTTTAAAGTATGGCTACATTTTAACTTCAAATAAAACATCATAATTTAACAAAGAAGGTAAATTTTAGAAAGGATTGCAGTAAACTTCTGTTTAAAAAAGAGAGTTCAGAGAAGTACTGAGGCCTGTATTGTACCTAAGGTTATCCAAATTAATCACAAGGAGTCTGTTTATACTGGCATGTTGTCCATGCATGTGGGTCATGCTCTGGCTTGAGTTTGGAGTGAGCCACTTTCTTGCCAGGTGGTAAAATTCAGATTTGGGAAGAAAGGGGGAGAAACCAACATGAGCCACATGACACGGGGAGTTGAGCCCATGCTTACACCCAGTGAGCCAAGACAGAGCCAGCCATGGACCCTCATGGCCTTCCAGTCAGTAAATTCAGACAGTGCTGGCAGTGATGGCTGCAGCATGCTGGCTCTCCCCAGACAACTCGCTCTGCCAGCCAGTCCTGGCAATATGATAAGATCCTTGCCATGCCACCTTTCTGCTGATTTTGAAGTGACTAATGACCTTGGGAGACCTCATGAAAGAGTCCCTGTGAGATAGCCGAGGTTTTGCAATCGCAGCTGGAACCTTTGCGGTGGGGAAGGCTCATCGTGTACCTCTCTTCTTGCATAACTTTCAAGGCTGCAGTCTGGATTTTTTTCTTCCTCTCTCTTGTCTGTGCTGTTCATAGCAATGTACCAAAACCCAGACTGGTGGTCTCAGCGGAAAGCCAGCGGCCAAATCAGCATGCAGGGTTGCTGTAGCATTTTAATGGCAGAGGGCAGGCTTGGGGCGGCTGCGGGAAGCTTAAGATGGCTGTCGCAAGACTAGTGAACGGCTATGTTCAGTAATTTAGAGAAGAAGTATGCAAGGGTGGATTATTTATATCTAATTAACCTTTTTTGCAGTCAGTCAAAGATACAAAGTAACAAACACACAGCTCTGAGGAAAGAGGAGTTCCTTTATGTTGTGAAGATGCAATGACACTGATTAATGCCTGAATGCAAAGCAATGGGTGTGTAGCTCAGCTGGTAGAAAAACCTCTGGTTTTATCAGTATTTGTCATTTAAGGAACTTACCATCTGAAGATTCCCCAATTCTCGGGCTGTTGGCACATGGGACTAGAGACAGAAATTGGAGCGTGCTGGTCTTTCTGAGAGGCAGCAGATCACTGGAGGCTGTCCCATCACACTGTTTTCACATCTACTGGTTTTGATCAAACCCCTCTGACAGAGACGGTCCTGAATCATGTAATACCTTTTTGATCTTGTCTTGCTTACACTTTTATTTTCCAAATGTCTTTTTTTTTTTTCTCCCAAAGTAATTGGTTTTGGGCAAGGCTTGTATTATCTGCTGCAGAGCCTCTTTATCATGCGTGTGGCTGGCCTTTGTGATAAAGAGCCTCTGCTTAAAGCCAAGTGCCATTGAAAGAAGACTGAAACAGTAAAGCTGTTAGATATTGACTACAGGTGGGTTACTAAAATGCAGGCAACAGAGAAGCTGTTTCGAAACAATCTTATGGATCTGGCAGCTGTGACAGCTTCCAGCAGAAAATGTTATTAAATTAATTAAATGAACCTGATGCTTATCACTGAAGCGATTCTGTTGTTGCTTATTGCTGCATGGCTGTTGTGCTTCGTGTTGGAAGATCTATGCCAATCTTTCAGTATTAGTTTAATACTGAAGCTGAAAATCTGCAGAGCAAGTGATCGTAGCAAAAAGGAATAGGAAAAGCTGTTCTAGTGATTTTTTTTTTTTTTAAAAAGCAATGGACCTATTAAAATGTTTGGTAAGTGTTAGAGTTCTGATTTACTATTACTCTTTTTAACACCTATGTCCAAGTAGGTGGATGAGTGTATATATATATATTTTTATGTTCTTGCTTCCCATTCTCAAACAAGATGATCTGAAGAATTCAAGAAATGTGATGTCAACATAGGACATGTTTTGAAAAGGATGCTTTTATCAAGTATTGTAGAAAAGTTAGTTGCTGGGAGCTGTACTGAGTGCTAAGGAAAGGTTTCCTCCAGCTTTGTTTTACCCGTAAGCTAAAGGAGATGGTGGGATGAAGAAAACTCCATAGCAAATTTGTCCTGCCCTGAGCAGAAGCTGAATGAACAGCATTCAAACAGATCATCTGCTACTGTGAACCAGGCAGCAGGCTCAGTGTGAAACTTTAATCCTGTTCCAGACGATAGACATAGGGAGACAGGCTCATTTTGTTGGAAAAGAAGGTGTGGGTGAGGGGAAGGAGATTAGGGGCAGAACTGAAAAAAACTGAGGCCAAAATACTTTTGTACCAGGAGATAAAATGGGAAGAGATTTGCTTCTGAAAAATGTGTGGCTTATTCAAAGTTGTTGTTGTTTTTTTGTGGGTTTTTTTTTTTTATTAGGGTATATTACAAATACATGTCTGTTTAGTCCCAAAAAGGAATTAAAGGAGCCCATGAAGGTTGTGTAACCATTTCCATATTAATTGCCTGATTTGAGAAGCTTAACCCTTTTTAAACTATGCTTTGAAAGTGACATGGTGTAAGCCTTGGTTTCTGCTAGAAAATTCACTATTTTTTGGAATAATGCTTGTGAAAAAGTTGTGCTCTCTCTTCTTGATGACTGAAGTGGAGAGCGTACCTTCTCCTTACTATCTGCAAGGGAAAGCAGTCACATAGTGCTCTTCTACCTTTTAATAAATATCTCGTCTTCCAGAATAGGTGTGGGTGGCCAGTTGGCATGGTAAGTCCTTGATTTAACAGTATACAAAATCTCTTTGAAAACCACACTGAGAGCATGCTTAGTATATTTTGTCTTATGCTCTGTCATTAAGATTTAAAAATATATAGCTCAGAACTTGTTCAGTTGCCAGCTTGTTGCCTGTATAGAGAAGCCTGTATATAGAAGGATATAGTAAAATGGGTGCAAGCCTCTCTGAACACTCCTGTCTGGCAATGGATGAAATCCCGTAACTGCATTCGCAGGTCTGCATTTAGGAAATAGAATCATAGAATGGTTAGGGTTGGAAGGGACCTCAAAGATCATCTAGTTCCAACCCCCCTGCCATGGGCAGGGAAACCCTCCACTACACCAGGTTGCCCAAAGCCTCATCCAACCTGGCCTTAAACACTTCCAGGGATGGGGCATCTACAACTTCTCTGGGCAATCTGTTCCACTGCCTCACCACCCTCTGAGTGAAAAATTTCTTCCTTATATCTAATCTAAATCTGCCCTCTTTCAATTTAAATCCATTGCCCCTTGTCCTATCACTACATGCCCTTGTAAAAAGTCCCTCTCCAGCTTTCCTGTAGGCCCCCTTTAAGTACTGGAAGGCTGCAATAAGATCACTCTGGAGCCTTCTCTTCTCCAGGCTGAACAGCCCCAACTCTCTCAGCCTGTCTTCATAAGAGAGGTGTTCCAGCCCTCGGATCATCTTCGTGGCCCTCCTCTGGACCCGCTCCAGCAGCTCCATGTCCTTCTTGTGTTGGGGACTCCAAAGCTGATGCTGTGTAATCTTGGGAGCTGAGAGTGCTCCATCTTTTTTTGCTGCCGTTTGCCCTCAGCAGTCCTGTATCTTTCATGACTCTCCACAAACGTCATTTTGAGAGGGAGGCAAACTTGCACTTTTTCAGATGAGGCTGAAGTGATGGTTGCTCTACTCTAAGATTTATGTTGGTTCAAGTACTTAAGGGTCAGCACGCCTTCCCAGGCAGACATAAAGCTTGTTTTCCTGTAGGAATTTGAACCGTGTTTACACTCAAACTTCTGATTTCTGTACTCCTTGACAATGAGTAAAGCTGGTGCACCAAGGTTGTTTATGCTGGAGTTGTGGGCATCCAGCACCTTGTAATATTGTGTAAGAATAATGCCTGTCTGAGGCAAGCTGGCTGAATAAAACAAGCCTCCAGCACAACTCCTTTGAAACTGATAAGGAGAAGAGTTGATGTTGTTTAGAGAAAATGGATATTTGGATTGAGAAACTGGTAGTTTGGAGCTAGACTCCTTAAGTCATTAGGCAACAAAGATGGAAAGGAAAGGTGGAGAGCTGGGAATGCTGTTTGCCATGCCTAAGCATAGAGGAGTATCACTAACACCAGATAGATTAACAAAAGGGTTAAAGCTTCTGCTAAGAGGACTACGGTTTGAGCATGAAGTTGTTAAGCAGAAATCCAGGTTGGATGAGGCTTTGAGCAACCTGATCTGGTGGAAGGTGTCCCTGCCCATGGCAGGGGGGTGGGAACTAGGTGGTCTTTAAGGTCCCTTTCAACCCAAACCATTCTGTGATTCTATGATATAAATGTTTTGGAGATTTGCAAATGCCCACTGTAAGCACTATGCTGCTCTAATTGGCAGTCACATTGCAAAAGCAGAAAGCATTCGTTGACTGGGGTGGGAAATACTGCAAGGCAAATATTTCTCAGACCTTCCTTTGAAAGCTGTGGAGACCAAGCCAATCCGGCTAATCATCCCCTCGAGGCCTGGCTGGAGATGAGAACCAGAAGGGATTTTTTCTGTTTCTCTGTCATGCACCTTCTGGGACATCAAGGGATGAGCTTTGGTTTCAAACAAGGCATGGAGAACTTCTCTCAAGGAGTCACCTCTCCCTTACTGATGTCTGGAAACCAGTCTGTTGTTTGCCTTCTCAGGGGAGGGCTCCATGCCAGTTACTTCCAGATGTTTACAACTTAGCAAAAGAAGTTCATTCAGGTTAGAGCAGTCAGAAGAAATTTGAATTTAAGCCGTCCATCTCTAATCATTCTATGATTCTATAAGTCTGCAACCCTGCAGACAGTCCAATGCCAGCAAAAAGATTATCAGCATGTTGCCAGGGATGCTCAGCATTATTAGCCCTTACAGTGAGTTTCTTTGTTTAAGCTGAATGACAGAAGTGCCAACCCCATTTTGGTGTCGTTGGAGATAAAACTAGAAGTAAAGTTGTGTGCTGACTCTCCAGGCATTGCCCTGGGTCTCGCTTGCCAGCAGTTGGATGACTTGGTTTGCTTGTGTAGCAAATTTCAGCAGTTAGTGGAGAACACCCCAACAGCTGTAGTGTAAGAGACACAATAAATTTTGGCAGGCAGAAGAAAACAGCATCCAAGTTTTTCTCTTTGCCATCCTGCTTCTGGCTGTCCCACTGCCAAAGACAGATCTGAAAATCACTCCAGCGATGGCCGCTCAGAAAACAGAGTTGAACTTTCTACCAAACGTTATGCTCCTTCAGGACAAAGTTAATTGTTTTCTCTCATTTAATGTCTCCAGTTATATTCAAAGAATTAGGATGTAGGATAGGCACAGAAGCTAAAAATTTCAGCAAGGCAGCTTTTATTTCTTCATTAGACTTGTCTGTTCGTACTGTCTTCAGCATGGGTGCTCCTTGGGCTTGTTATTGATGATGAATAAGAACAGACTGTGTGGAGATTAACACAGATGGTTGTAGCCTCAAGACCTGATGAGCTGTAACCAAAGAAAATAAATCTCTACTTTCACGGAGAGCCTTACACAACAGAATTTCCCGTGGCTCAGCTGTATTCAAAGTGGAATATTAAAATTGCTGAGCAAAGAATTGAACGGCTTGTGTTGTGAATAGCCGTGTTGTATGGGTAAGTTGCTTACCGCAGCCTCTCGGATAGAAAAAACGCAACTATATTGTTTTCTTTTGGGTTAAAACAAACAAACAAACCCATAAAAAAAACCCTCTGTGATTCAGAAATCTTTGGAGAAAAGCAGTGTGGTTCAGCAGAGCAAATGCTGAATTGCAAAGGCAGCGCCACTGAAGGTTTTGACGGAGGAACCCTTAACCTCCTGCTACAGAAATTGGTGTGAAAGCTAGAAAATGACTTCCCCTTTCCCTTCAAAATCTCTCTCGTTTTTTACTCTTGTTTCTGAAAACATGACACAAGGGCACTATTCTGGTTCACACTCCTCTTTGAAACCGTGGAAAGTCAATTTTAAAGGAGTAAATGCTGTGGAAAACAGCCGAGAGGATTGTGTAACCTCTTGCTGCCGGAACCTGGGGCTTCAGCAGCTCATGGGAAAATGGGGGGAGTTTTCTAGACTAGAGGAAACTTCGGTCTATTACCATGTTCTGCACTGTGAGTTAATAAACCGTATCTTCTTTTAAACTTGCAATTTAAATCTGCTTATCAATGAATCATGATAACTGTTCACTTCGTATGGGCTTCAGGCTAGATACAGCTCCCTTAAACAGATGATTGTGCTGATGGGAATGTCTTAGGCTGTGACTTCAGCTAGGAGGATGAAAATAATGGAATGCTACATTGCACTAGCTCCCAGTCCACTCAATCGTTTCATCCAAAGGTAAAGACTGGAAGGATTTTGCAAGTGTTTATGTTTTTTAGGGAAAGGAGAGAAGGGAACATACTGCTAAAGACCCAATGTCTTTCATGTTGGTCTCTCCTGAGAGACTTCATGATCTCCTTTCATGACAAATTCTTTCATGGACTGGAGATTCGGCTATCTTGCCTTAATAGGAAGGTACAAAGTACACTGAAATATTTTTGACTGCTCCAAAAATATATTCCTGCTATAGAATTCTATCATCATTTTCCATGTGATGGTTTAAAAACAAACAATAAAGCAAGATCATGGCATGAGATTTCAGCTGGAGCGTTCTTTAAGGCTCTAGAGTTTTGGGATTTTTTTTGTGTAAAAGACATTAAGCTTCCATGTCATCATATTGGTTTCATCTCCTCCTAAATTCTATAGTAGTCTTATATGAACAACCATAGTTAGAGTTATGCTAAAAATAAATATTTCTTTTACTTTATTGCTACACTGGTAACTGCAAAAGAAAATAAAATCATATAAGGACAGTATTGTTATTAATGCAGTCAGTAGGTTTAAGAGCAGCAATTCTGCTTGTTTTTCCAGCTTCTTATTTATCTGTTTTTTCCCCTTAAGAATCCCATTGCTAGCATCTAAGCTCAGTTGCACTTTCAAAAGTCTGTTCGCTGATTTACTGGCTTCTGCTCTGTGGAGAGCAGCAGCCTGGGTGCAGATGGGTTTTCACGTGCCTTGATGGGCTTCTCCAATGTCTGATCAGGTGTTCAGTAAAGGCTACTACCAGGACTTCTTCCCTCTACTCAGCTGCTTATTTTAATAAACTACAGAATGGTGTCCCAGAGACTCCTACCACTTTCTCAAACCTAATGATGAGTACAGAAGCGAGCAGGGGAGACCCAAGCGTCAGCAGGTATGTCTCAGATCTTTACGAAATTAAGGAGAGAATAACTTGGATGGTTTGTGGATTTAACGTCACAGTGATAGATGTCCTATCGTATACATTCAAAAGATCAATTTTGCAGAGCATCTGAACTTCCCGCTGGTGAGGAATAGTTCAATTTCTCAAGCCTGTGGCCCTGCAGACTTGCATGCTACCCTTCTTTATCCTTCTAACTAAGGATCTGCTTTGGGTCACAGACTGCCATTTCTTTAATATTTGTCCTTAATATTTGTGCTGCCACCATCAATTAAATTCACCAGATATTTTTCTTCCTGGCCTCCTGCAGCCTTAATCTGAATCTTTCCATTTTCCTGTCCATAGACACCATCACAGCCTGAACAGAGTCCAATTTTCCATTAATGGACGCAGCAGGCTTTTAAAATAAATCAGATGAAGGGTGGAGTCTGCAGCTCCGGATGCACCGTGTGAAAGAGTCAGCCAGAGCCAGCCCCAACTCCCAGCACTGCACCAGCTTCTTTCTGCTGATCTTGGCTTTTTTTGAAATAATAAAAGGTGAACTAAAAGGGAAAAAGGAAAGACAAACAGCAGCAGTCAAGTGAAAAGCACCTAACAAGGAATGAAAGAGGAAACAGGATCTCATAGTTCTTAATCAATGTACATGATCCATAATTTAAACTGTGATATCTAAAATGTTCCTTAGAGAGTACATCTGAATGCAATGCCTTGTATGCTCCACTGGCTGGTAGATGTCTAACTCGGCATGGTATTTCTCAGATTAGAGGAAATGAAAGATTAGGTACTGGACAAAAAAAAAAAAAGTCATTTTTTCCTTCTATGTAGGTTGTTGTCTTAATTCAACTCCAATCTGTACAGAAATAAGATGATATACAGGTCACCCTGGAAGGCAGATGACAGCTTGCAGAGTCTTGGATTCAGAAAACATTAATGAACATCTTGGGCTGTCATGGGAGATGAGCACTTTGCAGTTCTGGTGTTGGCTTTGTGTGCATTGTAATCTTTGCCCATGGAAATATCCCAGATGCTCATTGACATCCAGTGCCTGCTGCTCACTGGAGGACATTTCAAGATAACTGGGAGGATGTTGCTCCAGAAGAAGGCATTAAATATCGAGCTTTCAAAAGCGCTGTGCGCTTTTGAAAGATGAGCATGTTAATGCCCTGGGATTCCTTATAAGCTTGAGTTGGTCTGGTTTTGACGAGAAAAAAGAGAACTGGAAGAGACTGAAATTGTAACAACCTACTGATGTTTGGAAATGTGTTGGACTTTGTCCATCTGAAATGTCTAAATCATGCTTAGATGTTTCATTAAGATGCTTGTGCTCCATGAGGAGCTACAGTGCCGTTAGTTTGCAGGTTGCATCATGGAAGGTCAGAGCGCAGAGCTAGCCCTCTTTGCGTAGCTCACCTTTGGCCTTGAAGGCAGAAGGAAGGTTGCTAATGATTGCATTTCAGCCACACTGTTCAGCGCCCTTTTAGTCCTCTCACAGCTGGTGGGAGAAGAGAGGTCCTTTTCTTAAACGGCGATGATGAAGATGAAGATAATGATGATGTTGATGATAGTGAGTAGTCATTGCTTGAATTCTCCTTTCTTTAGCTGGACATGTTTTTAACATGCCTCAGTTCTCCCATTTCTTCTAGGGATGCTCACGTGGACAATTGAGGTGATGGCCCCTTGCCTCCCTTCTTGCCGGCACTGTGGATTTCTTTTTAACGGAGAGCCAAATGGGTGGTGGGGGAATGCACAGCCAGGTCTTACCCCAACACGCAAGCAAGAGGTGGCCAATGTATAGAGATGGGAACCAGGCTCACCGCGTGCTCCTGCCCTGCGCTGAAGCCAGAGCTATTATCTTTCCCAATGGAAAGGGACTGCACATGGCAGTTTAATTGGCAGAAGTCGATTGCCTGGCAGGCTGTGCTTTCACCCACAGATGTGGGACGAGGTGAGGAAAGTGTCTGGGGTCCAAGTCTCTGGTTAGGGGTGGTCACACAGGCGTTATGCTTCAGGGACATCCAGTTGCCGACAAGTGGGGAGGGACTGGGGAAACAGCACGGTCCAGACAGTTAATCCAGCTCGGATGGTAACAGTTCGGTTATTTTTGCTCTGAGTGGCATAAGAGCAGTTTAGCAATAAAAGTCTTTTATCTATCTTCTTAAAACTTTACAGCTACTATGTTTCTATGTTATGGTTTTTTTTCTTTTTAACAACAACAAAAATACATCGGGCTTCTTTGGTTGCCAGCAGAAAATAGTGCCAGAAACCACGGGCTCCCATTGTTTGCTGCTTATTTATAATTTCGTGAACCATTCCTCCCTCCCTCACAGAGCATGTCAAGACTGTTCAGCTCTGCAATTCTTCTGAATCTATTCCTGGTGCGTTATCTTCCCTCCCCATCCAGAGTGGCTGGGAGTCAAGACCCATGTTGAGGCACGGAGGGGTGGGGGAGGCCATCACAAGTGTGCTCTGGGGACTGCCACGTGTGCTCCTTGCAAGGGGAGGGCAGACGCGTCTCTTGCGCCTACCATTTGGTAAGCTTGCTTTTTTCTTTTTCATTAGCATTCTATAAACATGTTGAGATTCGCCATCTTACCTCCTTTTTGTTTTAATTTGTGTGTATGTGATGATTGGCTCAGTGTGAGAGGCAGAGAAGGAGCCGAGACCTGTGCACTCTCAGGGGTTCCTGATACGCAAACAGACGGACAGAGATTTAGGGACCAGAACGGGGACCCTTTTGTCTTCTCGTGTGAGAGACTAAAAGCCGATGCTGTGACATGATGCCGTTGTCCTTTGTGAAAACCCGGCACAGTGCAGCTGTGTGGGCAGCATGAATGGCGTGGCAACAGTGGAAAAACAGGTGGCTTGAGGTGGCCTAGATGGCTCCAAACCTTTCCTTGCTGTAAGGCTCCAGCCACTACAGGTGCTGAAGAAAATCTTTTCTAAAGCTCAGTCTAAATACTGAAAGAAAATCCCAATATTCCCTTTTCTAAATGAATGAAGAGAATCCATTCCTGGTAAACAGGCTCTCTGTGTGAACACCGGGGATGTAATACTGGTTTGTAAATTAACTCTTCTGCCTCTTCATCCTCTTGCTCTCCCAGTTAGCTTCCAAAGTAAAAACCCTCCAGCTGTTGGTAGAGGGAAGCAGTGGGGAAGAGGGAAACTTGCCCTTCGTGTCTGCATGTGCTTGAAGGGAAAGGAGAGATGAGGCTAAAGGCTAGCTCATGGATGCTGGTGAATTGAAAACTAAGGAAGTTCAGGTCTCATGCCAGTGCTTCAGAAAAGCTGGCTTGTACCGCTTCTTCCTCGACGGACGTATCCACTGCTGTTAGCCAAGGCAACACTTCAGTGCACTTGGAAGCTCATGGAAGAGGATTATTTTCTTGCCTCTCCTTTCTCTTTTACTATCTTGTCTAGCTAAAATCAGGATTATGTTAAGAATAGCAGCTACTGGTGAGGACTCCCCATCCCAGAGTTCCCCTAGGGGAAAGATTACAGTTTCAAGTTAGATGAAATACTGACAGGAGTTCAAAAAGTTATAAATTAGTCACCAATTAAATTTGACTGCAAACTGGAAGGCTTCTTCTGATTTGAGGAATTAAGTCCTGGAGCATCTGTCTAAACAGCGTAGCAGAGGCAAGGGTCCTAGCTGGTTTAGGATGATGCTCAGCAAGATTCTGGAAAGGAGTGTATGACAGGCTAGAGGAATGCCTGTAAAGGGCAAATTAACTTATGATAGTAGCCAATCTTTAGTGCTCACTAAAGGAAGGAAATGTTTGCTGCTCAAGTCAGGAGCAACTTCAGCAACTTCTTGGTCCCCCCTGCCCTGCTGTGAAGGTATACAGGCCAGTTTCCAGGAGCACAGATCCTGCTCTTCCCCTGTAGCACACTATAAGCATTGCTTCTCCTCTCGCTGTTGGTCCTGGTATTTGCTGTTGGGGTCTGGGCAAAGTTTGTGGATTTTTTTTTGTAGTGACTGAAAAGCTCTCCTCTGAGCTCAGCGGGACCAGTGAGCTCCAGGCTGAGGCAGGGAGTCTCTGGCTGTATGGGCTCACAGAGAAGTTAGTGGGAAGGAAGAGGGTTAGGATTTCAGAAGGGCCTTTTTGCTTGTGTGTAACTTTCTTCAAAGGGATGCACCTTAGTTTCTTTTTTTTTCTCTTTTTTTCCCCTCTACACTACAAAGTTTACAACAGAAGATGAGCAAATTAAGTTCAAGTCTGCCTCCCACACTCCTTCCCTCCCTCCCCAAAGGTGCAACTTGGGACAGATTTCAGTCTCAGCTAGTGATGCTGGCATCACTGCTGTGATTGCTCTGTCTCTCGCCCCACTAAACTACTTTTACCTTTTTTTTAAAAAAAAAATATTTAATGTGGGGCCTGGTGCCAAAATCCTTTAGCATTGTGGGAGGGCGTTATCATCTCCTAACAAACTACTCCTCAGTGCTTTCAGGGAAGACTTATGCTGTGGGCTCCGTACTTGAAGAGGCTGGAGCAATTAGCTGAAGTTGTATCATTTAAAGACATTACAGACTATCCCAAAGAAGCCATTCCTTGTTAGTGAGTAGTTTTGGAAAATGATTAGTACAGCATTTTTCTGTATGTTTGTATGTTCTGGGGTTTGAGTAAATCCAGCTAATGTTCATACTGCCACAAATACAATTTACAGCTGATGGTCTCTAGAGAACGCAGACAGTGATGGGTGGAGGTAAGGAGCCAAACCGTTCACCTAACTATTCACATGGAAAGAAAATGCACAATAAAGGCATGTGGTTTGGTGAGACTGCCTAGCTATGTGTTGGATTCAGGAGATGTCATAGGTGGAAAAAAATAGCTTGAATGTCAATAAGTGGTGGATAAACGAGTGTGTGTGTGTATGAATGTCCAAAACTGAACTTTCAATGTCCCGAGTGGAAGCAGCTGCTCGTGAACTACAACTGGTACGAGGCCAGTTGTAAATTTTACTAGCACCTGGACTAAACCCAAGTGGCATATCCCAAATTCTCCAGTGAACAGGGGTTGTGAGACATGAGCAATTGTGAGGAGTCTGCTTGTGCCTCATCCTCCTACACGCTGACGTTTGGACTGGGAGAACCAGGGCCTGGCAACTCCAGGAAGAGGAGCTGGTGCCAAAAAGAAGGGCTTAAAAAACCCCAACAAACCCAAAACAATGGTCTGGGAAGAAGTTTAAGACCTTGGCTGGAGGAAAGATCCTGGAAGTGAGGGCTCTGCAGGTAGACAAATGCCAGGAGATGACAAGGGCTCTCAGGCAATCTCACCATTGGCTTATTAATAAGCACCTTTATGTCCCAGGGGAAGACAAAACCAAAACCATTTGGCACATAAAGATGAGAGAATGGAATAATTTATACGTACTGTCACTGGTGCAAAAGAGTCTGGGTTTTTCTTTTTTTTTTTTTTTTAACCTTTTATTTATTTTTTTAGAAAAGAAATAAACTCTGCATGGTAGAGTATACGGTATATAATTTCAAAACAGAACAAGTGATATGGAATGGATTATTTTCCCAAACTATTTAAAGTTGAACCTAAAATCATTTGTAAATCAACACTCATTACCATATAAGACAAAGGAAAACAATCAACATGTTTTTTGTTTGGTACAGATTTCCTCTACCACTTCAGCCTGAATTTTCCCAGGGTTGGGGAGAAAAGGGGGGCAAATCCTGCCCGTTGTCCTAACCATAATTGTACTGACCAAGCTTTGTGCTCTGAGATCTAGCATCATATGGCTTTATATACGTTCCTAAGTGAACAGTGCAACATCATCACCATCTTAAGTGTTTATTCCACATTCAAACTGTAACTGAACATCACTCTGAAACTCCTTTCCTGCCCCAAAATCAACAACAACGAAAAGCAGAAAGTCTCCAGCAATCAGATTTCATTCCAGAAATCCGTGTAAACTGTAGATCAGGATTGGGTAGCAGCACAGAAGACAAAAGATGTGACAGCGTGATTCAGTAGCGTCTCTAAAGACTACCGTAAGACTGTCATTCTTTAGTCTGCATCTTGCAATCACAATTTGCTTTTTCCCTGCAATACTATAAAGCAACATAAAAAAAAAAAAATCAGACTCAAAAGCAAAAGGTAGAAGCCTTTACAGAAAGGTAAAGCTTCCACTTAGCCTTGAGTGGTCGCTATTAGAAACAGATCTCTGCGATCAGAAGCAAATCTTGAACGTATATACATGATTTCAGTGGAAAGGGATGCAGCCAAGGATGGAAGCCCTTCTAGCAGACCCGCAGACCCTGTTGGCCTGTAGGTCAACACTGCACTGGCTTTTTGGGCTGAATAAACTGGCAGGGCAGCCATAGGTGTTAGGTGCGCTCCAGGCTCTCTGTTCCTTGGCTGCATGGGGGCCGGGAGGAGGAGGAGGAGAGAGCAGGAGCGCTGAGGGCCCCCCCTCCCCTCGCTCCGCAGTCGACCGAGTGATGCGTGGGTTGCAGCGGCGTGGGGCGTTGCACCGGGGAGGTTAAATGCATGCTTTTCTCTTTACCCCCTCCTCCCCAATCCTGTTGGAATGTATCTATATCAGTAATTAGATAAGTACGAATAATAACTGTAAGCTAGCACAGTCACCCTCCCCCTGAAAATGGAGGGTGAGCAACAGCATCAAAGTCCCATTTGTCCTGACGTGTGTAACCTTTCCAGATCCTCCAGAGCAATCATACGCAGGCGATTTTCGTACTAGAATTTAAAGGAGTCAAAGCTGGTAAAGAAACTGGATGTTTCCTGGCCTAACTGAAGGAAATAATAAAACTGATTAAAGTAAGAGTGAAAGAAAGTAAGCATTACTGTGTTCACATCCTCTGGTACATCCCACTTCTTTACGTTCTGCTCACAAGCCCTTTCCATACTCTGAGCAAGCACTCCCAAACTTAGAGAGGTAAGGCTTCAGCTAAAATCTCACAGTTGAGATTTTTTTTTTTTCAATACAAATACCATAAATGTAAGTATTTGACTTTCCAGGATCCGTGTGGGGCATGTCGAGGGCAAGGCTTGTTAAGTGAACCAGCACAGGAGAAGACTGGACAGGGGTGTAATCCCACAGGATAACAGCAATTGAACGATGTCCGTAAGCATGGCGCTAGCTTAGTGTGGATGTAGCATTGGGGAGCTTGGATGAATCCCTCCAGCTTTCTGGGTGTCCAGTCAGAACCAGGGAAGCTGCAAGAAGTTTTACCATAAAACTCCAGTACTGAAATGTCTAAAGGAACTGGACTTCTAACTTCAATGGGCACTGATTTTAGGTTTTGCACAGTCAATTCTAGTTAAAAAACCGAAACCGTAATAGCTGATGCCCCTGCTGTTGGAGCCTTAAGACACCTGTTATACTGCTGAGCCCTACTCTTTTTTTTTTTTTTATAAAACACTGTTTTAAGATAGAGCACAATAAATGTGCTTATTACGCACTCTAACATAGAGCACAGAAATACAACACTACAGAGTGCAAGTCTAACCATCTCCACAGTGGGAAAAGTGCGAAGGTTAAAAATATGCATGTGGCTTAACACAAGATATTTTTAAAAAACATGACATGGAAATCTCATACTAATGCTTTCATCTTTATCACAAACATGACTGAAAACTTAAGGTCAGTTGCTGATCCTTCTCTCGTAGTAGCAGTAGTAGTGTAATCCTTTCAAAGGTACGACATTGGAAAGATCAGAGAATAAAAAACCCAAGTGTCCAAAAATGATCCCATTTACCACTTTTTCAGTAGTTATGTTTTTCAAGAAGTAAACACGTAAGGTCACCTTGATCTTCGCCATTGGAAACTGATACACTTGGAAACAGCTAAGCCAACCACCTGGACCGAGATCAGTTCAGTGTCGCACACGCACACGCACACGGATACGCACACAAACACCCCACAGGAAAAAGTGCACTTTCAATTGCTGATACAAAAATAGATTGGCACATTCTTTTTGACACAGTGAAGATATCCTCTTTAAAAGCTTTTTCACAACGTTAAGAAGTCCTTTTGGAAGTTGCAGCAGGTCTGTAGAAAAAGCGCTATGAGAATGCACTCGCGTGGGCTTCCAGGGTTTGTGTGATGGAGAGAGGGGTGGTCATGGAGGCTGCCCTTCTAATTTTTGCCTACTTTCACAGCTGTAGTCCCCTCAGGTAGGGTCAGTCGCCACCCAGTTTCAGCACATTAACCATTTACCAACAGCTCAGTCTTCACCTGCTTTGAGAAAGTAACAATAACGTAAATTTGTCAAAGCTGAGAGTCTTACGTCGACACGGTGTTTCCTATATGTTGCCGCAAAAACTGTTTCGGGGAGAGAGAGTGAAGCGTTACGAGTCCGATTTTGCATTTCCAGTAGTAACTGTGGCTCAGGGGAGCCAAGCGGGAACAGTCAGGAGCCCCTTCCCCGCAGGGCAGCCAGCGCTAGGAGTTCTGCACCAAGCGTCTGTAGTGCGGCATCACTTCGTGCTCGGGAAGGTGGAGAGCAAACTCCAAGGCCACCAGCACCGGGAACTCGAAGGCGATCAGCTCTCGCCGGTTCAGCCGGAACTTCTCTTCCAGTTTCTGCAATGACAGCCGAGGAAAAGAAGAAAAAAAAAAGTCTTCGTGAATGGGGATTTGACATTCTAGCGCATTCCTACAGACAACGTTATTCAAAATAGGTGTGCTGCTGTCATTAAACTTCCGTCTCGCTGGACTTGCCGGGCTCTAGGTTTAGAAAACGAGAGCAGGATGAACTGGATGCACTGATTCCTTACTGTGAAGGCAAACTTACAAAGCTCAGCCAGCCACACTATTTCTGACATGTTTGTCATTTCACTCATTCAATCTCCAAGCAGATACATCTTCTAACGATCACTGATTACCACTGCAGGAAGAGGAAACTCCCAGCTTCGCGCAAACATTGAAATCACTTGTGTAATGGAAGACATGCGTCTCATAACTGCCCAGGAACCTCCTGCACTGCTTGAAATCCATAATTTTCCTTTCAGCATTAGACTGCGCTACAACACCCTATTGGGGAAACTATTTCTGCTACAATTAGAAACATTTGATCCTAATACCTCAGAGGCAGAGTCAGCTGCAACAACCGTAAGAACAGTGAGTAATAGAAACTACTGTCCTCAGGGGGGATAAGATCGGTTCCATAGTTGGCTTTCTGCTCTAACATGCTAAACTTTCCATCTGCTTTGCTGTTTTCACTGGATTTGGATGCTGCAAGCAGGCAACTAGCTGTTCAGGGATATTTCCACCCTGGTCCTCTCCTTACAATCTCCCTGGCTTGCTACTTCGCTGCTCACTGGGTCTACTGAAAAGCTCAATGTGTCTTAAGGATGGACCAGTGTTTGAGGGGGATAGCAAGAGAGGCCAGATCTTCCAACTCCCACTAGGTTGATTATTTTTCTGCTTATTCGGAGAGCTTTCTAACAAACGAACTGCCAACTCAGCTCTGTGGCTGTGGTGGAAGGGGATGAATCCAGTTCTGCCCCGCAATCAAGTTTCCATGTCTCCTGAACTAAGTGAGTTGGTTGTAGCCAAGTAACCAGCAACCTGCCCTAACTTTTGGTAGCGTTAAATCAGATTGGTATCTCGGTGCTTGCAAAGGGATTATGGAGTAACACTCCCCTCTGTTAACTCTTTCCTATGGAGCGAGTGGAAGACCAAACACTTTACAAAAAAACAGCTGGGGTGAGGTGTTCTAATGGGAATGCTTCTTTAGGTTTTCTTGCCCAAAAGCTTAACTTGACGAAAGAATTACAAACTTGGTAGTCTAATAGACTCCCTCTGAAATTAGTATGTGCATTTACCTCTCAAAGGAGAGTCCTTACTGATAGTCTTGAAAACATAATTAGAAGCAACACGAATTTCCTGAGAGTTAACTTTTGACATGTATTGACAGAATGGTGGTCAGATACCTCTCAGCATCTGACACACTAGTGTCTTCAATTGCATCAAACGAGCTTTCCATGCCTCTGCAGTGACATTGATCACTACTACATCCACATAAATGTATAACAAAAAAAGATATTTAGCTGGCTGTACAGGTAGAAACCTAGAGGAGAGCATGACCACTGACAACTAGGCTTGCGCAGACCACACACTGGGACTTCATGTAGAAGGAACATTGGAAACCTATGGATACGTACATCTATAAGATGCTTGACTTCATGTTTTCTGAGGTCACTGCCAATTTTGGCTGCTAAAAGAACACAGGCTCCAGCACAAAGCTTTCTATTCTGCTTGTTCAGCTTCCCCTTGAGAGCGAGCTTCTCAAAGTAGACAAAGGCCATGGCCACTGTGGGCTCTTCGAAACCACATTCTTCTTGAGCAAGCTTGCGCATTTCTCTCTTCAAGCTGAGTAAAGAGATCAAACAAGTATGCTGTGATCTGTGTTTTAAAGCATTTCTCATTTCACCCTAAGAGTCATGCTTTCAGAGATTCCTGCTTAGTCAAATGGAGGGGAAAACAAAACCATAATTTACTGGCAGACATCTTTATGCTCTGTTTTGGGGACACATTTCATGGCACATTTTGACCTCACCCTTTCCCCCTCACTGCCCCCAATAGAGTTGTGTCAAACTGTAACAGCAACTGAAAAGCTTTGACATTTTTAGTAACGATATTTCATCAGAGGTCTTAAGCTACAATTTATTTACTAACAGCTTGATTGCTGGTGCTCTATATGCAGCTTTGCTGCTGGTTATGGTTAGTCAAATCCAAACTGACAGTCTTTCCATGTGCTGCCGTATTGTCTGGTTACGCAGCAACACGGCTCAGGATCCTTCTGGCCACTTCAGTCAAATGAAATTATCATTACTTCACTGAAGCAATATATCTAGCCTGCTACACTGGAAACAGTGATGTAATACTACAACTTTGCTGTGAAGCTGACCACTTGTTTTGCTGCTGGCCATGCTCTCTGGACAAGGTGCAAAAGTCGACATTTCTCTTTCCACAGCCTCTTTTTAAGCTAAGTGCTAGGAGCTCCAAGACTTTTTTGTGTTATTTTTCCGTATTTTATAGTATAGCGCGTGTCCAGCTTGCATGCTCGACCCACTAGATGCCGTGTTTGACATCTGACTGGTGCGTGTTTGTACGCTCCCGACCTTGTTTACTCAGCCCACTAATGAAAGCAATTATCTGACTTACTCTGCACCTCTGCCGGTCACTGCTCCTGGAAGATCAGTCAGTGCTGTGCTTGCCCTCATGTGCAACAGCAATTGCGCTGAAATGCAAGACAGCTGCATCACGTTGCAGCCTTACCAAGCTTTGCAACGTACCTTCTTATTTTACTGAGGGTTAACTTGATGTGAGGGAACTTCTCCTTAAAGGTCTCATTCATGTCCTTCTTGAGATCTGATGGTTTCACGTAGTCTATGACTGTGGTCTGTAACACATAGTCAAAAGAGAATGACTCTTTTAGTTTGTAACAAACAAGATCACTCAGTTCCCAAAAGCAAGGAATACCAAACGAGTGCTAGTCAGTCCCAACGCTTTCAGTAGAGGGGAAAATTAAGACTGAATTAAAGCAACAATTTGTTTGTGACTGCTCCATCAGAGCAGTGTGACCTGAAATCTGAGATGACTGATCAGCACAAGCCCTGAACAACACATACCTTACTCGGATCCTCCAAGTATCACTAAGAGTGAGTTTAAGCTAAACGTGGGTGGATAAAACCTAGCTGAGAAGTCTTGTTAAACCAAAATAAATCACCACAGTAACTGATTTGATGACCAGATTTTGTGAAAAAGGAGAAAGCCACATCAACCCCCTTCAGCCACCCCTGCTGCCCTGCATGCGAATGGATGAGCCAGAGCGTGGTCTGGCCAATGCTGCTGTGCCATTGAGGTTAAAAATTCATACGCTGTCTTGACACTGAGGCAGGAAACATGCTACCATGCCTGAATAAAAGGAAGAGAGGAAAAGACAGGGAGGAGAAATCTTGTCCTGCTTGGGGTTGGAGAGAAAGGCTTCTAGTGAATGTGTGGGGTCTGCCTGGTTTTAATCTTGCTGAGGTTGGAAGGAGGCATGCACGCACCCGTACGGCCGTGGCTCTTTGTCGCCGACAGCTTCTCATGTGCTTCATCTCACCTGGCAGGGCTCAGTCCTCCGAAGTAGAAGAATGAAAATCTCATCAATTACTCCTCTCCTTTCTTTCCCTGGGACATTGCTGCCTGCCTGTCTGCTCCTTGGTTTTGTTGCCAGATGATCATCAGCAAATTGGGTGCTTCTGATGCTTATACAGATACTCTGGGTGTTTATGTGTTATTAAGAGAGTTCCTCTTAGTACTGCTCTAAGAGAACTATTAAAACAAGCCACATAACATAATTTAGACCAGTGCCATCTGCTACTCAAAGTACAGAAACATCCGTCCACGCTGCTCTTACTTCCAGAGTCATGAGACACTGAGCACATAAAGGCTACCCGCTATTAAATCTAAAGATGATTTTAATTACTACCAGCGTTTTTTTGGTTGTCTTGGGCAATTCTAGGTGCTACTGTGCAAAGGGACACAACACCTTATTTCATGCTTCACTGCAAACCTAACTGCCCACTGTTTGCTCTCCATTACCACGGAGCTCCTTAGTTTTGTCTTAATTAACTCCCTCCAAGTGATAACGGGTTTTTCCGGCAGACTTGCCTTTGGTTCTCTCCAGGTAATCATCTTCCCTTGCACAGAGGAGGATGCAATGACGCATGGACCTCGCGTGCACAACGGAAACCACTTTGCAGCAGAAAAGGTGCAGCACTGGACTCAGCTGAAGGACTGCACAGAAATGACGCTGGACAGCAAGTTTCAGTTGCTTTCACCTCTTAACAAGTAGGTGCCAGCGTGACCCCAGCTGTGGGGGTGACTGTGCAGAGGGGCAGCGAGCCCCTGGCCTCTGCCACACAGCCGCAGCAGCAGCCCCCCAGGGTGCACCTTTCCAACCCCAGCCCCTCTGCAGGCACCGTCTGTTTTACCTGGGACGCCTCCAGCCTGTGGGAGATTTGCCAGGATTCCGCTAAATTCTCTTTAGAAGGAGAAAAGCTCTTTTTATAAATTTTATTTAAAGCAAAGCACTTAGAGGCTTGAGAATAAGCAGACGGCTTAAAACTGAAAATGGTAAAGAGGTAGGGCTATTTTTAAACACAGAGATTTGTCAATTTTGTCCTGTTGATAAGAATCTCCCCCCTCCAACTCCAAATACTGCTGCTTCCTGTGAGACAACAGTCTCCACGATATAAATCACAATAATGAAATCCAGATGAAAGCTGGTGTGTGCTGGTTTTGATTCACGTAACAGGATAACAGCAGCATGTTTTAACACACTGGCTCTAAGGCAGCTGTCTCAGCTTGTCAGTGCCATACTGGAGAGCTCAACTAGCTGCCCTTAGTCTCAAGAAATGGAATTGGGCAACTTCTCTTTTTTTCCACCCCTTGATATTTCCCCCCCCCCACCTTGATTCTTTTTCGTAGCTGCTGCAGAAGCCTGACTTTGTCTGAGCAGTGGGATGCTGTTTGCCCAGCTGATGCCTATAGAAATGCACGAAAGTGGGACTCTGCCCACCAGAGAGGCAGACAGAATAAAAAAATAAATAAATGAAACCTATCTGTTGACAGATAAATTGAAAGCAATGCTGAATTAATGTCTGTTGAGTGATCAAATCAGTTACCCCTTCTAAATATTTCCGACCAGGCACCCGAGCACTCCTCTCGTTGTACAGCACCCAAGAGGCTACATAGAAATCCCCGTCCCCGACTCCACTCCTGTCCGGGACACCTCCTGCACCCCGCGAGCGGCTTAACACCTTAGCACCACCTCCCAGCTGCTGTCCCTGCCCATGAGGGATGGAGCAGAGAAAACCTCTGGGGTGGCCCAGCAACCCAGAAGGACCAGCTGGGACCCTCCTGCTGACACAGGCAGGCTCTGACCTAATGTCATCCTTCGCTGCCTGTTCTCTGCTCAGCGTTTACGCTTCTCTACTCTGTTTTAGGGCACTTCATTGCATTTTAGGGCACTTCATTGCATTTGAGCTGCCTGCGAGTCCCAGACGAAGCTTCTATGATTCTATGATTCTCCCATCATGCTGAGGAGAAGATATGACTGTAAATGGCGTGGATTTTTGTCTGTCCAGAACAAATCTGGCATTGCCCATGCAGGAGCACCGTTTGACATCCATGTCCCAAATTTTATGAATGATTTGCAAATATTTCCTTAAAAGGAGCACAGCATTTTTCTACCCAAACATGCTTTCTTACACGTAATGTTATTCCCTACCAGGCAGGCACTCTGCGCTCCCAGAGCTGCCAGACACACGAGCAAAGCGCTGGGAACTACCAAACTGTCTCTCTCATTCTCTCATCTCAAATGTTTGTAACTTCTGTCATCCCAAAATGTCTGGCTTGTTTCTCACAGCTTATTTGCACGAAACACGTTTCACTTCAGTATTCAACAATACTCCTTCGCGAGCTCTGTTCGTGTTCTCTGTATACAAATCTGTGTATGTGTATCTTTAGCTTGGCGATGGAAGTTGCACAAGACAAATGAGGGCCTTGATACATGGTAGCTGACAGATGCCTGGACAACATGATGAATGGTCCAGCCGAAGTCTGTACTCTGCTCACTTTTTGCATGGCTGGCAGTTTTGAACTTGGAGGTTAGCTTGCGTGTTATTCACAAGCGTTTTCAAGCAGCTGCTTCCTCATAGGAAAGCTGTATATATAGTTTCATAAATATAGGAGGAGGGAGGATGCCTGAAATGGTTGGGAAGACTGGCAAGATGAAATATTGTTGAAAATAAATCCTACTCTGGCATGCTACCAGTAAATGATCTAGCCTTGAATGCCTCTATCTACTGCTTAAGAAGGGTAAAATCAGAACAAAATAGGTGAATAAAATGAAAGGTGCATATGACAGGCTCTTTTCAGCTGTCATTACTGTGTACCCCTGATAAATCTACTTCACAGAAAGCAGACGGAGGATGGATAGGTTGAACAGATTTTCAGTAGGTCAATGGTAAGTTCTCAATCACATATCAAATGAAAAGAAGTCAACAACTCTGCACTGCCTGGTTACCTTAATGCATACCATAGGTGACTGGCTGTGTAGCTATAAACTGACAGTAACCTCATGTATATACACATGCTGAAGGTGCATATATATGGGAAACCCTGCTAGAGCAGAGGCTTAAAACAGTAATGGAAAATGGGAGCGACTTCTTCTTTATGATTAAAAAAACAGAAAAAACAGGAAAAGGAAGACGAAAAGATATTTCCATTGTTAGAAAGTTATTAAAATTTGAGGAACTTAAACGGAAAGATTTAGAATTTCACTAAGCAAATAATCTCAAAACTGCCTCTTTCAATTAAGGTGCATGGAAGGGCGCCAGTTTATTTTATACGGTTAACACACTGGAATCATTTGCAATTAATACAGTGTGGCACTGTTACAAAACAGACATTTATTGGAGTCTCAGCCAAATACAGCATCAAATGCATAGAGCACAGGGTTTAAATACGAATATATACCACCGTGGTGATACTCTGCTCCCTGAGACTTTTGGGTACAAGGTCAGCAGCTGATAAAAAAGCAGTTTGGGGATGCTTAATTTACAACTCCGGAAGCGGCTGGAAGAATAGGGTGACGGCAGCAAAGGATGTTTGCTGTAGCCGAGTACTCCTGACCTTGATGCTCCTTGTGAGAGACAGAACAGGGGAGCGAGAGACCGAACGGGCTGTATCGTTGTGCAGGGCTTTTGTTAAGACTAAACGGCCAGGGCAGCAGGCAGTTCTAACTTTAAAATCACATTGGAGGACTAATATTTAATAACGCAGCCTGGCTGTGCTTGACACTAGTCCTGGCAAACACAGGCTGACAGTCAGCCCACCGTAAGAGCACTGTGGGCTTTTGTGACATGCTTTTTTATTAGTGGCGTAGAGATGTCAATTTATTTTGACGTAATTAAACCAATGCACTGAAATCGTAGTTAAGTGCCCAAACCGATTTCCACGTGCATCCCTCGGGTGTGGACAGATGGATATCGCAGGGATGTTATTACAGAGGCGTCGCTCAAAGTCTAGACGCTACTGATCTGGGCTTTTCTTCTTTTGCTACAAGTTTTGGCACAGCACGCAGCAGCCAGCGAACACGCTCCCGTGTTTCTGTGTTACCAACAAAAGCAGGACCGCGGAGTCAGCCTCACGCCTGTTGCAGAGAGAGTTTTCTCCTCTTGCACGGAAGGAGTTTGTTTCTGCTGGCAAGAATGGCGGGAGGCCAGGGAGGCACTGGGCTCTAGCAAAGAAATTACTGCTCTGTCTGGTAGATAAAATTCCTGTTCTAGAGAGATTTAAGAATCTGCAAGAATTCCTGTTTTAGCAGTATCAGCCAGGAAGACATCTGTTAACTGTGACATGATGTTTCCCTCCTGCCTCCGCCCCCTAGCATGAAATTTTTCTACTTCTTACTGTTTATATTGTGGCAGAGATTGTAGAGTCTCCTACAAAGACAACACAAAGCGAAATGATTTCTTCAGGGCAGACCAGAATTTAAATATGACTAATACAACTAATAGAAGCTGTAGAGTTTGCACTGGGAAAGTATTGAAGCTGTTTCTTCAGAGTCATCCCCTGACAGGCTGTTTGTGGGTATTACTTTTAGAAATGCGACAAGGAAGCATATACTCTTTCAAGCCAGGAACTTCATCACAAAAACAAAAAAAAAAAAAGACCAAGCCGAAAGCACTTCTCCTTCCCCACAGCTATCTTCAAGGAGGAAGCTCAGCTACTCCTTGAAAACAGCTGAGGCTCACAGTTAAAAATCCTCTGCAAGTTAGGACGAATTCAGCTCAGTAAAATTACAAGACTATGAAGTCAACGTCAGCGATGATAAACTCAGGCTCCACAAGAACCGAGGGAACTGCATGTCGTGTGCTAACTGCACGTATTTCAGAGTAAAATCTGAGCCGGACCGCACATTTTGTCCGTCTTACGCCTCGGGATAAAGCCCGCAGTATTTACCGATGCGGCGTTCACACAGACCTCGACAGCGTCTTACCAGCGGAGCAATCCTGGCCGGCAAAGCACGTGCCGGGCTCGCGCTGGGAGGAACATCGATGCGTGCAGCCCTGTCCCGCAGCCAGCGCCGCAGCCCAGCATCCAGCCTCGCTCATCTGCACCGCCACGCGTTCGCCTTCCTCTCGCGCACCTTCCCCCTGGTTAATCGCTCTGACATCCATAAAGAGGAGGGGCGGGGGGAGGAACATCTACAAGCTTGCAGCTGCCAAGCATTAACACTAATTGCCAGCCAAGTAATGAAACTTGAATGACAAGCGGCAGCTCTCCACACACAACAAAACGCTCGGCACTGGCATCAGCCGCTCTCCGCTGCTCCAGCCTTTGCGAGAGGCGGGAATTGCAGCTCCATTCTGCTCAGGACCAGAGACCGGTTTCAATCCGCGTACAGCAGCTCTACAGCTCCACGGTCACTTGGCAGAGGTCTGTCCCTACCGCGACGGCTGTGCGCGGCCCGGAAAAAAAACAGATTTCTCGCCGGCCTCAGACTGCAATTTGCTTTAATTGAAGCATATGCTGATTTTTATATTTGGGGATGAAAATGACTTGAAATTACAGCCTATTATGTTCCTGTTCACACTGATGTGAACTGCAGAGAGGGGGAACGCCAGCTGAGTCAGGCAAGTCTAATCTGGATACAAGCCAAGTCTCCTACATAGCCAATATGGCCCTATCTTCACCAGCTCGATGCACAAGCCCTCCTTACCAGCAGCCCAAGTTGCAAAATCCTATATACCTGCAAGCTCCCAGGACACTCCTGCACTACCTTTTCTCCCTTCTCTCAGCTGAAGGAAGCACCAGCCCCTTGGGAAGTCTCTCAGCCAAGCACTGAAGAAAAACCATCCACTTTTCTGCTGCTTGCAAAGCTGTGCAGCTCCTGCGTGGTGGCATCACAACCACGCTGCTTTGATTAGGGGCAGGCAAAATCCTTGGACCTTGGACAGGAGAGCTCTTGGCACGTGCCAGGTATTCCCACCAACAAAAGAAACACGGCACTTAATGTCCTTCAGCCCTTTCATAGATTAGTGTCTGCCTTCAGAAAGGGAGATGCAATGCTGCAGACCCTCAGGCAGTGCTGAAGAAGTGATGGCTGGAGGGCAAATTCAGCCAAAAAAACCCCAAAACGTGAAATAAGGCATTTTTCCAGACACAGCAGTAATTAACCCCTGAAAATGAAAAAGCAAGAACACCTGTCAATGCAGATACATTCTAGACAATGACATTGATTTTAACAATTGCCCTTGAAGTCCATTTTTCACCTGTAAAGCATCTAATCATACCTCTGTCACAGAAGAAATCCCCACTCAGCTCCTTATTGCAATAAAAGTACTTCACATTGCTGTGGCTAACCAGCATGTGGAAAAGAAGGACACTGAACAACCGCTATTGGGTGGAGACCTCACCTGACCTATTTTGGCTCACCCAACCCCATCTATCTCAACATCAAGTTGAAAAGGGAACAAAGACCTCAGGTGATCTGAGAGGACTCTGATTGCCTGGTGTACATTCGCAGCCTGAGGAAGGTCAGAAACACAGTCATGACTGCTAAAGGTATGTCCACTTTGGATGTCCACTAATGATGTCTTTCTCTTTGAGGGAAGACAGTTCCCTGGCCATGACAATAACCGTATCAAAACCTAACAAATATTTTCCCATCCAGATGTAGCTGCCATAAAAGGTTGACACTTTGTGGGTTGGCAGCCGAAAAATAACTTGCCAACCCTAAAAGTTAAACTGGCTGAAAGTAAGCAGAGAACATACTGGACTTCCCATTTGAAAAGGTAGCACAAACACAGCCTCGAAGATGAATTAGGCCTTTCTGTGCAAGAGGCAGAACACTCCTGCCAGCAAGGAGATAAGCTTCAATCTGCATGAAACACTTAAAATCCGTTTATGTTGAAGAAGGAGCACCCAGGAGCCCTATAATCAAATAAAGACCAGGGTGAGGGACAGAAGAGAACCTACAAAGACTGTATCTTTAAATACATTAGCAGTTTCTTAAACAATATCTTCTGTTTCAAGTTAAGTGAGGACATGGATGACGCTTTAGAGCTCAGTGTTTCAAATCCTATCCTATCTGTATATAGGATATATAGTATTAGGTCACTACTTTGGGGGAAAAAAAAAAAGCAGCTTTTTCCTGCTGCCAACTACTATTCTGGATGTGTAATTCAGATACATGCTCATACGTATACGATGGCACTGCATCTTGCAACAGTCCTGCCAAAATAGCACACCAAAGTCTACAGGCTTGGTGCAACCGAATAAAGGCTACACAAGTCTCTCACCACAGAAAACATTGAGTGAGAGCACAGATCAAGGAATATGTGCCCATTTACGAGTTTGGATAGAGTGAAAAATATACAGGCTCTGCTGGTAATCGCTGCAATTAAAGGAAGGACTATCCCCTAACCTGGGAAACAAAAGCTCTACCAGATACCGAAGTGCAGTTCCAATGAGTGAATGATAAGCATCAAAACACAATGCAGCTTCATGACTTCAGAAAAACCCTAATGGGCATCCTCCTATTTTGTGATAGATGCCAATTAGAGGAAGTATAAATTTTCCTTTGAATGCGAGAGAATGAATGCATTGTTCAAACAAGCCTTTCATCTAAAGCATTTATGAAATACAGCGGTAATAAAAGCGTTTACTTTTGTAATACCTCCACGAGTTTGTTTTCACATGTCCCAGTAAGTAATTGTCATTTAGAACAAAGCATTCCAAACAGCTGTTATTAGTAAAGTAGTAATAATAATAATCTTCTTAAAATACAGTCAAATGTAACCTCAACCTTCAAAATACTGTTACCAAAATTTATCTGTACTACACCTAATTTTGCAAATCACTTACCATATATGAAGGAAATATTAAAACGCGCTTATGTTTGCCACATGGCCATTGGGGATCATCTAAAAGATTTGGGTCGTATTCGACGAAGTCTCCCAGGTCACTACCTATAAAACAATGGTAAATACAAGAAAGGAATTAATTACCTCACGAAATCTCTGGACTTAACAGAAGTGGCAAATGAGTTCACAGATAATGCACAAGATGATTTTCATGCAAGATTTGAAAGAGTCAAAAGATTTCTCTAAATCTTGAAAACTCTAAGTATTTCAGTACTAATACAATTTGCGAAGACACAGAGGACCTACAGCTTATGAATTACCTGGAAATGTGAATTCAGGGCTTAGAGAACTGCAAAATTGTATAAAGCTCAACAATGACTTTTATTCCCAGCAGCAAGTTTTCATCTGTTTATGCAGATGTTTCTATTTGTTTCATTTAACGTGCCAAACTATCTTAAGCATATAGTGCTTTGGCTTATGCTTTGTGCCTGGTTTTGTAAACACAGCCCTTTCCAGCCTAATAAAGGTCACAAGTATGATTTACACCTTCAGCTTATGACTACCGTGTTGCCACTGTAAATTTTCCATAGCAAAGGAAGGTAACGATAAGCCTGATGCAGGAGGAACAAACAATGCCGGTGACAGGAGGCGGCACGCCGAGTGCCATCAGGGGCTGTCAATACAACCAGCAGTCTTGTTTACTCAACTTTCCAGCATCTGTAAGCCAGCTTTGCTAAACAAAAAGGGAAGGAGCTGTGTTTCGTCCATGATATGAGACTATGTTTTGCTTAATTTAAGCAAAAAAGGGGGCTAAAACATATGTCCCTCTTTCACTATAACTGCCTATCCCCAGGGTATGCCAGGACATTAAACCAAGGTTCTTGAGAAGTTACCTGCATCAATGCTCCCCTGGGTGCTGTTAGCTCTTGCCAAAGAAAGGCTACGATGGCTTGCATTGCGAAATTGGGAGAAGGATGAGGTGGAGTCTATTGTGTTCCTTCGAGTTCCCAGAGCGTTGGTGGGAAATAGGAACTGCGTATAAGAAACCGTCTAAAAAGAAAGCCAGAACAGACAGAAAGTTACTATCAGCCCAGCTCGGCCGCAGCGCGATGCCTTTAGTGCATCCCAATTGGAAGCCAAATTAGTGGAGGATTTTCTGGATTTAATAGTTAGGCACAGATGAATAAACACCAGTCACCTACATTTGCTTCAGTGCAGTCAGTTTATCCATGCATAAAAAAAACTTTTGCAAAGGCATTAATTCTTCAACAAAATAACACCACAAACACACACAGACAAGCTCTAATACACTGGATTTACAAAATCCTACTCAAGGATCAGATTTAAAAATGTCTATTTGGTCAGGGTTTTTTTTCCAGTGGGCCTTCTCTGTAGCAGGTTTCAGCTGCTTCTTTACTGAAACATCATCATCTATATGAGTCCCTCAGCACAGAGCAGCCAGAGGCAAATCACTTCAACGCTGCTCAACTTAAGCACTTTCTCCAGTATTTTTCTCCTTCAGGATTTTGTCTGGCAGAGTTGTTGGTGTCGTAAGCGAGTTACCAGTTTACAGCAGTGGTTGTGGGAGATCATTTAATACCTCCCAACATGGACTAAGTGTGAATGAATAACTTGTGACAAAATTATTTTTAGAGCATACCAATTCTCTGCTTGCACCCTTGGCCAGGAATAGACTACGCCTTGCTTCTCCTAGGTTTATTTTCCAAAAATAACATTATATTGAAGAAAAAAAAAAAAGAGTCTCAGGCTCTAGACTGCTTTACAAGGAGGTTAGAACAGGTACCAAATAAATCATGTGAGCTTTCATTTATTTATAAGCAGACAGATTGTCCTCAGGAATTTACAGCCTGTGGTCTGGCCTGACACCTGGTTAGGTGTAGCAGCATTGACCTAGGGCCTTTAAATCCATAAACGACAGCAGACTGGGTAAACTGAACCTCAGAAAGTAAATCAGGCTTTCAGCAAAAAATGTTTTAATTTATGATTAAAATTGCCTCTCCTCTATGTATTTGTTTAGAATGGATCACTTTCCCTACAGATTCATAATTGCTTATTTTATTCAAGAGAACGCACTCTTGGATTTTGAAACTCTCATCAGATTTGTAGCACTGTCTTCCTGCTCTTTGGAAAAATATACTGTTAAGCAAAATTTATTTTATTAAGTAGAACTGAGAGCGCACAGAATTACAGCTTATGACTCTCACCAGAAATTATTTTCAAGCCCTGGACAATATACTCTGCAGTGATACCTCCTGTTAGAGCCAGGGGAAGGCTGCACGACTCAGTAATGCTTTACAGACTCAGATTTTGCCACGGGCAAATTTCTTCAAGGAAACAGAGTTGTTTGCATTGACAGCTTGGGCAGTCCTCCTGAATTTCAGTTTGCACATACTGTGCTTTAACTGTTGTGTTACACTGCATGTTATAATTTATTTTTATATCTTTGCTTGTTATTAGTTACACAACTTTTTCCCTTGTTACACAAAATGTAACAGAGTAGGAACTGAAGCATCCCCACCTTCCCGTCCGCTCCGAGCTCCACACCTTCAAGACCAATTATCTCTTTGAGACACACTCCAGTAGAATGGCACTGGCGTCCACCATCCAGCTTCATATCCCTGGGGAACAGAAACCAGAGCAGAGACATCTCTTAATACACACGTCTTGTTTACCTTCTATGGCCCAATGCTGAAATAAGGTATAGCAACATTAATCCAAACATGCCAATGCAAAGCACAGACCAGACAACTCTTCCTACGGGCAGCATCGATGTGGTCTAAAATACATTATAGTGATTAGTTACCGAAACACTCCACTGTGTTCCAGGTTGCAGCTCATACCCCACCTGCGGTGCAAAGCAAGATTCCACATCACTGGGTGCTTCTGACAGAAGTCGGCACTGGAAAGGATCTGGGAGTCCTATACACCTCAGGTGAGATCCAAAAATCTAGCCTGAACACTTGACAGCCACATATCCAGCAGATAGATGCTCCCAGAGGACATACCCTCATCCCCTGTGACACCAGACATTGAGGTACTTGTCCGTGAAAGCCTCTGGGAGGGATTCCTGCTCCTCCAAGCGCAGGAGAGCATTCAAAGCCCAGTGACCCTCTTGCTGGAGGCCAACAGGAGAAACCCAGCTCTCCATCACCTTGGGATGGAAATGGGAATCTACTTTAGGAGGACTGAATTGTTTGGCATCTGACACTTGGAGGTAAATGAGATACCTGAGACAAGCACGCTGTGTCCCATGCTTTAGCCTCACGATCAAAATGTGAGTGAAGGTAAAAAAGACTATAAGCAAATTTGTGCTCTGCAAATGATGACTGTATGCAACTCCAGAGTATTTATCTTGCAGTATTTTTATAGCTGATTTCCCCTAAGGCCCAAGTATGTGCTTAAAATTCTGTGTGGGTGAGATGCTGACACCGAGGCAGGGAGAAGCCCTGCAGGCTCTCCACCTGACTGCGGGGTTGGGCTATCTCCTACTTTGTCTCTGCACACCCTGCTTCCTCGTCTTCCCTTTCCAACTTGTCACTCATTTTATTTCTCTGAAACCTGGCAATCAGTGAGTTCCCTGTAAATCATGCAGCTTACTGCTGGAAAAATCCAACACGTCTATCAACTGGAAAACACACTTCTGTGACAAAGGAAAAAGACCGCATCAAGTTTCTAATCCCGACAAAGCCCTCAGTTTCTTGATTGGGGTTCATTTAGCACAGCGTCACATTATCATTCTTGTTTCCTGACACCGTGTTACTGAGGGGCTGGACAAATAATTATGTAAAAATAACCCTCCGTCGGAGGCATGAGATTAGCCTCTCTGCTTTTGTGCAGAACATGCTTAAATGAATTATTTCTCATGGAGATAAATGCCAAATCATAACCATTTCAGCAGGTCTTACTTATCCAAGAAACAAACACACAAGTTGAGGAAGCCCTGAAATTCAAAAATTAAAACAAAAATCTGAATTATGTGAAATAGTATCAGGTCAGTTTATGTTCCTTCCACTCAAAATCTTGCAGACAGAGTAAGAAATAAGGCCATTATGACTTTGAAAACAAGCCATGGAGAAACTTCTCACACGCAAGTAACAGACAAGGACAGATAACTCTGTAAGTCATCAAATGAAAATCTAGCACCCTTTAAAGAACCAGCACAGCAGCTTTTAAAGAACAGGGCAGCTCTGAGGACTGTAAAGAAATCAGTGCTCTGGGAGCAGGGATCAGAGTCAGCTGGCAAGTGTGAGCACACTGAGGAATGATCCCTGGACATTAGCTGAAGATTGATGGACATTAATGCCTCCGCTTTCCCTGTCTTTTCTATGTTTCTAAAGAAGACTCTACCTTCAGGACCCTGTGAACGACACTGCAGTCACTATCCCTCATCCTGAGGGCTACTTAGGTTCTTCTGCGCCTCTACATATGCTCTATATTTCTCGGTAGTATATGATTGCTTGTGTTGTAAAAGAGAGTAATAAAATATTCTTGTTTGGAGAGAAGCCTGCCCATAAAACAGAGAATTAAACTCCCTCTCTTGAGGAAAATTAGAACTAATATTGCACAGTTTCTTATTAATGTATAAATGGAATGGCTCATCCTAGCTTATGCACATCCTCCTCACAGCGGTAAAACATCTCAGTGAACACTTAATATGAAATTCCTAGGTGACTTTACTTTATTTTGAGTTCCTTAATATTACAACCAACATCAAGCTAGTAAAGTTTTTGCAGGACAAACCTTCGTTTTTTCCCTCCCTCCTATTACAGACGTAAGTTCGCAAATGCCTCAGCCAGCCTGGGGGCTGCTGCCCTGCTGCCAGGGGAGCCCCGGCACAACTGCTATCTCCTCAAACCCCCAAAATCCCAAGAGCAACTAGGAAAGACCTGGGGGACGCCTCTGCTTTGCCCTCTGCAACTGAGTGAGTCGTGCCTGGAGAACAGTCAGGATGGTGGTTTGGGTACAGCGACCACACCAGTGCTGCCAGCCACCACCACCAAGTTCTTCAGGACACTTGCCCTTGGCATGGCACCACAGTCAATGGACCCTGCGGGGCAGGAGCAGATGGAGGACAGGTACTTTATATACATTAAAAAAAAAAATTAAAAATCAAGCGTTCACTGTGTTTAAGTTATTTAGATTACGGATGGCACCGAGGAACTGCACAAACCCCTATCTAGTAGTAAAAGGTGCTTACAAAATGCAGAGCAGGAAAGATGGTCCTTGCCAAAGAGACTTTTAAGTGAAGAAAACTTCCTCCTCTTTCTCATATTTGATTTTTCTCTGTCTTATTTTCTAAAAGTGCTTTTTAACCAAGCTCTCAAGGAATTCAAGCAGACACCAAAAAGAAAAATAAATCATGGGAACTTAATTTTACTACCTTCACTTTGAGCAGGGAAAGCTTGAGGAAATGACAAGATCAGGGATGACGTTTCCTTAGGAGGTAAAAACTAGATCCCAGTTTCTGACAAAGTTTAGGGAGTTACCCTGATTTACATCGGTGTCAAGCTCTAAATATTCTGTTCATGCATACCATTTCCAGAAAGCCAAGCAGTGTTATAAACTACACTCAAAACTAAGCACATTGTTTTAGTTATCCAGGACTGCAGAAAAAAACCCAAACGTTTCTCCATCTAATAGAGTTCACAGATTCTCCTGGAAAAGTATTGGGTGACTTGGGATCCCAAATTTGTTGTGGGATGGTGAAAAGTTTTACAGAGCAGGTAGGTAAGAATCAAAACCGTGTCTTTTATTACTCAGGCCACGATTAACAGAATATAAATTGGATGCTATTGCCTTTGGAAGCGTAACACTTCTTTAATGAATCAAGCGTTATGCTTTGACGTGATCCATAAAGCCCCATGCAAGACTCCTGCTGGGCACTTGCTCTTTAAACGACAGCAACAGTTGAACACTTTAACCTGTGAATAATTCAGGAGTCCATTAAATATTAAATAGATTTCTAGACACATGAAAAAGCCTTCTGCTTATTGCAAAAAGGAGTCTGATAATTGTTATTCAGAGACGTAAGCCTTCTGTGCCTATATTTTATGCTTAGTGATTCCTGACTATTAAGATCTATTCTAAAAGCAAAGGCAGTTCATGAGACATCAGTGAAAGATACTGTTCTTATCCTTCACTTCAAATAATTTCTACTTATCGTTTCTGTTTATAGAGACAAGGACAATGACAGCTTTGGAACAAGACACGCTGCCAGCCAGCCCAGAAGCACATCTCCCGCTGCCTGACACCACCTGCTTTAATTGATCGAGAGCTTTCAGATCCTAATTGCCATTAGCGTTGCTAGAACAACTACTCCAGCGGCAATTCACAGGGAAAGGAGGTGGAGAAACTCCTGGAAAGATGGCTCTAATGGGCCAGCATCCTTTTTCTCTCTCCAAACATATTCAAGTGTCAGCACAACAGCTTTTGTCTGGATGTTTTGCCCAACAGCGAGTAAAAGTTTGGAATTTAAACCAATTAGCTGTTGAGGATTCATTGCTTAATTTCAATCTAAGGGAACAGGGCAACTCACAAAAATGAGCAGCGGTGGCTCTATAAAATTCATATATGAGATGATTAGTTTTGAAATGTTCTGGTGTGGTAAAAAAAACCCAACAGATTTATGCGTCTTTCTGTAAAGCTAATATGCACTTGGTTTTGAACTTTGTTTGATTTGTGAGAAGCAAGGAGAGTGGGCAATGGTTAAAAAAGGCAGGGATATTTCAGTTTCCCCATTACAGGCTAAACCCAGATAGTTGTTCTTCCCCAAGCCTAAGGAATGATAAACGTTCAGGAAAAGCACTTGAGATTGATGACTTAATCAAAACTGCCTGGCATACAAAATCTGTTGGGGAAGAACAGCAAGGAACTGGGTAACAAATCTGAAGGACATAACAGAGTATCCTGCTTTGCTGCGTGCTTATTTCTACTATCCTTATGGGAATTTGAATGCTCTCATTTCTCCTATAAATATTCCCGGTTTCCACACTCACTGCAACGCTTGTTACCTGACCTGCCAAGTAACCAACGGCAGGGGTGCAGCATGTCAGACAGCCTCACCCAAATGCTTCTTTTTGCCTCATTCTGCATACCCAGTTTAAACACTGGACACAAACAAAGGTTCCAGAGTTTAGATAACGAAGGCCGTTGCGAATGCCTGGCTATGGACCCATTGATCGCTGTGGCTACATGGTATTTGCAGTGATGGTATTGAAAACCTCTGTCTCACAGCATCATTGAACTCATTAGTGTTCTGGCCAGCACTTAGTTAAATTCAAAGTTAAATTCAGCAGTGATTTATCTTTAGAAACTGGATGAAGCTGGTTTGCAGCATTTCTGAGAAGAACACAAATTCTTTTTGTCTAACAACTTGCTGCTTTACTTCAGAAGAACGGTCCATTTCCTGGGCTTCAATCCACCGGATTACTCATATTGTATTACTTCCCTTAACTGCAGGCAAGTTCAGTCAGATAAATACCTACATTCCTGTCAAGACAGCAATATTCAGCAGCAGTGCCTACTCCAGGTAAGTTTCTAACCGCTTAATGAATTCACTGCCATGAAGAACAAAAGATGAGGTGAAATGGCTGGTTTTATAAGGACACACACTGCCTGATGCTTTGGATCTTTCTGTCCTGGAGCTCATCACCTCCAGCCTCAATGGCAGCAGCTGACAGTCGAATGCCAGACTAGCCGTGTTGCGGCACCGCATCCATGCGACACCAACAGCTCTCCTCTTTCCTCCCTAGGGTCCTCTGGATTCATCTTCTGGGCAGGACTTCACAGGAACTCAGAAACTCTTAAGAGGTTCTTGTAACCATCACCAAATAAAATATCAGTAGAATAGGCATGATTTCAATCTGTGAGCGTTTTTGCCAGTAACAAAAACAAGCCTAAAAAGTCCCTTTTCAAAAACATGTTTTTAAATTATGAACCACAATGATGTGTGCCAAGGAAAAAAACCACACAACACAACAGAACTGTAAACTTAACTAACCTCATTATCTTCTTTTCCTGGGGGGAAAGACAACACAGTACCTTCTTCCTCCTTTATAACACCTCTAACAGTGACAGAATTACATTGCCATCTCCTTTTTGAAAATGCTTAAGAACCTTAAAATACTAATGAGAACTGGATTGCTCTCAGTTGGCTGCAAGCACATGCAGAGCCTTTCTGCAGGCCACCAGGTCCTGCAGGTCACATAGAGCAACTTGGACAACATTCATAAAGATTGCCAGAGCTGTATCATCTCCTTGAAAGTTGAAGGAGAAATAGTGCCTAGAGAAGCTCCAAGAGCATGTAAGCAACGGAGAATGGGCTCCCTTCTTCCCCTGCCCAGGAAATCTGCCTTTTCCAGGGTAGCTACCTGGAAGCAGAGCTGAACCTGGTCCTTCTCCATCCCAGCTGGAGCCACGTGGAGGGTCTGCAGAGCACCATTATACTGACTGTGCTGGTGAGCAGGGTGGGCAGAACCCTGCAGGCATGATCCATGTGCTGTTTGCAAGGAAGAGCCTGGTCGTAACAACTCCTCTTTGGGGAGACATGCAATGACCCCAGCACCCAGAGCACAACCTGCCTAAGGGCTAAATCGCTAGTATCTGCAGTGTCTGATCCCTAGCTCAAAGGGCTGAAATCCAATTCATCTCAAACCACTTGGAGCCCATCTCCAAATGAATAATTCCTTCAAGTCTTGTTTGATCCATCTGCAAGAGGCTCCACTCTTTGGTCTGCCATGACACGAATCCTCTCTGAGGGCCCAGAGCAGGTTGGCGTGTGTGTGTGTGTATGCGCCTGTGCTGAGCAGGTGTGTGGTGGGGTGGCTATTTGCTAGTGACCTGAGGCATCTCCTCCTGTCCTGGAAGAGGAACAGCACCAGGCTCAACTCCACTTGCAGTGCGCTTCCACCGTGACAACCTCTGACAAAGGTGGTGTGTGACGCAGCAGCCCAGGGCTTGCACAAGGCGCAACTCTGAGACCTGGCATCACCTCCCAGTTTCTGCCCATCTGCAGAACTAGATGGGGATCAATTCTCATCTCCTGCAAGGAAGATATAAAGTGTACGCTGAGCCAGAAATTCGGTTTCAATACCCTTCACAATGTAGCTCTTCCATCTATTATATCTAAATAACACAGAGGAACTTGAAGAATAGCATTAGCATAACATTACATACGATGGTTCAAATTTCTAAGTATTATTAAAGAACACTGTAGTGTCAACAGAATCCATAGTATACCACCAGTGAATGGTGAGAAAGGACAAGAGAAACAATTTTTTATAAAGCACAAGTATCTCTCCACGATGGTAAAAAAGGTTCAGTGGTCACTGCTGCATCTCCTCATGCATGTGTTTTGTTTCTAAATGTTACTACAAAATCTCTGTGTGGTAATTGCATGCACACTTCACAGGCGAGCAAGATTCTGTTCAGCAGAAATATTCAGATCACGAATATCCTTTCGCCATGAAGATTTCCAATATATAGATAAAGAGTAGCAACTGCACAACCGATGTGCAGTACCACCAGCAGAACTGCCTCATCTCTAACTTGTGCATCACACAACTACTTTGTATTTCACAAAAACATAATCAAAGCCACGCATTCAGGCAACATTACCAGTGTCATTCCACTCTGCAGGTGCCACCTGCCTCTGCAGGTCGGCCTCTAACGATAACGAGAGTTTATGTGTGTGTGTCTGTTAATTTAATAAGGGAAGCAATACCACTGTTACAGTGCTCTCAGTACAGGGCAACCCTCTCATCACTGCCCTTGGCCATCACTAAAGCCTACGTAGGGTCTGATGACTTGGGGCTGTAACACTGCAGGATGCTGGGGGCCAAGGGAAGCCGGCTGGCAAGATGCTCAGCACCTACTTTCAGCTCCTGACTTGCAGTACAGCCTTCCTTACATTGCTTTCACCTGGCTATGTCTGCTCTCACAGCTGCTCTGCTGCTCGAGGTGGGGGAAGGAAAGCAAGCTCTGGTCCTGCTTCTTACCCTACTCCTGGCCATGGAAACAGGTAAAGCTGGAGAAGAACTTAGCTCAGAGAAGAGAAAGTTCAGAGGAGATCTTATAGCAGCCTCCCAGTACCTAAAAGGGGGCCTACAAGAAAGCTGGGGAGGGACTTTTTACAAGGGTATGGAGTGATAGGACAAGGGGCAATGGCTTTAGACTGAAAGAGGGTAGATTTAGATTAGATATAAGGAAGAAATTCTTCAGGGTGGTAAGGCACTGGAACAGGTTGCCCAGAGAAGTTGTGGATGCCCCATCCCTGGAAGCATTCAAGGCCAGGTTGGATGAGGCTTTGAGCAACCCAATCTAGTGGAAGGTGTCCCTGCCCATGGCAGGCGGTTGGAACTAGATGACCTTTGAGGTCCCTTCCAATCTAACCATGCTATGATTCTAAGCTATGCATGTCATCACGCCACCAGCAAAGATGCCAGCAATCTCAATGTAACCAGACCTGGAGAGGGGAAATTACAGACCAGATCCACAAGTACCTGCCTCTCAGTGACTCCAGCCAGAGATAATGCATCTCAAAACTCTTGTGAATTTAGGTTTTAATCCCCCTCTCCTCCCTTGCACAAAAGCACTATAAGCAAAAGCATTAGGTTTCCTTTGATACAAGCTACGGACACAATTTTGAAGACAGAAAATTCTAGTGATTACTTCTGTTCATTACTTTTTTCTCCCCATGATGTCACTCTTTGCTTTGTACTTTTCACTTCTCTTCAGTCTAACAGAGAAAATGAGAGAAAGTAATTCCCCCAGCACACGGTGTCCTTCCTTCTCAGCCCCAGCAGGTAACGCCAGAGGGGCCTTCTGAAACCACAGGTAGCAAAAACCACCATTCATCACCAGCAGCCTCTGTGCCACTCTGGAGTACATTTCCCTTCCAAAGCCTGCTGCCAGCTGCGCTTCGATGAGCTGGCAGCCATCCGGCTGCCAGGAAGGGGGATTTGGGAAAGATATTCCAGGGGACAGCTCAAATTTCATCCTCTCATGGAAGAGAGCCTCTTCCATGGCTCTTGCTCTCTCCAGAATTCCATTGGTATTTATACAACCACTTAAAAACACAGTTTGAGGGCTTGAAGAGGGTTCTTGCTGTTGTAGCTTGACCTCAGTATGGAAGGTGAGCAAGGGAGGGCCACAGCCTACAGTATGTTGCTGGCACCTTGTTGGTACGGGGCGATGCTGCCCCATCCACCCTGGCCAAGCTGTGTCTGCAGGAATTGCCTTTGAGATCGGTTTTTGAAGTGGTTCTGTCAGCCCAGTTTTCGCTGCCAGCATCGATACAGTGGAGCTCTTCTGTGCTGCCTACAACATGACAGGGGCTGGCAGCCTCCCCAAAACACAGCTGTGCCTGGAGATTTCCTCGCTGGCCGCAGTGCCGACGAGTCGGAGCAGAGGTGGAGAAGCAGCAGCAGCTCCACCATGTGCTCCTCTCACACAGAATAGTCCCCCCTGCACGCACGTCCACCCCACTCCTCCCCTCCTGCCAGGGCTTCCTCCAGTCTCATTGCAGATGTGCCCAAGGTTCCCTGCAACAACTTGTTTCTTTTCCTTAGCTATTCAGTAGTGTTTGCAGAACATAAACCAGTTAGGTCATCTTGCCTGGGGACAGACATCAGCAATCCAGAGATTCAGAGAACGCAAAGCTAAAAGATGCTGTCACTACAGTACTTCAACAGGGTATACCAGTGTCTCTCCCCTCTTCCTACCACACATCCAAAATATGCAATGAAGCAAGTAAGCACTGTGCAGTCTGAACAGAGTGGCTACAGTTTATGCTATACTGCCTCATCTGTTCTTTGCACCAGCTGTTCCTGGAAGGAGGTGCCATTGAATTGTTTCGCTCTTCCTCTGACGCTCTGGAAGAAAGACAGAGGGAATTTTTTTGTATCTTGGCTTTTTAGCAAAAGGAACAGGGCTGGATTGTTTTGTACTGGCACTTGCTACCTTCTCCATGCCCTTCTTGCACGACACAAGACATCACATTCTGAAATAATATTTAGGTTTGCAGCTGGGCTCATTATTGCTGTAATTTAGAAGGTATAACCAGTCATCAGCATTTCAAAATATATTCTATTTTTAATAAAGAGGCAATTACCACAGGGCAATGACCATAAATGAATGACAGCGTACCCAAGAACGCACAAACCTGCCAGTCTGCCAAGAATTTGCCTGATACGTCATCCCAGATAAATTACGGAAAAAAATTTACTGTAAGAGACAGCAGAGCGAGTCAACTCTCCTACAAAGGTGCCTCCTTTTCTTTGTGTATTAAAAATAATCCTCCTTTGTTTTGAATTAATGATGCACAAGCAGCTTGTGGCAAATCATTCTCCAGAATTAAACGGATAGCTGAAAAATATGAGCCAAATTCATCCTTTGTGCACTGGATAAATTTGACTCTAGATGACTTATTATAGGTCTTTCAAACCCACCTCAGCGTATCAACTGACTATTTCCCCCAAATTTTGTGCCCTGAAGGCAATGAGCCGACCCCAACTACAGGCAACTCTCAGCTCTCCAGCGAGCTGCTATAGTGGCCAGGCTCTACTCCTCTGGGCCAGGGGCACGGAGCTGTGCCGACCAGCACTGCCCTTCCCAGCCTTGAGCTGTGCCTCCGAAGGCACCCAGTAAGCCGTGCCTCAGAGCCTGCCAGGCAGCGTCTCCCAGTCAAATCCAGTTTCTTCCACTTCTGCAGTTTCAGTGGAAGAGCAAAAAGCTTTCCCAGTCTTTGGAGAACTGCTTCAATCCGAATAAGCTTTTCTATGAGAGGTCTTGTGGCGCAGCATGCCGAGGGATGCAAGGCAGCTTCATGCACATTGCTTAACACCAGCTAAGAACCTGTATGGTGTTACGGTCAAAATAATATGTTTTCACTGACTGAATGATCTGACCAATGGCTAAATGTACAATAAAGAGGCATTATGTTTAAATCCAGTTATTTCCCTACAGTTCTGGAAACCTAGATAGAGTAGCACCTCCTTTGCGTGGGAGAACGAGAAAGCTAAGACTGATTATAAAAGTTGTGCTGTCTAGAGTACTCGCTATGTCAAAGATGAGTTACAGTCAGAAGAAACAGTAAAAACAGTGCATTTTTCAATAACATTGATTTCAGGGGGGTAGTTTTCTCTGGTTTAATAATCAAAGATACCACAACACATATAAATAAGCTGAGAGCTGTAGTTTTAACCTGGTAATGTTCCATAAGGCAAAAATTGCTAAGCGCATTTCTCTCTTCTCAGAGCAGATGTGTAAAAGCATTAGCATCTGTCATGCTGTTGTCCGTTATCAGGTCTACATGCAGGCCTAAAAAGACTATGTAGTACATGTATAAATATACATACCCGACTTGGGTACAGTCTCGATATGGCAGCACTGAAAATATGCTACAGAAGGATCTTCTGCTGCTGATAAGGACTATTCTAAAATATAAAAGAAAATAAAAGAAATCAAAGACTAAAATTTTAAAATCTCACCACAATAAGCAAAGCAACAGATGTTGAGGAATTCGTAATCATAAACCTTCCATCATGGATGATTTCTCCCTTCTCTTTTTTATCTCACGGGTAGGGTATTGTGCTACCGAGTCTTTACAGAAGTGCTGAAACCTGCACCGTACATTACACAGCAAACAAGTACTGGAGCCCCAACTCCTCTACAGGCTTTCTAGGAGGACTGTATTGAATACATTTTACTTGGAATCCAGGACAGAGGTTTTTCCTAAAAGTCCTGGTGAGAGAGAGTCCACCCGGAGAGCCAAGGAGTGCTTCTGACAACTCACTACTATACCTGAAACTAAACAGACAAATCCAATAGCAACACAGGGGTACACGCCAACAACCCCCTGTGATGCACACCACACCTCTGTGGCTGACTTGGAGTCTGCATTTATCAGACAAATATAATTTGCATTTATCAGACAAAAACCTCCAGCTGCTGGTCATGACCTTTCTCTGCTAAACCAAAGGACTCCCTTGATTTTCATCTTCCTGTTCCTAAAATAGCTTGATTCATGGATGAAGTCTAAGTTTGCTATTATCATAAGCTTTCAGATCCTTTCACTGCTTTCCAGGTTCCTCCTTCAGTTTTCTCCAGTTTTTCCCCATCATCCTTCTTGGTCTCTGGGCAGCATCGCCGGCCTCAGCAGCTGCACAGGTGGAAATATAAACATCGCATCTTTCAGCCTTACCTTAAAGATCAGCGTCTAGCCCTGACGACCCACCAGCCTCTGCGGTCAGTAATCACATCAGCCCTCTTGGTTATGATCTTGCATTGACACTCAGGCATTGACGGATCCCACGGCTCATCGCTCCTTCTCCTCCAGCACCACATCTATCTCAGTCACTAACTGTCAGGGCTGAATCCCTCCTCCTGTAAGCACGGCTTGCATTCATTCCTTATAGGCAGGCAGCTCAAGATTTGACTACATGAAAGCATACATTATCTGCCTGCACAGAGCTTATCTCAGAATCCAGGCCACTCTTACAGCAAACGCCTTGTATTTTTAACCAGTCTCCAAATCTGCAAAGTCACTGTGTGGCATTAAATCAAATACCTTCGAGCTACCTATCTGTTTTACAGCCACATTATTACCTTTAGCCATCAAGCTCTGACATACCATTAATCAACATCGAAACCACCTTGAAGTCAAGACCCACTTTCCATAAAACTGCGTGGACCGCCAACAGCTACATAATTAAAGTTTTGGGAGATGCAGATTGGCAAGAAGCCAAGAGAAGCTTGATTAAGTTGTAAGATATAAAATGCCAATAAATAACCGACTGTTTATAAATATACCCTCCTTCCCTATTACCTCTAGGACAACGACAATTGTACAATGGAAACTAGAAAGACCCTTTTCTTCCCTCTAAGTTGGACAACAGGCTGCGTCCCCTCAAATTCCTCTAAGACACAGTGACGGCAATTTGTGCCATCTTCTAACCTGATTACTGTTAGAATCTACTGACATTTTACCTGTCTAAAAATCTCCACTTGCGGCCCAAATGCTAGGACCTACTGCCAGGCTGGTTGTCAGGGCTATTGCACTTCCTTGCTCTGCTCTTCAACGTTGATTTTTCTGACATTATGTGCTACAGATCTGTATGTGAGGATTTCACCGCAATTTTTCATTCTTTGTCCTACACTGGACAAAATTGGAAAGAAACCACAGAAAGCTATTTTGTCCTTTTCTGTCCGAAAACCGCTTATAAATCTCATACCAGTTACACTGTTATTAAAACACTATTTCCTTAAGGGACCAGCTTAGTCATTATTCTTGGAAAGGGTTTAGATCCCCCAAGAGAGCTGCTGCAGGTCATGTTTGGTAAAATGCAGAATGATCAATTTTTTTTCTCCTGGATCATTCTGTTAGAGCAATCCTATTTTCTTCCTTAAAAGTATGTTTAAAAGCAAAGTGGTATTTACTCTTTAATAAAGGAGGGTTTCTAATAATAATAAACATGCATATAGCATTAAGAAGTTCTCCTGCAGCAGTTGAAGTATGATCTCATTGTTTGTCTGAATGCTACAATACCCCTTACCGATGGTAAACACCTCGGATCCTGTAAGATGGTCTCATGGTGCATCACTAAGTTATAAAGCAGAGGGGAAGTAATTTTTCACATTTGAGAAAGGCAGTTCACAAGCAAAAAAAACCTGGCATAAGATTAATTTTGTGCTTGCCACTGCTTATTGCCGAATGGTTGCTACTCACAACAGCTTGCTTGTTCACTGGAAGCCTTGTTTGCTGATGTAAGAAACTTGGCACAGATTTCAAGGCTGACATCAGAAAGTATCTTTGAATTCGGAAAACCACGGTATCCACTAAGCATATTCCCCCCACTCCCTCTGGCTTCTTCTGGAAATACAGTTCTTCCACCAACGCCCTACACCTCCCTAAATAAAAAAAACAACAACTCTTCATACTTAAAAGTAAAAAACCCTAGTGCTTCCATGTCCACAAGCAGATACAACAGTGGGAAGTTACCACAAAAAACTTGCTGCGTGCATTAGAAGGAATCTGACCAGAAAGAAAATGAAAAGCACCAGCCCGGCCTCTAGTTTTTTTCCGATTTCTCTCCCTTGGGACTCAAGTATTGCCTCTCTTTCCATAAACCAGGGGATACTCTTTACATAAAGATCTCCCAGACAGAGGAGGAGAGGAGACCATGGCCTCCACTGCCAGGATGCCACAAAACCTCATCTGCAGAGCTGCTGGAGGGAGCTGGTGCAAAACAGCCTTAGGAGCTGGACTACTTCCCTGGGGAAGCAGGGAAGGCAGCAGTCAGAAGCTCGTCATGGAAGGATAAAACGGCATTTTACTTAGAGGTCTGATGATATGCATGGAAAATAAAAATATTCTGAGGGTCAGCAATGGTTTGCTGGAGCCCAAAGTCCAGGAATTGTCACAAAACATGCTTTGGAGAAGAAGGTGTGTTGGAAGCCTGTTGCTGCTCAAGAAAATGGAATTACTGTTTAGGAGATAAAAGCATTTTCCTGGATTTCAACTCTTCAACAAAGGCGTCTACAATCCTGTGCAGCTCTGAATGAGCTACCTCCGACATCAGAAGCAGCTTTAGTCAGAGTGTGTTTACGTGCCTCAATTGCCATTGTGCCACCTAGATATGTTTAAAATTACCTCACGAAAAGGTATTCACTCTCTAATTCTCACATTTCTCCACGAAGTTGTACTAATTACTACGGTTCAGAACAACCATTATTTTGCAAGAGAGCTCTGACAACGTTCAACTGTCTGAGACTGTAAAAGCTAATGTACCATCTTCCTTAATGAGGTGTATGCTACGAAACGACAAAAACTTACTGAGCACAAGGCTCTCAACAGAATCAATAATTTGCTTGACTGGAAGAAGAAGAAGGTTTTCTTCAGTGTCTGTCTAGACTTTAGTGTCTGTCGTTTCTTTAGACTGTCTAGACTTTAGTGTCTGTCTGTCTGACTGCGTTGCACCAAAAGGCTGCAATCAGGCAATAGGATATACATCATACGTTCCGTATACACGCAGAATACCATATCTCTTTCCTCACACCTGATCAATGATGTTTGACTATAAGGGCTTTGCTGCCCTGCACACAAAGGTGAACACACACGCCATGGATGCTACGTGCATGGCAGTCATCCTTTTGGAGTCTCCCAAGCTCAAGCTGGGGCTGTTGGAAGGTGACCGTGAGTAATAATGAACAGTGAGGACACTGCAAATAGTTGGCCTCTTAAAGAGCACGCACTTGTGTTTCCACAATTAAAAAGGCAGCAAACCAGACTTTTCAGATGCTACGGATGCTGTTTGGCCTTGGCATGGAACTGTATGTATACTAACAAAAAAATTGAGAAAGCGATAGCATAGGCATTGGGAGAGGAGCAATGTTTTACTGCTTTTATATCTGCCATATAGGATGACTCTAGAAATGTTCTTGTCCCATTCTCACCATAAACTATTTGTTCAGTTGGCTCAGGTTGCTGTTTCGGTGGTCTGTTTCTGCAGCTTTTTTCTGCTAGATAGGAAATCTTCTGCTTCACAGTTTATGGAAGATACTACCAATATGCTCAGTAAAGTGGGTGAAACCACACACTGGTGGCTACCTGTGCTAATTTGTATGTTTAGGGTTGACTAGTCTTTGTCTTTTAACGGGAAAATTTATTTTGTGTTATTTTACAAGACTGCTTTGATAACACAGTTTAGTAAACCTAATTTTCCAGCTCCTTTAATAGGCCACGTCCTACAAATCTGAAGAAACCGGTTTGACCAGTGCACAGAACCATCAACAGGAAGCTTTTACAAGGACTGGCTGATAAGCTGCCATCTGCGTATAGGTGGTTTTTCTCTGTGCCGAAACAGCTGAACTCTTATTTTACCCACAGCTGGCCCTGCCTTGCCACTGGACTGCCGGAGGCTGGACCCAGAGCATCATCGCTCAGCACGTGCTATCCCCAGAGCTGAGAAGGGAAGAGCTCCCAGTGCTCCAGGACAAGGACATGTCACTTCACAGGTTGAGAGCCACAAATACGGGCAGTTAGCAGAGAAACAAGCCCCGAGCCATCACCCACACTGCAGTTTTCTTTGCTGTCACACTCACAGTCACAAGCCAGTGAAACAGTTCCTGAAAGAGTTGGCTATTTTAAAGCCCAGCTATCAAATTCACTGCTCAAAAATATGTTCTGTGTAGCTGTTTTCAAAGCTGGCTTCCTTAAGTGAAACAAAAGGCTGACATGCTGCGGCAGAAAGATCAGGGGTTTTGGAGAGAGCTCAGAGAGCCTGACTCCAGCCTGGCTCAGCGCCTGCGTCCTGCACAACCACGCACCTCGTCCCAGGCACAGGAAGGAGCCTCAGGAGGGTCTTCTATCCATTACAATACCTGTGCTCCTCCATGTCACAGGGAACCGGGGAGGACATGAGCTTTAAAGGTCTTAAGGTACTCATAAACTCTGTTGATTTTATGATGAACACATAAAGCAGATCCACCTGAATTTCCAGAGGTCTTTTTCATCCAGAATGCCTATTAACTTCAGTTACTGTAACAGCATCCCGACCCCCTCGGAAAAACAGGGTACATGCTCAGATTACTTACTGCTAGACTTAGCTGGCCTTTGGGGTGACACAAAGTGTTGACTTTGCATTTTATTTTTAGCTAATATCGCTGTGGCTTTTTATCCATAGGACAAAAAGCATTCACAAAACTATGTATGCTATTCTTATTTTATCTGTGTTCTAGATAAAGGATCTTCATTATGATTATGGAAATATTCTAGAAAACTATGTCTGCTGATAAAGATAAGAAGCCAGTTGAATAACAGAAGCTTACTGTTTTGTTAGCAAGAAAAATATTCATTTATATTATCAGACATAATATGACTGATATATAAACTAAGACAAAATGCTAACATACATCCTAAAAATACTTTTTTGCAACAGTTGGAGAGAAGAGTTCATGAATCAAATATTTATTCATTTTTTCACAGGTAGTTCTATCAAGTTCATGCATGTATTTTATACATGCATTACAGAAATTACTCAATTCTCTGTGGAATTTGCATAATACTTTATGAATAAGTATTTTTCACTACAAGAAATTCCCAGAATGTACATATTTTATGTACAATACAGACTAAAATTAGAGGGCTGCTCTTCAGCATTTGATTCCACATGTATTTGTTGTAAAGAGAATAATCAGCTGCTAGTCAGACAATAGATAAGTCAACAGTTCTGCATGCATCAGTTTGCTACAAAAGCTGCTTCTAAAAAGCCGTCGTCTCTCAGAACCACCTTCTGCAATATTTATGTGGATTACTACCTTTCACTTCATTTAATTGTACACGTGAGAATAAACGCGAGTAAAATTTTGCTCGAGCCAAGTAACACCTATCAGAATTCAATTCATAAAACCTGTGGTTCAATGTAATGTCAGAATTTCTATCAACCTGGTTCCACGTTTGATGGAAACCAATGGCTACGTGCACAAATCGGTCCACAAGAATATATTTGGTTCTTGCTCATAGCAGTTGTATGAGAACAAGTATGTGCGAGGGTCAACTCTCAGTGGGATGGTTTAGTCTACATGCAGCCTGTTCAGGTAGTCTATTTAAAACCTATTCAAGTTTGGAAAGACAAGAATAACATCACGAGGCACATGAGGAAATTGTCTCGGGTAAAAAACAGAGAGGGCAGGTGTCTTCTTTGTAAGCAGGGAGGAACCAGTTTCACTTCTGAGCTGGATGATATTGCAATAAAGGACCTATTTTGCTGATGGGAACATGACGACAGGCACCGTGCCTTTGCAGTAATGGAAGTCCTTGCTGTATAGGTCCCACTGGTGCCTATGGCTGCAATTCGGGCAGTGTGTGTGGTTGCAGCTGCACTCCTCACACAACCCCCGGGAACCCCTCTACCTGCATCTCCCTTGAAAACAAGGATCCCACTCCCTGCCTTGCCACAACCATCTCCAGCTGCATGTTCACCAACCTGCACTTTGCATCTGGGAGGACACAACAATGTGACTGGGATCCGTCACTTTTATCATTTATCCTGTAAGACTCAGGATAATCTTAATACCTTTCCCTGAAGCTGTTTTCTTGAGTCCCTTGTCCGGTAAGCCTCCCATCACTGGAGCCCTGACAACCCAGCTAGCTTGACGCCTACCCTTACACCCACTAATAGATGTCGGAAAGTCATTCAGCCGTTGCTAGACTCGTTCCAGGCAGGTTCATCCATGTGCCCCTGTCACGCTTCGCACCTGGCACTGCCCTCAAAGAAATGCCACCAGATTGTGCCTAGTTTACTGACTGATTTTCATTTTATTCGAGTTATTACTATGATGGAGACACAGGTCTCAAAAACCCATGGGCTAGCACTTCCACTGACTCATACTTCACCCGAGGAAGGAGCGGGCATTGCAGCCTGCACCTCCACAGACTATTTTAGAGGCCATTACCACGTATGTGGTACATGGTAAGTGGCAATGGCACGCTTTGCTCTTGCAGGGGGATGCTGACCCTGCCCTTTCCCCCGCACCCCATGGAACACCTCTGCAGAAGCAGCCTTTGGATGCACAGTACCTGCCGTTTCTGGTATCATGCTGCCGCATGTTCTTGATAAAATGAACCTTCTTAAAGTTCTTTGGTCTGGGTGATCCTGAGAGTGTCCGACATCTGAAAAATAAATCAGTTGGGGGTGGGGGAGGAGAGAAAAATAAAAGTACTCAGTGCCCTGCTGTACAGCCAAGAAGTCTACACAAAGGCAGGAAGGAAAGACGAGACAAATGATTCAAGTCACCCTGCGTTTGGAATCAGCAAGAACAATAAAGACAATAAATCTGGAAATGCGACAGCTCAAATAAAAAAAAAATATTAAACTAATAATAAGAAAAGGCACCACCACCCCTCCCTTCACGCGAAAAACACATCATAAAAAAAATCTCAGCGAAATAAAACTTCCTGTAATCTGCCGTGACAGCTTAGCCCAAGCTTCAAAGGGGAAAAAAAACACCCAAAAACTAAAACTAAACCTGGTAAATATGCAATTTTCTCCCTCACATCAACACCCACATTTTTGTATCCTCCTCAGCTGTGGATAAAGGAGCTACTAAGGAAAGTTTTTTCTTGTTTTAATTTTAGAAAGATTTAAAATCTCTCATTCGCAAGGATAATTCCTATTTGCTTTTGATTCTAAATACTACTTTTCACATTCCTGACAGCGTACAAAACAACCAAAAATAAAATAAACTACCTCAGGAAAAAAAAAAAGTCTTTCTTCAAAACATTAATCCTTAAATCTATTCTACATTTGAACGCTCTTTTTAAATTGCGGTTACAGAAAGAAATTGCCAGAGGGAGGAGAGATGAGACAAACAGCAATATCCACCCCCTTCCAGCCTTGCTCTTTTTAATCAGCTGAAACCACAACGCATGTGAAAGCTTTCTCTGTTTCATCTCAGCGCTGTTTTGTTGCAAGGCACGGCACTCAGGCACCGGAGATAACTCCTGTGCTCGCTGCACGGCCAGGGCTGCTGGAGCGCAGTCGCTGCATCCTCCATGGGAGCTAAGGGACAAGCATCCATGCCATCTCTGCCTTCCTGCTGTTAAAAAAATCCTTGAGATTCCCTCATCCTCTGGTTGCAATTAGCCTTGTTGGCTTCTTCATGAGAAAATACCACCGAGAGGTTCTACCACCAGTTCTGCAAATTAGCAAGTAAAAACACTGCCTCGCAAACCATACTTTGTTTATATCTTTCACCAATTACACGTGTTTGAATCATTTATGAGAATGCTTCATAACATGCCTGTAAGCATTCAACTGTAAGCTTGGTAAAAATAATCAAGCATTGGTAACGGGCCAGTTGGTACAGCCTCTGCTATGAAGTCTTTGCTTCGAGGTGGGGAGAGACAGCCAATCTGCATGGGATAAATGAGGCTATAGGCTAAACATCAACATAAACCAGCTGAATTACAGGTCCCAAGATAAAGAGACATTCAAAATTAAGCTGCTGCCTTGCCCAGCAGCTGATCTGGAAGCATATCACACACTGGTCAGATTACTGATCAGCCTGTTTCTGAACTGTTAAGCAGTAGCTCCATTGACCATCATCCCAGAGGACTGCCTAGTGACTAACTACAGCAGTCCCCAGAGAAGCTGTGGCCTCCTGGATGCAGAAATAAAACTGCACTGAAGCTGCTGATAGAACAAGGATAGGGGTAGATTTATTAGTGAGGCAGCAGTCACAAACCTACCAGCCAAAACAGAAAGACAGTATCGCTGGTTACTGAAATAAGATTCCGTGTGCTGAGAGAATAAATGATAAAAACCCATAAAAAATAAGAATACTAAAAACAGTAGCCTTCAAAAGCTTACTTTACTAAACCAGTTGTACTTAATTTTTAAAGGTACTTCGTTAGAGGCTAGTCATTCCTTTTAGTGACAACTAAACTTCTCTATTAATCAAATCTGACCTTTTATTTCCTGACATCTTATTTAAATACAGACTTTTTATTTAATAACCTAAAGCCAGGGAACATGTAATTCGTGCCACCTACCACCTTGCAGGGTGCGTGAGGTTTCACTTTACCCACTGTGAAGAACATCTTAACGTGAACACCCAGCTACTTCCCAACATGCTCAGGGACAGGGAGTCTGTCCATGCATGTGCCTTACAGACAAACAACCAGAGAGAGTAAATAAAATTACCTCCGCAGTGGGGCATTTTCCTCGATGTCCTCCAGAGTCTCCAGAGAAGATCGCTGGGAGATCAGCCGACGTCTGCAGAGAAAACGGAACACAAAAGATCACCGTGGGTTAGAGGCCATAAGAAAGTCCTCAGAGCTGTTATTTAGTAAAGCTCGCAAACCGCCATTCACTAGCCCAGCCGAACCTTTGGATAGTAACCAATTCTGTCCCGTTCTACTTACCTTACTAAATCAATTTGATCCCAACCAGAAGCAAACTTACTCCATACAAGCTTCTACAGCAAAACAGACGTAGAAAGTTCCCAACAGCTCCTCCTCCTCAGTTTGTGCTTTCAGGTTTTCCCTCCTTCAAGCATTTAACACCCACCTAACACCAGTCCCACGTTTGCTGTGGTACAGCTTGCAATGCTACAAGCACAGTTCTCTGACAAAATAATGCAGACACGGATCTACAGAGACCACCTGTCCTTCACACTGCCACAGACAACACTTCTCTTTGCCCCTTGCCCTTTTTGCCAAATCCATGCCACTCATTCTCAGTGATGTCCATCTCATCACTCCTCTGAGGAGGGACTGAAGAGACATGAAAGATGACGGAGCCAGCCGTGCTGGACACAAACCCTCAGTTTAAAAGGGAGCCCTGACCACCCCTCTGAGAAGCACAGATGAGTTCCGTCCTATTATCGAGTGCACCCTCAGCAAGTTTGCAGATGACACCAAGTTGTGTGGTGTTGTGGACACGCTGGAGGGAAACGATGCCATCCAGAGGGACCTCAACAGGCTTGAGAGGTGGGCCTGTGAGAACCTCATGAAGTTCAACAAGGCCAAGTGCAAGGTCCTGCACGTGGGTCGGGGCAATCCCAAGCACAAGTACAGGCTGGGCGGAGAATGGATTGAGAGCAGCCCTGAGGAAAAGGACTTGGGAGTGCTGGTGGATGAGAAGCTCAACATGAGACAGCAATGTGCACTGGCAGCCCAGAAAGCCAACCATATCCTGGGCTGTATCAAAAGGAGCGTGGCCAGCAGGTTGAGGGAGGTGATTCTGCCCCTCTGCTCTGCTCTCGTGAGACCCCACCTAGAATACTGTGTTCAGCTCTGGAGTCCCCAACACAAGAAGGACATGGAGCTGCTGGAGTGGGTCCAGAGGAGGGCCACGAAGATGATCCAAGGGCTGGAACACCTCTGCTATGAAGACAGGCTGAGAGAGTTGGGGCTGTTCAGCCTGGAGAAGAGAAGCCTCCGGGATGATCTTATTGCAGCCTTCCAGTACTTAAAGGGGGCCTACAGGAAAGCCGGAGAGGGACTTTTTACAGGGGTGTGTAGTGATAGGACAAGGGCCAATGGCTTTAAATTGAAAGAGGGCAGATTTAGACTAGATATAAGAAAGAAATTTTTCACTCAGAGGGTGGTGAGGTACTGGAACAGGTTGCCCAGAGAAGTTGGAGATGTCCCATCCCTGGAAGTGTTCAAGGCCAGGTTGGATGAGGCTTTGGGCAACCTGGTGTAGTGGAGGATTTCCCTGCCCATGGCAGGGGGGTTGGAACTAGATGATCTTTGAGGTCCCTTCCAACCCTAACCATTCTATGATTCTATTTTAAACCAGTTTTCTACGGCACAGTCAGACCTCTCCTCCACCTTCAGTGAAACGACGTAAGAAAATCCCAGCGTTTCAAGTTTTCCAACTGTTCTAGTGGGCGGGGAAGAAGCCTCGGTACAGGCTCGGTTTTAGCAGCCACTGCTGCTGCACAAAACGAGGAGCTGCACTCGTTCCTCCAAAAACCACCGTAAATACAAAAAATAAACACAGAAGATACAGCCCACTCATAAGCACATAATGAAAAATGAAGCTGGCGATCATCAAAACGACCCTGTTGGTGGGTGTCAGGCAGCTGTGACGGGCAGTGGAGCCAAGGCGCTGTGCCGCAGCAGCCGGCTAGCACCATGAGTGTCAGTACCCATTGCTCCTGAGGGCAATTGCTGGGGTGTGCCAGTGATTTTATGAGTATGAACTTAAATGACAAAAGTCCTCAGAGACTACCACTATTTTTTCCCCCAATTACCCTAATATCTTTCCTACCGAGCTGCCTTACTCCCTTGATCTGCAAGTAAAGAGTTTCCAGAATCTCAACATATTATGAGCACCCCTATGCTTGGAAGGGTGCTCATTAATTTATTCCTGGGCTGTGTTTTCATGATAAATTGTTTTCTCTGATGCCAGTGTAGGTGGTTTCTAATCCTTCTTGCAATTTGCTAGCCCCTCCAGTTGTGCTGCCACAACTGTTCCTGCAGCCGTGCTACAAATCTGATTACCAAAATGTTTTTCAGTTCGAAATAACCCTGAGGTTCAGGGATTCAGTTTACTACTAGTTCAAACACCAGATTTCTATCACTGACCCCAGACAACACATTTCAGGACAGTTTGAACGGGTATGCGGCTTTTCATGTACTTAGAAGATCATAAAAAACCCCTCGAACGATTTATAGAGCAACTAAGTGTGAAGCGTAATCCTCTTAGGAAAAATATGCAAAAACCTAAATCCCCTCAGGCATTGTCTAAACTAGAATTTTAGAAGATCTGGTGCAAGATAGGACACACCTTCAAAACATGAAGGAAAAATAAAGTCTGCATTTCAGAGTGTGCTGAACTTGGTGGCATAGATAAGGAAGAAGAGACCAAATATCTGTCTCCTGCACCCACAGGTGCTCCCTTGGCTCCATCCACAGGGGACACAGAGATGCTCTTATAGAGAGAAATTCAGATCAGGAGGAGCTCCCCCTCCATTTTCATTTATGTTGGTCCATAAACAAAAGTTGGAAGCTTCAACTACCAGCACCAATGATGTAGCAGATGACAGCTGTTGCTTTTTAATACCTCTTTATACGTCATTACCTTAATAACATGCCTAAATGATGGTGTCCTCTCATCTTGTGGTGTTACAACACCAAAAGCATAATTGGAGTGTTGTTAGTCAAAGAGAGATAAACAACAGTACAATTGTGCCACCTTCTTTGTATTAAATTTATTAAACTAGTCACACGGTATTTCCCCATGGTGCCTGTTAGATGCCATAAGGCATTTGTGCAACACCAGACACGTATTCCAGCTGCCATCGCAACCCTCCTCCAAGCCTCTCCTCGCCCAAAGTTACGCACCATCCTCAACTTCATTGCCAATGGCTTGGTGGAGATGAGTTTGAAGATCTTACGCTCGCATCTGATATTAAGGCAGATGCACCGGTTGGCAGAAACACATGCAACTGCACTTCATCAGCTCCAGGGCACCTTTAAACGCTGGTCATCCAGTTGCCTGCTGACTGTTCAGATTCCTCTGGCTTCCCTTGCCAGTCACAACTTCTTAAACCTAGGACCAGGGATGCTGCCTCTTGGTTTTTGCTTGCTAACCTGGATGGGAACTGCTGCCACCCCTCTTGGCACAAAAGAGCTCACATTGATTTTCACCAGTAGTGACTGCAGTATTTTGGAGACCTAACATGGCAAGTGAGCCTGCACAAAGAAGCAGCGGAAGCTCTTTGCTCACCCAAAGCTGGGAGAGGAGCACCGATACGTGAGCTCCCTCTCAACTAGTGCGAACATAAGCACGACTCTGGATAAATTAATCTAGGAAGGAAGGAAGGAAGAAGGCAGATAACCTCCCCCAAATCACCAGCAATGAAGAAGTGCACAAGTCCCACAGAAGTCTGCAGTGATATGAACGGGGGCTGCCCCAGCCCAATCCCCTCCCTATGCTGGCATCAGTATCAGTGAGAGCGAGGACATCCAGTCCTGCATCCAACCCAGCTGAAAACCATCACATCTTTCACCTCTCCCCAGAATCATTAGTTTTAATCGGTTCAGCTCCCGGCACAATGACAGGAGCACTGGTGAGGTGGATTTGCAGCAACTTTGCTGAAATCAGTTCATACTGCCCGGGAATAGCACACTCTTTTCACTGGAGAAGCTCAGCCGCAATGAAGTATGTGCAATTATTCCACTTTATCTTAAACCTTTATTTCAAGGCCTAATTAAGATGACCTAAATACCAATATTTATAAGCTTTCCACAGCTGGATATTATACTAGAAATGCCAACTAATGAACCTACCTGCTGTGAACCAAGTCACATCCTGTGCCACACACAGAGGTTAAAAACAACTCCGGAAAAGCAAAGCTTTTGAAAGGGTGTTCCAGGGAACACAAGCAAAACCAGTTCTTCATTGCCTTCATTAAAAATTAATCACCTCAACTGGTGTTTAATATTTAAATTAATTTATCATCTTTCTTTCTGCAGGCAAGCAGTCAAGGCTTGTCTACACAACTTCTAAAAGGGTTATTTTTCAAAAATTGAAAAATAGCAGTTGGTATACGTAGACACTTGCACTGAAATAACCCAAACTGTTTTATATCACACATGACCATCACTCTGATGTAAAGCCTTGTTGATATCTATTTTATAATAAAAAATGTTCCATTTCAATGATAATTACAGGAAAATCCTTCTGTTGTTAAGGAAGAGTATCCATAGGCAGAGCAAAACAAAATAGCACTATGTGATTCATACAGAATCTGGGCTTTGGGATAAGTCTTTAGGCCGATGCATTTTCAATATAAAATGCTTTAAAACTTGTGCAGAGTAAATGTCAGCCAGGTAACACACACTAAAATACAACTGCCCTTAATAAAAATTAAAGATGTTTCAGTAAAAATGTTAATTTTCCCTAGTTCAGGCAAAACCTTAAAAAAATTCCTCCTAGTTTAACTACCACATCCTAGGTACACTAAGCTCACCCCCCTCTCCCCGCACCTCCATGCACACAGAAGAAAACAGTTTAGCTCTGGAAAGATGATGACCTCCTAGTTCTAACAATCAGCCCCTGTTGGACATTATCCATCACGGTCTCATGCAACTTAATGGGTTTTTTTGTTTGTTTTAAAATCATGTAATACCATTTTCTCTTAAACATCTATCTAAATTTTTTCTTTCCTGTTTCCTCCCTGTTCCCTGTACAACTGTTACATGAGCCCAGAAATAACCAATAGCCTATAATCAAATTCCAAGCCCAGTCCAATGAAAGAGACTAAAGAGATATTTGATGCCCTGGTATTTTAAACAGCTGTTTTCCAAGATATTCATGACCCTGTTTGCATGCTGCATTTATCTTTGACCAGCTGTCTGAATCTGTGGAAGTTTTTTAAAATCTAAAATGTTGTCTCCGTTTCCCCTCTCCAAAGTTAGATTAACACGTGGCTCAGTTGCAAAAATGAAATAAAATACAAGGACAAATAAAATAAAGCAGGTCTGTAACCAAAACAGCAAATAGCCAAAGTGAGTAGACTGCAAAAAGATTCATCGTAACCCACCATCAATCCGTGGAAAATTATCTTCACTGTCAATTGCTGCAAAATACTCAGCTCAATTATGTTAAATATACAAAAGCTTAAGCCCCATAGACAGGAGGTGATAAAAAAATGGAGCTGCAATCAGAACACTGGATAAATTCATCCAGGAAGGAAGGAAGGAAGCCGATGATAATCCAAGAGATAAGGAAAAATAAATCCATGTGTAATGACTTTCTAGCACAGCTACAAAATCGGGAAGAAAAAGCTGCATTTTAAATACACCTAATTTTTGTGAAAGTTGTGGGTGTAGATCCCTCCTGCTTCTGTTAAGATCACAAACCTGCAAGTGCTGAAGCCAGTAGCACGGGTGCTGCTGGCTCCCAGAACAAAAGCATCCCTCAGGACAAGATTCTCCACTTCGTCTGAGACAACTGAATCCCTTCAGAGATGCAGCGATAACGGGACATATAAGTGCCCCATCTGAACATCATCTGAACATCTGCCAACTGCATTAACGCTGATGGGAGAACGTAGGAGGGCAAAGACGTTTCAGCAGGTGAAGACTGTTGGTAGTCCACATGCCCACTGGGTCACCTCCTCCCTTCAGGTGGCCAGGGAAAATGAATGTGCATGAACAAGAGACACGGGGCAGAAACATTATCTTAATGTTTCTATTAACATTAACACGGGGCTATTATCTTCTCATCACAACTGCATTTCTAATATTGTGGCTTAGGAGCATTGGAAAAGCAGAAGACTGCTCGGCACTTGGAAAATGTTGAATTCCTTATTTTCACTGTGCCTTCATCACAAAAGATGTACCCATTGCGCAGGAAGACTGCCCTAGATATTTACACAAGAGGAGTGGAAAGAAAGTCATTATAAAGTGATGGGGAATGAGACCAGGATATCTGCAAGGATACCTCAGAGCCTGACTAGAGCTGTAAGTGGAGGGCTTCCCTCTGCCATCCATCCACCCTCCCGAAAGATGCCAGCTCCAGACTCAAAGAGAAGCTCTTGCCCAAAAGTCAACCTTCTGTTGCTCAAAAGCCAACCTAGGCCTCTGCAAACATTCCCTGGGGAGTTACCAAAACACGCTCTGGACATGCAGCTCCCATAGGTCAAACCAGGCAGAGCATCACCTCGATCCCACCTCTACGGGAACAGCAACCCTAGGGCTCTTTTTTTAATTGTGCTTCATGTTGTTCCCTCCAGCACCAAAATGGCTTGACCAGTAAAAGGAAAACAAGGAGAGTACTCAATGAGATCTAAGATCAGGCTTCTAGGTGCTAGAATGGGGAAAAAAACATATTAAAAGTAAATATATATATATATTTCATAATAAAAGTAAAAACATATAGAATCATAGAATGGTTAGGGTTGGAAGGGAACAGAAGCACAGCTGCCGGCTCTCTCCAGGGCCAGGGCAGCAGGCGGTCGGCAGAGAGCTGCCAGACGCTGGCAATGCCCTGTCCCCAGCAGCCTCAGCCCCTATGTCACCCTGGGGAAACCTACAAGTTCCTTCTCTCCGATTCCTCCTCAGTCTGCCGGCTGAATGCCTCTGCCCGAACTCTCAGGCTAAGCTGCTGTCAATTAATACGCTCTTCTGAAACATTATACAAGACATCAGCTGTGTACGAATCCCCAGTCACTTCCTGACCCCTGACTCCATGACCCAGCACGAACTCAGATTAAAGACCCGCTAATGAGTCACCTCTCGCCCTCCCTCTGAAGTCCTTACTGGGATTCCTATGACCCAGCTCACTTTCTTCCTATCTTTTGCCAATATCACAGGAAGAGAGAGGAAAAACAAACCATGAGACTATTAAAAATTATTAGGAGAAAGAGAGTTTCCAGGAGCTACCCAAACTGATATAAAGCAGTATTTAATTGCGTTATCATAGTCACACAGCAGAGCCATTCTCTGCAAACAACATCAAACTCCATTCAGGACTTCCAAGCTGCGCAGTGTACTTGCAAGGCTGCCCACAACGGAGCTAAAAGCATCTGACGCACGCTGAAAACGGGTTATTTTGTTAATTCAGCAGCCCAACCTGAACACACACAGAATATACCAAGAGACCTCCACTTTGCTGTCACCTACGTGCAAGGCAGGATGCAAACACAGTTGAAGATCGCAGCGTTCTGCAGCGGATTGTGAAGAAAAGTCTCCGACACAGAAATCCTGAGCTAGCAGGATCCCCAACCACCTGGTCCTCTTGGGATACATACTGCAAGGAGAGAGACTTTCAAACCTTCAGCTAGCAATAGGAGAATAATGCCATGTCAAATGCCCCCTCAGTCTCCATCAACCTTTTGGGGGTAAGCAGGAAGATGGGCAGAAAACAAGGGATGAGAGGAGAGCTATGGCATGAACATGTCTCCACGCCAGACTCCCCTCAAACCAGATATCCCTGCACTGAGTATCCTACCTATACTGCCATCCAACTCCTTCTCCAAGCCTCGTCCTCCCACAGTACCCAATGCAGAAGCTTCGAACAAACTGCTGCCTGATGACCTGTCTGCACGTAACATCTCAGTGCAAAAAATACCTACATTGTCATCCCGAAGGTAGGACTTTTTTGTGTGTACAAATCACACTCACATCAAATACAGAGTATGAAAAGAAAGACGTAAGAAAGAATGATGGAAGTCAACACGACAATACTGAAGCATCCTGCTGACCGTTCACAGTGTGGCAATGCAACGTGAGGCTCTGTTCACAAATTATGACATAGCTTTACACACAAGATCCTTCACATGGCCCACTAAATTGTAGCACGGCTCTGTCCCAGTGTCTTGGAGGGATCACCTGGATTTGGCTGTATCAAATATAAAATCAGGAGCACCAGCACTGCAATGAGACAGGGGACTTAGATTACAACTGCTGAGAAGCAAGCCGCTCACGGACAAAGCATTTGCATAGCATGCATGTGCGCACGCACGCATGCATGCATGCATAAAAACAGAAGGTATGGTGGAACTGGTTTTGGGTTTTTTTTTAGCATCTTGCACAATTCAACTTGATATATTAATTATCAGTCTTGCTAGAAGACATGATTCTGAGAGGAAATGCATTCAAAGTTAGGCATTAATATGAAATCTCTAGTGAAGGCAAAAAAACAGGGTTTGAGTCTAGGGAGAATGGAAAAGCAATCACCACATGTTTTTGATTCTGGGGACCCTTTCATTTTCACCTTCCCCAGCTGGATTCCCAATTGACCGAAGATGGATCTTGTTTGAAACCTACCATCTTCCCTCTGCCAGCAGCTGCCTCTGCACCCAACCCTCCTACTGTTGGCTCTCCCCAAGCCATAATGAGGAGCTACAGCTGCAGTTCAGTAAGATTCATTTAAAGACAGCAGAGCTTTCACAGATCCTGAACCACCTAAAATCTACATCCTCTATTATCTGTAACCCATGATTTACAGATTCACTGTCTCCACTTTACTGACTCTGCAGCAATGTGATAACTTTCAGAAGGCTGGTGCACAGTGATTTATTTTGAATATGCCCAAACGCTGCCACAGCTATATTTTTCAGAACAGCCATTACCTCATAACCTAACACATATTACCATAAGACATCAATGGGCACCAGCTTAATTAAAGACACCCAAAACTAGCAAAGGAGCAAACAACAAGATTAATCATCCGTCCTTATAAAAACAAGGATGCTCACCAAAGCAGATAAAATAGCACTGTAAGGAACATACAAACTCTCTGTCTTTATGTCCTTTTTCTACAGTAAAACCCACACCATAATAGCTTTTGTCTGATCAATATTAATCTAACAGATTCTTAATGTGTCATTTCTGCCTGACAAACTCTGTGCATTGTAAAACAACGAATATTTAGATCTGCCCATAAGCAATGTTGCTCCTTAAAAGTCACATTCTAAGGATCCCTATTCCTAAGAAAAGAAATAAAGAATCAACATTTAAACCAAGAATACTACTTAAGTAAGGCAAGCTGCAAGACCAGCTTTTAAAATATCAAATCCCATAATGTTCTATTTCAGAGCAGCCAAAGTTCTGGAATTAACTAAGAAACTCACTTGCAAGTCAAGGCTATATGCAGTAGATACTATAACACATGGAAACACATATATGCATTACTAAGACATCGGAGAAAAAGACTTTAATTGTAGCCTGTGTATATAGCTATGCAATTAAAAGTGCTGCCTCTTCCTGTTTGTTTTCCTCTATTTCACTCACAGTATTTTTTAGGTTACCTACAGCCCTACCTCATATCCCTGTCTTGCGTCCAGATGCACATGTGCTATCTAGGTACACATATTCTGCAATCCTACATCTTAACATTAGGCTTAGAAGAGATCTGAACCAGTACTAATAAATCTCATTGCTAAAAAAAAAAAGTACCCTAGTTCCCGTGAATTGCCTGGATAAAGTTCTTCTGATGGAAAAAAGAAAAGCCCAATACATGAGCAGGGCTTAAAGACCAAACTGAACAAGCGAAAGCTCACATAAGGCATTTCATGCACGAGATACGAACACTGACACGGGTGGCAGCAATCAGAGTGTCTACCGGTGCATACTTTGGGTTTAGTTCTGGGCATGTTTGCTACAAAATCCCCCAGGATTGGGCGCTTTTCCCACCATTCTATTACATACCCAGGAATCAAAGCCCTCCAGAGAGGTGGTGGGAGTCCCCATCCCTGGAGGTGTTTAAAAACCGTGTGGATTTGGTGTTGAGCAACTTGGTTTAGGCACCCTGACAGTGCAGGGTGAATGGTTGGACTCAATGATCTTGAAGGTCTCTTCCAACCAGACGATTCTATGATTCTCTCCCTGGCCATGCATTGCTAAAGCCCAAGCCATTTCATACAGTTCAGAGAAGTCAAACATAGGATAGCTTAGACATCCAATACTTGGATATCAGTGATATCTGTGATAACCCAAGACAGTCCAGTGCCATAATTTTAAATATTACTACATCCACAGGGATTAATGCCCTTTTGTCTGTTGGTTTTAAAGACATTTGAGTAGGAAGAGATGTATTTACTTAAAACCATATTTGCCATAATGGAAGACGCATTTTGAAAACAGTAAAACAAGTTCCATTACTAAAGTAAAGGAAGATCCTTATTGTCCAGCAGAAGTGTTTCAACGTGCCTGCAAGCTTGCGGGCCTGGGGCTCGCAAGAGCGAGCTTGGATCTTCCCTGCTTTACTTGCTAGGGACAGATCCTGGAGCCAGTCAGTATAATTGCTCCAGGAAAAGCAAACTACCTCCTCTTTCCCTCCATCCCTGCCACTGTGACCAGGCACAGCATCTTCCTCTTATCAGGCACTGGGTTGATAGGTGGTAGCAGAGGATTAGATCATTTTCTTCTCTCTCTGTTGAAGTCCCTGGCTCAGCATGGTATACCATAATTGGCACAGTCCCAGCCTGAGGTTGTTCTATCCTGGTACAGATCTCTATTAAAAATTTAAATGTTTTCAGAAACCAGTTTACTCTATTCAGAACACTTAGTTCATATGATCTGCAGGGCGAAAGACCAGCTACGAGCTGAACACGATGGTACAACTTATCACAGGTACACAAAGACTAACCGTGGTTTAGAGGGTGACATTTAAGAGATCAGATCTCTGAGAGGAACCCTCACTGCTCCCTGCTCTCATTATTAGGGGGATTCTCATAATAACGGTAATATTTGGTTGTGTAGCTGTATCGTTTGCTCACGGTTAACCCTAACCATTCTATGATTCTATGTTAAGGTATGGTGGTACAGTAGTGTTCAATATTTAGAGAAGCTTGCTAAGAAGCCTCCCTGTCTGTTTTCACAACAGAGAGTACCCAGCAGTCACCCTAATGAACCTTTAATTGACTTAGCAAATGCAGCCCACATCTGCAGGCTGGGGAACCGCCCTTCCTGGGATCAATACTTCCCCAAGAGCATACAGTGCAATCGGCAAAGGCCAGAGGCTCAGAAAGCATCTCCCCTACTCTCTACTGAAACAGCCTCTTCCAAGGGCACCATTCCCACTCCCTCACTCAGGGAACACACGCTGCTCTGCCATCCCAGAAACAGCCAGATGTGAAGACCTGAAATGGTCCCAAATATATGGCCTTTTGTATTCTTGTATTCCCCACATACCCCCACAAAAGTGCTGGGTTATCAGATATACACAAATAATGCCTATTCTGGTAATCTGAGCAGTGTCCTACTTAGTGAATTATTCAATTATTAGAGGACTGAATTTTTCTGGGTGCCAACTACCTGGTTGGCCAGCAAATATCCAGTACTGAGACAACAGTTTTCAGTCAGTTTGGGGAGGTAAAAAACCTCCAAGAAATTTGGACAATGCCCTTAATAACATGTTTTAACTTCTGATCAGCCCCGAAGCAGTCAGGCAGTTGGACTAGATGATCGTTGCAAATCCCTTCCAATTGAAATGCTTTATTCTATTCTATTCTAAAAGCAGATTCATCAATGCACCAAAAGCGAGGAAAGCTGCCAAAGCACTCTGCTAGACTGAGTCTACTGATATTTCATATTATCAGAGCAATAAAAAGCATCTCATAGTAACAAATCTGGCCAACAAAATGCCATTTAGAGGACTGCTTTAAGACCAGCATTTTTAGAAGGCAACATAAGACCCAAATTTCACATTTACGTTCTTGGCGAGCTCCCCCTCCTTGGTTCACCATGTCAGTGCTGTGTTCACTATCTCCATATACAGCCATGCTGTGCCAGAAGAACCAGAGGCAGCAGCTCAGGCCAATGCAAGAGCAGGCAGCCCTCTTAAAGCACAATGACTGCTGTACCAAATAACTCCAGTGATGATTCCTGACCTGTTCAGTCTCTGCCCAGCACACTCAAAAGACATGTTGCATTCATATTATGCAATGAACAAGGAAGAGGTTGGCTGACCTATGCCTAATGTCACGGTGACCTTCTTCAAACGACTCTTCAGGGCTCGACCTGATCTAATCTATAGTGCATGTAAGAAAACAAATCAAAAAAGCCATCATTAATAATATAATTGCAACCCATCTTCTGGCAGAGATGATTAAATAAGAACAGGTCCACACCCTAACCTTACAGGAAGTCTGGAGGATCTGAGTTACTCAGCTCTTCCCATCACAAATTGTTAACACAAATGTCAAGCTGCTATGGTGAGTTTATATACCCTATACATTACTTCAGATGGGGGCCTATACATACAGGAGGTGGGGGCAAAAAGTCTAAAAATGACAGTAAAGTCCCAGGAGGGGCGGGCAGTTTGTCAGCAATCTCCCCCCTCCACTTCCAAGGCTCAGCAGAAGCAGGGATGGCTTCCTCAATCCCGCATTTGATGATGAACCTCTCCTTTGTCAAAGCAATTGGCATAAACCTTACTAACAAAGTATTTAGAAGGGTGTAAGACACCACTCAACATTTCCAAATCTTCCCATCAGTCAAAGCCGGCTGCCTGAGCTGCCTGTCTCCAAATGTCTCGGATGCACAGGAGCAAATCATATCACCAGACCTGAAACAACGTGGCACGGGAGCCTGAGCTGACGCAACAGTTGGTCCTCTCAAAGCTGAGGTGCTGTACTCTGATTTAGTCCGAATGATTTCCAGCGTCGGGAAGGAGTAATGTGGTTACAACGGTAGCTATGCTAAGCACATCTTTAGGCAGAGTAACAGATTTGGATGGCAAATGCCATGACTATAGATGCAAAAAATTATTTAGCTCTTCTTTAGCGGAGATCCTTCCTTTTTTTTTTGGTATTTTTTCTTGGTGGTGTTTCATTTGTTTTACACATGTACTTTTTAGATGGTTTTAGGAAGAAAAAACCCTAAGCCAAAGCAGAAATGGATATATTTGATATTTAAGGCTTTGCCTATCTGCCTGGAACAAATCAATCACATTACCATTTCCCCAGGGCTAGTAGGCATAAGGATAAAACCTATGCAGATGCAAGCTAACAAAAATTTTCTGGTTTTCTGATCTCTCCCTTACTTTCTCTTTTCAAAAATCACTGTACTTCCACCGACATCCTTCAGAGACAAGGGGCCAAGACTTCTTTCAGAGCCATGCTACTGCCTAGCCCTGCATCAATCGGAGGATTCTTCTTGATAACATAAAACAAGGCACTTTGTCATCTGACTCAGTGGCAATTTTACAGCTCTGCAATGAATTGCAATGAACTTGCGGCTCGTTAGCAATGAATTAAGTTGATGAAAGGTTACAAGGAACCAAGGACAATTTTTATCGAGCATCTCCAGGCAGTTTTTCCAGGCCATCAGCTCTCTTTTGCTAACCGATGAACACATCTCGCACCCTTAAGAAAGTCAACCGCCTGTTTCCCCATAAAAAACCCCAAAGTATTGCCTAATGAAACACACAAAGAGTCCTTCTCATGCTAAGGGAGCACATTTCAGGATTCTGCTCAAATATTTTACTCGGGGATGCTTTGATGTAATAGCATGGGAGAGAAATTTTGAAGCATTTACAGATTAATCAGCCAGAGCAAGGATGTGGGTTAGGACTGCTAGAAGCCCACTCTTCTGGGATACTATCTGCAGCTCAACTTACAGCAGATGAAATGAAACACGCTTTGGGAATGCAAATGAATTAGGATGTCACAAAAAGTAATTCAATTTGGACCAGCAATTTGGTTAGTTACCTGCAAGATCTTTATTTAACTGTAACTTGGCACAATACCTAGTACGATCACTGATTTGGAGTTAATTTTAATCCTATTTTAAATATTAGGCTTGATAACTTATTCTAACAGGTTTTCAGCTCATGTCTATATTATACATACATATATCTCTTGCACATGCACACTTATGCATGCTCTGTAACAGATTTGCAAAACAGTGGGATCTTTCAAACACATAAAAACAAGGGTAAGATTTTCATTTATATCACCAGTGTGGAAGAGATAAATGGAACAAGACAGATAATTAGTCATTCTCCATTTCAATCTTCAATAACCACAAAGAGAGTCTGTTTTTTTTACTGCAGGCATTGTCTTACATCAAATAATCTGTAGATAAGAAAAATAACTTCTCTTCCTGAAGGCACCTAAGCAAGTATTTTGATTTAAGATGAAACAGAATTAGAAATTAACTGTAACACTTCTTCCCTTCCCTATCTGCTGGAGTATGTCCATTAGGATGCATTGATAATATACAACTATATTATCCTGACTGACAAGTTTTGCAGAGTCTGCTGTTTCAGTACTACAGCGCACAAGCCATTAATAGCTGACTGCCTCGTTCAAATGAAACAAGACAATTATCAGCTGTAACTTACACAATTAATACTACTGCTGCCAGCATTTTCAGCAGAGATTTGCTTCTTTTATAGCTCATTTGAACTCTTTAGGGGATGTGTTATTAGTACATCTGTCCTGCTGTAAACATAATTATCATGCAAAATTCCATTTGTCATTTTGATCAGGAAGCACTTTCTATCAGTCTTTCAGCCCCGGAACACTGATAAACAGGCAAGGGAATCTGACTGCCCCAGTTAGCCGGGATGTGTTCATCACCAGGAGCATTTCTGTTGCTTTCCAGCCGAGACCCTGGCAATTTTCTGAACAGGCACAAGGCTCCTGCTAACTTCCAAGTTTGGGGTACGTCATATTTGAGCTTGCGGTACGTTGTATTTGACACTGCTTGTTTGTCTCCTTAGTTGATTTTACATTTGTCTGTAATTCTCTACTGCTCGCTCCTCTCCAAGACCGAGCAAATACCTTGTAAGTGTCCAAAGGAGCTGCTGCAAAGGGAGCAGGTGGCAACTGGATTCACCATGATCATGACCCTTTATCAGTACCATAAATCACGTCCATGTCGTAGAGAACAGGCAACACCTACATCAATGCAGCATCACTTTTAGTACACAAAAATGGGCTTGGGCCAGGTGTAAACAGACATCAGTTAAACAGATGCCAACCCACACTATACTGAATTTAATCTAAGATGGGAATGAGGCTTTAAAAAGTGAACACTCTTGATACTTATCAAACTCTGGTACCTTACATGCAGAATAGCCCACAGCTGGAGGCTTGATGTGCAGAGAAACTGTCCTCGTGGACAACTTAACCTTCAGAGATGTACAGAACATCCTGACAACAAAATAAGATTAAAAATGATGATTAAATGAAGTAAAGACCAGCCCCTGTGTAGACCTCCTGCAAACTACGGCTTCATAATTGGTTTAAACCAGCCTCATTTATGCCAATAAGCTTATGCTGTGAGCAAACGGCACTATGCCACTTCAGCCATCTACCCTACCCACTCCTTGCACCATGCCAGCAGAAGGTCTCTTGCAGCTGGCCAAGTAAGGGAATCGATCCCACTAACAAGCACACAAGCAAAAAAACACAATTAGTGATCTGCTTTTATTGGGTTTTGTGAGGGAGGAAAAGACTTGCTGTCCTCAGCGGGATCAGCCCAAAACGATCCTCAAATCACAGCAACAGACTTGCTGCTCCTGCATTCCCGGAGGCTGCTCCCGCGGCTCCAATCTGTCCCCAAGCCTCACTCTGCTGCAGCTACAGGTCTCACCTTCAACTCAGCCAGTTAGTTATTGGGTGTTTAAAACAGTCACAGGGAACAGGTTTAGGCTGGACACCTTCAAACTCGAAAGATACAGACACCAACTAGGCCTGTGGCCAGCAGTGACCACTCAGTCTTTAGGAACCCGACAGCACAACTCCAGCACAGCTGATGCTTTTCTGCTTGATTCAAACTAAAGAAAGCAACAAAACAGCAGCAAAATGAGAATTTTCTTTATCAGTTCAAACATTCTTCTTTTTCCCTGGTGTTTAAAAACTGCCTGGCAGGACGTAAGGGACACACCAGATGCCCCAAGGTTGATGGAATCACGCTGCTGCAGCAAAGTGCAGAGGAGGAGGAGGCCAATTCCCAATGATATCAGAAAGCAAATGTTGTTTCAAAGAGAAATTATTTTACTGCTGATAAATTTGTGATAAAGTGTATGAAATATTTTTTTAAAATGTGGGAGAAATTCATAAATCTAAACCAAGACAACTGCTACTGCAGGCTGACATTGGTACACACAGAACAACTGCATGTCCACAGAAACTACTAAATTTGGTATGTTAATACATTGACCAATCATGCATTGTATTTTAGGCAATTTATTCCCAGATCATTCTGATGTTTCATTTAATTTTGTTAAGACAGGGTGACTGTGAGAAATTAGCTAGCACAGTGGTTCAATCAATTATTCTCTTTAAATTCAAGAACCGTGCATATCTAGACTGCATAATTTCTCCCATACATCTGCATTTGCACATCCTTCTTCTCTGAAGAGCTTTCAAAAGCTCAAGTTTTAATCAGAGGACTATTTTTGATCCTGATTTTCCAAGCTGCAGTAAAGCTGCTTCATGACCTAATCTGATGGCAAATGTACCATCATTATACAGTGGTTTCAAGCCAGTTGTACAATAACTAGTCATAATGTTTCTTATTTTTAATCACTGATACACCAGGTGCCTTGTGTCCAATTAGAGCTATCAGGCTGCAGACATCGCTTTAACTGAGGTCAGCAAACGGCTTGTTGAAGCAGAAATACATCACAGAACAGGTTGGCACATCAGCCCCCTCGGCCATACCCCAGTGTGCCACCACTGCGAGCAAAGGCAGACCTGCTTTCCCTTACACCGAGCTCAGACTTAGCTCGCTAACAGAAACGAGCAGGCCAAAGGGACATGCTGAGGTTGATAACAGTAAAAAAAATGCACGACACAGCTCCAAGGGCAAAATTTTCAGGCTGAAAATGCCGAGCAGCTCTAGCAATCAGCAACATGGACTATAACACTGGATGGCAGAGGCTCCTGATAGTTGTTGGGCGCAGAGTTTTGACTCAATCACAAAAAAAAATAAAATCTGTTTTAGCCACTATTCTCAGCAAAATCGAAAAATCTCAGATTTTGTGGGGAACAGAGCATTTTGATTTGCCTGAAGCCAATGTTTCACTTTTAAATTATTTTTTTCTTCTTATATATACACATATATATATTCATCTGCATATATGATCTAAAAGACTCATAAAAAACCCCAAACCTTTTCCCACTGTTTGAACACATCACCTTTCTGAAGAATTTTGCTTCCTGAAAAAAAGCGCACAGTTTCCTCTGGTTTGGCTTAACAGCATTCAGGCTTGTGTTTCCAGGCAGACGGAAGATCTGGCTTACCCACAGCTTTCCCTCTCTTCTCCACATTTAACAGTTCACTGTTACGACCACAAGAAAGACGGCAACCACCGCCAAAACTTTAACCCTCCTCCCAAAAAGTCATAATCTTTATACAGCAAATATAACGAGCTTTTTCAGTGGCATACTGCAACAATGTTTAACAGGCTTGCATAAGCAAAGTTATGTTTAAATTCACTGAAAATGCAACCCAATTCTCCCAGAGCACGCTCTGGTTGTAATTAATGACACGTTTCATTAGTACTCACTTATCCAATTTTTTTCGCTTGTAGGCTTGTGCCTCACTAACACAAGGACAGTGGAGAAGAAATCTCTTCTATTACAGAAGCTCTGTTAGGCATTACAGATAACATACAAAGCGTGGCCATGCTGTTCTCTATCCTCTATTACCCCTCATTTTCATTCTCTAGAAGCTCTTTCAGCAGCTACTTCCAGGCTGTAAACACTGGAGAAGCAGGAGGTATTCTGCCACTGCTGTCAGGCAAGCTGACGGAGGACAGAAAAGGAAAAAAATTAATTTCAAAGTATTTTGCAAAGTGGTCCAACCCTTAAGAGGTGGTGAGGTTTCTCTTCTCCTGCCCATCTGGCCACAGGGTGATGCTGTACCAAGGCATCACGAAACCAACGTACTTATCCTGTATTTCCTAAGCTGTCTTAACTCTCTCACAGGAGTCACTTTGAATTTAGTTGTCCCGGTTATTTGCTGCAAGCAGTGGAAAAAGGAGTGAGGAGACCAACCTAATGGTCATTTGAACAACCTTAGTTCCATTTGCAGGCAAACAGTGTGAGCGCTGCTTCCCATGCCCCAAAACCACAAGTTTTCATGCTAAAGCATGGCAATTTTCTGAGCAACTCAGAGCACCAGCTCACAGGGAACGCCAAGTTAGCTAGCCTGTTCTTAAATGAGAACAGCCATGAGACGCTTTTTTATGTCAATGAAACTGCATTTTCCCGAGGCAACGCAAAGGCTGACACCCCAAAAGACTGCCTCTTTGGGGCAGTCCCAGCAGCCCAGCTTCTAGCTCTGTACTCATGCGAACATCGGAAAAAATTACATGACGTTGTATCCCCCAACCAGCCTCTCGACCCACACCTCATTACAAAACGAGTCTTGAGCCCAAATCTCCGCAGCATTTGAGATCCTCCCAGCAATGGGGGAGGGATGGGGAAGTGAAGAGGAAAGCAGGAGGAACAAGGAAATGGCTGCTTCCCCTTCTCAACCTTGTATTTCCTCAGAAAGCTCTCTTCTTTACACATACAGCAAAACAGGCTACTTTCTCTTCCTCAGTCCTGGAAAACAGACAAAAAAGCCCTGCCCTTCTTTACTCTTGCAAATATCCCAGCCTGTCCCTCCCAGGTTTTCTGGGGAGCTGGAGCCCTGGAGCAGCAGCTTGCCCTGGGCTGCAGAGTCCAGGGAAGAGACAGCTTTCACTTCAAGCATTTTGTATGTTTAATTCCCATTTGAAGCCCAGTGAACTACTCCAGAGCCTCACTAAATGCCCATTAAGCTTTACACAAAATCAAGCCTTTAATTTTAAAAATATTTATCTTGATCTCTTGAAGACACTCATCTTGAGTTCTGACTGCACAGTCAAATTATTTGACAGATCATACATATAATAAAAAATCACAAACTGAAAGGAAACTCAGTAATACCAACCTCCTGAGCTACTACAGCCAATAACCTCACCCAGTTGTACAGGGACTGGGGGAGCTGACCATGGCATTGCCCAATTTCATGAATATTCGGGAGGAGATATGACCTTATTACAATTCACAGACTACAGCAACAACTGGACAGAAATTCTTAAAAATAAAGGTCACAAATACAAGGGGCAGCACTGTGTCTCATCCCAACATTACATGTTGTGACAATTTTGCAGTGCCACTTTTTGTTTTCCAAGGAACTTTCACTATTACCAGTAACCCTGTCATTGCCAAAAAACATTAAGTCATTCAGACCCAGGTATTTTAATTAGATGCTTCACGGCTGGTTTCATACCCCAAAGACAGGATTACGGGTAGTGGCCAGCCCCGCAGCCACCGTAACCCAAGCGAGCGGCTGCTGTTGGGACTAGTTTCAGCAAGAGAAGGCGATGAGCTACTCGCAGGCACCGCTCCCGGTGTGACCATAAAACACCATTACGAAACCCGTATGCGTGAAAAATGGGTTACTTTGAAAAAGCTTCAAGCTGGATTTGAACATCTCAGTCCAGATGACACCCCGTCTCGTGGCAGGTTAACAACCTGTCGGGGATTTAGCACGCCCCAGAGCAACCGGATGGTTTTGCTGAGACAGGCAACAGTGCCACATGCACAGGCAAAAGGTGTTTTCAGAACAGGAGGTGATTGCCTTGCAGGAAAAAAAAAAAAAGTAGCAACAAAAAATAAAATCACAAGTCCCTCCTGACTGAGTTCAGCATCACAAACTTCTAGCAGAAGAGGAGAAAGGGGGTCCCTGTATCCAGACCCTTCCCACAAATACCACTAGAGGGGTGAAGGAGGTGAGAACAAGGTTCAATGATCAGAAGGATGCACGGTTCCCCTTACGTTTCTCTACACCTCCTCCTGTAATCTCAGGAACCGCATTGCTGATCATCAGGGTGTGTTGGCTTGTTTTCCAGTGTCACATCAACCTTACCCAGGCTCCTGTTATGGGAGATGTCAGCACAGAGGCAATTCATAGAATCATAGAACGGTCTGGGTTGGAAGGGACCTTAAAGATCATCTAATTCCAACCCCCTGCCATGGGCAGGGACACCTTCCCCTAGACCAGGTTGTTCAAAGCCTCATCTAACCTGGCCTTGAACATTTCCAGGGATGGGGCATCCACAGCTTCTCTGGGCAACCTATTCCACTGCCTCACCACCCTCATCATAAAATATTTCTTCCTTCTATCTAATCTAAGTCTACCACGAGGTAGTCCTACTTCTGGGGTACACTTTGGTACAGAGGTGCCCGAGCTGCCCAAGCCCATCTGTGCTGTACCCGCATCTGCCTCAGAAGCTGTATCTTCCCATGACCAGCGGTCCCAATGCAGACGCTAAAAGCAATATCATGATCAGGACAGTCGTTACCACTTCCATGGTGGTATTCGGCATTTTTCGGAGAGCTTTATCTCCATGAAAAAATATAAGCAAGGTACCTCCAGTATTCATTGCTGATTCTCCAAAAGCAGAAGGCACAAGAGACCTATGACTGTATTATCTGTTTAAACAACAAATACAAAGCTAAAACATACTAAAAATTTATAAATTTCTGTGAATCCTTAAAGAGTCTTATTTTTGCCTTCTGGTATGGAGGTCTTTAAAGCTGGATCTTTTTAAATCTTTTTTTGATCTTGAAAGTTAGAACTTTGTCAAAAAGAGAGAATACAGGGAGATTAGAGAGAGCATCTCCACCTCATCCCAGCAGTCCAAGAACTTAAAAAAGTCTCTATCATAAATTGCAAGACTTTGAAGTTGGTCATACTGGAGCAATTTCCTCTGCAACAAAGATGGAGAGGAGACATGGGACCCTTTATCGGATCATGTGATTTCAAAATGTTGCTAGTGCTTCCAATCATCACGAAAAAACACACTAAATATCTCTTAAACAGCTACTAAAAATCTTAAAAACTGCTAAGCCACGGCTCATAGTATATGTTGTTTGCTCCTCCATTTCCCCAAGCCAGGAGTGTGATGTGCATGCATATGCTACCTTTCAAACATGATTACTGAGTTCTGCTGAAGGCACTTAGATATGCAGGAAGAAAAAAAAAAAGTTCTGAGTCCCTGAAAACAGATGCAGCGGATCTGGCTCTCCTACTCCAGTCACTATAAAATACTACGTAGTTCTGAAAGCTGAAAAACCTACACATGGGGCTATATGTAAGCCGAGTCAGACCTGTGTGCTTGCTTACACCAGCAGCTATTTCAGTTTAAAGTGGTAATTTGAGTTGTGAAATAAAATGTTGGAATTGTAAGCATATTTGCTTCAGCCAGCTTCTACTTTGGGGCTAGTAATCCATTTAATTGCCCCAAATCACCTCCAGGCAGAAAAGTCTTTGCTCTATAAGCAGCAGACTGACAACAAATAAACTTGGACAGAAAACCAGCTGGAGAAAATTTTGACAGCAGCTCACTGTGTCTCCTTAGAAGACTAAGCATATAAAGGTGAATATAAAACATGAAATGCCTTGGAAAACTCCCATTTTGCCACCACTTTGGATAAAAATCAGTTTTTGTCACAGACTTCACTGATTTAGCGTCCAATATTCTCCCAGGTTGCAATAAGCTTTTAATATTACAAGAACTAATTGCATGCATTAATTTACAGAAAGATCTCAAAGGCGATTACTCAAAGCCCATTCTCTTCAAGATTTTAAAATACACCAGGCTAGCAACTGGAAAAAAAAGTCACTTATACCAATAATTTGATCTGATCCTGCAAAAACCGATGCTCTTCAATATTCTTAACAAAGGTACTAACGGCATGACTAACGGCGCACTTCTGCAGAAACCTCGGCTGATGGGGCTCGTGCTCAAATGAAACTGCTCATTTTGACTGTGTTAGGCAATGACTTTATAAGCCAAAGGCAGCGAGTTACCTGGTAGAGTAAGACTGAATGTATCTGCAAGTGTTGGCACGATCAGGCTCTATTTTTACACAGCCCTTTTTCAATGACAAAAGCTAATTTAGAAATACTTGTTTCAAATTAATCACATCTTTCAAAAGATGTGACTAAATATAACACAAGAAGGTTTTACTTTAGAACAGCCTTAGGGCAGGGAGATGAAAACATACAAAAATCTATCTTTTAAAAAAGATTGAGTCATATTTAGATTGCATTTATAAATGCAGACCCAACAACTCCGACACAGATTTAAAATGATTTTCGTGTGAAACGGCTAACTTTACAATATCATACATCTTAGATCATCTGACTTGTGTGTCTGCACATTCAGCATCATAGCCCCAAGCTGAATAAACATGGACAGAGAAGAAAGAGATTCTTGTTTCCTGGTAAAGCTTCTTGCATTAAAGGACTGAAAGCAGGGCAAAAGGCCCATTCAAAAACGTGTCACAAAACACTTCAAGGCAGACCTAGGAGCTTTGTTGTGAGAGGGGAAAGTTAAAAAAAATATTTTGAACGACAATATCACCTAATGGGATTATGTACACACAACAGTTTCCAATTTACAATACCGCAAGTTTTACCTGCGCCAATACCAGTTACATCATTTTATGACAGATATTAAGCAAATGGGGTATAGACCACAAAGCTGCTATCAAAAATATTTATTCTTCCAGGGAACATATCACACAGAGAATTAAAGAAATAATATTCTTCACCGAAACAATAGTTTTTATTATCTGTAAAAAAATATCTCCTTTTGGCTTTAAGTAGAAGCCCAGGAAGCATATGCTTTTGTAGTGTATTTTTGGTAACTTAAACGGTTTCAAATCATATACAAAGTAGTATGTGGGTAAGTAACACACAGAAAACAGTATCCTGATGACAATACTACAACGTATGAAGACAAACTGTTTAGCATCCTTTTGAACTTGCCTGCATACAAAAATTTCTCTGTATTTATATTAGCCAGAAGGGGTACAGGGAAAGAGGCCCTAGGACTGAGTATTTCCCGTTTCCAATTCCTCCCCTTGTTTTTTTATACCTGAACTAATTTTGCACCTAACCACAACAAGCATACCATGCTTTGAAGGTTTTTAAGAAAAAGAAAAACAAAATTGAAAAACAAACTTGGGAATAGAACCGCTGCAGTTCTAGACAGGAAAAAACTGCGTTTTAGCAACCAGAAAAACTTAACCCTGCACCTCATAAATACAGCTGTCAATACAGGATAAACATCCTTGCTTGTACTAACAGGGACAAATATACTGTGGACACACTGCCACTGTCTGAAGTAAAGCACATCCAAAGCCCTCACAGTGACAGCTCCCACCACCCCACCATGCTCCAACAGGCGCTACACAGCCTCACAGGCTGCAACAACCACGTCAGCAAGAAAAGAGATGGTTCAAGTAATCCATGTGCCCACGGTGAAGCTTTCCAGAGCAAGAAGGTGTAAGGAGCTGGTGGCATTGGCGAGGAGGGGAGGGGACCAGGGGTTCGCAGCCAACACTCGGGTTCTCCCACAGGTGCCGTCACGGGGCAGCCAGCAGCATTCCCAGCAGCCGCAACTGGGATACTCGATCCTGACAGTGGAAAATCATCTGTACAAGTTTAACGCGTAAAATGGGAGACGCGAGTGGTAACAGAGCAGCGTTCAGTTACCAGTGAGAGAGCTACAAGGAGAACTGGGAAGATTTTCTTTTGTGCACAGGATCCATTAACTGCCATTTGGAAAACAGGAGATTTATATGCCTTTATTTGTCCTTTAGAACAGCAGCACCGTACAAAGAATCCATCCAGCGAAGGAACCAAAAACGCGCTTCTGGCGCCGTCTCTCCGACTGCCCAAGCACCCGCGGCGCTTTCCCTCCTCCTGGCAAGTCTCTGTGGAGGAGGAAGTTTGAACTAAGTGCCGCCGTACGAGGGCCGCGGCCCCCGCAGCAGCAGACATAATCCCCCAAATTATACAAAACTCGTGTTGTTTTGCTTCTGTCATCCTTTGCCTCCTCAGACCTGAACAATAACGAGCTTGTCTAACATGGAAAGGAGAGGGGAACAGCTTTGTGTTGGATGGGTCGGAGCAGAGAGATGCATGGATGGGTTCACCAAACACTGCCAGCATCCGGCTGGGGAAGGGGGAGAAGCAGGGACGTGCGCGTGAGGAGCGGCAGGCAGCGGGGACGGAGCACCAAACCCTGCGGCGGTTCCCCTTCACCAGTCTCGGTGGGACCCATCACGAAGGCTCATTCGATAGCTACTTATGCAGAAGTCACAGACGAAATTTTGCCTTACTGCTTCCACTGAAAGTGAAATTAGCTATACTTTGTATAAAAGTGGGGTTTTTTTTCTTTCTTTAATTAAACAAATGAACCCTCCTCCCCAGACCTCACGAACAGAAACCACTACTTCCTCAGCCGCTGCATGTTCGCCTCTAAAAACAGCACGGGGCAAGGACGAAACTGTGCTGGGTACGACATGAGACCTCCATGTTGATCCAGCTCACAAACTGCCATCAAAATGTGATGCAGAAATTTTGGCATTTTGGTTTTCCTGTTTCACCTTTGCCAATAAACAGGCAGGAAAGATGCCTGTTAATGTGAATAACTATAATTAAAAAAAAAAAAAAAACAAAAACCAACCCATTTTCACAGAACTTACCACATTGCGAAATGAAGATTTAGAAAGCCCACAACTGATCAGTAAAAAGCAAACAGATGCCCAGTGCTGTGATTCAACAAGCAAAAGAAATACGCTTTCTGTGCAAAATCTTTTTCAAATCCCCAATGGAAAGAGGGAAGTCAGTAATTCCCAATGGGAATGACTGGAGAAAAAGCATCTGAATTCATAGTGTCAAACAGAAAGTGTATTAACCTAAGTGGAAGGAAGGTGTGAGAAATTTAAATTACCTCAATATGAATCCCTTTGTCCTACAACAAGAAACTGAGACCCTACCAGCATATTTCTACCATGTTTGACTGTGGCTCAGAAGCGCGCTTTTGAAGCGAGTCTCCCAGCCATGCCCACTGATGACATGCTCTTTTCTGCAGCACAGAGCAGCCCTGGCGCATGAAGGCTTCCCCAGCCAGGTGACACACTGCAGAAGCATGGCAACCATCCTCCAACGCCTGCCTGGTGTCCAGTCAACAGGTCCAGGCTAGAGCTGGTCTGGACGTCCATAGCATGGACATCTGCTCCTCAGGACCAAGCTCCTGGCTCTACCACACCTGCTCCTGTTGGGCCATGCTGCTTGTTGACACAGACATGGCCCTGCTGGGTGGAGAAGGTCCAATCCTCTTGCAAAGACTCCAGGTTTAAATAATGTATAGCTCCAGTGGTTCTCATTTAGTTTTGTTTCAGTGCACTGGCTATTTGAACAGTTCGTGCAAAACAAGAAAGAGTGGAGCCCGGTGGGACTAACCATCACTCCACAGCCTGACACGGGAACGTGGTGTCAGGAGCTGACCAACCATCTGAGAGGTCTTTTTATTCCGATTTTGCTCCCGTTCTGAGCTTTGAAGAGCAATCAGGGAATTACAGTCACATTGTGTTAGAAAAGCACAACTTGCACCTCAATTTTCTGCTTCTTATGGCCCACGTCCCTCCACAGTCTAAGAGGCAAAGGACCAGTAGTGCTGCAGTCTCCAAAGTCACATTCCAAATTTTATATAGACCATTTTCGTCCACTTCTATTAACGTGTCAGCACAAAGCAAACTCTCCGACCCACTGATTAAATGAGAAGTGTGCTATCACTTCAATAAAAGCAGAACCACAATTACAGCCCGCAACAATGCCAACCACTCCCCCCAAAAAATGCCAGGGAAGGCAAGTACACAAATGGTAGCAGGTCTGGACAGTGCGGTAAGCTAAATTTGTGAAAACCCATAAAGGAAAAGCACATGCTGTCTTTTCAAAGTGAGATTTTCAAAGGTGCTCAGAGAGTTCCTCAAAGTTCATGGTTCTGAGGCTCCTTCAAAAATCCCAGCTTGCATTACTCTACTGCTCTGCTCTTTAGCTAGAATAACACAAGACAGACATCTAATTCAGACCGAACACTGCAGAAGTGAAGTCAAGTCTTCATTACCATAAACTCGCATCTTGTGACACCTTGTGAAACGATGTGAGGATCGAGAGGCTCTTAAAAGCTGCGCTTCTTCTAACATATGTAAATCACACACACATACACACAAAAAGCCCGAACAAGACCATGTTGAAATATTTCTGGCATTGTACCAAACAGAACTGCAACAAAAGTAAGACAACTGCCAGTTACAGGGAAGACCATGTCACCCTCAACTGTTGATACCACCTTAATTTATCCACTAAGATATCTGAGATATGCAATCACTTGACAGGTCGGAAATGTCACGTCCAGCCCTAAAACAGAAAAGACGGGCCTAATTCTGTTCTCATTTGTACCTGAGCGACCCTGCAATTAATTCAGAGCCCGTTCATTTTCAGATGCCTCCACCTTTGCAAACACAGAGTGGCTCGTGACAGCTTTTTTTTCTCCAGCCCCTTTTCTTCTACCTGTCATATGAATTCCAGTTATAGGTGCCCTCCTGCACAAAACAGTGTGAGAGCTGGGGGCTTACTTCATTAAGTGATATGCAGGAGTAACGGCCTCTTGTACAGCACTGAGCACAGCATCGGTACCAGACCATTAAAAAAAAAAAAAAAAAAAATCCTCGTTCCTGCTGTAAGGCTACATCCTTCCAGGACATGGAAGCTTGTGAGCTCACAAACTCACTGCAAGAAAATAACACGTTTCCGTTCACATCATGCATTCAGCCTTAACACAGAGCATGAGGCTGGCAAGAGAAACTACTTCCTTGAAAGTGCCTTTTTAAAGGTGCTGACAAATTCCTGCAATTTGTATTTTTCACTTTTCAATGCATTTGCTCAAACTCTGCTCCCTGTTACACCCTACCACTATCTTTGACTCGAACAGCCTTACATCAATACGGAAACTAATGAACAAACAAGAAACCAATATTTATAATAATATCTTTAAAACAAACAGAAGCACAAAAGCTTGGACAATGAAGCCTGTTCCTTAAAACAAATGTGCGCAGACACTTGCTATTTGTGAGGCTGCTCGTGAGTTCTGTAGTATCTGAGAGGCTTCTAAAATAGAAAAGCATTTTATTTCGAAGCAAGTCATGCACACAGAAAAATACGGATTTTACAAACAAACCTCAAAGGTCACGATGAAGGTACTTGAAAGTGGCGCCTTAAATAATTCCACCTTTTTAAGCAACCACCTCTTAGCTGCCACTTCTTCTGCATTAGGTTATGCTAAAAGATGGCATTCTACAAAACAGTCAACACCACCAATTAAAAATCACACACGGTTTTGCTTTAATTAAGAAAACAGCCTCATAAAATGAAGGAGGTTCCTAAGATATAAACAGGGCTGAAGACAGGAGGTTATGTGAACTCCATTTTAGAAATTACACCTCTGCGTGTTAAAGACCATGCTTCCAAGGCTATTAATAGCAGATGGCGAGCTTTCCACGCCTTTTTACATAACCTGCTGCAGCACCTGCACGACTCACCTACCCAAGAGATAGAGAGTACTTTGCACTGTAGCACCTGAAAGCTGTTTTTCCTCTCTTCCTATTACCCAAAAAACACCCCCATGTTCTACAGTCGGAAACGATTATCATTCACTTAAGTAAATTCAGAGAACTACAAAGTTTACTTGTAACTCCCAAGCCTGCTCAACTCTGCCCACGTCCCAGGTATCAAGAAGTCTTCGCTTTCACGTAGCTCTGTCTGTCATCTCACAAGGACTACACTCCCTGCTGTGCAAGTCCACCGCACCCCATGGACACGTGGGCAATCTTTCTGTCACCCCGTATTTGCCGGGTGTAGCTGATTGTAGCCTCAACTAAAAAAGGAGGAAATTCATCTTTTCTGTTGGATCTGTAGGTACTTAGGCAAGTGCAGAAGCAACAGGAAAACAGAAGTTTTGTCTCTAGAGGGGTATGACAGACAAAGAACAAGGAAAAAGTTGGTGAATTTAAAAAAACAAGAGTTAAGATGTGTCCAAGACACATTTCAGATCACAGCTGACATCTAGCTTCTGCTTTACGTGACATCCTTCAGAGAGGCTGAGTAGAGTTGGGTGCGGAGTGTAGGTTCCTAGCACACACCAGTGTGAACAAGGAGTAATGAGAGCTTCTTCAACTATCAGTAGGGACTGTATTTGCATACACACAAATGTATGTATATGGTCTAAGCAGGCCTGAAGGCAAAGGGCCTTATGTGACATTCATCTCCTGGTTCCCTGTTCCCCATCTCTGCGTGTGCTGAGGGTACTGGATGAAATCAGACATCCCTCCAGGTGACTGAACAGTCCTTCCCGAATGCCAAAGGCATCCTAAGTCCTTGGGGCAGCAAGGCTTTGCTCTCTCTCCCCCTCCAGCACCATGCACCCAGTAAACTAAAATTCAGCAGATCTCCTTCTGAAGCAGGCTGGCGAAGTTTTGCTGCACTTTTCAAAGGGCACACCACCACGCTGGGGGTACAATCCGCTTCTCTGCTAGCAGTCACAGTGGGGACAGGCTGCTTGAGTGCTGTGAGTTAGCTCAGTAAAAGGCAACAGTGACAACATCTGACCCTTTCATTGTGAGGAAATTAAAATTCATGCCACAGTGCCAGCACCTTCACCTCCTGTCAGACAGGGAGACAGCTCAGCTTAGGGTCTCTCACCTCCTCCTCTTCCCTTCTGGTATATTAACCTTTGTGTGATCCAAAGTTGTTGGAGGGCTGGGACCTCTCCCTGCACTTCCATCCATGACAGACCTACAAAAAACTACAATGCTGGGAATACTGGAGCCTCCCGCATGTTTCCCCATCCACCTTCCCTACTGTAAATTGCTGCCTCTGTACTGCAGTGGCTCTTTCTACATCATAAAATGGGAAAAGAAACAATGCCCCATGGAGGGGAGAGGACAGAGAAGAGACCCAGCACCAGCCTTCCCACAGTGCAGAAGGCACAAGCTCAACTCCGAGGACAGCAACAATGCCTGGTGGTTGGTAACCGGTGAGGCTGCACTGGCACCACCACTGCATCCCACTATCACTTCTCTGTCCCTTGTTTCTACACAAAAAATCTGCACAGGAATGTCCTGTACGGTCACAGGCGAGGCTACACACAGCAAATGGCATGCAGATGGTTGAAAAAAAAGTCACCTGCAAGCAGGCTGCAAACCATGTGGCACTGTTGACTTCTTGGTACTCAACATCCTACCCAAAGCCCAGGGAAAGAGAAAAGCAAGCTGAAGAGCTTCATCTCTGTTCATTCCATGCAGCTCAGTTCCAGCTGCTTGATGCAGTGCAGAAAGAAGTTAGCATAATGTCACCTTACATATTTTTCCTGTAACACAAAACCAGGGGATTTTTTTTTCCTTTGCAGGGAAATTTATGCTTCTTCTGAATGTCTTTACCCATAAACTGATATGCCTATGTCTGATTTGCCTTGACAGCATGTAGATTTGAAAACCTAATCATATTTACCTTGGTAATATGATTATCTATAGAAGCACCAAAATGCAATCTGTTGTTGTCTGAAAAATTATTATAAAGAAAGTTACCTAGCTTTCTGGTTTTTAATTCCACCAATATTATAGAGTAAAAGCCCCGATATTGCAAAGATTTACTTACTAGCATAACTTTATACATTGGTGTTTGATTTAACTGAGTAATTTTATACAAATATAAACGTACAGTTCAGGCTTTGCAGGATCCTGGGTCAGATAGGACATACCTTCCTCTGCCATCCAAAGACAAGCAGGGGAAAACACATTTCGGTTGTGGTGAGTGGATCCCTTTTTCCCCAAACCTCAATTTCACAAAATTGCTAGCCTAATCTATAACAACATGGAGGAAAACACAACTGCTTGCTAAGAGCATGTGCTTTTCCTTTATATTCATATATAGGGTGAAAGGCTTTCTTTAAAAAAAAATTACCTCTTCCAGAAAGGAAAGTAGCCTCTGCTTCACTTTTCATTCACTTCTAAATTTTCCACAATAGAAAACCTTCCTTAGGCAAAAACTCAAACATAGCTGCTAAGAGCAGCACTGGCTCTGAAACACATCATGAGAACAGAAAATACATTTAGCATTCATGGGGAAAGCAGTTGCTACGAATATAACACAGTAGCCCCTGTAAAGGAATCTCGCAGTTCCTTATATATGTACTTCTCTAAATATGCATATTGCAGCCTGAAAAGCAAACCCTGAGACTCCTAAAAGTTTCCCACTGGCACATTGTGTTTTCTCCAACCACCGGTGAAATTTTCTTCTCCTAACTGATTTCCCGAGCTCTTTACCCTACCCTTGTACTAAATGAAACTTCTGCTAAGCCCTTCTTATGAAATCGAATACCATACCTTAAATTTCTCGGTGTGTTATTTGCAAACTGCAGGCCAGCAGACAGATACTCTCCATATGTCAAATTATGTCATTTCCATTTTCTAGGAATAATACTTCTTACAGCAAACTGGCAAGGGGTTTTTTAGTTGGGTTATGAAAAGAGCCAGCTCTGTGTCTCACTGCACCTGCTGCATTTCTAAGCCTGGTATCTTGTGGCAACTCCACAGCCATCAATAGCAATTCTGGGTGTAGAAGAGAGTGTTTGTCAGAAAGGACGATTACATCCTTGGAGGTATTAGTGTACATCTAGAGGTGAATTTTGTGGATATTTGCATGGCTCAAATAGAATCTGATTTCCCATATTTATCATAGGATAAGTTGGTGTAGTTGGTGTCTACTGAAGTTTCAATGGACAGAAGTCCCAACATGTAAAACCAAACTTCTGCATTATCAGGTTAAATTATGAAGACAAGCCTTTATATTCATGTAGTGGAGATCTTGCCTATTCTGACTATCAACAGCTGAAATCAAGGGGAAAGGAGGGAATTTAAAAAAAAAAAAAAATAAAATCCGGATTTGGTTCTGCTTCTTATCTTTACTTCCTATCACGCTTGCCACTCCACAGAGCCTTTGGACAGCCCACCTGACACTTACTTCTTTGAAACAAGGAAGCCACAGAATTACTAGAGGGTTGGGGTTTTTCCCTTTCAGAGAGTACACTTTGGAATTTAATATTTGTATTTCAGCTGTTTTGAACTGTTCCAAGCTAAGCTATATCCTCCGCCAGAAGAGTTCTCCAAGTCATAATAATCACAGATTAAAGCATACTTCCTATCCAAAAGCCATCAGCATACTATAATCCGTCATTATCCTATCCTACCATTGAACTATGTTTTTGTGATGGTCTGGAGGGCTGGTGACTCACATGGTTGCTACCGATCCTCACCGTTCCAAGATGCGTGCTGCAGTACTGTGCAGCAGAGAGCCGTGCAGAAGGCTCCTAAGGAAAAGGGCCAGTCTGGTTGCCTGCACAGGAGCTTTACTGGTAAAGAAAAGGGTGAAAAGAAAAACCAAGTAATGGAAATGCACTGAGCACAGAAGCAAACCTGCTAAGATGTCTCCCTCCTCTGCTCTCCTGACGGCTCAGGCGGGGTCACCGCACACCAGCTAAGCACCTGAGCAGTTTAACCACAGGACTTCCCGAGGCAGGGCTGGACCTAGAAAGCTTTGAATTGGCGGCCAACACAAACACAACTTTTCACGTGCTACCAGCTGAGGTTTTCTCATGGGGGTTAATGAGCACCCATCCAGGCAGAGCCCTCTCACCCACTCGTCTCTAAGGCTGTCTCACTCCAAAACCTGCCGAGTCCTGAGACTTCGGCAGAGGCAGTTCCGTCTCAGCATCTGTCCCTCTGTGAAGGTGTCTTAATTCATTCCCTAGTAGTCGTGAACACTACGTTCTGTCCTGGCTCCTCTTCAGAATTGACAGCAAAGGGTTTTTTCCCCTTGTCTGATGAAAATTACCTTTTTTATCTGCCAGAGATGCTTGGTAAGTAGTACAATAAAAGCTTAAAATACACCAGAACAAACTTCCATGGGATTTTTCAGGTTTTTTTAAATTTTGTGTATTAAGGGAACAAGACATGCATCTATGCTATCCATCTGTCTGTGCATCATCATATTGCAGTGACTTCTGAACCACTGGTCAACTTCAACTACCATCTGGAAGACGCCAACATTTCCAGTTTCCAAGGAAGCGACAGAGAAAGGCTCAAACCTGTGCCCTGAACAAGGGAAAAGGCCGGCAGAGACCAACGGTGATGGGTGCTGGTCAGCGTGGGAGTGGGGCTGGTCATGTTTGGCGCATGCACAGCTCAGAAAGCCTACTGCAGACAGTGACCACTCCTGCACAGCTTGAAGCGACCATGAGGACCCAGCCTGCCAGCATGCTCATGCTAAAGGACATGAGTGCACTCAGTGTCCCTACAGGACTCCTGGAGGAGCTTACAGGCTGCGTGCATGGAGACTGCAAGCCCTTTTCTTGGGTGGAAATGGACTTACACAGGGCCTACTGTGGCACTCAAAGTGGGCTGTGAGGGACCTGTCCCAAGAGGTGCAGCAGGATGCTGGCACAACCACTGAAATAGCCTTATTACCTGAGTCTTAACCCCATTGTTGAATGTCCTCTCTTCAAGGGGGCTCAGGAAGGCCACTTAGCCTCCTGAAGTGACAGCTGAAGTCAATAAGCATCCCCTTCTTTAGAGGCAGCCACCATCAGTGGTATATGAGGTCACACACCTATGAAAAGACTTAGTTCAGCGTGTGCACTTCCCATTCACTTCTCAGATCATTAAATTGTTGTTTTCACACTATTGTTGTATACACCATTCTGAAACTCGGGCTGCCTGAAGGGCTTTAGGTTCAGTGAATAGCCGAGTCTCCATCACACACAAAAGGTCCGATGTGCTCCCAGCAGCTCACAAGCCCACTCCTGATGCTGGGATGACCCCGCAGGGTGGACGGTGCCCCCAGGTCTTTGTTTTCCTCCTCTTTCAGGACTCTGCCTGTAAGGTACTTGTTTCTGAGAGACTCTTCTTTTGTCTTCAGGGCATTCAGTTTAGAGGCATCTTTTGAGGTGGGCTGAGCCTGCACTGCCTGCCTGCCCAAGGCTGTGGAGGACCGGGCTCTGACCTCAGTCCTCCACCACCAAACTAAATGGTGGGATTCAGCTCCTCAACAACATCCTGGAGGCTTCCTCCAGTACTAACAGCCCACGCACTTTGCGAGCCCTACAAAAGTCAGGCAAGTTGACCATTCCAGTATCTCCCTTCACTGCATCTCTCCAGAAGATGAACACTGGGGCCATACACAGCTCTGTATTTTCTAACAGGTAGAAACAAATTGGATCTTCACAAGCTTTACTAATCATAAATTCATTTTAGAATTACTCAGGAAATGAGATTTGCCTTACAGGTCAATAAATCTGAAGATAAATCTGTTCAGACCATGGTAACTTCAATGCCTGTTTGAGTAGATCTCCCTCCCCACCAGCGATTACTCAGCAGATATTCCTCTGCTTCCTTCCCAGCACCAGCTGCTCCAAGAAGGAATTCTCCTGCCCATCTGCCTTCAAGCCTGACACAGCAACAGACAAATGGAACTGTAAACGACGTTTAAACTCCAAATGCAATTGCTGATTTGCTTCCTTAGCAAAAAAAAACCCACAACTAAAACCCAACACAAAAAAGCAAGCGCTCATTTCTAACCACCTGGCCCACTGGAAAAGACCTTACGTAGAAAAGGAAACCTGAGGTAGGGAAACAGCAGTATTTTTCCCAAAGAAAACTATGGCAACAAGAATTCTAGGCATACATAAAAACAAGTACCTGGGACCATTGCCTATCCTCCAGGATCTGAAATGATTTTAAACCAGTGTTGCTGAAATCCTGTTCCACAAAGCTCATTTAAGATGAAGCTATTAAAATGAATTATAATTGACACGAAGGAAAACCTGGCAGAACCTGGCCCTAGTTTCCAGCAGTCTTGTGTCCTCAGCCACCCATTTACCACAAAACAGAAACAAACTCCTTCTGCACTAGACAGGAGCCTTTGGCATCAACAAGTCGGCTTCTGAACAAGCTTTTTTTTTTCCTATTTACTTGTAATTACATACTAGCCTCCAAACAGCTAGAAGCTCCATGTTCTTTTTTCATATCGTTTGTTTCTTGTGAATATACATAGAGCACAAACCCAAACCACATTAATCATAACCTTGTTAAATATAAACTAGTACACAATTATACAAACTGCTAACACAAACAAAAAAGCCAGGAAACTGATTATATGTTCACAATGGTTTCTGAAAACTAAATAAAAGCAACAACATAAGGCAGACTGTCCTGCCTGATACTGTAATAGAAAATGGTTTCACGTTACAACATAACTTACATGTCTCAGCACAGAGGACTAGTCTGTCAAACGGTGCATCAAACTCAATTTCAAGCCCACTGCAAGGAGAGTGGAAGGGTGGAAGGAGAGACAGCAGACGCACACATGAATTACAAAAAAAAAAAACCTCTGATTTTCCTGTCTGCTTCTCCACATCCTCCTTCAGGTGAGCTAATGCCTGTCTCTGGGCACTTGCTGTGACTCCCACCCTGTGGTGCCACGAAGGGCAGGCCATGTGCTGGCCACTTGGCTCCTTCCTCTCCATTAAGAGTGCAGCAGCAGCAGGTCTGCTCGAACCCTCCGTCCTTGGGCTTGCGCCAGCCCTGTGCATGCCTGCGATTTATCCTCTGTGCAGCCAAGAGTGAACTCAGCAAACGGAGCCCCTACCATGTCTTTTCATCGAGACGATGAGCAGCAAACGCTCAACACAACCTCCATGGCCTGCAGCTGTCCGTTCCTGATGTTTAAAAATATATACTTTTTCCAGAACAGAAACAAATCTATTGAAGGCAGGCCAAAATCTGCCTTAGGCTGCACACGTGCAGTGTCACGACAGTCAGCAAAGCCGGGGCCATAACCCAGAGCTCTCCTGCCCCAGTGCCGGCCGTAACCAAGTGCTACAATAGAGAGCCTCGCGCTTGTCGATGGAGTAATGCAAGGTCTCCGCCACAGCTGAATACAGCTCTCAAGAAAAACAAAAGAGCATGAGAAAACCAGCACCTTCCTTACATCCTACACCAGGAGAAAACATACAGCACAAAGGAGGGCCCTTACAGGACACTGGAGGAGCCCCCTGACAAGGCTTCCTCAGGTGACTGCCCCTGCCATGGACTTGGGCTATCCATTCAGCCTGCTTGCACACCAGCACCACAGCCAAATTTGCACGACACTGGATGTCTAGGTTATAAACAAGAACAGTAATTACCTTTCCCTCTTAAACTCCACACTGTTCTCATCTAACGACAAAAAAAGCATCAGTTGTGGAAGGAAAAATTCAGAGTGGCAAACAGGGGCAAGGGAGAACAATGATCGGAAGAGGAAGGGCTGAGGGAAGAAGTGATATAGGTGAGATCAGGGCATCCTTCTCAGAACTGAGCGCAGGATGAAAGTGTGCAAGCAAGGAAAACCAAGGAGAATCCTTGGGAATCCAGAAAGGTAACATAGGAATTCTGCATCAAAAATAAACTCACTAACTGGAAGGCCAAGGAGAATCCAGTCTCTTTAACACTAAGAGGGTACTGCCAAGCGCATTGTCACCAAGAGTAGAAAAGCAATTCCCCTAATCACAGTCTGTGGGTCACTCCTCACTCACAAGGCCACAGGCAGCAGTGTGCAGAACCACGTCACAAACTACAACACACAAGCGTGTGTGTGTGTCACATTGCTGCGCTGGTGATCCACGGCGCAGTTAGAGGGTTGTCACTGCAGGAAACGTTTTGACTGGGAGAAGATGGGTGGTAACCCATCAGCAGGCATTTTACTTGGGAAGATGGGACTCCATAGCACAGCACCTGAAAAGGGGCTCAGAAAAGCAATCCAGATGGAAGAAAAAAAAACCAAACCCCAACAGCGGAGCATACAGCTAAAGCAACCTTCTCCTGGAAGACCTCCAATTTCTCCAAGCTAGTTGGTTTTGAAAGAGATTTTTCTACAGCGATCTATGCTCAATTACCCTTATAAACCCTTGCACTAACATGTGACTCAAAGTCTACCTATTTGTCCAAGGGAGAAACAAGAAGGGAGTGTGGCAAATGGGGAATGTGAATGTGGGAGTGGCGACCGATGTGGGCTTGGGGAGAGCAGTCATTTCCTCCGGCTTCTTCTCCCCCCCCCCCCCGCGCCCAAGTCTTTGATAGCTGAGTATGTTGTAGAAGAAGTGAAGGAAGATGATTTTGTACCCGTGGAGCAATTAATCCATATGCATTTGCACATTACGTGGTTGCACCTTTTCAGCCAAAAGTCTCAGCTTTTCAAGCAGGTGAGGTTATTCTTTTGAGACGAGCTTATGAAAAGGCGAAAGAGTACCCGGCGGCAAGGAACAACCCAGAAGAACACGAAGTGCTTGTAGATAAAGAGCTTATTTAGGGAGGTAGCGAGACGCTGCTTATACCATGCGCACACACGGTAATCCGTGGGCACCGAGGGAAAGCCCTCCTTTCCCTTTGCGGGCTCCAGACCTGCCTGCAGTGCACTTGGCATAGGGCTGGTCCCCAGCCCGCTGCCTAGAAGACAGGCGGGCACGGCGGGCTGAATCCACCACCAGCCGTGAGAAAGGGGTGACAACGGCTCCGGAGCCGGGCTGGGCTGCAGCGTGGGACGGCGGCGGTGCAGCCGCACGCCGGCGTTTCTCAGCAAGAGCGAAACTTTGAGCCACTCGCGCCCAGGCGCGACTGGCTGCTGCCGCCCAGGAGCCTCGGGCGCCGCCGGGGAACCTCTCCGAGCCTGCCCCTGCACGCCCGCACATCCCCGCCGCCGCCGCCGCCGCTCCCCGCGGCCAGGCGGCAGCGGAGCGCCCGGGCGCCCGCCCGGCCCCGCGGACGGAGGGCTCCGCGCCACCGGCGCTCCCACCCCGCGGCTAACGGGCCTCTCCACGGCTGCCCCCCGCCGCCCGGCTGCCGTGCCCGCCCTCCCCGAGGGGCGAGCCCATCACCCGCGCATCATCCCCGCACGCCGCGCATGCATCGTCCCCGCGGCGCGGCTTACCGGGACCGCTGCAGCTCGAAGGCGGCGGCGGGGCCGGGCTGCCCCAGCTCTCCGCCGGCGCCGGCGGGGCCCTGGGGGCTGGCGCGGCCGAAGGGCGCTGGCAGCACCCCCGCCGTGAAGGAGTTGAGGCGGCCGCGGCTGCCCGCCGCCGCGGCGCCCAGGAAGGCGGCGGCCGGCACCTGCACCGCGGCGAAGGCGTCCTCCTCCTCCTCCTCTTCTTCCTCCTCCTCCTGGGCCCGAGGGGGCTCGGCGGGCGCCGCCGGGGGGCTGCCCAGCCGCGGCGGCGGCGGGGCCTGGCGGGGCCTGGCGGCGGGGCCGTCGTTGCCCGGCGGCGGGGGCCGCCCGTCGAGGGAGATGCTGGTGAGGAAGGAGAGGGCAGCCTGCCTGCGACGGGGGTCGCTGCGCGCCGGCGGCGGCTGCGGCGGCCCCGCCGGCGGCGGCGGCCCCTTCCTGGGGCAGGGCTCCGGTGGCGGCAGGGGCCCGGCGGCGGGACTGCCGGGGCTGGCGGCGGTGGCGGCCGCCGCCATTGTCGGTCGGCTCCCCCTCCCCTCCCCGGTGGCCGGGCGCTGCCTCTCGCTGCCTGCCCCTTAAGCAGGCGGGCGGCGGGGCATGGGTGCCGTCGGCCCGCCGGGGTGCATAGGGGTGTCGCGGGGGTGCCCTCCGCCCGGCCGCGCCGCGCTGCCCCGAGCCCCCGCCGCCCGCCCGCTCCGTATTTATAGGTGCAGCCGCGCCGCCGAGCGCCCTGTGCAATAACACGGCAATCACGTGTGGGAAACGGGGAGCTGGAGGAAAACAAAAGCCCGGCCAGCAGCCCGGAGGAGGAGGAGGAGGGAGAAGGGTGGGTCTCGGCGAGCTCCCTCCTTTCAACCTCTTTTTTTTTTTTTTCCCTTTCACCCCCTTCCCCCCTCCTCCTCCTCCCCCTCCTCCTCCTTCTCCTCCTCCTCCTCCTCCTCTTTTTCCCTTCCTGGATGCGTGGGGGCGGGCGGGAGCCGGGGAAGGTGGAGTCTGTGCCGATAGTGCGCGGCACATGGCCCTGGGAGGCTGGCACCGGCGGCACCGGACCCAGGCGCTGCAGCTCGGCCCGGCCCGCCTGCGGCTGCAGCAGCGGCCCCGGGCTGCAGCCGTGCCGTGCCAAGCGGCCCGGGTGCTGCCCCGCTGTTTGCCGCGGGTCGGGGCCAGGGCCCGGGGCAGGCGCTGGCGCCCCGGCGGGCGGGAGGGGAGAGGCGGAGGCGGCGAAGGGTCCAGCCCCCGGGGATGCGCTCGGCTGCCGGCGGCGCGTCCCGCGGTGCGGCAGGCCTGGCCTGCCCCGCCTCGCACCGGCGGTCTGCTGCGGTGTAAGGCGTGTAAATCACATCTCACACGAGTTCCCAAAACCGTTAAAGCATCCCCCTCCCCAGCCTTTCCCTCAATCCGCTCCCCAACCTTTCCCTCTCCTCTGCACCAGAGAAAGTGCTGGTATTTAGTTCGCCGTCTCAGCTGAATTTGTGCGTTCCCTGCCTTTTCCGAACCGATGGCTGTTGTGCAGCTGACTGCAGGTCTGCTCGCTCCCTCCTCCTGCAGCTGGGGAGGGCGAGCGGCCAGCCCCACCTCGGCATAATTCTCCTTCATTTCTTCCTTACTTTATTTTGATCAGCTCATCCGTGCTACAAGTGTTCTTGTCCTGTGATGATAATTTCATCAACAGCTTATGTAAGGGTTGGGTAACAGATACATACAAACAGCAGAACATATGGTTGTGGCAAGATAGCGACGTGCGCCTTCTTCGTAAAGCGTTACAATGGCTTATATTATGTTCCAGTTACAGTTGGTGGATGATTTAATGCCATCCCAAACTGTCAGAAATGTTGCAGTGCCCCCTATGATTTTATCAAAAGTTTGCTGATTTGATAGAAAACCAAGATTGTTTGGTCAGAGAGGGGGACCTAATGCTATTGTTGGAGGAAGCTGTGGACCCAGGCTTGTGTTCCTTTCAAAACTAACCTTTTGAGCATTCAGTGACTTAAGAGTCAAGCTCTGTGGCTTGGATTGATTTCTGAAATTTGACCTTTGCTGACACTTGAGTGCCACAAAATCTGAACTTTAAGGGGCCAAGTCCCTGGGGTGGGCTCCTTACGCAGTAAGAATGCTGCATCCTGAGCAGGAAATGCCGAACAAGGGAGGGGGAAGTGTTGGAGGAAAGGGATGTTTCCCAGATCCCATCTTCTTAGAGGTAAGTGCTATTTCGAGATGGACATTCTCATTTCAGACTGCTCCCTTGAAGTTGACGCTGATGGTGCCTTTCCTAACAGAGGGCACTGGTGTGCCTGTCCCTGTGGCACATCAGGAGTGGATCATTTGGGTGGGAAGTGGGTTGGCCTGAGCACTGGACTCCCCTCACCATAGATGAGCCCAGCTGGCATCTCTCACCTGCTGGGAGGAGGCTCTGTATCCCTGTGGTTGCAAAGTGTCCTTCAAACTTCTGTTTTGGAGAGGAGGACCGAGGAATTGCAGGGCTGCCACCTTCCTTTGATGGGGCAGGCAATGCCCACTTCTGACTGGAGGCCCCATCCCTGCAGTGGGAACCAGCAGGATGTCTGGTGTTGGGGCAATGATGCACTTGGTTCCTGTGGAGGAGCTCCGTGCTCCTTCTGAGACTACTGCTTTTAAAAGATTTCAGGACTTTCTGGAGGAGGGCTCTTGAGCTCCAGGGAAATGTCACAACTCCGTAGCCTGATAGTCAGCATGTCTGCTGGATGCTGACCTCTAGTCCAAGAACTACTATGAGATAGTAGATGGGTCATGAAACTCAGGCCTCCCACATTACAGCCGAGTAAGGTATACACTGGGAATTTTTTCCTCTTGCGTTTCTGAGGGGAAGCAGCCACAGTGTGTATTTATCTCTGGAGCTCAAAAGCTTGCTATGGCAACTGAGTCCTGAAGCGTATTTTCCAAATCCAGTCTCTCACGAGAGACAGGCCTGGGAAAGGCAACCATTAACAAAATGCCAGGTGGGCTTCCAGAGCTTGATCTAACTTGGGATAATTTTTATGGTAAATTGTAGGTCTTTGCTTTCCTGGCTCGTTCAGCTGAGCTCACCTTGTCACCTAGTGCGACCGCTGTGAAGTGCATGTCTATGCTCACCAGCCTAACTGCCTCGGGGGACATGTTAGACCCGATGCCCACAGTCTAACATGCCCACAGTCTAACATGCTCAGCCACCTCTGGGGGTACTGTGTGTGCGCAGACTGCCTTTCCCAAAAATGATGTTGAAGGTGGGTTAAAACATCCCTCCCGCTGCACGTGAGAATACACTCATTTGAGAAAGCCGCATACAAGAAGAAAAGCCTGACTTTTTCAGCCTGAAGCGAAGCTATTTTTGATAACGAGTGGGGCACCACAGTACAGAGATAATTGGCGCATCAGAAATACCAGGTTCTCTAGACCTATTTATACATGTAGGAGCAAATTTAAATGAATGTGCACAAGCTAAGGTGAATATTTTTTTCCGTTAAGTCCTTTTGATCTGTGCTTAGCAAAACTATAGATGATTGCATGTGCTCTAGCAGTCCTGTCTGCTAGAGGATATGTGTAAATGTTAAACAAATCGACTTTGCCGGTTGAAACTTTTTTCTTTGATGGAGAACCAGTGGTTGACTAGAGGAAATAGCAAAGTTGAAAGGAAAACGAAAAAGACATATTCTGGAAGCTTGCTTCTGTGACTGTTTTTTCAATCATTTCCCTCTCCGAGTTCTCTTCCAACCAACCAACTCTACCCAAGTGCAAGCAAATCTTTTTATTTCAGAGGTCACAGGCTTATGTAAGCGGTTGGATGACAAGAGGTTATAGGAGTGGTAGAGCAGGAGGGGTTTTCCACCCAGTGCGCCAAGAGCTGGAAGAGAGACTCATCAGTTGTGGGTGTTCGGAGACAACATGGAATTTGGGGGACCCCTTAACACAGGTGAGCAGAGAGGTTGGCTGAAGAGGGTTGAGGGAGTTTGAACAAAACTGAGAGCCCAGCAATTTACCAGTCTGAGAAATGAGATTAGAGAAATGGTGCCTCTGCGTACCTGCCTTTAGAGAAGCGTTAATCCAAGTGTGGAAGCCTCGTGTTGTCTTGGGTTTACTTTAACTAGCGCGAGGGCAGTCCTGCTGCAGTGCAAGCGTGTGGCCAGGTAGGACGTGAAGAGCCAGTGTGAAAGGCCACAGACCTTGAGCTACAGCTGGGCTCCTAAGCGGCTTGTCAAGTCAAGCTTAAAAATATCTTTGTAGGTGAATTGAAAACTTCACCTGGAATTTGAGTTAGAGGCAAGATGTGTATTATACTGAGAGTTAACTCTGCAGGAATAACCGGTCCTGAGTCACCAGCGTGAGTCACCAGGCCAGTTCTTGAGTGGCCTCAGCATACTGTTTGCCTGTTTTAGTGACAAAAACAAGTTTCTTGTTGTCACTGATACTTGTTAGAGCTGCAGGACGGAGGCAGCTAGGGGAAGAAAAAGTAAGTGCAATTGTCTTGTAATTTTGACAGGCTCGTTTTCTGGCTGTCAGGATCAGTCAGGTAATGCTGTTATGCAGAGCTCAGCAGCGATGTAGCCTGGAGATAACGCTTCTGTGCTCCCATAGTTGAGAATAGGGATCGTTATTACCGGTGGTCATGGATATCACTATCAGATCCCACCAGCCGGGCAGATTTCCCATAGCCTGTGAGCACTCTTGCTGTGCAAGCCTTTGGAGAAACGAGAAATGTGCGATCTTTATAATAAACACTTTTTTTCTTTCCTTCCCAGAAGACAACTGCACTTCAAAAGAGGAAAGCAGTTGTAACATCGGAGAAAGAATTGGAATATGAGTTTAATAATCCTTCTGCATAGAAGGACTATCTGGCAGAAAAAAAAAGTAGAGGGAGTTTGAACACATTTCACTGAGAGCCATAGTTAAGAATGGAAATTGGATAAAGACAGTACAAATTCTTTACAAAAGACTAATACTGCATCTGGATAGCAAGGCTTGTTTTGGTGCCAGGCCCTAACCTTCAGTCTGTTGTAAATTTAGCCTGATTCTCAGAAATGCTAAGTACTTGTGCTTCTCATTGGTGATTTTTCAGGATCTTGAGTGTTTTACTTGTTGAGGGCCACCTTTGCTAGTTGAAACATAAAAGCTTGACGCTAATGTGAGTGTGACCTTGTTCGAAGAGCAGCATTCCTTGGATATGTGTGGGTCCATGCTTGCCTCTTTATGAAGAACCTAATTTTGTTTGCTTGCATCATTCGAGGGGAGGTGCCAACATCAGCCAGCTAATGTAAAACCAAATTCATATATGGCAGTGGGAAAGTGGGAGAGATTTCTGACTGCCTAACATCATAGTTTGAGCAGCGTGGGTGACGGTGGGGCAGGACGTGGAGAAGCAGATGCCCTCAGCGAAGATGAAATGTTGTCTCTGCAGATCAACTGAGGTGTGGATGGTCAGGGCACCTAACCTGCCCATTATTTTGGGTGTCAGAGGTGCAGCATGTGTGGTGTTTGTGCGTGCGTTGAAAGGTTCCTGAGCTCTTCAGTAGGCTAGTAGTGCACATATGGGCGGTAGGGCCAATTTGATAGTTGTTTGTCTCTTGGAGAAATTAGGGCAGTCTAGTTAAGTGATCAAAACTGCAATCTGTATCATTACTCCAGCTCACAGTACCTTTAGGTAGGGCTGGTGGCAATAGCCATTTATTAAGAACACTTAACATTTTCCATTGCTTGATCCATGCTAGATCCCATTCAGGCCAAACATTTCTTGGAAAACTTTGGTCAAAATGGTTACGCCAACTCCAAGAGCAAGACCAAGAAAAACACATTGCTTTGCTCACGTTAGAAATCCTTGTGACCTTTCTTTTGAAATACCCCTGCATGCCCGTACTGAGACAAGAATTCAGGAAGTGGGCTTCTGTCTCCAAGGTGGGGCTGGGGAAGAAGGAGAGGGTGCCCTTTCTGTCAAAATCCACCCACCTCTGTCCAGTTTTAAGTCTTTGAATCATTGCTCACATATGCTAGCAGGGGACTTGTTTCTGCTAGCAGCTAAAAGTGCCGGCGAGGATATACACGGAGCAAACCTCGGCCTTACGCGTTTGCTAAGGGACTGAGCATGTGCGGTCCCCAGCCCTACAGGAGCGCTGGGAGGGATGTTCCCAGCTGGTCTGGGACACGGCAGAGGCAGCTGCCAGACCAGGATTGCGGAACGGGCAAGTGGAGCAGAGGAGGGAGATGCCTGTTTGGATGTGGAGAGGGAAGGAGCTGCAGGAGAAAAAGATACCATCCTCGGATCTGGTGCATCCACACAGCGAGGCTGAGGGCTTGCACATCTGATCCAAATTCCTCCTCGTTTTTTCTGACATGCTTGAATTTTTTAAGTTCCTCATTCAGCTTAAACTGGCTTTGAGGTTTGTTGTTGTTATTGCTGTCATCATTTGTTCACTCTGCATACTGTAGGATCCCTTAAAGACCCAGACTGAAATGGGAGCTCTGTTTTACTGGGTGCTGCTAAAATGCTGCCCCGTGCCTCAGTGAGCTTGTGGGATAACTAGACAAAACAAGGAAGGTGGCCATGTCGGAACTGCAACTGGAACGTGGCCGTTGCTGGCTCCTACTGGAGTGATTAAATGGGAACAGGGCCACATAGCTCCTCCCTCCCTTGAAAAACAAAAACTGCGGGCACTTGTACAAAAAACAACCCCTGTCTGTGTTTGTCCTTGTCTTGCTGCAATTTTCTTCTGTGAAATCAGAATTATTGTGTTTTTTTTTACGGTGTCATAAGTTAACGTAGGCGTGAGGTTCCAAATGGAATAGTCTTTATTGAGACGAGGAACAGGCAAATGTCCTGTCTGCTTGGAAATCTCCTTAAGCAGTGGCATAAATAAAAAGCAACTTGTAGCTGCAGTAGAACAGAAGGCCTGGTCACTAAAAAGAGCTTTATTAAGGTTTTCATTAAGTGACAGCTGTGATTTATCCTGTTCTTTACCATTTTGAGATGATTTGGAATCAAGTACAGAATCACTGGACATTAAGATTTCGGAAATAAGCCTGGAAGAACATTCGTCTTTGTCACAGCGTCAGTTAATTTTTAATCATCTCGGGATAATTTTAAAACAGGCTGCAGATTTCTGAAACATTCATGTGAGCAACTCCTTCAGTCTGCTGGCTGCCGAGAGTAGGAAAATCCTCCAGTTCACAGGACAGTCAGACCAAGGAGCTGGGTGAGAGTGAAAATGCTGTTGACACCTTCTCAGACACAGTCTTCAATGAGTAAAAACATTAAATAAATAGCATCTGAAGTTCCCGGAGGGATGTGCTGGTGGAGTGTTTCACTTCAGAGGCTTTCCTACGAGTTCAGCTTGGCTGGAAATGTTTAATATCCAAGGGGAAAAAAAAATAAATTCAAAGGGCTTTTTTTTTCCTCTTGAAAATATTAAATTCAGGCAGCGTGACTCCAAGGGGAATGAAGGAGGCAAACAGGGAAAACTTTTTGGTGGAGAGAGCTAGGGTTTTGCTTTCAGCTCAACGGCATTTTTTGGTCTGTGTGCAATGTGATACGCCGTGAGCACCGCGCTTGGTTCACTCCGAAATTTCAGGGAAGGTTTTAGAGCCCTTTTAAATTTGGGAGATCCTCCACGTTTAGTGCTCATTGCAGGCCAGAGGGCAAAGCAGGCAGCCAGAGGGAAGACATAAAACATGCACCCGTACTTTTCTGTCCCATCACCTTGGGCCAGCTGTGCAGGGGTCTGGGGGATTTGTAGCTGCTTCTCCTTGCCCCTGGCATGGGGCACGGGTCCTGCCTGGATCCTCTGAGCAATACTCTTGAGTAAATATTTGCCACCAGCAAATTTTGAGCGTCATAATACCCAGTGAGGTCAGCTCTGCCTCTGTCCCAGGGTGGCGAGAAAAAGTGCCACAAGTGACTGAGAAGGAAAATTAAATGGTGGTGACCTTAGTGGGGGTAGGAGCATATGGGGCCAGCCTCAGCGGCGGGCTGGGTGGGAGGAGGATGGCGGGCAGCTCCTCTCCCCAAAAACCTCTCAGCTGCCAAAGGCTGTGCACCTCCGACATTGGTGTGTGCCCAGCTGGGAGGTCTCATCGCAGGCTGGGTCAGGTCACAGGCTTCCTGCCGCAGCCTTCGGAGGTCTTTCGTGGCTCCCTGCAGTCCTGGGCCACCAACATGGTGCTCATGTGAGGCTGCTGCCTGCACTTCCCAAATCCTCCTGCTTGCCTTCATGCCCACCCCGCTTGAGGAGCATCAAATTCACCTGCAGAGGAATGGCCAGGGGTGCTCTGCCCATGGTGGGGGGCAGCTCAGCCCTACCCCAAATAACCGTAACTTGCCACATGCACATCTCACATAATCCAATAGAAATTAAAGCTGCTAAAAATTGGTCTATGCAGGATCCGTTTCTCCTCTGAAGGTTTTGGCAGGAAATTTTTGTAAGCGGCAAATGGAAATGACATAAACAGAAAGGCGATCCCCTGGCAAGGCAGATCCAAAGTCTTCTGCTGTCTTTGCTCAAATTGAATAGCACCTCGGTGCAATAATCTTCATGTTGAGATCAATGAGGCTGTTTAAATATTGCATGAAGCATTCAAGTGTAGAAGAAAGTAAGGGAAGAGAGACAGCATTCAAATCTAAAGAATAAAATTCAAGCCTCCTTCAGCCCCAAGGAAAGGATAAATCCATTAAGCTATGGAGAGCTAAATGATGGAAAGAGTCTGTCAGATCTGTTCTAAAATTTATTACAAAATAAAACTTAGGGGTCAGAAAGCCAACTGAAAGAAATGACAATGTAGTGGGAGGGTACAACTCTCCTAGCACAGAATTTGGTACGTTTGGTGCATCTGCAGGTCTTTCTGTTGGGAAGCGTGACACAACGGTGTTTCCTTCTTCCAAAGGGAATGTTTTAAGTTTAGTCCCAATTTATTGCAACTAAACCTTGGAAGGCTTAGTTCTAATTTACTACAGCATCTTTGGAGGTGGCTAGTTTTTGTGCCAGTCCCTCAGGAAAAAAAGGAAATGTTCAGATACACACCAAAAAGAATTAACAAGATTTTGGAGATAGATATACATATATATATATATGAGAATGTATATGTCTGTGCATATGTGTATATATTTTTTTTCTCACTTTGCCCTGTGAGGATGTAGTTCTGTCTAGATATAATAGGACATAATACATATGCTCAAACTAGAGAGGTAGAAGGAATATGTAGCAGAATTATTCTGCTGGCTGTTTTTGGAAATGTTTTAGCCATCTCTATGATGCCAGTGTGACTCTGTTCCCATGGGAACAAGCTGCCTCAAAGCAAGAGACTTCTATAGCAAGAGTAGGTGAATCCTGGCTGAAAACTTGGGCTTTAGCACAAAATTAGTAGTCTGTAAATACCAAACATTCTGCAATATTTTGATTAAATTCACTCATTTTTGTAAACTAATTGAAAGAGTTCTTTTCTACTCTGCCAATGAAGCAAGATGCAATCAGCCACATTCAAACCATTTAGGACTAACTAGTAGATTCTCAGTAGTAAAAGCTTGTTCGCACCCTCCTTGCAACCATGGCATTACTTCCCAGAGCTACATCCTAATGATGATCCCCCTTTTGAAAAGCACTGTACTGCAGGAGTAATCCCATGGGTTTTAATGGGACTGCTGCTGGATTAAAGTACTGTGCTTTGTGAGGGAGCAAATTAGAATCTGGCTTTATGTTAACGTTTTCCTTAAATGCTTAGCTGTCTCGTCTGAAAAACAAGGTCTTGTGTTGCATATTGTAAGAGTTTCGTGTTGCCTTAATGTTGACTTGCAGCAGGAGCAATGCTGACAGAAGAAACCCCTGGAACTTCAAAGCTCTGTCAAATATACCTTGAAAATAAGGAATTCTAGGGAAGAAAAGCATCGATCTGATCAGTCAGTCAGAAACCAGAATGATCACTGCCGCTAGCTCCATACTTCTTTGAATCAATATTCTGAGTGTTCATTCCCTGAACTGAAGCTGATCAAATGTATCTGTGCTTTAAACTCCAAGCTGTTAAAATTGCCAGCAAAGTAGTCATTATGCTTGTAAGTGATATGAAGGAGACAGAACTTAACCTGCATTTCTTTGCCAGCAGGTAATGGATGAGTATACTGGAAGTTATGGGGAGGCTGGGACTCAAATTTTAAGGAAAGCTTTTAAGTTGGGGGAAATAAGCAGCTAAATGAAGTTAGATGTGCTGTACATCAAGCGTAGAGATGTAAATGAAACCTCAAGTGTTGTCCCATCATGTCCCGTCTGGTACTATCAGTCCAGAAATACCGATTTTCTAGTGGAAATAAATGAAACAAGGATGTCAGAGTTGTATCTTCTGGTCCTGGTCTTATCCCTCTTGTAGCTACTGCTGAAATGTCTTCTGTAGCACTGGTCTCAGTGCTGGTTCATCTATGTCTTGCCTCTGCTGGCATAGTCCTGGCTTCCCTCGCTGGGGCTCTAACATTGGTACAACTCCCGTTGCACCTCACTTGAGGTGCGGAGGGTGACCAGGGTGAGACGTTCACATGCCAAAGGCACAGGGACCATTTGTGTGTGCCATTCCCCCTGTTATCCTCAGGGCAGATGATGGTGAGGTGGCCCTAAGAAGAAATCCTAAAGGTGCCTAAGACACCTTTAGAGTTAAGGCACTGGTAAAAACCTCCAAGAAAAGGGCTTTGGTGGTAATATGGTAGAATCGACACTTGATGTTGAGAAACTTGAAGCACGTTTCAGGAGAGATCTGCTTCCTGTGCTGGTATATGTTGTACTGGTGTTACGGGCCACCCAGCAGCTCACAAGGGCCCACGAGGTCCCACCTCCCTGTACAGTTTTGCCTGAGTGATTGTTTATTTTTAAGGGTAGAAAGCATGTTTGTGAGAAAAAGAAGTGAAGAGAAACAGGCTGTAGAGAAGGGTTTAAAAATTGCAGAACTTCAATTAATGTTGAAATTCCTCTTTCTAATCTCAAGAAATTTCCTGGTTTAAGTTTTCTACTGCTCTACACAGCAATGAGATGTTGCTACCTCTCCCTGTTTTTGTTCTTGAGAAGGTACAGGAACTTTAGACTGACTAACTGCGATACCTAATCGGCATTTCAGTGGACTGAATATAATATCTGATAATATGTCATGAAGCATACTGTGCCCGTGGAAAAAAACGTTGGCAATTTCTGTCTTTAGAACAACCCGTATAGCTCACCGGAGAACCACACAGTGAAAACATGGGTGTGTTAATCCTTTGTAGGCTCGATAAGATGTCAATTTGTTTGAATAACCATCTGCTGGTATTGAGCCTTTAGTATTTGCTTGTCAGCCAGAACAAGATAGGTGAGGAATATGTTGCTTTTATTGCTCTGTACGAAGCATACCTGGACTGCAGAGAGAAGCAGGAGGATGATGGCCCATGAAGGTACGAGGATGACAAATGCAGGTAGGGTCATTTGTTCCAGAACTTCAAATGTTCAAATTCAGTATGAAATTGTTTGCGAAGTGGATATTTTTAAAGGGCATCAAGCTGAGTAATTTTAGGCCAAATGTGTGACTATTTCAAGAAATACATTACAGAGCAGTATGAGCAACTCCCATGAAACATCATTTTAATTGTGCCTGAATCTGTGCAGTTTTACCCCAGTTCAGAGCCAGAGGAGAGCACACGGTGAGGCCAGACACCGTAATGCTCAGTGCCAAACAGACTGAGGGCCAAAGCTCTGAAAGGGGCAGACCACGTTCAGGGAGGGTCTTTCTTTTCCCTCTCCCATTTGAATATTCCCTTGCAAGCGTTAGGAAATGTGAATGCAATAGTATAGCCTTGTGGGGGTGAAGCCTAGAAAGAGCGACTCCTCACCCGACACGTGCCAGCCCTGCTCACTGTTTGCAGGATAAACCCTGGTTTGTACCAGAGTGCCCTGCTTTGAATGGGGGAGTTTCTTCTTCCCAAACCACAGCAGATATGGGTCAGCATTGCCCTGAGGGCGAGTGGTTTTGGTGGGGAGGAGGCACGCAGGTGGAAAAGAAATGGTTTGTGAGAGAAGCAAGACCGCTTTTTCCCTGTGAATGCCCAGAGTGGTGCTACACCCAGTCCCCTTGGCGTGGGGCTCACTGGTTTTCCACCCACCACGTGGACAAAGAGCCTTTCCCCTGGATGTGGACATGTCCCTGACCTGGGCAGTGCTCCATGCTCATCCCTCTGCCCTCCCGCAGCATCTCCTGCACCGCGGAGGATTTCGGCAGGCTGCTTCAAGTCCGTCAGAGCCATCTCTAGCACAGCGTGCCGGAGTTGGAGGCTTTTCTCTTTCACGTTAGCCGTGAAAGGAATAAAGCACGCTTGATGCAGGACATGGCTATGCTTTGCCTTCCGCTGGGGCACGGGGGCTTCGGCAGGACAGACTGCCAGACGAACATGATCTCTGCCCTCACTCCTCCTGACCAGGGCTGATGGAGCTGTTGTTCCAGTGAATTTTCAGCTGGGCTATTAAAATAAACTTTTCCCTGAAAGCTTTTGCCTTGAAGCAGCCAACCTGCCTCTGTATTTGCCTTTGTTCTATAGCTCTCTGTGCTGTAGGCTCTCTTCTCCCAGGCTATTCCCTGTGCAGCTGTAATTACCCTCCATGATCCTAGAGAGCACTAATACCTCGCTTCAGCCACAGAAAACCACTATTTTAAGGACTTGGAGGCGTCCTGCCCCTGTGATAGTTCCCTGAATGCTATATCACCTCAGCTATATCACAACCCGAACTGAACTTGATGTTGTGCTCTGCCTTGCACGTATTTTGTCATTAACTAGGCAAGAGGGTTGGGTTTTGTCTGTTTTTATTTTGGTTTGTTTGTGTTTTAATCATCATTATTTGCAGATAAATTCTAAAGTCCATGGTTAGGGCCCCTAAGGTCAAATTTCCTTTAACTCTTGCTAGGAGGGAGGGAAATTGAATCATGACCTTATGATCTGAACATAAGCAAACAATCTGTTGTGGCAAACTCACGGGTTGGGGCGGGGGGGATAAAAAATATGATGATTCAAGGCAACAATATCCTCAACCTGAGATCATTGTTTTCACAAAGGCAGGGGGTAACAGCTGTCTGTTCATCAGAGGATTATATCTTCCTGCTGTTACTGCCATGACCCTAAATAAAACCTCTAATGCCAGCGCAGCAGCGTGGCTGGGGCACGCAGCGCTGGCAGGAAAAAATCCCTCCCTTCTGCTTTGGGAAGGTTTCTGTGGACAGGCTTGTCTTTCTGGAGCCTTAACTAAATTATTTTTCTTGTTAGATCCAGAACTTGGAGATTCAAACAATCTCCCTCCTACCACAGATCCTTTTCTAAAATCATAGGTGAGGGCTCCTCGTCCTGATGAAGATGTAATTGAAAAGCATACACAAATACAGTGTTTAATGCCAAGATTTTCCTGTATTTTGGTTAAAAACCAGCTGGATTCTGAAGCTTAGGTTGTGCTAGATTTAAAAACACATGTCCATCCAAGAGCACAACATGAATGAATAGGAGCATTAAATTCTGCTGACCATTCACTTGCAAATTGTTCCACCACATGTGATTCCAGGACAAATATTGATTGAATAACCTCCGTGTGTGTGAAGTGTGGCCTGACACCCAGAGCGACCTTTCTCTTCCGTGTCTAATCGCCAGAGATAGCTATAAGCTTCCTTTTGTATCAAAAATCTTGTTTCATAACCCGGCTCCCCTGCTCTTTGGAACCTGAGTTTCTCCGTTTGTTTGTTCAGCCAGTTGAGGTCTGCTGGGATATTTCTCTGTTTGATTTGCTTGTTAGCTTTGTCGCTGGCTGAAATGGCCCGGGGCTGGTTTGTTCAAGGCTTTTTTAGGGGGGGGGCATGTTTCTGGAAGGGTTGGTGGAGGGTTTTGTTCTCCACAAGTCAGTTGGTTGGCATCGCTGCACGTGAGGTTTGCCTGGTTGCCCACTGCTTGTCCCCTCGGGCGGGCACTGAGCATCCGCCAGGTCTCCAGTGGGCTTTATTCGATGGGCCTTCCATTTCATTTATAGAAGCACCGGCTGGTATTTCTAGATGTTGATTTTTTTGGGACGTAGGGTGATGACGGCTTTTCTTACAGAGGTGCTGAGCCCTTGGGGCAGGTGGAGAGGGCAGGGGGTCAGGGTTGTGTTTGTTCAGGGACGGCACAGCCAAAGCTGGGGACATGGAGGATGCAGCAGAGCGAAGGAGTTTGGATGAGATGCTCCCTCTTAGGGATGCTCTTCATTACAGGGAAAGAAGAAAAATATTGTAATTGACCTTATAACTGCTTTTCACAAACACAGAATGCAGCCTAGAAGGCTCCTATAGAGCCCAGAGCCTCCCTGGAGGCTTTCCACAGGTGAACTGGGGGAGTACCCAGGCCACCATGCACATCTCTCCTTACCCAGACACCCTCTACGTCCTGGGGATGTGTGCGGGGAGCTACGGTGATGGGAGCCAGGTCCTGGATTTATTTGTCTTGTCATTCGTTCCCTCACCGAAGCTACTGATGTCCAGGCCTCCAACTTCCAGCAAGGACATGTGTGTTCACGGAGCATGCATTGCTCCCTTATAGCCTGAGAAACAGTATTATTTCTTCTCATGTTAACTGAAAATACTCACATAGGTTCCTCCTGAGATTATGATTCTTACTTCTATATATAAATATATATATGAAAATAAACACACATTCACTATAAATACGTACATCAATAAATATATGTATAACATATATATATAGCCCTGCCCTTCTCTTTCCTTCTGTTCTCACAGACTGAGCAGTGCCAGTGAGCAGACAGTAACTTTCCATCACAAATGCTTTTCCCGTGACTGTTTTTTGTTTTCTAAGCCTGCCACATGAAAATAGATGTAATGTTTTCATTTGATTGTCTATAAATTAATAGAAATTTGACTTCCAGAATGTGTTACTAGAGCAAATCAAGTTGTTCTAAGATTGCTACCTTTTTAAAAAATACTTTTATGATTTACATGCAAGTAATCCTGCTCCTTTAAAAAGTACTGTGATGATGAACCGAAATCTCTGGTGCACAGTGGTTAATTATAGCAGTTTCGGGTTTTGTTGGTGTTTGCTCCACTAGGAATTCACACTTCAAGCCAATGTGCTAACTAACATCTTTTTGTTACGTTCTCTTAAATATATGATTAAAACCAAATCCTAGTCTTCATAGCTCCAAGCCTGTGTCTGGAGCCGTGCACGAGCTGAACGGAGGGGATGAAGAGCCATGGGAAGCCCTCTTCTTCCCCTTCCTGGCCTAACCCAGCCAGTAAAGGCTGGTGTGCAGACTTCAGCTGCCAGAAGAGCTTCTCCGAGGATTGCATCCTCCTCCTCCTCAGTGTAATGGCAGAAGATCACTTTCCCTGAGGATTTTTCACGGAGACAGACTATGCTTTTAGTGTTAGCTCAGCAGTGCCCCAAGCGTAGCGCTGGCAGCGTAGTCTGCAGGGATCAGAGCACCTCTCTTCTCTGCTGCTGAAGCCCATCACGCCTCCTGAGACCATACTGGGACCTCTGGGTGGGTCACAAGTCAATGTGGACACTATCAACTTCTGCTGGCCTGCTCCTTCAAGGTCCTTCAAGGTGCTGCTGGGTGTACAGCTCTTTCTCTCTGCTTGATGAAGATGAGACCTAAAGCAAGACCTAGGAGGGACTTGACATCATTCGAGGTTTGGATCTCGCCCACCATGAGCAAGCATGGCTAGGGCAGCCCAACAGCACAGAGGTGATCTCAACACAGTCTGAAAGGAAAAGACGGAAATATTTCCTTTAATGCCCAGCACAGGGATACCATTCAGACTCGGAGCTCTAGCCGGCTCTGAGCTGGGACCCTTTGGCAGGGTGGTAGGACCTTCCCAACCCTCAGTGTCATGGCATGTGAGACAGTGCTGTCATTAGTACTTCCACTGTCATATCGGCTGATTTCACATGGGAACAAGCCTCCCACCTCCCCAGAGGGTATGAGAAAGCTGTATGTCCAGACGATGGTCCAGACATAACCTCTGGTGCAGGAAATCTCCAAACTGTGGGAAGCTGGGATGCTGTGTTGTGGCAAGAACGGCTTGCTGTACTTTACCTGTGTCTTTTCCTATGCTCTTTTGTTAAGTCACAGCTGTGGTTTAGTAGATCTCTGCTCCTTCTAGATGGGCTGCTCTTCCCCTGGCTATCTTTTAGATGTACGGACCAAGCCTTTCAGTTTTAAAATTTCGGTATGGGGAAAAGAGGAGCTTGGTCAGGATCTGGCCCTCAGTGAGGAGGACTGTTCATACAGCACGCATGAATGCTCAGTCTGCTTACATGGAACAGATTGTGCCATATCACTGTGCATTTGGGACACTGTATTGATTGCTCCCTTTGAGCAGCATGTTTCATTGTTCGTTTCCCTGCTACATGCTTTGGAAATCCTTGCTCCAGAAATGTCTACGGGCTGAGTGAGCAGGCTGAATATGAGGTGGAGTCTAGAGAAACCTTTACTCCTTTTCTTAAGACATGTAAGGTCGGAGGGTGTGGTGGGTTGACCCTGGCTGGACGCCAGGTGCCCACCAAAGCAGCTCTGTCACTCCCCTCCTCAACTGGACGGCAGAGAGAAAAGATAATGAAAGGCTCATGAGTTGGGATAAGGACAGGGAGATCACTCACCAATTGCCACCATGGGCAAAACAGACTCGACTTGGGTAAATTAACTTAATTTATTACCAATTAAGTCAAAGTAGGATAATGAGAAATCAAAACTAAATCTTAAAACACTTTTCCCTACCCCTCTTTTCTTCACGAGGTTAACTTTACTTCTGATTTCTCCACCTCCTCCCTCTCAGCAGGGGGACAGGGAATGGGAGTTGCGGTCAGTTCATCACACGTCTCTGCTGCTCCTTCCTCCTCAGAAGGAGGACTCCTCACACTCTTCCCCTGCTCCAGTGTGGGGTCCCTCCCATGTGAGACAGTCCTCCATGAACTTCTCCAACATGAGTCTGTCCCACGGGCTGCAGTTCTTCACAAACTGCTCCAGCATGGGTCCTTCTATGGGTTGCAGTCCTTCAGGAACAGACTGCTCCAGTGTGAGTGCACCACGAGGTCACAAGTACTGCCAGCAAACCTGCTCCAGCGTGGGCTCCTCTCTCCACAGGTCCACAGATCCTGCCAGGATCTGCTTCTAGCAGCTTCTCACAGAAACCACTCCTGTAGCGCCCCCGTTACCAAAACTTTGCCACGCAAACCCAGTGCAGAGGATTTGCAGCTCAGGCATGGAGGACACTGTGCACGTCTGTCTTCACCCAACTGTTTCAGTCCCTTCAGAGTTTCTTTGCCACGTAGCATGAGACTGGAGAGACATGGGATCAGTCTTCCTTCTAGAGAGCTGAACTTGAAATCACATCTCAGCCTCCTTTACACTGAGGGTTAAGCTACTCTTCTCATGTCCCTCCCTGAGCGCGCTCACCACTACCAAAGTGTGTATTTTTTGCACCACTACCAAAAATGGCTGCTCCTCCGCGTCTTCTTTCTTCTTTAAGGGCCCTTATTGCAACAACGAGGGATGCTCACTGCCACATACTGTCGGGTTTTCAGTGCTGTTCAACTTTGGGACAAGGAATCAGTGGTTTAGGGCAGGGATGCCTGCTTGGTTAACTCTAATTTCCCCACTGATCTAATCCTTTGGGCACTGCAACTTTACCCGATGGAAGGGACTGCAGCATAGAAGGGGTAGCAGGAGTCCCGTGCACTTCCTCCTACATTGGTCTCCTTGGAAGCTACATGTGCCTGTCTGCCTCTGTACAGCACCTTCTTCCCTCTGTCTCCTGTGACTCACCAATCCCATGTTCATGGTGGCTCTGCTGTCTCGAGGAACTTACCCAAGGAGAGGGAACTGCATGTCTGAGCACGGGGAGAGACAAGGGACTATGGGTGTTTTCCCTTTCCCCAGTCCCAGAGAAGAGAGATCATGTAAGGTAGAAATTCTCTGACTTTAGAGAAGAGATTGAGGATACAGGCACAACCCAGGGAGATGCGTGTCTTGGAAAAATGGGGGAACCAGGCCAAGCTGTACAAAGTGCTGCAGGATGGGACACATGACTTGCAAGGAAAGTCACATGTTGACATAGGCATCTGGCAGTCTTGTTTTGGAATGGGATGCTTTTGTACCATACTCCATGGAGCTGGTGTATTATCCACTGTTCCTGCGTTACGACTTTTAAATTAGCATGTTCCTCCAAGTTTTAATCTTTTTTCTTATGCTGAGGCTGTTGAGTGGAATTAAATCCTAACTCACATCCATCTGGGAGCTGAAAATGTCAGTGGGGGCTGAAAAGTGGTCTCTGCTGAGAGACCATCACGTTGAGATGTGCCCCATAGTCCTGCTGGCACAGCTCTCTTGAGACAGAGGATGTTTCTGCTTTGTGGTAGCAATGGTCACACCTGCACAGGGGTGGTGGATGTCAGTATGGTGTGATGACCAGCCCACAGGCAGGACTCTGATCGAGTGAGCTTTTTGCCTATTGAAGCATCTGCAGGAACACAGCTTGGACAGAAGGAAATGGGAGATGACAATACAGAGAAAAAGAGGAGGCCCAATGATGTTGGCTGCCTGGCTTGCAAACATCACCAGGTAAACCCCAAGGACAGCTCCAAAGCAGCCTGCTGGAACTGACACGTTTATTGCCTCATTTTTATTTATCTTTTTTTGCCATTGCCTCTTTCATGGAAAGCATTAGAAATCAGGAAAGATCTTTTTTTTTGCCCTTTTTTTTCAATCTAGGGCTGCAACTGAAGCCTTCAGCACAGCAGTGTGTCACAGTTCCAGCTGTGCGTGCATCTCGTGTGACAGGACTGCCTCAAATCAATGTACAGTTTAAAAAACGTTACTGTAAAAAGCCACTTCACAGGGGGAGGTGAGAGTGTGGACCAGCTATTCACACTTAGCAACGCTTGCAAAGTGAAACCGTCTCACTTTGCATCACCAAAAGACAGAGAAGTGAATAAGGCTGACCTGCTTCCACTGTGTTTTCCTGGTGGGAGGACACAAGGCATCACCTGTGAAGTTTGCCCTCTCTGCTCGGTCAGGCAGTGGGTCGGTTGTTCCAAGCAGCATCACAGCCAACCCAGCTGGTCATCCTGGCACGTGCTGAGGCAACGTTTCTGCTTGATACCACATCTCAGGAATTTTAAAGGGAATTTTAAAAGATCTTGGGCATTTTAAAGGATCTTGGGAATTTTAAAGGGTTTGAAAGCTTTCCATTGCTCTGCTTTTGCAAGAAGGTTTTTCCTGTGCTTGTTTATGGTTTTGACACTCAGAGCAAACAGACGCTTGTTTAGAGACAGGTCAGAATTCCCAGGCTCGTAAGAAATACTCTCTGCTTTATTTTGCACTGTTTAGTACCTGCAGCTCAGCATACAAACTGCCCCCGTGAATAACCTGAGCCGTTCCCCCATTCAGGGCACTTCTTGCTCATGCTGAGAGCTCTCCTCTCACAGCATAAGTGGTGGGAGACCATCTGTGCACGAGCTGGAGAAACTGATGTAAATATTGCTGCTTTGGGGCTGTTATTTAGAAGGTGCTGGGCTAAATGATTTATTAGCGTGCTCAGCGCTGACGCTGAGAGGGTTCTTCTCAGGTTGGCTTTTATCACTGACACCTCCTTATGGGGTCTCGCTTGCTGGAAAATTCCTGGTAACTGGATAGCGGAAGGGACCTGCAGCCCCAGGTCATGTAGCTGATGATCTCATGCCCAAAGCCGCGTAATCTCTCACAGCATGAGAGAAGGAAATCCACAGGCACAGCCATCCTGGAGGTGCAGCCATCCTGGAGGCACGGCCCTGCGCTAGTGAAATCCAATGGGAGAAGCTGCAGCCTCTGCACTAGGTAGGTGCATCTTGAAGTTTCTCCCTCCGTAGTTTCTTCCTCTTATTTTTGCAAATCCCTGGATGTGGGGACTCTGTTTTGACATTCATGGAGCTTTATTCATTGGGGTTTGCTGCATCCAGCAGCCAAACAGGCGAGGCTATGTCAGCTCCATGCCCCAGGTCCAGGCTGTAGCCAGGCTGAGCACAAATTCCCAACAGGCACGCGCACAAAACCTGTATACACACTCCCACAAGCAGCACAAGCAGCTTCAGTCCTGTCCCTCTCTGTGTCTGATCAGGATGGAAGTCCCTTGGTGGGAAACACATACATACACACCATGTGGACAGCAGCTGTCCTCATACACCCAACTATCCAGTAGCTGCTGGCACCTGGGGGCCATACGAGCCCCGAGACCCCCAGCCCCACTCTAGTTGGAGGTGCATAGACCTCCTTGCGTAAACACACACATGCAGAGGCTATGGACCCCTCCAGTAACCAGCCATGGACAATCAGTCTACCTGGCATCTGGCCCTGGATGCTCACGTCTCCCTTTGCACAGACACACACACACATACACAGGCGGGTCTCTCAGTGGACCCCAGACCCCACTGGCCTGGACCCCCTTGGTCCTGCAAGTAGCCAACTCCTCCAGCTGTCTCATGGGCAGGGACACACACGCATCTGGCCTTGGCTGATCTCTACTGTCATACCTGGCTTCCAAGCCACTTACCCCACTTGCCTGCAAGCAAGAGTAGGGACTTCCCTACCCAGGAAAATAGAAATTGAGTTTAATGAATAGACAGGACAGACGGCAGTGATGAGATGCCAGGTATGGCCAGACAAGTCTACTGGCCAGACGCTGTTGACATGCACTGGCCTCTTTTATCCCCTAATTTTCCCCCACTCGTTCTTCCCCATATCACCGTGATCCCTCCCTTTCGCCACTTTTGGTTCCTCCCCATAACATCCTATAAGTTCATGCAATCCCATGATGCTGTTCCCCTGTGCCTCACAATGTGCCATTCCCCCCTTCAGCCTGTGAGGTGCTTGGGAGAACCTCTCCCATTGTCTCACCCTGATGGATGTCTCCCCTGGCCCATGGGGCTGAGGCTCTCCTGGGATAGCCCTGCAAGGGGCAGGCAGGGACTCGTGTCCCCAGTGAGGTTATTGGGGTCTCCCCACCTGCTGTCCTGCCTCTGCTCTCCTCTGTGTGGGGGGCGAGCCTTTTGTCACATAGCTTAACAACACTAGGTCTGACATATGGAAGACTTCTTGCCCTCCCAGGTTACTTTAAAGGCTTTTCTTAAATAAAAGTAGAAAATGACACAATCATTTGATTATAGGGGCTAGAGCTTTAGCAATGCAACAACTGTGGGCTTGGCGGTGAGATCACGATCCTCAAAAGCATTGCAGCGGTAAAAATGGGGACGTGAAATGGTCTGAAAACACAACCAAAATACATAAATGCACATGTGTAAGTAGCAAAAGAGAAGGAGCTCAGAAGGGCTGTCAGCAGGCCAGGAAAATCCTGGAATTTCATGTGTTGAAAATTCATCAAATCTCCTTGATATAAAGTTACATGCAGGCCATTTCTGAGCAATAAATGAGTTTCTACTATCCCAAAGCCTTAAAAAATTGAAAGGTCTAGTGAGTGTGCAGTTCAGAAATCCTCCCTGGAAAATTGTCCCCTCTGGCATCAACCATGGCCAAGGAACATCAGGTCTTTTATGTTGTAGCTTTTTTTTTACCTTTCAAAAGAATGAGAGATGTGCAGAGCAGCAGATAATCTCTATGAGGTCTGCAGGGACAGCAGCCACAGACATAATCACATTATTTTATTTTTCTATGCTCTGTTCGCAGTATTTTTCCACTTGCATAATTTATTCTTGGTTAGTATATAGCATAAATAGATTAAAAAAGATGCAGTTTCCTCTGCCTGAGTGGTAAAAAATACAGAAAAAGAGGCAACTAAGATTCAAAATATAAGAAGCCAATTTGAAATATTTGACTGAACAGCCTCCAGTTGTATGAAGGCTCAAGGAAAGCCACCAGAGTAGGGGCTTAATTCAGATTGGTAAGTTTCAAAGTGGCTGTAGGACAGTCCAGGATCTGATGAAAAGGTCTGGGCCATCCTTGCGTTAACATGCTTCTCAAACTCTGGGGAAACAGAATATTTTCACACAAAACTCTCTCCACTTGGGTTGTCCTCTGCCAGTGCCCCAACCTACAGCCAAGCTTTTTGCGATGGGACGTGATTTAGAGTGCCTTGCTTTCTAATTGCTGAACTCCATCGGGTTTCAGAGCATCTTGAGTCTGTGGCCCTTTGAAACAAGAGTCCCTTTTGAAAGCGTTTTAAGTAAGCCTGAACCAAAAGCCTGAATCCAGAAAGATAGGAAATTGCTGAGGAAAATATTTTACCACAAGGAACGCAGACGATGTCCCTTGGCAGGCAAGCATCAGTTTTGTTCTGGAAAGGTACATACATCTAAGACTTGGAAAAGTTGTGCAGATTCAAGCAGTGTGCTACCTCTAGGTAGCAAACTAGAGTGGCGGAAAAAAGAAGTGGGTTTTTTTTGGGGGGACTCTTGCAAGTCTCATAACTACATTGAAGGCAGTTCCCTCCAGGAGAATGACTCAGTGCTTACGACAGCTCGTGAGTGTCTTTGCCCGGTGTAAACAGAGCTGTCACAGGTTATGGGGACATGCGTGAGAGCCTCTAGAGTAGGTCATGTCAAGTTTACATACTCATTTGGAATAATCATTTGTAGTCTCTTGGTAATAAATGCCTTAAGTCTTAGTGTTCGTATTCCCATGTCCTTCCTAGTTTGGTCCTAGGATAAACAGATTCTGCAGAAGTTTTCTTCTGAGAAAGCCCACAAGATCCATTTTTATATGTACTGAACTGGAAATAGTTTTCATCACAAAGGGAAATATATTTTTAAAAAAACTTGTTTCGGTGCTAGTTCAAATTTGCTTTAAGGAACATAAATGCCTCTAAAAACAAACCCCTCTCTGTGAGGAGATCATATATGCAGTAACTTTAAACAGCTGGCACAGCCTGGAGACCATCAGTCTCCACAGCACATACCTGTCTTTTTAAAAAGGTATTGATCATATTTAATGACTTATGAAATCTTAGTTTCCATAATGCTATGTTAGAACTGTGTGGTCAGTTTTTTGACCAAAAGTTTCACAAAAGCCTCCTTTCCTTATTCTTAGCATGGAGAAGAGCCTTAATGAAGTCTTGATGAGTGCAGTTGTGGAGTGGCTCACCAGTAAGCACCATTAACCCAAGACTCCCCTGGCTCAGTGCTCTCCATTAACTAAGGCAGAAGATGCAGCAGAGACATATATGCAATTCCTTTCTCAGGAATGCATAATACCTTTCAAGAGTCACCAAGAAAATACTCTGTGCCGATACTCAGAGGTTGAGGAATAAAAAGGGCTTTTTGACACCCGCCCCTCCTCCCCTTGAAACAGTTAAAGCTTTCAACACAGGCTTGAGAAGAACAGAGTCATCTTCCTGGTAATTTCATGCGTTCAGCTATTAGAGACCAAGAGAGAAGTGGAGGGAAGTATGGCTAAAAACACATTCTCTATAACTTTTTATATTTCCTTTTTTCCTCGCTTAAGTGTCAAATTATTAGGACTAACTTTCAAAAGTTCCATTGGTTTGTCTGAATGATTTCCCAAGCATTTAACAATTTATTAGCAATTAATAGAGAGTATTTGGCAGGCTAGCAAACTGAAAAGTATTCAATTGATACTCAGCAAGCAAAACACTTTAGAAATGCATACAAAGAGCACAGTGATTTCAGAGAGGGTTGTCATGATGAGTTCGAGTTTCTTGCCTGCTTCTACTATTTTGACAGTAATGATATAAGCTGAATTACATTAGGACAGAGTGAAATACTTCAAGAAGTTTAATTTTTCAAAAGCAATTCTTGTAGATGTCATTTTGTGGAAAATTTTGGCTTTTTGTTCCAAAGTGGATGCTACTGCAATTTGAGATACTGGATGTTTCCATAGAATAGAAATAGGAAATCAGCTTTTCTGATTTGCAAGGATCAATGTCTTGGTTCTAATTGTATTCATCCTTACACTTGTGTGATAGAGTACCTGTATTTTTGCAAACTGGCTTAGTAAAAGAAAATTTGAATTAAAATAATTGCCTCTTCTAGGACATCTGTTCAACATTAAAATAATATAAACTCATTATCTGATACGCATTATCCAAGATAATGTTAGCATTTTTTTCATTTTATGCTTCTTTGCAATTGCAGCTTAAATTCCCAAGCTCTCTGAAATGGTGAGTCATTAGGAATGTCATTTCAAAGACTGTATTTAATCTCTTTATCTTTTCCCACAACTGATTTACCCAAGGGCACAAGTAAAGCACACGTAACAGATTCCCAAAGGCCCCCAAATCGTTCTTTCTTTCTTATGTAGCTTTACTTTATTCTCACTTTATTTAAAACTGTACTAAAAAGACTCATCGAGTTGGTAATTTTGACTGTGAGGGAATTGGGTGGCTTTTATCACCACAGGGATTTGAGCTGATGACTGGATCTGAATTTTGTCTCCTCTGTTTCTTGTTTCACATGTGTTTGATCCACAGCAGAGTCTCCTATTTCTGCTGTCATTGGAGCTCAGTCTGCTGTGCACAGAAAAGGCACACTTGCCTTTTCTATCACTGTTATTTTTTTTTAAAGTCTTCTCCACATGAAACTGTTGACTAAGTATAAGCAATGTCAAGTAAGGTATTAAGTAAGTGAAAATCAATTAATTCAAAACAGTTATTAAAGTTGGTAAATATCAAACATAAAAAAAAAATTAAAGACCTAACTGATCTCTATTCTGAAGTTTAAAGTCCTAGGCAAGGACATCAAGGATGTTCTACATAAACTACTTAGAAATAAGAAGGACAAAAAGGGGAGATCTTCTGTATTTCCAAATCGTGGTTAAAATTATATTTATTCTGGTACAGTAATCAAAATGTATTAATATGTGTCATCATCACATGAAAGTGGTATCTTGGGAGAAGAAATGAGTGGAATATAGGTAGACAGGGGAATCTTTCTACTATTATTTCTAGGGTTATTTTCCTCACTTTTCTTGTCTGAATATCTCCTGTGCATCACCAGACTGGATTTAAAACTTTGCTTATGCATTGACTAGTTCCAAGCGTAGCCACTTTGGTGTAAAAAGCATGTACCAAATGTAACTTTTCTGATCTGGTGACATACTCTATTTTGAACATATCTTCCCCATAAATACATGCTTTTAGCTTAAATCAGCTTTCCCTTCTGTAATGAAAAACTTTTGTCCCATGTCAACCTTAAGCTCCAACTAATTTTCCTAACAAAGATGTTAAAAAGGAGCCTTGATAAGTGAGATTCCGATTAGCCTTGTTCATGGCTGCAGCTGGAATGCAGACAAAAACCACCCAAGGACAAGCTGTCTTCAAACATCCTTCTCAAAGTTCCTGCTGAGCAGGCTTATCTCCCATCATTGCCAAGTGTGGGAGGTAGACATCACTGTCCTTGACTGGAGACTCCCAGTGCCTCTCTTCACAATGAACATGAAGCAATACCTCCTCCCAGACACCTAGGAGTCCATGTGGCTCTGCTGTGATGATGCTTGCTCCTCAAGCACTGTGCCCAGGATGCCAAACGTCCAGTCACATGTGTATGTTAAAAGTATTATAAAGTGAAGAAGCAGATTAAACAGAGTGGGAGACAGAAGACAACTGTAACCCAGGAAAAATCTTCTATTAATATGACCATCAAGGGGAGAAGAGATTTATCTGTATTTACAGCACTCATCATTTCAAACTTGATACCAAAATGCATTGTGTATTTTTATAGCACATCCTTGTTCTAGGACACAGCAACGCAACCTGTGCTGATCCGTCACTTTAACCTGTAAAATAACTCACAGAAGACAATGCTGTTTATATCATCTACAGCACATAATTTCTGCATGTGCTGGCATACAAGAACACATATTGTCCTCCAAGACTGCCCACAAAGTACAGATGAAAGAAGCAAGAGGAATTCTGAGGAAAATGCTTTACATTTTTAACCAATGAAACTGTTCTACATGGGCATGAAGCAGCCTTAGTCCATCTTCCATTGAGTGAAACGTTGGGCTTATTTCTGCACTGTCTCACTCCATCCCTTGGTAATTAGTTGCTCATACTTGTACACAGAGAACGCTCCTGGGAATTTTATGCTCACTCTGTGCAGGAACAAAGCAAAGACCAGATCTGTTCAGATCGAGCAGTCTCTCTGCACTAAGATACGCAAGAGAAAGGTATCGTCAGTTTGTTCTTCCAAATTCTCCGCAATGGATTTATTTGAATACAGCGACGAACTTTCTTTGAGAATCAGGGCTGACAGGGTCAGGCTGATTTTAGTGTTGATTATTTCTAAAAAGAAGACTCCACTGATGTAGTAACGACTAGCACCTCACACTCTCTTTCCCTCCCTTCTCTGCTCTTCCCTTGTCTATAATTTTATTCTCTTGTATTGGTTTTATTCAACAGGAGCTTCCATTAATCAGCAGACAGACATTGTTTTCCTCCTGCTTCATTAGGGACAAGCCATTCATCTCTTCTACGTGAGAAAAGCAAAGTTCAAAAGCACAACTAATTGGAAGCAACTAATGACCAAGTTGTCGTCGCAGGCAGTGCATGAAATGCAGCTTGCTCGTGGACATTTTAACAACAATCTGTCCGACTTTGTGCTCTAAGCAGCCCAAGAAACGGTTTATGATGAAAGGTTTGCTTCTCAGGTTGAGATCTGTTTGCAGACTGGACAGATAGTGCTCTGGATGTGCTAAAGCCAACATCTTGCCTTCTTTATGTTTTTGGGAATGACACTAGGCCACCGACTTAAAGGCTATACAATCGTTGGGCCCATGCCAGTGTCTAAACATCATGACTTGAAAAAATGCTAAGAATCACTAGGAATACAGGGGCGATGCTCTGTACTGCAGTAGGCCAGAAGAAACTTTGCTGGAACCTCTGAATGTTACCTTGGATCTGAGTGAAGAAAAGCTGACTTACAGAAACCACTTTAACCCATTCCAGCAGAGGTAATTTTTGATAACGTCAAATGGATGAGTTTTTAGGTACTACTGTCTCTTCGGAGGTTGTTACTATGTGAACGTCTTCAGGTTCTCCCAGTCATGGCTAATGTGGTACATATCTGGTATCTACATATCTGTTAAAAAAGATGCACGAGTCCTAGCATCAATTACGCTGTTTTCCCTTATTTCATAAAACGAGAAGAGGCAGCATGTGCACACAGCTGAATCCTAAGACAGTGTCATAGACAAGGAGAGGAAACTAGAAGACAGCTGTGGCTGTCCTGACAGGAGTGTCAGATGGTGGAGATATGACTCAACAGGCACTGATATTCAAAGATTCCCCTTTGGATGCTCACACTTGGATAAACTTGAAGAAATTTCCCCCCTCCTCTCAACTTGTGAGTATTGGCTTCACATGAGAAAGTATATGAATACTTGGCTCATAAACATTGGTTTTAGTCAACTGTCCCCATCTCCTCCAAAGACACAAACCTACGCCAGCTGATGATTTTTATCCAAAATTCCTTTTCTTCTTCACTGCTTGCAGATGTGGAAAACAACAGCTCTAAGATCATCAGATACTCCTCTGACAGCGCAGCTGACCACGATTGCAACGTGCTGCCACACCCTAGAGGACAAAAATGGCCAATGCTAACTATGAATGTAAAAATCTTCAAAGTCATTGTTTTAGCAGACTTTCCTTGCTGGGTTTGACTGGCTCCCTTTTTCCTTCCATTTCCTTTGGGTAAAAAAATATATATTATCGCAAGAGTTGGCTAAAAATACAGGTAAGACATAATTAGAAATTGCAATTGAAAATTACTGGAAATAGAAATCTCTAACTGAATTTATTATAAGTTTCAGTCTTTTTTTTGGTATACAAAAAGTTGCTCAGACTTCTGCTATTTCTTTAGGTATTTCTCTTACTATTTGGAAGTGAAATCATAGTCTATTTCTACACTTCTTTCTAGATTTTTTTTTAAATTGATCTCTTGCTTGTCAAGATGAAGTCTGGTTCTCACGAGTGAAATATTTTTTCTGGCATTAGGAGAGGTAGGCAAGAGATCTAAAATTTTAAAGGTAACTTAAGTCTTCAAAAATTGGCTAACTAAAGAGTACTTCTTATATTGTTTTAAGCGTAAAAGCAATTCCTTACTGTCCTCTAGTGGAGTAGTAATATTCTCACAGGCACTAAGGGTTCCTTTCTGCTTCTAACTAAACCCGCTGCCCCTCAGTGAGCACCTATTTACTGCTTCCACACTTCATGACTTTATTGACATCTGTCACGTCCCTTCTTCTGTGTCTCCTTTTCAGATTAAATCTTACCTTCCGCTTTGCAAACTCTCCTCTCCCTTTCTTTGCTCCAGTTCTACTTGCACAGTGAATAATTTAACCAACTTTCTACTTTGCCCTTCACCCTTTCTCAAAACACTTACAAACAGGCTGAACAAAAGAGCTCCTAGCAGAACTCCGCTGTAATTTCCTCCTGCTGTGGTCATTTATGTACCTTTAAACAGGCACAATCTAAGAGAGAACTTTTCCTTTCATACCATGACAGGTTGGTTCTATGAGCTGTCAGATGAATCACACTTGGACACCTTTGAAGAGTCTACAAGACCATCAGAATGACTTGCCTTTAAAAGGTGTTGACTTTTCACATTATATTTATCCATAGGTCTGAAAATCTTGCTCATTATACTCTTATCAATTAGCTCACTGTTTCCAATACTTGATAAAACTCATCAGGCGGCAGCTCCACTGATCTCCTTCTGCAAAATCCAATGGCAGAATCGTCACTTTGTACTCCGTGACCATCAAAACTGCTTGAAGTGACAAGTCCCATGCTACAGTGAGGGGGGTTAGCAATTTCTTCTCTCACTCTGGAATCCACAGGAGCAGCCTCCAGTCCTGGCGGCTTGCTGACACTCATTTCATTGACCTTTTCTGACATTTCAGTTTAAAACAGCTCCGCCCACCCACCCTGCAAAGAAAGGTTCTTGGGCACTTCCAGAATGAACATGGGCACAAAAATCCCCATTTTTCTTGTCAATTTACCTTTAAATGTTCCTGTTATCATTTGATCATTTACTCTACCAATTTACTGTGAAGTCTGCTCTTTCTGGTAGTTCTTAAAAACAGGATTTATAATTAATTCTTTAAGAAATTTTTTCATACAGCCTGCTTCCTAGCAAATTTCACATTTGATGAGTTACAACATGCCTCCCCTTTTCTTTATGTGGACATAACTTCTACTTTGTAAAGGTTCTCCCTAGTTAAACGCACCCTCCTACCTTACTCTTTTGTCAAAAACCTTTTTTTGCTGGATAAATACTTATACAGAGCACGTAATAGTTGTCTTCAAACAATTTTCAAGATACCACCTTTTTGGCAGCACCTGTTAATTTTCTCAAAGTTTTCTAAATTTTCAGGAAACAAGACTTCCCTTGGCATGGATTCTCTGAATACCTGCTCTGTCAATGTAAATGAAACCTTTACAGTGTGTAAACATATATTGTCAGCACATGTTAGGATATATGGGAATGATGGAAAATTTTCATTGTTATTTGGCTTTATGCCTTTGCTATTCCTTAGGATATCTCCCTGTGAAATGCTAAAGCAAATCAATCAATTAAGCAGGTAGGATGGGGACAGTGTCAAGTGATACACTTTCTTCTATTTTTCGGCAAGGCCTGTGATTTCAACCTAAGAGGATTGTGTGTTACTTAGTGTTACAGTTAAATTGATAAGTTTTAAGTTTTCTTTCAGGAATATGCCATAACCTCACCACCAGCAGAACATACCACCAACTCCTATATAAGTACGACTGGAATTAAATGGTCCTATCCACCAAATTTTTGTATATCTACTTCTTTAATTCACACACACATAAATATCTAAAAAATACAATAATAGAAAGTACAGATACTTTAAAAAAATAAATATCTGTACTTTATATTCTTTTCTTTTGGTTTAATGCATTTAAATAGTTGCTTTATGACATCTTTTTAAAAAGAATTCTCACTGGTTGAACTTCACTCTGATTGTACGCTGCTTCAACATTTTATTCTATTCTAGAATGCTACTTTACTCTTAAATATATTAGAGTGATCTTTGGCCTGCCTGCCTATGTAAAAGCATTACCCTGCCTGTCTGATACTCTATGCTCTTACTCTCCAAGCGCAAGTATGAAACTACATCTCCTGCTACAAAAAAATAATTTAAAGTATATCCGGAGAATCCTTCATAATCTAGTGGACAGCAATGGTCTTCACCTAGGAGAACTCTGTGCATAGTTGTCATCCAAATTTAGAAATAACAATGCTTATCTCTTTATCAATAAGTGAGATGGGTATATAAACAGATGCAAATTAAAGGGAAAAAAAGAAATATTGGATATCGTAGTTTAAACACGGAGGAAAACGTGGTGCTATACAATTAATACCAAAATTTAAGCAAACAGTTAGACTACATGGTTTCCATACCTCCAAACTATTAACAGTAGATATGTTTCATATTTAATACAGCTTTATTACAAGTAGATATAACCATTATTGCCAAAAGAGAAAGACTATATAAAAAAATCCAGTGCAAAATAAAAGCACCCTACAAAATCTGCATTTCTGTTCCCATTGACAGGCATTTAGACCTTGCAAAACAACTGATTTCAGTGACTTCAAAGCAGTTACTCACTGACACAAAGTTTAGGCAGGATTTGCTGGAATTTTAGCTGTTGACTTCAAAGAAAAAAAATGGGAGATTCATTGTCTGACAGGTGCAAGAATTAATACAAAATGTATTAACACAATATGAAACAAACATACATTAAATAGTTTTGTTTCCTGGTACATCAGATTTTCAAATTAATTTTATAAAATTTACATATTTAGTGAAACAATTTATCTATCATTGTGGAAAACACAGTTCTTTATTTCAAGTTTATATTAACTATAAATATCTAAGGAGAGAAAAGATACTCTTCAAGTTGGCGTGCCTTACTTCCCCACCCTTTATGTCTTCTGCTCTTTAGCTTTTGGAGAAAACATCACAGCATAAGGCTGACGTCTTTTTGGACGTTGACAGGGAGCAAGATCCTCTTTAATATATCCTTAAAAGAATAAGAAGAAATCTGAGGTAAGAAATACAATATAAAAACGTGCATAATTTTAGTTTCATTTTTTGTTTACCCTCAAAAAATAATTTGGTTTTTTTTTTCCCCCTTTTGTGTCAACTAGTTCTCACTTGACAAAAAGTTGGAGATCTCAGGGTGCAATATCATTAATGAAAACACTCAGCTGCTTTCTCATAGTTGACTGCATAGTAATGCAACAGACAGATAATACTTAAGAGAATAGAAACTATGAATTGTTCATCTATTCAAAATAAAATTGCATTTTCCATCGTCTTTTCTACACAAGATTTTACATAAGAGTAACGAAGCACGTAAGTACTACAAATTCATTTGACTAATAAAAAATACTTTTAAAAACTTATTTCCTAGTCATACAGGGGAAACTTCATGCACACGTGCTTTGTGTTCATAACGGTACATCCCTCTGTTAAAGGGCATTCTTATTTGTTAAAGGCTTGTCCATCTGGAAAAAGCCAAGCATGAACCTATGGATCAAACACACCTTGAAAGCTCTTTGATAAGAGAAGCATATAGAAAATTTCTGTAACATGCTCAGCTTAGCTAAAACTGATAGTAAGCGGACATTTTATGCAAATCAGTTCTAGCACCTGGCTTTTGTCAAACCCTTACTGTTTATCAGCATTAACATCCACTGAAGTCAAAGTAGTAGATTCCTATTTCATAGTTGGAAAATACTGACTATACAACTCAGTTATTTAAAAAAACCCAACACAAACCACAATTGGTTCAAGATACCAACAAGAAGTAGAAAATACATCCTCTGTATCCCACTACTTCAGAGTGACAGCTGCAATTGCTCATTAAGGAAACTCTCTCTAGTGTGTTTTGGTGTTCTTGCTGCACTTTTGTATAATATGGCTTTTTACCAAGAAAGATCTAATTGAAAGTTGCCTCTGATATGCTGTTGAGGACCATTAAGAACTGAACTGCTCTTACTCTAGCGGAACAAGGAGACAGCCAAGAAGCTAATTTTTAACAAGGCTGCAAGTAGATTCCGAATTGGTAGTAACAGACAATCTCCTTAACAGGATCTCTCAATCACTTGAAGTTATAAATGGACATGCCTAGATGATTTGTTCATCTTGAAAGATTAAGAACCAAAGGTAGTTCTGGAGTGGTGAGAATCTCTCATTACTTAAGGTAAAGGAGGAACGGACTGGCCTCAGCCCAACCCCATCTAACTGGATACACAAGAGAGGAAAGAGACAACTCACAAAGGAAGTGGTGATTCAGCAGCGATCCGGAGGTGCTGGCTAGCTGAACTGAGGGATTCACTTTTCCTTATGTGAAACCATTTTCCTGAAGCCTAACCAAGCCCAAGAAAGCTTAATGGCCTGCAAATTCTCTGACTAGCTTAGCTCTTTGCAGTGGATATTTAAGAAGGGGGAACTTGACTAGAGGTTCAAGAGCAAATTTGACATTTGTCGCCCACAGTGCGCGGAGGTTCGAAGTTCTGAACACTGTGACTGAAATAAACACATTTCTTGGAAACACAACTTCAAATTTAAATAAACTCAACTCAGTATATCTTGATTAAGCAATATGATTTGCACTATGGAAGTTATGTAAGTCCCTAAAAATCAAGGCTCCCTGTTAAGGATGATACTGCAACACTATCACACGGGAACACATACACATCTCCAGCTACATTTTCTTATGCCTGACCTGAAACTATTACGAGAACAGATAAAAATAAGTGAAGATTAGTGCTTCACAGCTAATAACATACACACAAATAAAGATATAAGTAACTTAAAGTTCATATAGGGCTTCTTAACTCAAAGTTTCACCACTTCTGAAGAAATGCACATATAGTACATTACAAACTCACCATGTTTTAACATCACTAGTAAAAACTCATGTTTATACCAAGCTCTAGGATTTAGAAGAATTATTTAGAAAACAACAACCTTCTATACAAAGAGGAGTCAAAAAAAAACCCCAAAACACAACATAACAGCCTTTGAGTGTCACTAAAAAGCAGGGCATATGTATTAAAAACTATTTAAGCACACTCTACCTTCAACACTTCCATTATCATGTGGTATTATAGAGCTCTAGAGATACAGACAAAGGACATCAACATCTCTCCTCAGTAAGTACAATCTCTCACAGCCTTTGCCTCTGAAAACATTGACCCAATTCTTGCTTTCGTTAAAAAAAATGTAGGGTTTTAATTAAATTCTATGAGAATCCCAATTATTTCTGCCTTCTCTGTCTAGGGTTTAAGAAAGTTTCCTAATATTCTCCTCCTCTTAGTAGTACAAGAGCTGCTAAAAAAAGACAATACTTATTCAAAATAATGGCTGCTGATAAGTGAACAGATCTCAACACGACTGGGTGAGAAAGCTGCTTTATGAACTAGAGATAATGTCAGGGGAACATTTCAGAAAAAAATAATCATCTTTTAAAAGTGCTTTGCAAGCATTTTTTGCACAAACCTCTTTCCACACAAGTTTGGGTGGAAGGAAATCCAACCTCCCAGAAATTTTCAGGAGTATTTGGAGGAATGTAGCGAAATCTGTGTCTTGAACAGGAAGCTAGTTTCTTTTCTCTCTCTTCTTCTGGAATGTCTGCATAATACTGAATGTTAGGGGGGGGAAAAGAAAAATCCAAGTTAACTAATTCACACATACAAAGCAACTGCTTTACACAACGACATCATCAATCACTGTTTATTAACACGGTTACCTAAAAATAATGTTAAGGATAGCCAAGAGTAGACATTTGTTATCCAAATGACAAACACCTGGCCATTATCCTAAAAGCTTACCAAGTTTACAGATTAAATATAACCTTAGGGTGGCAAATTTGTTAGCTTCCTGTCTTTTAACACACCACAGGTACAAGGTTTAGGCATGTGTACAATTACTTATGTCAACAGTTTTAATGACTGATTTTACAAAGTGAAGTAGTACAGGTGCTGAAATAGATCGGAATTTTCTAATAAACTAAGTTTCAACTCACATTTACAAATACAACCAAAAAGTGAAAAATACACTACAAAATCCATGCTGCAGAATTATTTCCAGTGTCTAAATTTACAGTAGTAACAGCACATTTAAGTCAAAAGGCTTCCTACTTTATTAGCCTCAAATTAGGAGTAAATAAAGAGCTAGTTTAACCAGCTGACTGACACTGGGACTCCAGTCACCACTTGCCAGCTGGGCATTCTCTAGAGTATGTAGTAAATTGGCTAGCTACTCTTTCATCCCTGTCAGCTGTACTGGGGCCTGCAACGAGAAAACTCTCCAATCTTTTTTGCTGTGTGTTCCCATGAGTAGCATAGGGATTTTTCCTGCAGTTTTCTACTGTTTTATTTCATGATTCTAGTTGGCAGCTCCTAAAAATAGCAATCTGGCACTTAGATATTACAGAGTGCCAAAATATTTTCAAAGTGAATGCACTGTTTGATTCAAGTGAAAAGCTAACAGTCACAGTCTGGATTGCACAAGAAACTTGACCCTCATAGAAGTGGTAAAGCAATTCTACTGAAATAATAATGTTACAATTCAAAAAGGCAAGCTAGAGTTTTAAACCTCATTTAATTAGCTGGAAAGTGATCTAGACTGGGGAAATCACGAAAGGAACAGAATACCTCCGTCAACAGAGATTACCTCCTGTCCCCATCTACTGGCAAGATTTCAGAAAATCTACTTACTTGGAGTCGTAAAGTGCACTAATATATTCCTTTTTGCCTACTAAATGGCAGTCCAAGTATAAAACAGGCATAAAAAACTTCCTCCCAAAAAATCATGAGATATAATCGTTGATGATTATATAGAAAAGAGTAATCACAGCTCTGAAAATGTCAGTGACAAAACTGCAGGAACTAGGAAAAGTAGACTCGTTTCATTTTGTGATTCTGTAGCCTGTGGGAACTATAACTCTTCCTGAAACTGAGGTACATTTTCTTCCCTCCCAAAATCAATTCAGATTTCTTGCCTTCTACCAAGTGTGACACCAGAACATATTCTGCTCTCAAAGCCCTTATTAGTACAAGAATCTGATCTAGTAACATGTGGGTCTCCTGGTCAAGAACATAGATTCAGGTTGTTAGTAGGTTGTACCCAAAATTTCAGATTACTGGTCTGTCTACTACAAAATCCTGGTACGCAGGATAAAAATCAACTGCCAGTTCCATAGATAATACTCAGGAATGGTTATGAGCCCCTAGTATAAGATTCTCCAAAATGAACTGTGTATAAGCCCAGGATGCTCTCACAATCTTGACAGCAGAACCCTCTTCAGTCACTGAAATTGGAGACACTTAGTTTGAAAGTGTTTGCCACTGTCTTATACGATGTTCCCTTAAACGTATCAATATCAGATATCAGTGGTTTGAGGATTGAGTCAGACAGAGTAGGGTCACTTATGCAGCTGGACTTCAGAGACCCAGCTGGGAAAACATCTGTGTTGCTCAGTTAAAGATCTACAGACTGACGAAAGAGGAGGAGCAGGTAATTATCATCTAGTACACATCAATTTTAACTGCCAGAAGTTAAGAAACAACATGGTGTTAAGTCAACAAAATTATAAGAATTATACAGTATCTGTGGAAACCAAAGAGATTAGTAGCCGAGTCTTATTTAGGGATAATTAGCAGTGCACCTTATGTTTGTCCTTTAAATACCCTGGAATTTTAGAGATTAGCTACTTAAAGTTTGCAGTGTGCTGCATTTTTTTCTTAAATTAAAACATTTGATTGGTGAAGAAAATCTATAGATCGAACACTGAAAAATACAGTTTTGTAGGAACAGAAAATAAAAAATCCAATCAATAATATGTATTCCAAAGAAATTAGAACTTTTTTAAAAAAAAAAATTAGCTTGTTTGGTAATCTATTAGGGTTAACAAAGAATAAGAAAGTTACATATATGCCTGCTAAACAGCAAAAAGAACTCTCAGCTGCTTTCTGGATGGATTTCACTACCCACAGCATTTTCAACCCCCATGAAACATTTGAGCTAGGCTTTTCTGTGTGTGAAAAGATACGCAAAATCTCATCCTGCAGTGTCTTCACTGTAAAAGAATTGTTTACAGAACTCAACAATTTGCAGTCTCAAAAAGAGAACAAACCCTTAAAATGTTCCTCTCATTAGTTTAGCACAAACTTACTTACAGAGCAATTTCTTTAACCTAAATGTATATAAACCCACCTGACTGATTCTCCTACTTATCTAACGTGTAGTTAGACTTAATAACACCACTAACAAATGTTACTTATACAAGCTACCACTAACTCCTGCATACAATTTTTCTCTGATGGCATCTCTAAGTCATAACAAACCAAAACAAGACCTCTTATCAAAGGTTCTACACTGCAAAGCGAATGAGATGCTTCCACAAAGCCTTAAGGACTTACAAAGGACTTTGGTATCAGTCTGCTACAGCATGTGCAGAAGTTCAGTCCCTCACATCTCAGAATGACAGGTAACTCTCCCCACTCACACCGCTTGTAGCACATGGCTAGAAACAATTTACTGATTTCTACCACTCCCTAAATATTTCCTTAGACTTTGGAGACTTTTCAAACCCATGTGACTAACAAGTAAGCCAAGACTTTTTTAAAGCATCGTTTATGCTTTGTCTAATACTCACTTCTTCCATAGGTATTTTCATTCAAAACTAGTTCATTATGGTGCAATAACACAGCCAAGCATTCCATGCATTCCAAGACATTAATCTTGAATGGCTTAAAAAAAAGAAAGACTAAAAAAAAAAACACCTCAAAACCCACAACAAACAAACTTCTCTGAAGTTCAATGTAGAAACCTAATATTGTAAAATTGAAGCTGTAAATGTTTCCATACATAGTCACCACTCTAACTTGCCAGAAACTAGATTTGCTGAGAGAAGATCTGTAGCTTACAGAGACAGGAAATTAAAACATTTAACACAGGGCTCTTGGGACAAGAAATAGACTGAAAGTTTTGGGGTTTTTTGTTTTGTTTTGGTTTTTTCAACATTTTGTTTTCTTTCAAACTTTTTAAAAGAAACATATTTTTGAAAATGGTATTTATAGTTGACTGTAAAACTTAATTATTTGTATTTAATGAGTTTTAGCAAAGCTATTTTTCTGGGATGTGTTTTTGTTAAAAATATACTCTAATAAATTTCTTCAGCTAAGTAAATGTAACTTGACTATAAAGTGAACAGCAGAAGAATAGATGAAAAATGTTGGTTCTATATAGATGTGGAAATTAAGTTAGAAGATTCCAGAGAATCCATCATTATTCAGTCATCAATCCACACTTCTGATGAGTTATAATGTATTAGATCACTGACTAATTACCTCCAGCCTGAAAGTTTATTAACGACCACATGAAATATGTCCTTATTACACACGTAATTTCTTCAATATTTTATCTCAATACCAAGTATCTGAAAGTGATTTAGTAATTTGAAAGGGAGGAAAAAAAACACGACATGAAACCTAAAATTTCATACTTTTAAGCCTGCTAATGTAAACATTTTTTGCATGCATTTGCACATATATACGCATTGGCCCCTATGCTGGTGCAGTTACATGAAAATGTAGGTACCCCAGAAAACAAGAAAAACCCCCAACAAATCAAGATATATCTATGTATAGGTACAACAGGACATAGAACTTACTTATTCCGGTACCTGTAAATTTCAGTAGAGCTTTTGAGCTCGACTTTAGAAACTTGTAATCATTCTCTGACTAGCTAATGTTTTTTTTTATTAACAAAAATCTTACTGGAACCGTGATGTGGGAAGTTTCTATCACATAGATACACACACTCAAAAAAAATTAAGACCTTGTAAGTTGTATGCAGTTACTACAGTTAAAAACAGACCAATCAACCCCAAACTTGGTAAAACAGCTTTGTTAAACATTTCTCTGCTACTGTAGGTACTGATGATGATGCAACCAGATTCATAATTTCAACAGCACTTTAGCACTTAGATACTAGCAGAGTTAGGAGAATGGAAGACTGACTAAATTTTAAAGCACTACTTACTATTTCACATTCCTTACAAGTATGGCCAAGTAATTTCCTTCTTTCTTCTTTTTTTCTAATAACCTCAATATGAGGAAAATCTAACACAGTATTCTTTCTGAAAAACAAAAATGTTTTCACACTATAGTACATTTATTTCTTCTACATGTCTTGAAACGTCCAGTTTTTAGAATACAATGAAGAAGAGTCTAGAAAAAACAAAAATACCAGAAAATGCCTGTAAAACCCAATCATACTGCATTTCATAACTGAACAGGACTATTTTTGTAACTAAAACAGTTACAGGATTTTTTAAATGTAAGATGAACTTTTACATAACCAGAGATATGTGTCTCATTATTCTGGCTTTTCATAGTGTGGAAGTAATTAATAGATTGAAATTACCCAAACACAGATATCCTGTAGACTATTTATTTTGTCCAAGACACAGTTGTGCTTGCACCCATCTCTGCAAGAGGAATGTATGTTGAGGTTCAAGAACAGAACAGGTTCTTTTCAACTCATCTGCTCTCAGAACACTAAACAAGTTTTCCTCGACAAAGAAAAATGCTGAATTAAAAAACCCTAACAGCTATTTAACTGAAGGGCTTGGTATCATTATGAAAGATTTAGACTACCAATGACGATTATACAGAAAGGCAACAGAGGAAGCACTAAGAGGTACAGTTGTTAAACGTTATTCATTTATTGCCTAGAGGAAGGGACAGCAATGCCAGAGAAGGAAAGGTTTTTATATGTACAAGCAACCCATAGACTCTGCTCAAACTCATGCATGACCACATGCCTATAAAGAAACAACATGGAATACAAAATACTGCTTTTGATAAAACTATAAAAAGCAGAAGAGGCAATCCCTTCTCTTCAGGAAACATGACAGACAGGCATCTCAATGTATTTTTTCCCCCCCTATCCAGCTTTTATGTAAGGCTTTTATCTAATTTAGTAGATCTTTTACCCGTGCATCGTCAGCCACTAGTATGTTACACACAAACACATTTGTTTTAGGGAAGAACAAGTTCCCTATAGGGAGGATGTAAAGAGTCTTAAAATGTCTATACAGAACAAACTAAATTACCTTTCATCACTTTTGAAATATGGCTCCACAAAAGCTTTCTGCTTGGCTTTATCTTGTTTATCCTCATGTTCTGTAAATATACATGCAAAACAAAAAATTATATGTCATATAAGGTTAACAGACTGCCTGGAAAATCACAGAATGTTAGGGATTGGAAGGGACCCCAAAGGATCATCTAGTCCAATCCCCCTGCTGGAGCAGGACCACCTAGATCAGATCACACAAAAACGCACCCAGGCAGGTTTTGAACATCTCCAGAGAAGGAAACTCCACAACCTCTCTGGGCAGCCTGTTCCAGTGTTCTGTTGCCCTTACTGTGAAGTTCTTCCTCATGTTTAAGCGGAACCTCCTATGTTCCAGCTTATATCCATTTCCCCTTGTCCTATCATTGGATGCCACTGAGAAGAGCCTGGCTCCATCCTCATGACAGTCACCCTTTACATATTTATAAACATTAATGAGGTCCCCCCTCAGTCTCCTCTTCTCCAAGCTAAAGAGACCCAGCTCCCTGCAAAATGACCCAGATGCCTGTAAAATTATTAGCCAGCTATTAAGAAATACAAAAATGTCATGTACATTCAGTCTGAGACAACAGATTCAAGCAGATACTAAAAAGAATACAGAATCGGTTGAATCAGTAATCAAAAAGCATTTCTGGAGCAGAAGGAAAATAGCAGGGAGACAAGTAAAAAAAGATAAGTAGAATAGTAAAGGAAAGGTTGCTTAAAATACAAAATGCTGCAAAATCTTCTATAGAATCTAGGATAGGGAGAAGAAAGGAAGCAAGTAATCTGCAGACAAAAACTGTGTTTCCTGTTAGAGTCACTTTGCTGTACAGCTCCTATGCCAACTTTCATTACACATCCCATATTTGTATCATGTCTATATAAATGAATTACTAAAATAATTTTCAGATTGGTTTATGTTATGTCCTTACAATGAATAAATTTTCCCCTGAATTTATGAAAAATGAACTGAAGGTTTATTTAGCATATTTGTTCCTAGATAACAAAGTCTGATTTGAAATCAACTTTTCTAGTTTAACCAGCCTAAAGACGAAACAAATTATATCCCACTCTTTAGTTTCTCGCTTGCTGCTGTTATTCCCTTATCCTGCTCTTCATCATGAAGAGTTTGTTTTTCATCACATGCAGAAGGACTATCTTCTGGTAGGCAGGATTCATATTCTTCACGGGTTGTTCGATCGAACATCTCTGTTAAGGTATCATTAATTTTTTTTTCTCCTCCTATTATAAAAAGGAAAATGAATGTCCGAATCAGCCTCTCAACAATTTAAGTCAAGAAAGTGCATTTTGATTGAACATGTATCAAAAGAACTAACGTTAACTTCCTGCTCCAGTGCCGATTAACTCTACATCAGCTAAACATTTATTCTTTCTGCAACTTCTCTGTCAATCTTTCAAATGTGGCCAATGCTCATTTGTTTTTCATAAAGATACCTTGATTCTATTTCTAAAGTTTGACTAACTGCTAAATCTCTTTGATGTACCTTTAATCTTAATACTGGATACATGAATTTTGTTTTTCCTGTAATTACGGAGTTATCCAAGCAGAAGGAAATACCTTTTGTGGTTAGGAGATAAACTACGGAAATGTGATCAAGTTGCAACAGCTTAAAAAAAACCAAAATACATCATTAAAAGTCACTGCCCTGCAGCCACAATTCACCACATACCATACATTAAATGTGATATAAACACATATAGATTTATTTTAAATACACTAGTTCTATTTATGTGTCATTAAAAATGAAATTAGTCATCCCATGGAAAGTCTGATATGATTATACAGCAAACTTTCAAAGCTGTTTGTTGTAAGAGTGATTGTTGCAGGTGAGAGCAGAACTATTATATTGTTAAGTACTTAACTCTTTAAGCACTGTAAAAGCATAGCTACTGGCTCTATCGGCACAAATCCAATCATTTTCCTAAGCTAAAAAAAACCCTCAGCAACAACCATTGATTCTACTAGGAAGCAGACTGATCTTTGTAACCTATAAAAACACATCAGTGCTTTTTTTATTGCAAACCATTTTCTACTATCTATTCGTACAGGGGAAAAAAACCCATCCTTTACTTTCTCCTGCTCCTCAAAAAAAAAAAAAAGTAAATGAAAAGGAAAAAAAAAAAGTCTTACTTGAAATGCTTTCCGGGTTTTGCTCTTGATTTTTCATTTCTGATAACACTCTTTCACTAACATATGTATAATCCATATCAACAACTTCCCCTCCGCCTCTTGACTGAGAACCACCCTAAATAAAAAAAACAAACATGACACTCAGAAGCAACTGGTGTAGTCAGTGTCACTGCTGTATATCAGAAACACTTTCACAACAGTTAGTGGCATCTTTTTGGACACGTTCTGTGATTTTTTTTCTGCAGTAATGTCTGCACGATAAAGACAAAATCTAGGTAAGAGAATAACATATTCCGAAATTCAAATACAAAACTTGCAACTGGTGGATTACATTACTTGATGGGCAAGAAATTCCTTAAAAGTTTTCATATTAAATTCTACAAAGATAAAAAGTAACAGTGAAACATACAGAAATTAAAAACTGGTCAAACTATTATAGTTTAAGATAGCCTTCAAGCAAGACAAAACAAATAGACTTCAGGAAAATTCTCAGAGATCCTAATATCCAACCTGCACCCAACTCAATGATAACAGTCATTATCTGCACATTTTCTGTTATTTAACACAGAGATACCACAATGAATATTTTCACATTAAAAAATATGAAATTTAGAGCATTTATCTTTTTGTCTTAAAAGAAAGCCAAAACCACATCCAAACACACCAGTTTCCTACTGAGAAGCCACCTGGCTGAGTTTATCAAATACAACTAGACAGTGGAAATATTTTAGGATAACTGTAGCGTACTACGCATAAACAAACATTTTAGGAGTGCAAACAAATATTAAATGAGTTGAGTTTAGATTTTTGTTAGAAAAAAGTGTCAAATATAGTTGGGAGAATATTATGAATAAAGTTCATGATACTACCTTTGTAGGCTTTTTTAAGTATAGAACATGCAGACTTTTTACGTAAGTATACCTTTGTATCAATCACAGTAACATCCATTTTGTACTGTGAAAGGTCAGCTCCTGGGTCTATGCTCCACTGAAGGTTTTCTAAAGATGGTTTGTCTTTCAGGTCTGGATGCAGAGAACATAAGAAAAAAATTCAAGTAATCAGAATCCAATTTATCCTACAGTGTGTAAATTTTAAGACAGCTTTCCTTTTATCAATGCATTTTTGAGTTTAGGGATTGATTTTTCTCAAACATGTTCATTTGGTGTAAATCATATTTTGTTTGAAGAATTAGAAACACATCTTTTAAGTTTTTTGTCATATTCACGGAGCACACCACTCCTTTGTGATGGTATGAGGTACGTAATACATAAAATACTCTTGCAGGTATCTCTGTACTGCATAAATCAAGTGGTATTAATACTGGATAGAAAACATTAGATAAGAATACGAAAGTCAGATCTTAAGAGTATGAAAGAGTACAAAAGTGTCTAGTCATTGTTCCAGAGACAGCTCTTGATTTATCTGTGAGGTAGAGGTTTAGATTCCAAGCTACGTGGCCACACCAACTACTGACAGATTTTTTTTTAAAATTGATAATGCAAGTATTCCTAAATAAAGTATGCAGTGTAACAGCTCAGCTAAGGAGTACAGAAGCAGGGACTCTACACTCCCAGTTTGAAAAATAAGTTTTCAAACTTGGACTACTTCACAGGAAAGAAGATACAACTTCTAGGAAGAGTACTTGGCAGCATCTGTTCATTACCAATAAAGGTACAAATTTCTTTAACAGATCATCAGGAATCATTAAAAATATTAAGAAAATGACTTACACTTAAGTACAGTTTTCAAGCATTTGATGTAAGATAGTTTAAACTCAAACTTCCTGAGATTTTATTTCAGTGTCTGTTATTCACACGCTGCAGTAAACAACAATGCTAAATAAACAAGAAAGAACAAGATTCCTAGCCTGTTGAGTTTACAGCTGAATGCCAATGACATTTATTATATAGTGGCAAAAGAATGCCAGGGAGATACAGCTGGAAAATGTGGGGGTGATCTTGAGAAGCCCTGAATAGAATGAGACTAAGTTAGAAGCAGAACTGAGAAAGTGATTAAAGTGGGAGAAAAGAAAATATAAAAAATTTTATTCAACCATAGCACAGCCTGTGGGGCCAGGGGAGTCAAAAAAGGAACATTTTCATCAATTTACCTTGTTCATTTTGCAGTGCTTTATTTTTTGATAGTCTACAAGGGTTTGGTTGAAGTACAGATGCTGGTTCAGACTCTCCATGTCCTGTCCTTGTTTTCTTTCTATTTGGTACATGGCCACTGGCAACCTAACAACATATTGCAATTTTACTATTTCCCAAAACTTAAATATAAGATTTCAAAGGAGAAGCAAAAAAGTCAGAAAAGCATACCATCACATCATCAAAAAGTTGTTCTGTCTCTGCAGAACTTGGCAGTGATGCAGTTTTGAAAGGAGGAACTACTTCTTTCATTTGGATCTGTTTTTTCTTATCTGGGAATGTTTTTCCCAGCACTGACTCTTGTACATAGGATTCCTCTTGTAAATCTCTGCCAAACAAACAGCTCTCATTGTTGGCATTTTGGATGGATGATGAACCTTCAGGAATGGGCTTCCCTAGCTGTGAAAAAATGTCATGCAGAGTCACTTGTTTCAGTCTATTTTTACAGGTCTCCTCACTTCCTTGTTTTTTTTCTTGACAACAAGCTCCAGAGAAGCGATCGGAAAGATCCAAGGGCTTATCAACTGTATGTTCCCCATTAATATGCTGAACGTCTGATCGAAAGGGCATAGAGTTCTCTTTGTTGAAGGATGTTTTTTCACAGCCAATTGCACGCTCATCTTCAGCTTTCTTTCTCTTAGCACACCTGCTTTCTACCTGCCTCTGGTGTACGAGAAGGAAATCGCTCTTGATCACCTCATTTTTAGCTGCACAAGTGTCTCCATCACAGGTTACAGTCTCATTAGTATTCTTTTTCACAACCATTTGCCTATTGATGGAGGCCTGGCTGATAACTGAGTTGACTTCACTTCCAAGATTCAGTGGTGCAACAAAAGCAACATCTTCAGATTTTGATCTACTTTTATGAGATCTGTAACTGGAAGGATTGTTGAAGAGATTGGTTTTGAAATTAGGCTTCAGTCCTGAATCTAAAATACAAGGAGCATGACTTGTACTTGAGCTGTTCTTCATACTGCTAGAAGCTCCAAAAACAGGAGAAGCTACCTGAGAATCCCAATCAACATGTGGTGGAGTGTTCTGAGATGGATCTGAAAGACTGAATACAATGAGAGATGAGATATTTTTCTGGTGTACATAAGCAGGCTGGGAGGACAGAAAGGGATATATAAAAATTCTAAGTTTCCTATCAGTGATCTGCTTTAAAGCTGTCAGAGCTGCTGGTATTAGCTGAAAATGGAAAGGAAAAGGGAAATTTTTGGTCTAGGAGTAAGTACTGTTGCACTTAGAGCTGTAAAAGGCAAACAAAACACAGACCTCGTGCTTCATTTTAGTATGGTGTGAAATTCTGTTTTGCATTCAACTGAGAACCAAGGACAGAATTAAGCCTACCTAGGAACCTCTTCTACCAAAGGACTCCCTACTTGCCAATGCAGTGAAACGGAAGAAAGTGAGAATGGTTGCAACAGGAGTGTGTCTAGGGTCTTGGATAGATTTCATAACCACAATAAAAGATTCTCAAAACTTCTGCAAATGGAGGAAAAATGGGCAAGTTTCTTTCAGGTACTATGTTTTTTACTTGTCATCAACAAAACATACATTTAAGATAACAAATAGGCTAAAAAAATATTTAGTCTAGACCACAACATTCTGAGGAGAGTGGGAAGGGCAATGGTCAACCAGAATGACATCTAGTCAGCAGAGAAGTTTTATGATCATTTTCTTTCCCCAGCTCCAGGCTCCTTACCCCCAGGTTTATAGGCCTCACAATAACAAAAAGTCAGTGAGGAAGGGACTGTGTACATAGAATGCCCAAGTCAGAAGTTTGAGAACGAAGCAAAAGTCCACAGTTTTGCATTGTATCAGTTCCTTTGCTTCTAATGTTATTTACTTGAAAGAGGCCTGTATAGTATGAAAATATTCATTTCCATGTTTGCACTTTTAAAGCAAACTGCTGTAAGGTTTTAAATTCTAGTAAAACCAGAACTTCATATAATCCTGTTTAAAACAATATCATTATAACCAAGTGGAAACACACCCTAAATTGTTGTCACCGTTTCTTGATTGAGAAGCTGGATGTTTTCTTGAGTCTTCAGACTGCATGCTCTCTGAGGCCTGGTTCATAACACTATTAGTGTGGGGAGGACTCAGTACACTCTGGGACTCCTTGCAAATGGTGAAGAAAAACAAAGAAAGGAAATGTGAGAAGATATTAGAATTAAAAAATTAGAAATATCCTAGGTTTGCACATAAATACTCTGAAGACCCATTCAAATTGAACCATTCAAAACTCCGAAAAATAATAAAAGTTAAAAGTGGGATGAAATTTTGACCAGCAACTTTAAAGAAACCTATAGAAATTAAAAAATTTCATAATTCAAAAGCATATGCACAAAAAAAAAAGTCTGCACACTATAATTTTCACTGTAGTTACCAACCAAAACCATCAAATAATCTCACCTGAGTCACTAAGCAATCTCATCACCAAATAATCTTTAAATTTTAGTGTCTTAGACTTGATTACTGCACAAAGAGTTTGGCAGACCCAAGGGCTTCATCCGCTGTCTTAGTCAAATCTGAAAGTCACATACACAGCAGGAACCACACCCCTACCCTCCTCCCCAACCCCCGAACAGGTCAGCACAGTTATCTCCTCTTGCTAGAGCAATTCTGTAACGAGTAAGCAAAAGCAAACCAAAGTGAGCTTACTGGAACTCGGAATACTTTTGCAGAAATTTAATACAAAAGAGAAAAATACTGTTTTCAAAAACAACTGGCACAAAAAGCTGATTATATGAGAAATTTGGGAAGACTACTTACAGATTCCTCTTGAGCAGCAAGTCCAATTGTTTCTGCCACAACTGCAGCCAAGTTAAAAGATGGCTTCGGAACAGGATAGCCTCCCATCCTTGTTTTATCTTTATGGGTAGAAAGAAGCTCACAGTAAGCTACACATACATCGTAATATTTTACTCCACTCACACAGATGGTACAAATACAGAACTAAAAAGATTACAACGTAAAATTGGTAATTATGGAAATAGTTTGACCTCTGTCAGATAAAAAGCATATCTGGAAGTTGTACACAGAGAAGAGGGGCAAAAGAATTTCTGACAAGAGCTAACTGATGTATCATCATAGAGAAATATGCTTCCAATTTGAATACAACTACCCAAAATTAAAATACAAAGACAAGTCAATGTAAAAGTTGCTTTTCAAACTCCCATTCCAGGGCCTGAGGAGTCTGAGAAAAGCATGTAGAACAGTGATAATGTATATTTATAGTAAAATGCTTTTGCTGCAGATTTCCTAGGTGACACTTATAATTATTCTTCCTGTGTTTTTATTAGGAAGACAAACAGATGAGTTTCCCTTCGTTCAGGTGTTTAACATTATTCAGCTTATTAAACTGGGGCACAGTAATATGATGGGAAAGCACAAGAACTACAACCACCACAATCCTAACCTGCACAAATAATTCCAAAATGATGATTCTCACAGCCATTTAGTCAAATACTTCACAGTAAAAAATATCAGGGATGCAGAAAGTTCTTGTCAAAGAACTGTTTATGGAGAAGTACTTAAAGACTTGTACCAATTCACAATTGCAAAAAAGGGAATAATTAACAGAAGCACTTCTCAATGTTACATACTCATGTCAGACAGTAAATGCAACTCCCAGAATATTTTAATCTCCTGTACAGTTGGAAAATCAGATTTAAGACCATTGGGTAAGTTGCCTAAAATATAAGATATCTGCAGTAAGAGCTGCACTGAGCTCCTTTTTATTTCTTGACTCTAAGCCCTGATACTACGCCACTAGATCATGTATCTAATGGCACACAGACAGGCATGCAAGGCAGGCATTTCAGCAGCAATTCTGTGATTAAACAAAATATCCTTTTTCTGGCTCCTTTGTTTAAAGAGATGAACCCTCGGTTGTTAATGAATCCTCAGTTTTACAATATTTTTGCCTTAATTTTAAATGGAATTCAAACTAAATCTATTAATACACTTACTTGGTATAGGGGACAGTTGTGGATCACAGGTGTCTGCTACTAGTATCTCTTCTCCGTGGTGACTGTTCATTTGTGTGGAATACAGTGGAATTTTTCCTAACTCTAGGAGAGGATGTAGAAACATTTTCACACAGTGAAATTAGCTGTCCTGTTGTGATAATTTTGTGCAGATACAGATCATGATCCTGATCTTAAAAACAGTTGAACATGAATTTTGACATGCCAGTAGATCCAGTAATCTAAACACATCTGATCACTTTTATTCTGAGGTATCACTATGACAAATTAGTCACAAATATTTCATATTCATCTTTTCTCTCGCAAATATGAGCCCAGCCAGCCAACCATAAAACAATACTGACACATAATTACATCACTTTCTATACTGACCACATATAAAGTATGTATTCAATCTATATTTGGCCTGTTAATATGGCAAAAAAACTACTAAAGAGTAAACCACACAAGGGAATAGTTTTCTGCATCAGCTAAAGCAATGAGAAGGTGAAAAACTTGAGATCTGCATCATGACCAACTTTGTGCCACATAGTCCTTTCTATCTGGACACCAAGAGCTTTTCATGGCCATTAATTATGTAGGTATTTTCAGCATTTCTCACACATTTTAACTTTGGTTTAATTTAGTAGGTCAATTTTTTATTCAGAAATGTAGAGAAGTAGGTATGTTTAGAAAGGAGAAACTATTCACAGCACTAAAATTACATACGCAAAAAAAAAGGGTGTGAATAATTGACCCACCCTCTTCACTCCACAGTTGTGCTATTTTTAGTCTCGTAAAGAAGCTTTTAGTCAAGAATTATATTTAGATTTAATAATATATTATTTAAAATGCCTTTTTTTTATTCCACAAGATAAATTAACACATTAAGAGCACCTGGATTGTTTATCATACTTCCTGTGTATCATTAAAATACAAGTCCAAAGTCCCTTATTTCACAAAAAAAATTTCTTATAGTTAAAATACATCAGCGCTGTTTCTGTAACGTTATGGAATGAAGACTGGAAATTAACTGTGCACAATACTTCTGGACTTAGACACAAAACAAATGTACACACTGAATCAGTACTAGAAAAAGAAAGATAATGTAGCTGCTAGAATTAGGTATCTATTAGTTTCAGTAATATTACTTTAATGGCAGAATAATTGCTGAATGTGGCAAAACATTTATTTGACTCTCCACTAGGTGGTGACACAGCTGTACGCACAAGTTAAACTCTGTAACAGTTTTCTAGTTCGTTTGGAGTTACAGAAGACATTATGGGTTGGAAAACTTATATTTGCATGTGTATGTGGATGAAGAAAAGTAGGAAGTTGAGAGAAGCTTTGAGCATATCCCTGATATAAGTTACTGCTAAAGACATTTTTCCCTACTCCTATATTGTAGCATAAATGGAAAAAAGCCAAACAAAAAAAAAAAATCACAAGACTTTTTTTTGTTTAGTTTTCACTCTTTCCAATCAGATTTATTAATCCACTTCTTCTTTAGCCCTTAAAAAAAATAAAATTAATTAAAAAAGCAACCCACAATACTCTTACCACTGTTGCTTTCCGCAAGTTCCAAATCTGAGCGTGTGTGTTCTGTGTATCTGATGTGCCTATTCTCTTTTTTTCTTCTCATACGATTAACCACAGAAAATGAAGAAGTCAGAACTGGAGAATCTGGAATGACTCCTTCTTCTAATTCCACTGCTTGTTGCTTTTGCTCCCTGGAGATCAAAGTAGGTGGTCAAACAAAACCCCAAGCCAGCAAGATGAAGAGCTTTAATTTTTGCAAGCAGGACCATCATATGGTTCAAGGAAGCAACACTTCAGAAAACACAGCCATCTCAATAACACGACAGTGTAAAAAGGTAATACTAAAACCCAATTACTAGATACATCTTACGACAAAGTCACAATTGCTCCATCAAGCCTAAGAATGGCGTACAACCCTAGCTCTTCACATTCAAAGTCAACATGTAACTACTGTGCTATGGAAGACTTTTTATCTGGAAGAAGCTAGGAACTGTAGAGTTTCTAACTTGTCCTCTGAAGCACGTGCTCCTTGAATGAAAGAATGCTGAAACAGATGGACTAGTGTTTCTCTCCCTGTGTAGAAGCCCCTGCATACCCCAGGAACACTGTCTTAAACACAAAATAAAAGCTTTTGGACAATTTCAAATAGTAACAACCAGCACTCTATTCAGAGCAACCCCTCTTCAGACAATTGGATTCTACTCACCTCACAAAGGTGTAAAAAGCAATGCAAACCATGTAAAACAAGTCATGTGAAACACAACGTGAGTGATGAACTTTATTTTCTCTCACACTGTCAGCTCTAACAGCATGTTGCAGAGTGAGTCTATACAAATTAGTAAAAAATAACTGTCCTTTCTCTCCAAAAACTCTACTTAGACATAGCAAGGAAATAACAATAAACGGAGTGTAAATTTCAGTTAACTTACATACAGTTTGTTTAGTACTTAATAAGGGCACTGCTACTTGTCATATGGTGGTGGTAGTGAGAAATTTCGGAAGAGACAGTCAAATTAAAACACGAGGAAACGTAACTCGGCCTGCTTGCTCATCTTTCTGCAGTAGCACTTTTCCTTATGACTCTCAAGAGAAAACACGGGCCAAAAGATAATTTCCTAACTATAAAGAGAAGGATGTAAGGTTTTGATCCAAGGGAAGAAGAGGAAGCATGGATATATTTCTGCTTGCATTGAAATGAACTACAAGATCTTACATAAAATAAGCTAATAACATGATGGAAAACTGCAGAAGGCTGCCTGGCTTGAGACAACGAGCATTTTTGCAGTTAGACTTTTTACCAACTTTTAAATTTAATGACAAACATTGATGCATTGATGCTCTGAAGTCTTGACGAATCCTATTGTGTGATTTTGTCATTTCTCTTTTCTAGTATGTTTACAATGAAAACACCACAACTGGAAAACTTTATCATCTACTAACATTATCTTAAGAAACAAATCAAAACAAACAGTAAACCAAAACATTCATCCAGTTACTCTGCAAATTTAAGTTAGCTGTTAGAGTTCTCTTTAAATTTACTGGGACATGTGGCCTTGTAGGACAAATTAGCCTGTTATAAATGTAATTTTCTGTACCTTACTTTCATGCAAACCAAGAGGCAGTTCCTACATACCACCACAAAAAAACTATCAAATGCAGAAGTTGCCATACATACTATACATCGTAAATATGCAATAAATAATTTCTGAATCATGGAAACACTTATCTGAGACCCCAGAAAGATTTCTGCAGAAACTTCCTTGCTGTTTCCATCTATGAATAATGAAATTCTAATCTGATAAAGGATCAGATAATACAATTCTTCTAAAATTTCATTGATTTCATTTTTATAAAGGATTGTTAGATTTTTTCCTAAAATATTAAACCTTGGTTTAACAGTTAGTATTACATTGCTCATTCTCAACATTCCTACAGTGGCCAGAGATTTTTACTGGAAGCTGGGGATCAAACTAATAAATTTGGATGGATCTGTCTGGTGTCAATTTTTTTAATGTCACCTCCTAACTGCTGCCAAGCTGCACAGGACAACCATTGTTGAAAAGCAATTATATAGTGGGAAACATAGAAATTTGTTACTACTTGGTATTGAAAAGGAGTACTCCCAAGGTCATGAAATACATTACTCCAAGAAGATGCATACAGAGGAAGAAAGGATGATTAAGGTGCAAACAATGGGAGACAAACAAGAAATACAAAGGAATAGGATCACAGTCATTTTGAACGGAACTATAAGTTGTTTTTACTCCTCTATCAGCGTTACTCTCTGACAAAGAAAAAACTACACACAGAAAAAGCCTTACGTGTCAAGACCACACATTCTGCCCTGTTCCCCGTCATGCACATATGCAGCTTGTTCACAGACAGTAAAACTGAGATTTTCAGAAAAGTTTCAGATGATGTCAGACCACAGCTATACAGGAAAGGAATACTACCTCTGCCTTGCACAGTGCACTGTATCTGCATAATAACCATAACATTATACAGCACATTCTTGCTATCATATCGAATTACAATTTGACAGTCAATTTGTAGCTTATTATTTTTATGGTTTTCTTTTGAAATTTTTCAATTGTAAAATTATCGTAAGATTATTTTAAAAATTTATTGCAAGATTCTAGGACTTTTTGACTAGCTGACAAGCTACTTTTCTAAAGTCTTCAACTAGGAGGAAAGAATTGGGAAAGAGTCAACAGAGGAATAAACGAATGAGGCTTTGCTATGCACTGTGACCAGAATAATCTTGAACAATCATGGAGTCAAACAATTTACATGAAAAATTTATCTCTCTCTCAACTAAGATGCACACAGTTTAAAAAAACGCCACAAAACCAAAAATTCTCCACAACACAAAAGATGCTAGTTTTATGTTGTTATAGTGGCTTTGCCCAATCTATTAAAAAAGAGAAACTCAAGTTTCAAAGACTTAAAAGCTTATATTTATATTCCCAGACATTACTACTGAGGAATGAGGCAAGGGAGAGGAATATCCAAAAAACCTCAAAACTTACTCCAACTCCTTCTGTAATTGCTGGAGCTGTTCAGTTATCTTTTTATTTTCATCCTGTAAGTTGTTTTTTTCATTCACTGTGATTTATAGGGAAAGAAAAAGAAAAGAAAACACATAAATGCACATGTGAACATCATATCATATCTAGTTTTGTCAGGTCCTTTAAGGAAACAGACGCAATTCTAAAACATAATACTACACACCCTCTATGGCTTACCAAACTGAATTTTCAAGCTAGTCATTAAAAAGGTTGTAAAATGATATTTAGAGAAGGCAAAGGTGTCACAATTACTGGATCATAATATTAGTTCCACACATTCAATAACTACTTTCGTCCATGTACACACAAGTGAGACTGTGTTGTAAAGATGACCAAATTGCTGACTCAGCTCCATGGACAAAATTGCTTATGTTGAAGATAGCCTATGATGTATAAAGTAACTAGAATTTAGTTTTAGCCACTGAAGTGACCAGCTAATTGGAGATAATAGAAAAAAAAATCCCAATTTCTTAAAAAGTCACTTAAGTATTTTGGTATTTAAAAGAGTAGTAAGAAATTCATTTACTTTTCTTAAATTCCAATTCATTCGGCTTGTATTTCACACAAGCTTACTGCCTCACCTTCAGCCTTTTTCCATGCTCTCAAACTAATCAACGTAGTGATAGCTCCCCACTTTCCCATTCATTTCGCTTTTTATTTTCTTATTCTTATTTTTTTCTTGTATACTTTAGCTCTGGATTCCTCTTGACTGACCTTTTTTGCTGGTTGCAGGAAATACATGAATTGTCATATAGATCTCAACCCAAATCCATGGAAGACTACTGTTCTGTGAGTGTTCAAGATGATTTGTACCAAATAGGTCTCACTTTGATTTTTAAGGCTCAGAGATTTATTTAAAGATTGGTTGTACCTTGTTTGTTGTTAACCATTAAACTCAAAAATTCAGAATATTTTATATAAATACCCAATATTAATATTAGTATTAATACTAGTACATAATCTAATATTTCTGTAATTTAAGCACTGAAAAGCTACTTTTTGTCTGGTGTTTCACATGTTAAATCTCACTGAACATCTGCCTGTTCTTCATCAAGCAAGACAACCAAATGACACAAAATAATTAAAGGTGAAGATACCATTAACATTTTAAAATCCTGTCTGTATTTTTTAGCACTTTATGCAATCAGTCCTTCCGAACTCTCTTTATGAAGCCATTTGTTACACTATGCCTTCATGTCACCCAGAACAGTTTATTTTTTCCTGTCTCATTTGTACAACTTCCTGATTTCAAAATGAGCTGTCTGCAAGCTGCCTGGCATGAAGCAATTCTTTCGTGGCTTCTGAGGGTTATGTGAAGGTTATGGGTTACTGCAGTTAAACTCCAAGACCAACTACAGGACACAAGCTGGACGCAGGGAACTTCTGTTTGAACTTGTTACTTTGTGATCACCATTTACTTCGGAAGTCAGAGTTTCCTTAGGAAAACTGGCAAGCCATCATTATATGCTTTAGCTATAGGAATAAACAAAAGCAGTCACGTTTTATCTACAGTAGCTACTTCACACTGTAAGATTTTCCACGTCAGTTCACTTTCGGTATCAGCACTTTAATCTCAGAAGGTGGGTCAAATGACTAGTAACTGGTATGTCACGTATTTTCAGACTGTAGAATGAAGAATCCCCCGGCTGAACTTGGGGTTACTGAACACACCACATATAAATTATATTGTTACAGGAATTAATGAAGAACTAGTTTACAAAACAGTATGTTTTGTCTTCAGACTCGTAGATATAACTCACTAAGCTCAGTGATAAGTTTAAGATTCTGCTGCCGGATATTTTCAAACTCTTGCTGCTTCTTTCTCATATGTTCTTCGGTTACAGCACAGCGATCACATAATCCTGCTCTTAATCTACAATACAATTAAGAGAAAAAAGTCCGTCTTAAGAAAATATTGCAATACATGAAGCAGATGCCCACACTTAACTGGCCTTTCGAACAAGAAAAAACAGAAAATTTGACAACTATGCAGAACACCACTAAGTACTGTGGTTTTATATGTTGACATAGCAACGTTTTGTGATTTCCGAACAATCTACTACTACATGTACTAACATTTGCATAAATGACTGTAGGTACTAGATACTTCTAAATCAACATGGATTACTTTATTGAAGTGGAGCATGCTACACCTTGCCACTGAAAGCCTTTGTGAGGTGTTCTACTAAGGATACTGACGGATATAAACAAATTACCATTCATTATAAGTTCATTCAAGCAAATACAAAGAGGCAAATCATTTCAGTACATGTGATTACTACTAAATCTAAGAAGGATACATCACTGTCATTAAGCATAGTAATAAAATAAAAAAGACAAATAGAAACAATATTTGCTCTGTAACAAATACCAAGCAAATATGAAATGGTTTATTCCTATAGACACCAATACTTAGAAGTGGATCCAAAAGTCCATGGGAGGCATTGCCTCCATTGTCTCTAATGATTTAGATCAGCTGTTTAAAGCACATCCACTATCAAAAAATCACTTGTTATGATCACTCCGTCTTACTAGACACATTCATTCATGCTATGAAACGTATGTGCATTTCACAGGTGATAACTGAAGTGTATTTATTTCTGGTACACAACAAAAAGCTAACAGCACCAAAGGGAAAACCACACTATTTTGCCTGCTAAATACAGGACCGATTGGTTAGGAGTTCCGTGTTGCTGCTGCTAGCACATGAAGTAGCAAAAAAAAAACCAAACAAAAAACAAACAACCAAAACACCCAAAACACCCACGTTTCCAAGTTCACAGTTGAGTATTAGAAGCAAAAGCCATCTTGGTTTATGGGTATTTCAATATTGTGGAATTATGGAAAGAGTAAAATACTGAAATGTCTCTTCATACCAGCTCATCTGGCTAACTACGTAATAAACACAGTATTACCATCTCCTTATATTAAACCACTTTAAACACTCTTTTTATTTTCCACAATGCAAGTACTTCGTCTGCTAAGGGATTAGAAAAGTCCATCCACTCTGCAAATGTCTCTCTACCTATGTGGTATGGAAGTTTATTCCCTGCATGGTTACAAGTTTATCCCTAATGTCTTGCAGAGAGAAACAGAGTTGAATGCAAAATTTGAGTATCATAGCTCTAAAATTTGGGGTAACACAGGAATGTGGGAAAATAATTTACTATGTAATCATGTCCTGTTCCCAGAAAGCTTCTGAAATCCTATTAGCAGCAAATTTAACATATGCTTTCCAAAACAAGTATCATTTTTAAAAGATGGAAAAACACACTCTAATTTCACATCTACTGGTTTTGCTATACCAGATTAAACAGGAACAACTAAGAGAAAGGCAGAATGGGTCAAAAGGTGATCAGAATGTCTAAGTCCAAAAGAAGGCAAAAGACAGAACCTGTGATTAAATTTAGGTAAAAGGAGACAACTGGTAAAAAAGACCCCTCCAAATCTGAAAGATTGCATAGTGAGTTATTTCAAGGTATATTATATAGTTTGTCCTTGGGTTTTGTATTTGTATTGCATCTTGATTGATATCAAACTTACCTCTACAAAAATGGATGGAAAACCATGTGCTTTAAAATGGCTCCCTGTCTCCCAAGCTGATCTTTTTAACTTCTATATTAACTGAATTAAGCAAGCTAAGCACTTCAAAAGTAAAGAAATAACAAAAATTTAATTCAGTCAGACTCTAAATCCTACACTTTTCTTTAATACACACTATTTGGATTGTATTAGAAAAGGACAAGTTTACAAAAAAAAAAAACACAACAACAAAAAAACCCACAACTTGCAAAGTATCCAGAGCTACCCTGTAAGAGCAAAACGCAACAAAGCCAAAAGCTAAAAGGTACTACTTCACCTGTCTTCTAAAACCTTGATAGTGTCATGAAGTGCCTTTTGCTGTTCTCTGAGCTGCTGGTTCTTGGTATAAAACTCTTCAAGCCTCTCTGCATCCCTAAATCAAATAGAGAAAAAGTTAGTTCTAGCTTTAAATTACAGCTATTAGTTCTTCAACAGAGAATTCTCTCTGGCATGTTTCTTTCACATTCTTGGGAAATGTGATTATCATCAGCACAAATATTAAGTTGAAGATAAATGAATAATAAATGAAGAAATGATGAATGGTAATTTAGAAATATCTGAGGAAAGGAGCAGGTAGTTTCTAATTCACTACAGTTGAGCTTCTGCTGATAAATCTGATTTTTCCTCAGGACAAAAACTGAAGTTGATGACAGTCATGGCATAAAAGCCAACAGTATTCTAGCAACAATTTCAGGGAACGTAAGCTTAAGCACTTCTCTTATTTTACTGCATTTCTGAGCTGTTGGGAAGCTAATTGGGGGTTTTCACAATCAGGTCATTTTGGTCTTGTCTTAGCAGTGAGTGCATCTTGCAGTGTTGCAAACCACATTAGGTTTGTAAAGCTCTGACAAGTCTTTAGATCCATTAGAGATTTAGTTCCTCAAGAAGCAATTCTCAGAGTCTGCAGAAGAACATGAGGAAGGGAACTCTCTTCCCAGAAACCTCATAAACAGAAGATCTTGAGGAAAATATCTTCTGTAAAAGCTAGGACTAATTAATTAACAAAGAACATTTCCTCCTCAAAAGAGCTAAGGAAAAGCGGTAATATTAACTTCCCAATTTTAATTCCCCTTCACTTTTTCCCAACACCTCTTCAAGATGCAAACAAGGCATGAGCCACAAGCACACTTTTTTTTTTTCTACAAGGAAATTAGTTTTCAGTAAAAGCTTAGCAGCTGAATCCATGTTACATGACAATGACTGACTTCTGAAAATTCATTCCCAGCTCTTCTTTTTACCATGGAATCCTTTTTGTATTCCATGAAAGCGGGTGTTTGTTTTCACCGTGCCTGGGATGGATTATTTGAGGAAGCCATGAAATTGGCTCACAAAAAGCTGCAAAGCACACACACAACAGGAAATGAAAACATATTTACTAACTTGTTAATACAACTCTTTTACACAGACATACTTTTAAATTGGCGCTATTCCTCTAAGATACGTTAGTTAAATACATTTTCATATTTCTATAATTAGAGTAATACAAGAAATTAACAATCATGGGTCATAAAGTGAATGGACAGCCAGAGACTTCCACAGTATACAATCACAGACATATTTTATTAATTGTGAAATTTAAGAACAAATATTTTGTTTTTCTGTACTACTATCCAGACCAATATTATCCTTTTCAGCTGCATATACAATATATAAAACAGTCATATGCAAACAGCATGAGGGACCATTTAAAACTTGCACTTTCTCTTGGGGAGGACAAAGTGCTAAAGTTCTGTTACCTCAGTTCATTAACCAAGCACAGCCAGGCCATGGCAAAATTTGAAGTCTGACAAAAGCAGTCTGTATTTTTCAGATGTTTATGGCATTAAAAAAAAAATAATCTTTTTTTTCAGCTTAGTTTTCAGCAACTTACAGAAGGTCTAAAATATCAAATTTTAAAATCTTTCTCAAGTTACCTTGAAGTCATTCTATTGCATTAAGTTATTAAAAAAAATATTAACATACACTAATACTGCATGCCTTCCACTTAAACCCTGTAAAATGTCACATTAAGACAGTAAAAATGACAGAAGGAACTAGGCACTTTTTTTAAAAATAAAAAAATCCAGTGCACCTGATAAACATGACAGACATTTTTGACTTTGAAGGCACTCTGCATAATGAACAGTCTCTGACCTAGCACTTACAAGTCATTAGCTCCAATGCTGAAGTGGGGTACAAAATAAGGCACTCATTGTCAGCTGATTACCAAGTCCAAAATACTAAACCTCAGGTATTCGGATGCACCAAGAAGAACAAGACCTCCTATGTAAAAGTACTGTATCTACAATGTGATAATTGTAGAAAGATTCCAACAAACAATAATAAACCATTTGGTATGTGTTCGGTCACATCACTAATAATGTTAATCATATAGAAAATTAACTGATCAATTTAAGATTTTTAGAATGTGGAAGCAACTCACGACACACCAGGTTAAGTTAACAATAACAGCAAGAGATAATTTCATCCTTTTACATTAAAAATGAAAGAACTACTTCATTTATGAATTATACATAAGAAATAAGATGTTAAATTGATTTTTTTCCAGGAAAGTAAGTGTACCCTTTAAGTGTAAAACATAGCACCAAATATCTGCTAATTGACAGTCATCTAATAACATAATATAATTTAGAATCATAGAATCATAGAATCGTTAGGGCTGGAAGGGACCTTCAAAGGTCATCTAGTCCAACCCCCCTGCAAGGAACAGGGATATCTCCAACTAGATCAGGTTGCTCAGGGCCTCATCCAACCGGGCCTTGAACGTCTCCAGGGATGGAGCATCCACCACCTCTCTAATCTACAAACATAAAAATATCCTATGTGATACTGCAATATCAATCTTAATGTTCAGCAAGCATATATTTCAAATGTAAACAACACATATGCTGTTTGGATTTTAATGAAAGATCCGATAACATTCCATGATACACCCTGAATTCAATATCTTGATAAATCTTGTATGAATTCATATTTCCAATTGACTAAAAATTCACCGACAGATCAAATAATATTGCCACTTTTAAAAAAAAATAATTTGTGACTGATGCACAATTAAGCAGCAGCTGCAAATACTACACACTATGTTCTACTAGTGCTGGAGACTGAACAAGAAGCTGTATAAAAGCTGACAAATCTCAGTCCTGAGGAGCAGGTGCATATGTGGGGGAACAGGGAGTAGCCACATAAGTACTCTTGGGATTGTAAACCCCACTGTAGGTTTGGTGAATCACACCAGCTCAGCAAGCATCCAAGTGACACCATGCAGACAAAAGTCAAAACCATAGGCAATTATCTATAGCCTTCACAAATGAGACCTATATGAATGCAGCTGAAGTGTGAGAAAACACAACACTGAGCACAGGCTCAAAGCGCTACCGTGGATTATCAAATGCCAGCAGGATGGGAGATATTTAACTGAAATAAACAAAACACAAGCTCAGAGGAGGTTTGAGCACTACAAAGGGTAAACAAAACCAAAAAAGATATCTAGGGAAGGGAGCAGCATTACACAGCTGAAGGCAACTTCTTCCAAAAGCCTAGTGAAAAGAAGCAAAAACAACGTTCCTGGAAGCGAGAGTTATAATTACAGAAGAAGAGTTATAATAAAAGTAGCCAGCAAGATAAGTAGGTACTGTATACAATGACATTATACTAGAAAAGCCAGTATCATTTTAAGATGCATTTACATACTTCATGTTACAGGAAAAGGAAAAATGGATACCACTAGAGGGAATTTACTCCTATGGAAAGCCACTTTTGTTTCCTTCCCAACCAGAAATATAAGCACATGAGGGAGCTTAGACAATAGCTATCAAAAACGCTAGAGAGTTGCATGAGTTACTATTGTACAAAAAAAAAAAGCACATGATGACCTAATTTTTCTAGACTAGGGGAGGGTTATTTCCTCTTATACAATTTGAAAATGTAACTAAAAAAAGAGACAACTGAAAAACCTAATAGGTATTACTGAGGAAGAAAATTGGCTAGAAACGTTAATTCCGAAAAAGCACAAACTATGCTTGAGAGCACTGTGGCTAGACTTTAAAACTAAGATTGTATTATCTTCGACTTCAGATGGCAATGCTGGGAATGCAAATATGGAGTATTTTTGCTTATTTCAAGAAGAGCTTAATTTCTTTAACATATCTAATATAATTATATTGTTTTCCACAGTGGAAGAAGATGATGCAATTTATTTCTACTTCTCCTACCACAGCACTTTATAAAGCGCAACTCATAATACAGGTCATATGCAATATTAATGTAATTAAACCTGAAGTCAAAATTTGAATAATCACATTAGCATATCTCTTATCATTTAATTAAATATGGCTTTCGTCAGCAGAAGGAAAATAAAAGCTGATTTAATGCTGTAAATACATATTGTGATTCTACTGTACATGTAAATCTTGTAATTCAGTTATTTTCCCCTCCAAATTGCTTCTAATGACAGAACTAAAAATTAGTAGCAAACAATGACTGCAAAAGAAGTTCTGTATGTCTTAAAATATAAGAATTGACTGAAAATTAGCATGGTTATTACCAGAATCTTTACTGAAAGACTGGAAGCTGAGTTAAGGCACAACACCTGACATTAAAGGCAAACACGTAGTGAAAAAAAAAAAAAAATCTAAAATGTTGGCTTGTTACTAACTTCTCTTTTACAAATTTGACCTCAATTTTAAAAACATCTCCCTAATTATCCTTCGTATCAGAAACGTCAACATCTCGATAGGCATCCTAGAAACACCGTAGATAAGAAAACCCTATAAGTCTTTTGTTCAAGGAAGGCAAACCTAGCATTCAGCTTAGACATTCTATAAAGAGTTATGCATTTCTTTAGATTACTTCAGCTGAATTATTAAAGTGAGCAGAGTTTTGTACACATCTGAAGGAAGAATCCATGAAAACTCAACTGATCTTACAAGAATTACAGCTCGTTAATGGTACTCACACTCTCCTTTAATAAATTATATCATTAGGATGAGTACTTACAAGCATCTTTCCTTTTTCAACTTAGATATTTTCAGCTGTAGGCCTGAAAAGTGGAAAGAAAATACATGTTACACAATGCTGATTCAAAAAAATGAGTGAAACAATAAACTAACTCCCCTTTTGCCAATGACACCTTCAAAAAGAGAGAAAAAAGTCACTAATTTGGAGAGAAAATGGTTCATTCTGGACTTCTTGAGTATGTTCTATGGGATCTTGGAAACAAATATTGCTATTACAGTCCATAGGAAATAGGGAGTTCTTAAACAAACATGCAGAATCCTACTTAAACAGGTATAAAAACATCTTTCTAAAAAATCCACACATGAATACCAAGTGCTATCGATGTATTTTCATTGACTATACCTACCTATGTAGCATAAAGTATATTCTGCATACACACAAATGCATAATACTACACTTGAAATGTAGCATCCAAACAGTGAACTGAAAAATGCATTACAATGTATTTCTGTAAAGGACACATTACAAAAATACGATTCTAAGCACAGAAGGACAACATATGCTATTTGAGGTATGCTACCAGACACTCTCAGCCAAAGCTTCTTTGGAACCTCTTAAGGTGAGGTGAGGAATGATATTTCTTCTATGGCCCTTCTCCCACTAAGGCCCACACTCTTAGACGTATGTTCTATGTAAAAACGTTTGCAAATACAACTGATGCTCTTGACAGGAGTGGCCAGCTGACAGCCCAGGGGCTAGACAGCAGTTCAGCCAGTCTGCTCGCAAGGTTTTGGGTGCACAGGAACAGGAAGATAAAGGTGCTTTAAGTACAGCACAGTTTAACACGTAGGATGCAGTGCTGTGGAAATTCATGTGACACTACCCGCACAAAAGCTGGCTGTTCCTGTTCTAAATAAATGGTCAGAAATAATAAGACTCCAAGGGTATATAACATTTTCTTAAATATAAATTCAACAGAAATTTTCGTAAGACATCAGAAAGTAACGTAACACAATTTTTCCCTAACGCCGTGTTTTCTTCAAACTGTGAAAAGCTGCAAGCAGCTTCAGGTTGAACATCAGGTATCTTACAAGCTTTCTTGCGAAAGCATTAGTTGTTTAGGATAACATCATAAACTTAGGAAACCAGAACACTTTTAAGAAAACTTCTGACAATTCTGAATTTAAACCAAAACACATACCCAATATTGCATCTCACTACAGAAAATGTAGGTTAAGGCAGCTAATAGACTACTTTCCATTCCCTAACCACACTCAACTGGGAACAGCTCAAAGGGAAAAACTACTGGCTTGAGAAGGTTCACTCTTCAGGCTGCTTACAATGTAGCAGTCAGGCCAGCCAGAGCCTCCCTGAAGACATGCCACAGGCTGCTACAAGATGGCAGTGAGACAATGAGAGAAAAATGCACAAGAGGCTACTTAAGAAAAAAAAAAGTTCTTAGGAAATATAGCAAGACTTCTTTTCTCTCTAAGTGTTCAGCACCTGTGAAATGTTATGTTCTATCATGCAGATCAGCATAGAAAGAGGGTTTATTTTTTTTAAGTAGTTGCTATTCATCAAGCCAATTAGGCATCTGCAGTTAGAATCCCTATAAAGCATGTTCCACGCCCATCAGAAGGAATGAAGCTGCACAACAATGCATCTCCTGTATGAACAGGTAGTCTGTTCAGCAAGTATTTAGGATTGTAACATTGGCAACCTGAGCCACAAACTGAGGAGGCAGCACTCAAAAGGCCCAGTACCGTGCTACAGGTAACACTATCTCCCCTCTCACCTGAATTCAGGAGAAACCAAACTAGTTGCTTAAAGGCTGCATTTTTTCTTAATTCAAATGACTGCCATGAGAAGGCAGGAAATCAGTTTGTTACATTTATCCAAGAGCATTGAATTACCACATCAAGTATAATCTCTTCCTTTTGCTTTTCCTGAGCATTGGGAGGTTTTACGCATACTCATTTAAAGAGCTTTGCTTTTTCAGATTTCCTTATTTAGCACTCTAGTGAGCACATAAACTTCTGTGGAACTACACTATACAAATTCTCAATCCAATTTTATCTTTCACACAATATTTCTATGGAATAGACAAGCTGCAGACTATATAAATCTACATTATCTAAAGCTCCTAAGTGCTTTAGTAAATGACACACTGTCCCTATTAAAGTGATGGAGACTTTCTTTAAGCTATCATTAGGCAGTTTAATTAAACACTCAACACTTATGAAACTTGCAACTTGATTAGACTTTGTACCAGTAATATTTCAATTAATGGCTATGACAATTTCTTTCCTGACGAATTTTCAAACACATTAAATGACTTTCTTCAAACTGACAGTGCCTGGGAAGACTGCAGCACCGTTATCGCTGAAATTTTCTTGGAACAGGTTGGACAAGCTTCTGTCAGCAACGACACAGACGTAATCCTACCTTAAGGGTATAGAGATGGACTAGATGGCCTCCTAAGATCCCTTCCAGCCTTGTTTTCTATAATTGCTTACTTTTGAGGAACTTCTAGCCATTTCCTTTCCTATAGCAATCTATCAATGAGATTGCTTTCCTCATAATTTTCTCTGCATCTAGGACTACAGTTTTTTCTCCTGTTGATATCTTCTGCTTTTCACAGGTAAGGAACAATTAGAAAAAAAAAATAGGCTATTTCTTGTACTCTCCTCACATTTCTATGTTGAAATATGTTTCTTTTTAGTATAGAGCTTTAGAGTTGAATTCACCATCAGGAATCATGTTGATAAGACTTACATGCAGCAAGTATCCATATAATTATTTTGAACTAGATGCAAGTATTAACACCTGCAGAAATTAGTCACTTTATGAACAGCATTATTAAATTCCTTTCTAATTTGTGAGCACTATGCAAGTATTCCACACATTCTACAGGTAGGAAATAAAAGTAAATATAGTTTTAATGACCATTATTCTGAACCGCTGAGCACTTCTGAATTCCATAAACAGTTAACTGCCATTGACCATGCTCAATATCTTTGGAAACTGGGTTGTAGGAGTCCTACTCATTGTCACGTACTGAATTTGAGAGAAAAGAACAGCTATTTTGTCTGAAGAGGGCCAAAATTTGGGGGTTTTTTGCAAGTGATCAGTTTAAAAGAATAAGAAGCTGGGTTTGTTTAGCTAACATGGTGGGAAAATACACCCTTTACAATATAGTAATATAAAAATTCAGTAAAATCGATTTTGAACTGTGTGAGGTTGAAGTATACTCTGGTCTATACTCTATAGATACATAAATATTATAACTTGTATAATATTCCTGACCATTTCAAGATCATGTGTTAAAAATCCTAATTTTCATGAATTTGTAATAAATAATAAGAATTCCACCATTACAGTGTTCAGTACATTGTACTGTACATGCAAAAAGCTTTTTCTGCAACTACTAACTTCCCCTTAATCCACCATCTTTAAAATAATTTTTTGCTGACATTTAGATTGGAAACTCATGAGTCAATTTTAATTCTTATTTATAGACTTCAGAAACAAGCAAAGTCCAGGCAAGCCTGTGTTTGATGTTTCTAAAATATCTTCCAGTACCATTTTCTATAAGAGGATCCCCACCTTTAGAAAAAATTAACTATCCTTCAGGCATGTCTTTGATGTTATCATGGAAGACCTAATTTTACCTAACACAGTGCGGGACATACTGACAAAGGGCTAGGCATTAAAAAGACTGCCTAGTGGCAAAATTATCTGGCCACACCCGGCATGCATTCTAAAGAGTATCTTCACTTGCATAAAGAAAACCAAAACTTTAAAATCACGTGCTGCACATCCCAAGAAACTAGAGAAGGGGTCACGTAACATTACCCTCTACATTAGAGCTTTTTGTTTGTTCAGTTTTTGTTGTTCAGACATGCCATAGATTGCCAGATCCCATGCTGTCAGTACTTCCGCATTTATCTGCAGCTGACATCACACCCACTCTGAAAAGAACCATCAAGAATTAAAAAAAAAGAAGAAAAAAGAAAAAGTCATAAAAAATAAATGACTGTTCTTTTGGGGGGGATACTTTTTAAAATGTATCTATAACAACAGGAAATATAATTTTATATTGTAACAAAATGTTACTTTTGGTACATCTTTCCTTTCAGTCACCAAACTGATAGAAGTCTTTTTGTTTGGTTGGATGTTTTTAAATTACTAACACAAAGTGTCAAGGCCCAGTGGTGCAAATTGTTGAGTCAAGACTTTCAGTAGGAGGTATGAAACACCTATACATTATAAAACAGTCCTCCACAGTTTTTGAAATTAAGAAGTGATAATATAACTGGACCTAAATGGACAGACCTGGAACTGGTCTGAATAACTTGATTTGGAAACTTGGAATCATATTCCATGAAAAGTAAAGTAACATTTAAACATTTCCTAAGCAAACACAGATCTCGTGTAACATTGTGTTACTTTTTTTTCACCAACCTAGCAAATCATCTATACTTGTTGAGAGTTTATATCTAATCCTGTTAAGCCAGGCTTCGGTGGTAAATCTATAAAGATCATTTATAATCATTCAGTCCAACTTTCCGCATAACAGATGACATTAAAAAAATCTATTTAGTTCCATGCAGACAGAGTGGTGGTACTCTGGTTCAACATTGTCTTGTGGTAACAGCCAGCCTCCTGTGAACCCAAACTTTAACAATTTACCTTGTACTTCTTTATCATGACATTCTTTCAGTTTGGACCACAATTCCTTGAAGAAATCTCCTGTAGGTTCTGCAGAGCTAGGGCTCCCACAGCTTCCTCCAGATGCATTCATCTCGCTTTTTTCACTCCCCACTCCTTTGACTTATTTCCAGAACTGGCTCGCTCTCACACTTTAAGTTTTAAATTACATGGTTATGAAGCTGTTTCTGAAGACAGGTGTATGCCTGTAATGACAGATCGACAACACTTAACGTCCACGTTTATCAGAGTATAACTTTCAGCTATGGATGAAATACAAAGCTTACTGCCTATCCTTGAGTTGTACTTATATACTGACAGTCACCCTGAAATTGAGGAAGATGCTAAGTGTTCTGCTACAAGTAATTATAAAGTAACTGAATTCCTCCCCTCCTGTTTAACAGCTATCAACTAAAAATTAGACTAAGATGCTTAGGAGTCTTTATTCTTTTCCTGTGTAAAGCTACAGTTAAGCATAATTCCTGTTTTCCAAAAGTAAACCATGCTTCTGAAATCTGGCTGTCAGCAAAAGCATTTGCCAAAAGTTTTATCAGAGATGTATTTGTGTATATACATCCTTTACATAAACATAGATTCAAATGACACCCTTCCACAAAAAAAAAGCTCACACCCCCTTGAAGCCTTAGTGATTCTACACTGAAATGAGTCCCACTCCCTGATGAAAAAGAAATAGGAGAGTAATCTTAAAATTTATAAATTTCCAAAACATTAGTATTTAAAGAGAACTATCAGACAGCTCTGTCTTAAAAGTCAGACTGCCTACACAACTCAGAACAATCTTACCCCTAATTCTTATTTGTTTTGAAGGGTTTCTCAGTGCAGATGAGGCCCTCAGGTAAACTGCAGGGGACGCATGGTACTCAGATCTGGGTCTGAGCCAAGGAAAGATTCAATTCTATTGGCACTGGGTGTCCAATATTGAAATACTCACATAATTTCTCTATCCTTCAGTTCCCTGTGCATAAAACAGGACATTCTAAGTTTTCACTGGTTTTAAGTGGTCAATTTTAAAGAAACACTTTTGAACAGGGACTGTGTCATTATAAGGTGGACATATATATTTTTATTACTCTGTAATAGAAATTACAATAATAAAAAAATAATCTAAGGTATGTTGTACTATTCCTAAAGTAGGAGCCTGAGTAAGCAAACCACAATGTCTGTAAGACAAATAAAAGGAGCAATTGGCTATCAAATTTTTGAGGCACAGGTTACAGCTGTAGTTCAGATGATACAAGGTCTACAATCACATCAAGTAGCTACAATTCCTGTCTTGAAAGCCTTCAGGCAACTTAGATTATGTGAATGCCGCTACTGGTTTAGCTGGTCCCCTAGATTCACCATGATAAAACGTTTAGTCCAGTGGTCAGTGACATAGTGTAGGGCCTGGAGGCCTCGGCTGTGGTCTCCTTTCTCATATCTCTGTGCACAGTATTAAGCCAGTCACTTTTCTTTCAGTTTGGCTGCCTTTAAAAGGGAAAAAAAAATAATGGAATAAATGGAACAAAAGCATTATTCTCAACAACACAGGAACAATTGAACTGTAAGTTTTTTATACTATAAGGATACTTAAACGCTACAGTATTTGGAGCTGACAGAACCCTGAATAACCATGAGGTACCTCCACATTTGCTTTAACGTGGTCTGTCTACAGAAAATTCAGTGTTTATTTCAGTTCCTGGTTTCAAGTTAGCTAATGTTCTTATATTAAGAGAAGTCATTAATAAAAAATAAAATTACCTTTTCAAATTAGCAATGCCTACAATTCTTCAGTAGAAGTTGAGCAGTAATCTGCTTGCGTATTTGCAGCTGAATCACTCCACTTTGTGTGCAGTCACCTTAAGCCATCTTACAGCAAGCACTTCTTTGTGAAACCAATTGCCTAGCGACATTAGGAATGTCTTTTAAACTCTTATTTTTCTACCTTCAAGCACAGATATCTCAGAAACCATCTTTTTCTCTGTCAAGCGCTAGAGCACTGAAATCAACAAACTTGCTCTCACTTACTGTCTTAGATTTAGTCTGACTATGTCACATGAATCATTTTCAAGAAAAGGGCACCTGACACTAGAATTAGTAAAGGCTGTCCCCAGTGTTTTTGGTTTGGTTCTCTCCCGCCCCGCCCCTCCCCCCCCCCAAAGATGACCATAAGAAAAAAATGCACAAAACTTGCTCAGACTTTCTACAAACGATTAGTACCTCTACTGAATACAAACAGTGAAAAAAGGAGTGACGAGTTTTCCCAAGATTCACCTGCTTCAAGATCCCCAAATGATACATTGCTTTCCACAGGTGTTCAAGATGTCTTCAAATAGAGGGCCCCAAGAAGTGTTGAAGTAGAGCCTTTGACAGGTCTGGGCAGTTGCACAGGTGTAAAAGGTGTTCAGTGATGTCAGCTTCTTAGCTTACTCTCTAGTCCGAAGAAAGGACTTTCCAGTCCTTAGGGAAAAAAACGTCAGAGCTGGATGTACAACTTGCAGGCAGGGAGAGAACTAGAAGCTCTTGCCCTCCCAACTAACCCTTTCACCGAACGGCCTAAACATTTCTATTTCCCTCTTTTTTTTCCCCACTACCAACTCTCTCTGGCACCGTAAGACTTCGCAAGGCTTCATAAGCGATCGCCTTCCTACCCACGCCTTCATCAGCACGGGCAGTCAGCACCGACAAAGCACCGGAGCTGCTAATCTGTATTTATATTTCTCTGACAGGAACACACTGCCTGCCTCTCTGTGATTCTAGAGAGCACAAAGCTTCCTGAACCCCGGCCCTCACCAAAAAGCCAAACTCAACTCTCCTCTACCTCCCAGTGGTGATTTTTTCCCCCTTTCCCTTTGCGCAAACACTATACAGAAAACTCACTCGTAAGAACACGCCGGGGAGAAATCCTGCCATGACCAGCGCCTGAGAGCTTGCCAGGCGGGAACAAGTGCCCGCGCCTCAGCCGCCTCAGCTTCCCGCCAGGCTTGTGTCACACCCAGGAGCCTGGACGGCAAAGGAGGGGTCGGGCATGTCCCCCACGCCCCCTCCCCCGAGCGGCAGCACGGCCGGCCGGAGCCGCCGAAACGGAGAGAACGGGAAAGCGCGGCCCGCTCCCCGCCGCGGGGGCTCCCGGCGGAAGGAGGGCCGGTGTCTGCAACGTGCCCAGCGGGGCTCGGGGCCGGCGGGGCGGCGCCGCTCGCGGCGCGGAGCCGTGACAGAGCCTGTCCCCGCAGCGGAGCAGAGCGGGAGCGGCACGCTCGCGGCCGTCACCAGGCGGCGGCGGTAAGAAGAGCGCGCGCCGTTACCTGGTTGGCTCCCGGCAGCTCCGCGCGACGCGGCGGGAACAGGGAAAGCCGGGGCCGAACGCCTTTCCTGCGGAGGGGGGCGGGGTTCGCGCAGCTCTCGCGAGAGCAGCGCTGTGAGGGTCTGCTGCCCCGAGGGCCGCCCTCCCAGCCCGCCGTGGGGACGGGCGCCCCAGGGCGGGAGGTGCTGAGGGCCCCGCTATTTCAAACCGGCAGGCGTTGTCTCACACCTCTTCTCCTCAGCCTGTGTCTGGCCCGGCGTTTGGGGTTTCCACAGAGAGCAGCCAGAGGAAAGCCAAGGAAACGAGCCGGGCCTTGGCAGGTGCCACGGTTAAGCATGGCAGCAGGCACAAAACACTATGAAAAAGCAAGGGTGTGCGCCATAGCCTGCGTTAAAATAAATGCCACCCATGCAAGGGGAGACTGCCTGAAAGAAAGTCTTGCTGATTTAGATGTAAAGAGGATCTTCGGGATGTACTACTGTGGCAGAAGCGGCCTTGGTAGTGTTCACGCTGTGCTGCCAAATCTGCCTTCTCTGCAGGATTTGTAGCCTCCTGACTGGTGGGGTTTACACACGGAAGGTGTATTTGCAGTGCTCCCCCCCCCCCCACTTCTTAACACATTCCATGAGTTTGTCATTTCAGCAGAACAGCCTAGAGCGTATTTTAATGTTTTATGTGAGTATGAAAACCAGTAGGCTCATTTAATTGGTATGGCATAAAGCAGCTGAACTTTTGTGTCACTGTTGAGATTTTTACCAACATATTTTTTTTTCCCCAAATTTCAGGTCAATGTTCTTTCATCCATTGGGACCAACCCAGCTGTCTGCCATGAGAAAAAAAACCTTGATTTTTAGCAGTAGTTCTTAGTAATGAAAAAAAAACCGAAACGGAGCTTTTCACTATTACTATTCTGACTTCACACTGTTCCACTGCACCATTTTGGTATGTGAAGGAACACTTGCAGAGGCAGCTTAGTGGCATGATTAGAGGACACAATGGTGATCAGTTTGCAAGGGCCAGTGCTGCAAAGAGATACTCTCTGGATTATTAATAGGAGTATGAAAAATCTTAGATGTTCAAGTATTTAGCTAAGACTGATGTCTTAATTGTTAGTAGCTGTTCCATCTTAATCTTGTTACATTACTTTCATAACTCAGATCTCCAGAAAGTATCATAAATATGGAGCTACAGCTTAATAAAACTCAATCTGAAATACTATCTCAACATTTCTGAAGTATTTTGAAATACTATCAGACAGGAGTCCAAGACGACCACGATTAAGCAGGCTTTAAGTCTGTTCTTCACCTTTGTTGAAAATACTCTTGGTTTTCCATCAAATATGTACCTTGAATTTTGAAGTATTTTGAAAAATCTTGTCGTTAACTTTTCTGCTTATTCGTCACAATTGCTTAAACACTTACTTTTCAACTAAAATAAAAGGAATCTAATGTTCAGTAGCTCAGCAGCAGATTACTTACATTGTAAGTTTGATCCATTATCATATCAGTACAGGTATGGTTGGACTAAAATTAGCTACATCTTATGGAAGAAAACAGTTATAATAGGTTGTGATAGACACTCCAGTCTTCTTCAATGATGCTTGCTGGCAGCTTTTTATTCTACTTTTGAAACTCCTATAATCTAAAAGTTTGTGATGAAGGAAAGTAATAATTTCCTTAGAGTTAAAGAGAGACTGGTGTCTTAAATATGTACGTAGATCTGATAAGTAGCAATAAAATAGCCCTCTTGCTGATTGTTCAGGTATTTTACCATAAACTGGACCTTTCTTTCTATTTAAAGGAAGCACTCTGGAAAATAGTTATGTCATCTGTTTCATTGCCCAATAAACTGTGTGAGCAGTTTATTCTCATATTCTTTCATGTTGAACTCTACAGCAGTATAAATCCATTGACTTCTACAATGTTATTGTTACCTACTTAACAATAAGTGATAACGGATTAAGATTAGCAGTTGAACTTTGCCTTTATCTCCCTCCGGATCTATTTGATTTTATGTATTCCACAATCAGATATTTGGCCACCAATTAATGAATAGATCCCTGGCTCATTAAATGTACTAGAAAACTACTGAAGAGTCAGGTATTTCACATACACTTACATTGAATGTATTAAGGTGACTAGTCTAACCGGAACTGCATCTCATTCATCTCGTGAGAGTAAATACACACACCTAGACAATAAAACTGTGGGAAAAATGCTTCACCATTGTTACACTTGAACAAATGTGAAACTTTCTGTGGTGTCATGGCTCATGTCCAGGTTTCAAAATAACCCCTTAGTATGGCACATTAACCTAGGTGACAGAATACTTATCCAGGAGCAACTCTGCAGAAAGGGAAGCTAGTTTAATCCTAGCCCATTTTAGACCTGGCTGGTCTGAAATGTTTACTCTTACTAATAATATGTGAAGCTGTTGCTTTTCGATCGCACTTTAATGGTAATACCTTCCTTCTTGATGACTGGACTATTTACCAGCAAGTCAACTAGTGACTGAATTTCCATTGTAGGAGTACTGCAATGTTGCAGCACGGATAAAATAAAAAATAGCCTTTAATTCACACACCTGCCCCCTTTTGGGGGTAGTACAGAGGCTGCATCAGTGTTTCTACTCATTCAGGTAGCAGAAGGTGACCTAGCTCACTGTGTATGCATACAGAATGGCGTTGAAAGAGATTAGCAGAAAGCTTACAGTTTTTGCTTCTATTACCTTGAATTTAGATGTAAAGATTAAAACCAGCTTTCAATTACTCTGGGTATTGCCAATTTAAATATTTTAATTGCTTTAAACGCAATGGTAAATATATTGCTCGCTTCCTGTATATATACATACATATATATATGTATATGAAATAGTGAAGTCCTCATTTATTCGCATGAGATTTAATAGATTGCACCCACGCATACACGGCCTGTGTGCTCACAGCCTCCTTGACTTGCCGATCTGCATCGAGGGATAAGTCTATTGCTTAACTCTCTAGTGATGTTCATTTCATGAACTTGATGTTGCGGTTGCCAATAAGGACATCAAAGGAGGCCAGCTTCAGATGCGGCAAATAAGAGCGTGTGGCACAGTTCAGCTGCTGCCTAAACAGGATTTGAACTGGGAGCGTAGGAACTGGCAGTCCCTGAATGGTGTGATTTCTCGCACACCATGGCTGTCTGGCACAGGTAGTTGCTTTCTCTGGAAAAATAAGGAGGAGCCACTCCATCACCCCCACTAGTTGAATTTGATTCTTCTCAAGCTGCTTGCGTAGCCACTTTTGAAATCGAGCCAAGATCAAATTCCCTGATGCCAGTAACATTGTTCCCTTTAAGAAACCCTCTTCTTTGAAGTGCTTTTGCTGCTCCTCATCTATAGTCAGACACAGCCAGGATTTATTCAACTGGAACTCTCAGGTCTTTTAGAGAGCCTTGATGGAGGGGGGAAAAAAGCAACCTGAGGGATGCTGTTGCAGGACCCCAGTGCAGTGTTCCTGGTCCTCAGGCTCTAAACCAGCAGCACCTGTTTGTGTTAGCTGCATGCGGAAATGTTTCGCTCCTACTGATGTTTCTCAGGTTAACATGAATATTCTGAGTAGTTGCCCGTACTTATCTCAGCCTTAGGAGGCTCTTTCAGGCTTGGAAGGCTGAAGTGAAAGTTTACAGGTCTGTGTACAAGATCATGCCACCTACCTTTTCCTGTAGTGAACAACAAGAATTCAGGACAGGAAAATGAGCAGAAACAACATATGGAAAATAATATTTTACTTACCTTTTGAGAAAAAAAATCCCCAAACAGTAGCCCTTGCCCTTCCTGCCCCCTAAAAAAAAGCAGCTGACGAAAACCAGAATAAAGCAAAACACATAGACTGTAAAGAGAAAGGATGGCAAGCAGTGTTTTGAAAAACTGATTTATTTGGTTTGAATTTTAAAAATATGCTGTGTTAAAATCCTGTAGCTTTAGAACTCAAAGCTCTCTTGTAGCATTTTATAGGCTCTATAGAGAGTCCCTGTGCAAACCATACCGTTCAGCCATCTATAGTTTTTTCTTTTGAAAATAGTTTATTCCTTAGCAAGTTTTCCTTCTGTATTTGATAGCAAAATCAGCAGAGATTATAAAAAATAAACGTTTTTTTCCTGATGAATATTATTAACTTCTGTGAGAGTATAAAACTTTCCCTCTGCTTTTTTCCGTTTTCCCACACTTTGAAGAAAAATTTTTACACACAGATACAATGCTGCTAATGAGAAGTTAATTTCAATCTGCTATTCATTGAGTTTTTAAGCTGCTCAGGAGGCCTTTTTATTGGCACTCTACAAAAGAATAATAATGTTAATTTTTGCATCAACCTGGAAATAGCTGGCAGTAAACACCTCCATAATTGAAGCTTCCTGTTGTGTGACTATCATGAAGTCTTACATAATCCTGTGTAGGTATTTTTGTATCTAGTGGTTTATGTCCACTTGGGATTCTGATTTTATTTTTTTTTTAAATCATGAAAGAGAACAGTAATTGTTTCACTTAAAGATAGACAAAATTAAGATTTCCAGGGAGATGAAAGAAGCTATGTGAAGGTTTTCAAAAATGTAGTTACACAGATGGCGAGAAGATTCACATTTACTTAAGTTAAAGAGTTATTTTGTCCTAACAGGCATGACAAAACCTGTCTTCATTCCTTTCTATTCAGCTCAGCAAGTACTTCTGTGCTCCAGTAGTTAATCAGTTACCAGATTCCGCAGCTTTTGTTTTCACACTGTTTAATTTTTCTTATTTGACACAGAACCTGTGAATGGATTCAGTTGCAGATACAGGTACAACTTTCAGGTCTGCCTGCTCTTTAAGATTAGGACTGCTTTTTGTTACCACTGCCACCACTGTTACTCTTTCTAAACAGGTAAATTTCTTATAAGTGTATAGAAAGCAAGCAGTAAGAATGACAAGTACGTTTCCTATCTTACCATGAAGCCGATTCCGAATATGTAAGTCTAGGTTTAATTAACTCACTCCATAAAATTGAACAACTAAAAATGTTAGTCTGGCAAGAATTAGTAACCACACATCTTACTGTAATGGCACTATACCTTGTCACACCAGTGCTGTTACGAGACAAGGACTGTAAAAGCAGTGTATAAAGAGAAGACCAATAAGCAATACTTAAGTGACCTGCTCAAAATACGAAGTCATTGGCAGTGGAGTTTCTATCTCTCACTCCCGTGCTTAGTTCATTGAACTGTCTCTCCAGTAAATACTCTTGCAGACAGAGCAGATGGTGTTCAGCTGCACGCAGAAGGGTCAAAAAGCTGTACTTACAAAAATCCTGTCAACAAGCGCCATAGAGACTGGCAGTACTCAGACACAGTAAGGAGATAGCCGTTATACCACTTCAAGCACAAGAGAAATTTTTGCTTAAGGTTATCTTAAATTAATTTTAAAGAAAGACTTTTGAAACTCACCCTTCTGTTTGAATTGTGAAAAGTTCTGTTCTTGATCGGGGTGATAAATATTTACTATTGACTTCCCCTCCAGCTATAAACCTCAAGTGTAAGTAAGCTGAGGAAGCCACTGTGGACCACACTAGAGAATGCCGAGAGGAGATCTGCTGCACCTAAGATATATACAATGTGCAATGGATAACCTAATATGCCTTTCATTTAACTGGCTGGGCAGGTTTCTGCATTCTGGAGAGCATGGAATCATACCAGAATTTGTTGGCATAACAGGCCCGTCAGACCGGTTCCCGGGGCGCCCAGGAACCTGCCCAACCAGTCTGCATCAAAGGCTGGCCCAACATGCTGCAGCTCAGCTCAGCTCAGGGAGGCTTCATACACGGTGAATTATTCACGCCTCTGTCAACTCCCAGCATACTACTCAGAGAGAATGATGTAGCCTCCAGCAAAACAATTTACTGAGGGGTGGGGGAGTGATACACCTTGTTAAGTGTAGCAAGATCTTATTGTTATAAATTTTCTTTCACTTTGTATGCAGATGCACCGGGCTAGAGGTCTTGCCCAGCATAAGCACAAAGAGAAACAGGAAAGAAAATACCTTTTTTTTAATAACACTAAGTGTACAAATTTATTATAATCAAATAATACCAAATCTTTAGTGTGTGACCAGCTTAAAAAAAAAAAAAAGCTACATTAGGCTCTAATTCAGATTTATTTCCAGTCCTGCTCTAAGTATTTAAGTATACCTACTGTATGTATAGGACTCAGCATAGCTTTGTTAAATGTGGACAAGACAGGACACTGGGAGCTTGCACATGGAATATTCACCTCATGACTTCTGTGGAGCTCTAGGTCAATGCAAGCTCACCCTGAATTACTGCACAGGATGTTTCAAGGTGAAACAAGTCAGGGAATATGGAGTGTATGGGACATGCTTCCATAACCATGAGGAACTACTTGTGAGGCAACACCCTTCTCTGAAGGATACAGCAGCTGCCGTGTTAAAATAGCACATGGGCTGCAGCAGCAGCTGCGCTGTTTCTTGTTCATGGCTGAGGGGCAAGAATACTTGCACATCAGTCCTGCATATTGCATAGTTATTCAAGCTGTAGGCAGAGATCAGGATATGCCCCAACAGAAGCCTGCATCTGAGTAAACTTTTTACTGTTTTTTTTTTTTTAAATACAAATATAGACCATAATTTTCAGATCTCCTGCTGTGATTGTCAGAGGTGTCAACTAAAATTGGTAGGAGCTGTAGCTGTTTAACACTTCTGGAAATGTGATCACGAGTACATACAATCAGTCTGCTAAACCTATGCTTAGGTAGGTTCCATTATTTTTTGTTTAGGCACCTAAATTTGAACACTGAGGCTTAAAAAAATTTGCTCTATTGAATGTTGTCAAAGGCTCTGAGTAACTGTAGAGGCCTATGTTTGTTCATAAAATGATTCCACAGTGGTATCCTTTATCCTTTTTTAGATCTTCTTTTCTTACTTAGCCATTTTAGTAATAGTTACTAGACAACTAGTGGTCAGAATGGGAACTTACCACCAAATTCAACCAGCGTTGTGCAACATGGGCAGTTTTTTCATCATTAACCAGAATATGTGAAAGAAAAAATGCTCATATTTGAATATACTCTACTCGGATTATTTTTCTACAGGAAAGTAACCCTTCTTATAAGACTACGTCTTATGACAGCCTTGAAAGGAAGGCTTAATTCTGAAGAAGGCAGCTGGATTACTAACTGAGCTGAAATGACAGATGTATGCTGTTTGTGCTTGCAGTCACACCACCTTAGGCTATGATTTCGTACAGTTAAGCAGGACTGGGCTTGGTCAGTACTTGGATAAGAGTTTTACAAAAAGTCCGCTGCAGGAAGTGGTTTTGGTGATTCAGTGGGCTATTCTGAATAATTGAGCATCAGTGCCAAATGTGATGGAGACACTGGGTCTTGGATATGCCACAGTCTTGGCGCCGTATATAAAGTTGAAGTTTTTAAAGATTCCAGAGACTTTCCACGGGCACTACATCTTGAGCTGTAAATCCCTGTCCAATGTGAATGTACTGTGTCTGGAAACACTGCCTACAATTAGTTTTTATGAGTGTCGCATAATTGGATAAAATGCGTAGCTGATTAACGCAGTTAAATTACAACCCAAAATAGCTGTTAGACTATGCAGTGTGGAAAAGGTTCTGCTTGCATAATAGGCTAAAGAAGGGCTGGTGTGCTTCAAAGCTAGTCTGCTCCTTCCAGCTATGTCAGCTAGTCTCATAAAAGGTACTGTTTGAAATTTTACGTCCTGCATCCTGAGCTCATCATGGCAACAACAGGGCTGAGGAAAGAATATTTTGACCATTTTTAAATGGATAGAATAAATACCAGCTTTCTTGATACTATTTCTCCACATTAAACCTGGAGCCTTATAGTGAATCTGATGGTGGGCCTTTAAAAGACATTGGGCTTGCCATTTAACTGTTTACTGGAGTCTGAAGAGTATAGGGATAGAATGGATCTTTACTATCTCTTCCTTTGACTTGGTAGCTTAAAGGAGAGTTTGAACACCTTTTCTCCTCTCCAGCCTCTTGCTCCCCCAAACCAAAACCACTGTGTACACACCTTACAGATTCCCCAGGGGCTTCTTATCAGTAGGAGCTTCTCGTATAGGGTTGCTGGCAGGGAGAGACCTTAAATTAGGCTTTTATATTTACTTCCATAAGTTACAGAAATTAAATTTTTCATAAGTAAAAAAGCTAAGGTATAGGACAAAAAAGTCATAGTATGTATCAATACATTCTTGGATAAACATCACTTGACTGTTGTTCTCAGCCTTGTAACTCATGACAGTTCTAAAAATATGTATACCACAGAAATAAATATTGTCGTATCATACTTGCTTGGAATTCTCTATGAGAGAGATTGCTTTTCCTCCTAAAGAAGGCAGTAAAATTATCTGAAGTACTGAATCCTCTCTTATTTCAAAACCAATTTGCAATAAAGAAGTCTTACAGATGAATGCTCTTTGAAATCATAACTATTATTAAATGCTTTTCCTATTGATATTAAATTATAAGTTGTTTGTCATCTCCAGCTTCAGTCAAGAAAAGTCATATAATGCTTATCTGTGAACTCTTCCGATTTATACAATGATCACATAAAATCTTCTTCAGGAGAAGAGGCTCAGAGAGGTGCAATTCTGAAAAGTAAGACAATCTAAATGGAGCAGGCTTCAACTTGTTCTTATGGTGAAGGTATGCACAAACATTCATGTCTACAAGTATTCATTACAGAGAGTTTACAACATACCTCCCCGTAGCTATCAAAAGCTGCTGAGCACTTTCACAAACAAATTCAGATAACACACATGCCCCCACACCCCTATCAGAGTTAGGTAATATCTCTCTCCTCTTGACTGGTTGTGTAGCAGTGTGAGGACAGGGAGACTGTTGGTTCATAGAGGGCATACTGAAAACCAGGGCAAGTCCTACCTTGGGTAGGGAAGGGAGGTAGCAGCAGTTAATTTCTGACCTAGAGGCTAGTAGAGAAAAATGCCTCCAAGTGAGCCAAAGGATGCAACCTAAAGCATTTTTTGATGCTTTTCTGAGCAAGAACAAGTTTAGAATTTGTTGCAACTAATTTGCTGATGATGACAATTTCTCATTTACCTCAGCTGAGACAGCAGGGCTGGCCGCTGGCAAGATAGAAACAAAAATTACGAGAGAACTATCACTATTCTCACTACGAGAGTAAGCCTAATATAAAAGCTTGGCTATTTTTCTCTGAGAGGAAAAAGCCTTGAAATACAATTCTTGTTGGTGTCAGTCTGCCTCTTTCTCCACAATTCTCAAGACTGTTTTTAACAGTTAGTCCAGTTCAGTAATTCAAGAAGGGAGATCAGTTTTGTGAACTTTTGAGTGTAGAGGGGTCTCACTATGGGCCGTAATGCTACAGGAGTGTTGTGAGAAAATACAAGAGAAGATTTAATTCCTAGGAAATCCCGACATTCCCTTCCGCTTTCAGAAAGGAGGAGGGAAATAAAGGAAATACAGACAGAAAGTAGTTGAAGCACCTCAGACCATTACACTGGAATGATTACTCTGGAACGAGATTGCACAAATGTCTGGAACCTCCATTTTTGCCCAATTCAAAGAAGTCCTCCCTACAAATAGTCCTTTCCAGCAATCTCTTATATGGAGAGAGTGATCGGTTATTACTTTTTTCAGAAAAGACAGCCACAGACTAGAGTATCAATATCTTTTGTCATTGGATTGTCTTCTTGTCTATTGTCTGTATGTTTGAATTATTATTTTGAAGCATTGCATCTTCTCCTCTTACAGACATTTAGGAATACTTTGCCTTTTTTTGTGGAGATTTATCTTTACAGAAGAGTGAGTATTTTCTATAGAGAGAGTTATAAAGCAGGAATGACAAGTGGCATTCCTGTAATTATTTGGGGGTCTGAATAATAAATATTTTTCTGTTATTTGTCTTCTTTTTCAAATGATACTGTATTAAGCAACAGGCTTCCTATGTGGAGACGTGGAAGCATGGGATATCAGGGACGGTTACTTTTCCCATGCTGAAATTAGGTATTTTATTTCTCCATTTTGTCTTCTATGTCTTCAGTTGTTTTAAACATGAGAACAGCTTTTCCACCCCATGGTGATTTAGCTTGTACTTACAGTCTGTTCTGCAGTCTTTTGTCAAAGACCTTGGAAAATCCAAGTAAATTATCTACTGCTCAGTTATCTGCTGTTTTACTGGTACACCAGATAGTTTTATTAAGGAGCTACAGTTTTCTATTGCAGGAGGCTTGCTGAAATGTTCTTAGCATATTACGTTTCTCTTTGTGTTTCAAATTGCTAAATGAAATAATAGTTTATATCAAGCTGTTACTGAAGAAAGACTTGCTAAAATTTTCCAAGATTATTCATGAGGTCTATTTTTTAAAAAAGAATATGTATTTGTTGCTTTCTGGTTCTTTGAGTATTACTGAGAAAAGGTATTTTTGGTTTGAAACCTGATGTTAGTAAGAAAATATCTTTTCTTAGAAACTTAAAATGCCACTTCGTTATTAAGCATCTTCAGAATTCAGACCATCAAGAGAAACTCAACCACTCTTACATTCTGTTACTTCATTCAGCAGTTTTTTGTTGCATTCTCTTCCAATACCTAAAGCTTCATTGGTCTCTCATGTTTCTTGTACTTAGAAAGAGCTGGAGAGTATTGGGAAAATACTAGATGGAAGTAAATGTAGGTTCCAACTTTTCAGAAGAACAGCAGACTTTTGCAATTATTATATTTCAGGTAAAATTCTGAATTTCTGAAGGTAGGAGAAGCTTTGCTAATGTCTTTACTGAAGCCAGATTTTTAATCCTCTTATGCTACCTTTCTTGTATGATAAAATAATCAAACAATCTCTTGAAAATGTTACTGTTCCAGTATGTATTTCTGGCTTGAGCTGTTAAGGGAGCTACTTGCTTTTTGAAGCAAGGGGGAAAGATAAACTTGAGCAGCTGTTTTCGCTGTGGTGCTAGTCAGTACACAGAATACAGGACCGTGCTCTATTGTAACCCAAGAATCCTTTCCAAGCCTTGCGTGATAAAAGCAGCAAATCAAGACACAGACTCATCAAGCCTGCAGCATTGAACTTCAGCCTGTGACTTGAACCCTAAGTATGCTTCTATCTGTTCACCGCATCGTCCAGCAGATCTGTAGCCAGCTGTAATCCAGTGACCATCTACCTCTGGTGGATTTGATTCCATGGGGGAGGTCTAGCAGCATCCCTTTGTCATACTCAGGAAAACATACTGCTTAACAGTGTGTTGTGCTCAGATAAACTCATTAAGTGGCAGAGTCCTTGGCTTCATTGCAGGGTTTTTCCATCATGCCTCTTGCTTGCCAAGTAACGTTATGTGTCAGATGTGTCCTTTCATCTTGAAATGGGTTGAGGTACTATGTTGCATGTCAGAAAAGAGGAATCATAAGAACATTTTTGATGAAATGCTCTTCTTTTTGTTTAGTTCTTTTGCTTCCTTAGCATCAGTGCTTCTAAGGCTAAATGACAGGAATTTGTCAAGGGCTCCTGATGTATATCTAGAATGTATAGAATAAGATCAGTCTTGGTTTATCAGACTATCTCCAAAATAGCTTTTTAATCCACTTTGCAAGCTACAACATACTGAAATTACAAGGCACTGTGGGAAGGGATACTGAATCTGAAGTTAACTGCTGTTGTTTCAAAAGCAGTCACTCTCAGAACAATCGAGTAACCTATAGAAACCCCAGGGAAACTGGTGTTTACGTAGCTCTTACGTCTGATTCCTTAACAATGTTCTGTGTTTCTTATGGATATCCATAAATAAAAAGAAATTGGTTCTTTTCTCATAGTCGTTTTATTTGCTTTTTGTATGAAGAGAAAAGGACCTCTGACTTTTGAGAGCCTTTTTTTTTTTGGTCTTATTTGTCATTGTTTCTTATATTAAATTCAATTTTGTGACCTCTAACAGGTATCCACTGTCCTCACTTAAGTATCTGAGCAGTTATTTATGTCTTGGCTTAATCACACTGAACTAAATTAATTTCTGTTAAAATTAATAGAACTAACAGGGAGATGAATTGGGCCTACTTCTTTCATCTGATCCCCTCTCCCTCTCTCATTTCTTCAACTGTCATCTATGGTCTGTTTATATTCAGCAACTACAATAGAGTCATATCTTCATTGTTTAACCTGTTCTCAGCTCTCTCAGGACTGTAAAAGGAAAAAGATCACACTGGTATGGCAGCATTATTGAAATGGAATGAACAGAGGAGCTTGGTTTTATGCCTCTTCCAGTATTCCTTCTTTATCTTGTTTAAAATATAGATTAACTACTTTCAGGGCAATCCCAGGAGGAGGCTTCTGGCAGAGGGAGGGGAAGAGCAGTGGGAGGTGGGAGAAGGTGTGATAGTGCCTTTCCCAGCACAGCTCTCTCCAGGGCTTCTGACCCCCCTCCTCTGAGACACACAGCTAGAGCCCTGACTCTCATGAATGACATAGAGGCTGTCATTCCCCTTCTTGATTTAGCCAGAAGCCAAGTTTACCATTGTCTCCCAGTTGTGCCAATGAAAGCATTTGTGGGTCTTCTTGGTGGAGGGCATCAGTGAAATAATATGGTTTAAAAATTCTGTACTTAAGAAAAAGGAACTTTTAAATCAAAATTGTGAAATGAATATAATATTAATTAATATAAAAGCACAGCCCACAAACCCTGTAGTAGGGTAGCTGAAGTACTGGCAAACCTTGGCAGGACAGGCAAAAGTGATGGCGCCACAGGATTATTTTTTAATCAAAACCTATGTTTCATTTTAAAACAAAGCCATCAGTAGTAGCGTGTCTGAGGGGGCGCATGCTTAGATCTTTTCAATATATGAAAGGGATCAAACTTTTGGGAAACTAGCACATGCACAGTAACTAAAACCTTATTTAATATGGATATGAATGCTGTCCACGCCTTAATTTCATGAGGAAACTGTATAATGGACTTACAGCCACAATGTAAGTGCATTACTGGACTAATTCTCGAAATGACACAATACATTTTCCTCCTTCCCAACTTGTTTATCACTGAAGAGATGGGATCAACTAAAAAAAAAAAAAAAAACCAAACACGGAAGAGGTAATTATGGTTTAACAATGTCTTTTGTGTTAGGTTTATTTTCCTCCCTCAGGAAAGCTCAATAGCTAAAACATAAACTCTTCACCTGCACAGGAAAGATTTCAACTTTGAAGTGATTCTTCGTTACATGATGCTGGTCAAATTTCTTTTAGCACTGTGCTTACTGTGCTGTGCATAACACCGCAGTATTTTCAATGCTCTAGTGATCAAAAAAAAAGAAATACAATGTAAGTATTGTTGTTTCCGTAAGTAGTTATGAGCTTCTGAAAATTCCAAAGGAAGTGGGAATTTCCCTTAAGGAAAGCGTATGTTTTCTGGTACTTCCAAAAGCTCCTGCCAGAAGGCAGTTGTGTCAGGACTGATGGCTCAGGTCACCTTTATCCGAGCCTTCACCAGAGGCAAGACTAGAATGCGGCTGATAGCTCATCAAGATTCTGAGTCATGCTGTCTGAGAAGACAGATACGACAGGATTTCAGTGTAGAAGGGCTTTTTAGATGATTCAGTTAGGCTAGACCAAACTCATCTGCAGCCACTTACATCAATTTCCATCCCTAATCGGCTAAGCTAAGCCAGGAAGTCTAGTTTGAATGTGAACTTCAGCGATCAGGCAACTTTTTGGATTTACTCAGTGCCTCAGTTTAAAATCTTACCTTTAATCAATGTGTCTGACATAGGAAGATTAGAGAGAAGTAAGCTAAGGCATGAAATTACAGCACTCTAGCTACTGTGCCCTAGTCCCTTCTGAACTAGCACTTGTATTAAGTGCAAGTGTATCCTACTTTCAAAGTGGACTAACTAGTGAGCTTTGATGGCATTCCCTAGTCCACTTGGCAGTGGTTACCTTGTGCAGCTGAGACCCAAGTTAATCTATTGAAATTTGCTCATATCCCATGTGCGAGATTCATTTCTATTTTTCCATGGTTAACACAAAGTGGGCAGAAATGTCAGCAAGCCTGACCTGGAGCATCTCCTCTAAAACTGGTGCTTGTACAGAGAAAGTGTGTAAATGAATTGGGCGCTATGGAATTCAGGTATCTAAAAGGGACTTTCCTACCATCCCTTGTGCAAGTTCTCCCAGTATTTTCTTGTTTAGGAAACAATATTTTAACAGATACTTTTTAAAAAGTAAAATAATTGGAATTTGATCTAGAGTAATGAAAATGGATCTGCTTATACAGTGCGGAGGCCTTGAGTGTTTCTATTTGCAGATAGCAATGTGGTTTTCTTCTTATGTAAGCATTTAGAAATGCAAAATCAGAACACGCTGGTGAAGCCATTCTTTCTTTGGCCCAACACTGAGAAAAATAACTCTGATGCACTCCACAGAATTAACAAAACCACATTTAGAAGGAAAAAAAACCCCTGACAATCTATTTCTAGCCAAAATTAACTGAGTAACAGTTACTCTCCTTACCTGGCCTAAACATAGATTTTCCACCTACTTTCTTATAACTGGGCTGACTCATAAATGGTCAGGACCAGACAGCATGCTCTGTAAAATGATGACAAATAGGAACCTAAAAGACAGCATCTAACAGACCGTCTAACAAACCCCCTTCAAATTCAGCAGATAAAAATGTGTGAGCTAAATGAAAATCTGAAGGAACACCTTCCCTCACCCCAGGCAATTTAAAATACATGTGGAATAGTGAACAAACAGTGTACATGTACCTCTGGTCATATATTTTTTCTGACACTCATGTCTGTAGTTCACTCCTGGCTCATACTCAAGCAAATATAGGAACACAATTAGTTCTAAGAACAAATATCAGGGACTCATATTTGAGTTATGCTTTAAAAGGCACTGAAACAAAAGCGTGAAGTGTTAAACCACATCTGAGGTATTGGTCTAGGCTCTGCTACCGTTTAAGCAGACTTCCTCGTTATACATTATGGTACTAAATATTTCACTAATGAGGTGCATAAAAATATCTTCCAGCCTGAAATGGATAATCTCAGTGTAGGTGAGGGAAGAATTTGTCCTGTTGTGCTTTCTCCTTTCATTAGTTTGTTGCTCTTTAGGTTTTGTGTTTTAGGCTTCTTTGAAGAATTGTCTCTATTTATTCTCTGGGGGCACACAGAACCAAGGGATGAAACAGGTTCCTCTGTTTTATAAACTGGAGTGGCAAGGATCCTGCTGCCTAAATGTCTGTGCTGGAAGGGACAGGGAGTGCTTCCCCTGTGCAGCCAGATACCTAGCTGCTCCTCAGTAAACGGCCAACGAAATAAATAAATGGTGACTATTTTGAGGTGAGAGCAGAGGAGAGGGAGGGGTTATATCTCCTTGCAGGAGCAATCTACTACTTCCACTTTCTTCACTGCAGCAGCAGCGGGGCGTTAAGATCTCAGCTCATGAGTTTTGTCCACACATATGAGTTAATTTATCTTCTTTTTTAGGGTGTCAAGATCCAATCTTCCCTACATGCTGAGAAGCCCTGGGACAGCCCAGTGTCAGCAATGCTGGTTTCTAAGAATTCTGCACACTTATATACTTACTGCTCAGATGATATCTTTGTTGTTTTTTCAGTCATGTCAGCCTCTTATATTTTAAACACAAAGCAGTACAAGGATTAATGCAAGTGGAATGCGCATACAGGAATATGGCCTGTTTGTTACAGGAAACTATTGTCACGCGTTACTGACAATCTGACATAGGCTCGATTGTCTGAATTGCAGCGTAAAACGGGAAACTTACCTTTGAGGAAATATAAACCATTTATCGATGGCTAATCTCCAGATTGTTTTCTTAACGTCAGTAAGAAACAATAATTCAGTGACAGAGAGAAGTTGTTTTTTTGCCATAGGTGCTCTACCTGGGTCACCAGCAATATCAGGTGTATTTTCTTCAGAAAATAATTTTTTTTTTTTTTCTTTTTTTGCAATGCTAGGCCAGAGGAATAGCACAAAAAAAAAAAAAAACCACATTCTGGTCTCAGTGAATTTCATGGCACAATGAGGTTGATTTCAACTGGTACTGAAATAGGTTTAAAAAGTGAAAAATCACTTTAGTTTCCCCCTCTCTCCTTTTTGGAAGTTTCTAGACCACGTTTGGCCCATTCCTGGGCTGTGAAAGAAAGTGAAAGCTCAACCTGTTACCCAACTGCTTATAAAGCAGTTCACCAGTACTGGTCAGAAGCAACCCACATACTCGTTTTCTGAAGAGAAATTAATCTTATTTGTGTGGAGGAAGTGATTAGCACCTTTGCTAAACAAATTGCAATCCTCAGAGACCAGACAATTCCAACATCTGAAAAAAAGTAACATGAATGTTTCCAATCATCAGAGTTTTCAGTGGTATCAATCAAGCAGCATACCTAAGAAATCAGGAAAATATCTTTATCCAAGCAACTTTTTCCTGTTTCTGTTCTGGTTCAGATTTTCCCCTGATTCAACTCCAGAATAATCACCTTATGGCAATTGTTAGGAAGGTTGGAAGAGTTAAACCAGAGTGAGTGAATATGGCCCTTTTGTTTGTGCTATCTGTACTTTTTGTACTCTAAAGTCCAGGGTGACACTTGATATTGTACTTAGTCAAAGCCTTTCAAGCAGTGCTCTCTGTATCAGATTAATGATGCTCTGGGTTACACAGGCAGCAAACCAACCAAATCAATACACATATAATAGTTCAGGTGGTTTTTTGTCAAAAGAATGAAGAACTTGCTGTGACAACACCACCGGAAAGATAGAAATATGTGGGCAGATGGCAGTAGGGCCTCGTTTGGACAAGTGAACAGCCTGAACTAGTGTCATCTCACATGGCATATGACCTGAGAGAATTTGGCTCTGAGTTCTTTCCTCCCTTTTGCATGGCCCTTTGTTCATTGTCTTTAAGCAGTGACTGATGTTTGAAATCCATATGCTACTGCTGCTTACAGAGCTCTAGCACCAGAGGAAAGCAACCTGAGCTTTAGAGGCACTTCAAAAGCAAAAGGACATAATATCTATCTTGGGACAGACATCTGGGCTGGTCTTTTTGTAAAGTTTTGCCCCTGAGAACATGGCAGTTGCTTAATTTTGAGCAGCCACTACCTTACCTTTATTTTGAGGGATCACTCAGCTCAGCTGGGATCTCTGCACTTCCATCAGGGGAGTGAGCCACCTCGATACCTAAATACAAATTGCTGTGTGAAATACTTTTAAAAAATCCTGATGGTAGGAGAAAAAAAGAGATAAAACTGCCCATTTTTATGTGAAATGTTTGGGTCAGAACAGGAGGAAGGACTCTGTTGGTAGCCTGAGGAGTTTGCCTCTGCAGAGTCAGACTATAAGCCTTTCAGAGAAATTCCAATGAGATTATTTTCACAAATGCTAAATGGTCATTTCTGTTTCATTTCTTTTTTTTTTTTTGTACTAGGTTATCTAGTTTTATCATGCAGGAAGATGAAAAGACAAAGACATACAAGCACCATGAAAGAAAGCTTGGAAAAGATACAAGTGCAGGAAATCTGGGGAAAGACTACCAAGTAAGTGACCTTGGGGTGGCTGAGCTGACTGGGTCTGAGATTACAGGGTTAAATCGAGCGAGTTACTTGCACTCGCCACTGAGGAAAGGCAGATACACAAGTAGAATTTTACTTCTCTGCTTCTTGTCTCCCTGTAACTGGAAGACAGCTAATAGCAGGAATGCCGTTGCCTCAGGTCTCTACCAGAGGAGATGATAGCTCAAGGCAGGGCATGCCTGAGGACAGGTGTTGGCTTCCTCTTCTGTAGTACCTTCCCTGGTTTGTTACACAGCCTGACAAACAGAACAATGCTTCCATGATGTTTATATGTTTTATAATACATGAGCAAGAGAATCAAGGCCAAGTGCCAAGACAGTTAACTAATTCTGCTTCCCTGAATTACCCATAAGGTTTAAGTTATGTATGGCAATTATCTCCTTTAAACTATTAGGTGTGCAGAAAGTGGTTACTACCTGCTGTCCTTCTACCTGCGCCGCGGCAGGGGCAGCGAACCTGGCTGCGTGTTTGCTGGGGCCGTGACACCTGACCGCTGTCGGAGCCGCGAGGAGCCGTGCCGGTGGCCCACGGTGCCGGGCTGCACGCACGCAGCTGCCAGCACCTCACTGCCTGAGGAGCTCCCATTCCAGGAGATGAGGCAGCACAGGGTAAGGCGCCTGTGTGCCATCATCATGACTGTTATATGGAGGACGAGGAAATACAGAGAGCGATGAAGTGGCAGCCCCAAGGTCGCCCTGAGGAGCCGGAGTCGCTGTAAGGAGCTGAATCCCCCGCTGAACCTATATCTCCATCCCAAGACCTACCCGCAGAGCTCCGTGTTAAATCACACAATTTTTACAGTTTTATTTCCTCATGCTGCTAAAACAATGCCAGTCCCTGGCCATGCTCGCTCCATGTTACTTCAAAGGCTCTGGCAACTGGAACAAATGAGGAAAAACACAATCAAAGGGCAAAACATGCTACTCCTTGCTTGGACTTCTAGTCTTTTTCTTTCTGCTGAAGATGCCTGGTTGTTTTTTAATTATCTTTATCTGATTAGTCTACACCAGACCTATCGTATGATAATGAACCTACACTTAAACCTGAGAGTCTGAAGCTGCTGTGTGACTCTGTGGGGTGATACAGTACCCCCCAATCTGCTCGCAGGACATGTTTGCCTCTGTACCGAAGCTGGTAGACTTAAGTGGTTCTAGTGTTTTGTGCTAATGAATTACCAGATGTCCTGCAATGGGTCGCACGGCCCTGACAGAGCTCCCTAAGCCATGTGTGCCGGCTTCACTGCATGGAGCCAATGTGCTTGAACCTACTTTGGGCTGCACGATTTGCTTCAGTGGTTCTTTCCTGGGCTTCCTGGTGTGCTTTGAGATACAGCTGTGTGTCAGTTTACAGGATAAAGATGATGTATCTGAATCATCTTTAATAGCTAGACCACCGTCCATCTCAGCAATCCATAGTGAGTAGGCAAAACCAGAGGACAGTGTAGAAGCAGGTGATGAATTTCGGCTCCTTCCCAGAGAGCCGAGCAGAGAGAAGGGGATGTTCTCCAGATCACAGCTTTCCCTGCTTGGTCTGGGAGCCATGGCAAAGTAGGGTGGTAGGAATCCCGCTCAAAGCTTATAAAGCTGGGGTCCCTGGGGAGAGATGTTGCTATAAAAATGCCCACTCAGCCTACTAGAAAAATAAAATAGTTAATGGTGAAATATTAGGATGTTTTTACAATTGCATTTAAAACCCTAGGGGAGCCTGTAATGGGCTAAATGGACTACTTAGAGAAAAGCCCTCATGTTTTCCTCTTTTTTGTGTGTGTTTTAATTTACTGTGCTTAGCTGCCATTATCCATAACCCAAAACTTACGACTCTGTTACAACAGGAGAAAAGAACACTTTATTGTCTGCTGTTGGCAGATCACCCAAAGTCCCCTCCCAACTTAACAAGCGTTAAGCTTCAATAAGACACAAGACACTTCAGAAAAAAAACATCGCCACAAGGCTAATGATGACAACAGCTGCCAGCAAACTTTCCATTGCAAGCAAGTAAAGACTTGAAACAAATTTTAGCTCAAGTTTTGTTTTAGTAGCATCAGTGACATGTCTGTGCCGGCAAAGGCTCAAATTGCATTCCTTAACACTAGGACTGTAGACCTATCTCCTGGAGTCATTACATTGCAACAGCCTGGTAGTCATGAGTAGAGTTGTGAAGTCTTTAATGAATCTGACATTTGTCTTCTTTGAAGAGCTATTTATGCCCTAAAAGGCCAGTGAGACAAGTCACTGGAGTTTCATACAGATGAGAATTTCTGCATGCCAAAGAAAGTTGAAGTGCCTTTTATGTTTGGAGGAGGGCATGAGAAAGAGGTTGTAGGTCTCAGCAAAGCTGGAGAGTCAAGAACTTTGTAATTCTGTTTACTTTTCTGAGATGAATTTTCTTCTTAGCAAGCCATTTAAAGCCCAGTCTACATCAGTGACTTTACCTACATGAACAAGAGCTCTGTACAGTATGAGTACGTGTGGTCTGACCTCTAACCTTTCCCTTCATTTTTCCAATGTATAGTGCAGTGCCAATTTTACTCATACACCTCTTCCAACTGGGTGGGTCATGAAGTTGCTCAATATGAAGTCGCTCTATACAGAAAGCCTTGAAGATAATTAGATGAAAACAATCCCAAGCCCTTGGTAGCAGTACAATGTCTGAACAATATAACTGCAAGATGGTGCAACATAGATAGTTAAGTTCTGATTGGTAGGAAGAGGAGTTCACACTGTCTGTCTGCTGTTGATGCACTTTCCCTTCTTAGAACAAGTGTTGCCATTTTGCTCAGCATCTTCAAGAGCTACAAAGAAATAATGAACAAAAGCAGGCTGGAAAGCCCTTCTGACACCCTGACTGTCTTTTCTGTCTTATGAAAAGTGTGATCTTAGAATAGGGACTGTCATGCAGAGGTGGAATTAGCCATTGGGTAAAAATGGAACTTATTTAACAAATCTGCTCCCTGTGCCACAGTCAGGAAGATTTACATGTCAGTGTTCTGCCTGAAGTACATTTTTGCTATGTGTAACCAAAGACAAGAGGCAGAGATTGCATTTGTGCTAAGAAGAATCAGGAAATTCTGGGCCAGATAGGCTGCATCTCCCTTACTTAGTGGAGCACAAGCCAGAAAGCTGTCTGAAACTAAATGTACTTTCTCATCTGCATGTCTACAGTTCTGGCCCTAAAGTACAGTTCAGCAGCCTACACATCCTATAGTGTCTTGCCGCAGACACCAGCCTTTTTAGAAGACTCCTAGGCTGACTTGTCTGCCTTGTACTGACCATGTAATTTCGCTGCATGATGATAAAAGCAGATAGTTTGACATGAGTTAACGTAGCCTGTAGGTTGGCACATGCTTGAATCTGGGCTAAAGAATAGTGTGGCTCCAAATCTCTGCTTGTTTGAAGCTCCTGCGTTTTGGGTGTTAGCATTGAAATTATTTGGACATGAAACTAATTTGAGCTTAAGCATATGCTGGGACCCAAGCTTGAAACGCAGTCTAGAAGAAGTCATGGTGGTATCCATACCCATGCAGACTAGAGTGCAAAGTCCTATTACTGAATCCGCATAGGGGCATCATGATGTGACCTTCTGCTTTTGTTCATTTATGGTGTCACCAGTAAAATACTGGGATAATATAGCTTGGCCTTTATACCCTATGCTGAATTTGTATTACATGAGGTTAGAAAAACAGCTTTTAAAGAAAACTTAAACCAAGAATGTTTGTTATTAAGTCACTAAGTGATCATAAACACCAAGCCCTGTGTTACTATTTTTGGAGTTATTTTTCAGACCATAAACATACTATACGTTTGCAGCTGGCTAGAAAATAGAACAATATTTAAGTAATTGGCAGATCCACCAACTAAAGCATACACTTACCCTACAAAAATACAGATCTTCTAAGGGGCTTCTACAGAGATGTTTTGTATTCGTGGTCTTATTTTCAGCATAAAAAGAATAGTACAGGCAAAAGGAATGTGTTGTTAAGGAGCTTTCACCGAATAAAGTAGAAAAAGTGCTGCCTATAAAATGTAAAGAAGAATATTGGATTTGAGAATTTCTGCTGAGTATTTCGTATCGAAAACCTGATAATAAAGCTGCAAAGAATCCTCATCTGTATTTCATGGATGTAGTCCTGGTTACTTATACACAAAACATTTGCCTGTCTTGATTATTTAGGATATATTTCTTAAATTCATTTATTTCAGAACAGAACAAGACCAAATTCCTATGTTTTTACTTCAAGGCAAAACTCCCACATTTGGCCTAAATGAAACTGACTTGGCTTGATTCATCTTTTATTTATTTTCTATGGGACATATTGTGGTATTAATTTAGGCAGGAAAATTGTTCTCATTGTTTTCACTGGTGAGTCCTGCTTTAAACATGGATCCATATTACACTATCCTAATGATGAACTTGGTGCAAATAATCAGATCTGAAGGAAGAGACAACCTGATTTTGGAAATCTGTTACTTTTTATGCATGCTCGACTTTAAAAAAAGAGCAAAGAGACAAAGTTCTGTTTGAATTCTGCCACGCAAAAGCAGCGGTCTTTCCTGTTCTCTGAGAAGAGATCTTCATTTTGGGGGAAAAAGAGAAAAAAAAAAAAAGGAAAAAAAAACCACCCTGAATTGCATCCTCCCACAAGGACATTTAATTTAATAAAGCAGCCTCCTTGGGATTGCTCCACTGTTGCTTAAGTGCCTCGGGGGGAGGATTCTTCCTTATGAGGGGGAGGATCTTGGCCAGGCATGAGGGAGACGCTGAGGCTGGGTGTTAGGGAGTGGATTTGTCCCTGAGGGCAACGTTCTCCTTTCCAAACAGCTGTATGGATTTCTAATGCAAATTCTGTCTTCATTATGTGTGTAAGAGGATTCATTTTTAGGTAGGTCAACCATTTAATTCTCCTTTCTGAATTTCCCTGGCTAGCCTACTTGGCCTGGCAGTTTGCAGAACTGCCTACCCTATGTCCTGGTATATACCTGCCACTGGCTCCATCCTTGCCCCCAGGCAATGGGATGTAGGATGATAACAGTGTAAAAGAATCGTTGGCAAGTTATACAAGGGTAGTCTCAATTTTGACTTTGATGTGCCACTGTTGGTAATCCCAGGAAGAACAAGTCAGCCCTTCTGCCATTCGTCGTGGACCAATGGAGTCCCTTGCCCTGTCTGTAGCCAGGGTTTGGAGTTTAGTCAGCTGCTACTCCAGCACCAGTCACTCGCCAGCTCCCCAGGCCAGAGCTGCTCCTCCTTGTCACATCGCGTTGGCAATTTCTTGTTTCAGCGCCAGTTTACAAGGTAGAAGCAATAGATCAGATCTATTGTATGCTCCTAAAGAAGTGAAAGGGAACTTGCTCTGTCAGCCTCAACATGAGCAAGACTGTAATGAAGCCCCTCCCAGCCTTTACAGTAATGGAAAAGTCTTTCAAAATGTGAAATATGCCTGCTTTTGAGAAGCTCAATGTTTACCTGTTCTACATTGCCTTCAACCCAGCAATGGATGCTGTCCAGGAAATGGCAAAGCAGAATCTAGAGTTTTACATATACAAATAATACACTCTTTTATCTAGGAGGAATATTCTATGGATATAAAATAAGATGTTACTTGTTACTAAAACATTTCAGGCCAAACAAGCTAAGAATGGAGTCAGGAATGAGCAGGTTTGCAATGAACTTGCGTGGAAGAAAACCCTTGCTAGGTGGTCGGCACTCTTGTGCAGCACATTGGAGGATGAATAGATACTTTCCTGACTTTGGGGAATATTGCAAACGATCAGTCCTCTGCTGTTTCTCTTTTTTTTCCTCCCTCTTTTTGGTTTCCTTTTTTTTTCCTCTTTTTTCTTTTTTTTTTTTTTCTCTTTTTTTTTTTCCCCTCCTTTTTGTCTCTTTTTTTTTTTCTCTTTTTTTTTTCTCTTTTTTTTTTTCTCTTTTTTTTTGGGGGGGGGGGCGGGGTGCTTGGAAGACTGTATGAATGTGTGATTTTGTTAGTTTGATCTTCTTTGTGCTCCCATGGCAATCTCTCTGGTTTGTCCTGCCTATTTGATTGAGTTTTCAGGAGGAGGTGCCAAGAAGGAGAAGCCACAGAGCTATGGGGGAAAGGACATTAAAACGCTCTTACGTCCAACAGCAGGATTGCATTTGGCAGCACATTAAGACGAACTTTATTCCATTAAATATTTTTGGCCAAAAATCAGAATCGCTAAGTACGTTGCATATTGAACTCCTTCCCAAAAGCATAACCAGAAAGGAGGGGAGATACTGTGCGGTTCAGAAAAACTCGATGGCATCGTGTTTTGATGCCTAGTGACGGAGATCGATACCTGCTTCCCGAGAAACGCGGGAGGTGGCGGGTGCTGGTGCCGGGTCACGCCACGCCGACGTCGCGGGCAGAAGCGGATCCGACCGCCAGGGGGCGCTGAAAGCACAGCCGAGCCGCCACGGTGCCTCGACCGCCGGGCTGCGAGCGCCCCCTCGTGGCGCCCGGCCCCCCCGCCCGCCCAGCCGCCCGCGCCGGGCGGGAACCGGCGCCCTCGGGGAGGACTCCCGGCGCGGCTGGCGTCCCGGCACCGCGGGCTGTGCCGGCTGGTGTTCGTCCTGCGCAACGTACGCGGCGGTTTGAGGTGTTCCTCCAGTGTGTCTGGAGGAAACGTTACCGTCCGGTTAGTATTCTGACTCTCTTCTCGCGCTCCTCCCGAAGCACCCCACCCTAGGTGCGCTTCTGGCTGGTCTCGTGGTGGTTTTGACAGCGTTTAAATTTGTCGTCAAGAATCATCGGTTGCAAGTGAAATGTGTCAGTAAAAAGAGGTGGGCTGCCAGAAAATAAACGTCTTCAATATCCCTTTCGGAGTGATAGCTTGCACGCTTACAAGCCTCCAACAGAAGTTCTGCAAACATTAATGAGTTGATGTTGTTATTACGGCTATTGCAATCATACTTTATTTGCTTCCCTTTATCCTCTAACAGCGAAGCAAACAGAAGGGAACGACTGTAGACAGTCACTTTCAAGGATTCATTTCGAGCAGCAAATCCTCAGTTCCTTCTGCTTTGCTGCTGAGCTTGCAAATACTTACTGGCAATCTCTGTTGTTCATCACAGGGGGAAAATTTTAAAGCAAATGAACATCAAAGAAGTAGCGAGAGGAGAAGGATTGGCAGTTTCCACATTAGACTATCCTATGTAAAAAAAAAAAAAAAAAAAAAAAAAGTTGTTTTATCTCTGAATGGATGGGACTTACTCATCTCTCCACAGCTGCCTGCTTTACACAGTCCTCCAGCTTGCCTGAGCATGCATGTTTTCTAAGTGGGAAATGTCCTGTCCTGTTATGTCAGCTCCTTTTCTCCTGAAAAAGAAGAGCGAACAGCAACACTCCTCTCTTGCAGAACTACAGTTTTCTGAGGGATGATTTTCTACATTTAGCTGCTTCATTGCACACTGAACACTTGCCATTTCTAATAGAGTGAAAATCTTCCTAGTAGTTGAAACAGGTTAATTGCAATTAATTAATACAACGAATGCTAACAGGCATTGCCTATTAAGTTGTTATTTTGCACAGCAACCTGTTGGTCTTATGATGTTGTTCCCCCATCCATGCCAGTTCTCTATTCCTCCCATGGATCACAATCATTTACCCACAAGTAATAGGCAAATATGGGCGTTGTCGTGTTTTCGGGTGTTTTTTTCCCCTCCATCAGAGTGATTCTTCTCAGGCCCCAGCTTAGGAGAAGACAGTGACAAACACTGCCTTTCTGCTAGCTCCAGTGGAATGAGTTCTCAAAGTTAAATGCACGCTGGAGATTTGGGGGTTTAAGCACTTTTATACAGTGAGGTCTCCATTGAAGTATTTTGCTGAGTCAAGGCCTGGGACACATGTGGACCTGGACTCGCATGTAAGGCAAGGACACCCAGTAGAGTAGAACCATGACTAAGAATTCATTCCCTCGAAGACACTTGGAATGGATACTTGTGCCTGCAGTAAAGATTGTCTGATGCTTCCCAGTGAGAAAATGGGGGCAGAATAAGTGGGAACAGATGTGGGGATGGAGAGAGGAGCCCGGGAGAACAAGAACAGCAGAGTTTTCCAAACAGAAAATACATTTTTCTTCTGTGATTGAACTGTGCTTTCCCAACTTTCATCTTTCATTTGCTGTCTAACAAATAGCTTTGAAATGTAGTCAGTAAAGATCCGTCTCATCTCCCTCCCATGGCTGGGCGTAGACAATAGTCTTCTACTGTGTCACCAAATGCTCAAGCAGATTAGGACAATCGTAGGCTGTTCTGTGGATCTGAGTTTTTGGGACTTGATGACTACTCATGAAGTTTTCCAGTACTCCCTCCCTCATTTTTTTTCTTTAATGGAATTGCATGTAAAAACTACATTATTTAGCTTGCAAGTCAAGCACTACAAAGTAGTGGAATATCAGAAATAAGTTGTCTGTGTTACATTAATTTGTCCCTTCCTTCTGTGTCCATGACATTTACATGATTTTTTCCCACAGGGTCCTTAACTGTATAGGATGGGCTGTATTCTCAGAACAAATGAAGTTTCTGTCAGTTCCATCTCTGGGAAAACAGAGAATGGACTCAAAGCTACAGTCTGAGCCACTGAAAGGTTGCAGTTTGCTATAGTACTTCTGTTAAGCTACAAGAGAAATTAATATTTGCTAGAAGCAAAAGCAATCAAATACCTACTGTTTTTCATCTTCCTTCTCTTTTTGAAATCTATAAAACAATGTGGTTTTGCTTATGCTTTTTGAACCAGGCAGGTGGTGAATTCCCAAGTGGATTGTGTGTTGCTTGAACCCTCTGCTGTTTGATTTGGCCAGTAATTAAAATCTCAGGTAAATTACATGGAAAATTTGTGCTGACTGATTCCTCTCAAGGCTTGGGCAGTCCAGGTGGATCAAGCAGGGGAGAAGAGGTAGGGGATTCCAGTCGGATGAGAACCATCAAAGCCTATGGAGGTTGGCACTGGTGCTTGCTGGTTCTTTGCAGACAGCACATGAAAAGCAGAGCCCTTCAGGTGCTAACTTCCAACTACTGGTTTCAAAACCTCAATGGGAACTATATGAGAGGTTTAATTTTTATTCATGACCTTTCTGGGCCAGCGGGGCCAAGTAGGTTTAAGTAAGTGTTATTTAAAAGATCCCAACCGGTCTTCCCTGTTGGAGATACCAGAAGACGTGGTTATCTCAGAAAGGATCAAACGCCATAGCAGACGTTCTTTAGGGGTTCCTGAATGGAGACCCAAGTTCGACCTGAGATTCCTTGGAGAGAAGATTTGCATACCTAAATGCAAATGCTTCTCATACTCAGGAAGACAGTCTGGCTTTGGGATCCTGGGTTTCAAACTTGTTGTGGCAGACTTTCCTTAACTCATTTGATTCCTTCTTCTAAAAGAAAGCTGGATGGAAAAATGTTGTCAACAGAGTTGAGCTGAGACTGGAGCTTTTTTTTTTTCTGCTGGGCTACTTCTGCATCCCTGTGTAAGCTAATTCTGACTTAAGGATTTGTCTTGAGGACATTTCAGATATATCCCTAGCTCCCAGCCAGATGCCATGAGCCAGCAGTCCAAGAAGAAACGGTCTCCCTAGGAGAAAATGAAGAGAGGGTTGTGAAGGATAATTGGTTTTACTGGCTGAGGTAAACCATAGTTGCAATATGCATGACCTCTAGTGCTTTTTCTGGGGAACATAGCCAAAATCTCTTAGTTTCAGTTAATTGTGGAAACTCTTGTGGCGAAGAGATATTCTTACAGGTTTGCTAATCCTTCCCTATTGTAAAAGTTTTTCTCATCAGATTAAATACATCTTTAAATTAATCAGATTAATTTTTAAAGCATACACCAAATTATTGTTTGAGTAGGCAAATGAGACTCTGATGTTGCTTTGTCTTGGAAAAGACATAAGTAAAGGCTGAAGCAGAAGATCTGTCCTCCTTTATTCTTTCTGACATTGCCCTAGAAACCTTGTTCTCCACTTACAGAAGGAGTTCACATAAAGCACAAGAGAGCCCCTGAAGAGTGCGGAATTAAGATTTATTTATTCAAGCCCTTATTTTTGCTGTTGTAGGTTATCCCAGGATATTCAGTGGATAGGAGGCTAGAAACTTGGTACAATGATGGTTGTCTCAGAGGTAGGCCTCGGTGTTCATGCAGGGAAAACAAAAGCTTTTAATATTGTGCATAAACCATCAACCCACTACTCCTCTCAGAGCATTGGTTTCCTGCTGCCAGTAAAGCAGATCAGCATCTTACAAAAAATGTCTGCTTAATCCAGAATTACCTGCGCTGAGTAACAGTTTCATAGATCTCCTCTCTCAACCTGCTTGTGCTGGATTCCTTTCCTCCACTATTACTACAGTTTTTCTTACTTATAAAAAGAACACACTCCTTGCCTATACACATCTCATATGCAAATCAGCATATGAGGGAAAACTTGGTCTTTAGAGAGGGAAAACTTGGTACGAGACAAAAGCAAGCGCACCCAAGACACTTGCACTTTTAACCTGCTTTCACACAGAAATGTATATCATCATCATGCTGCCTGTGTGCCTATCTTTCAGTTCTCCATAACTCTTGAATTTACTAATTTCAGTCTATTTGATGAAGGAAACTTAACTTTCATTTCTTCTGTGTTTAGTGAAAATCAGTAGCTGAGCAGAGTTGAGAGGCGTGACTTACTTTTCTGCTGGGGGAAAGGCTTCATTATGAGCAAAAACATTATTATTGGACATCAGAAAATCTGCATGGGAGAGAAAAGGAGCTGATAGATGCCTCAACCACAGGAAAAGTTTCAATCAGAGTTTGCGTCTTATTACACACAGGATAATTCAACCACAAGACACAAAGCCACAGGAAACTGGACTTCATTTTCTGTAGCTACTTGTTTTCTTGAATCAGAATGTTTGGGGTTTTCCTCTCTCTTCACTTCTAGAGAATTATTACTGCACTGTGATCCTGGGCTTTGAACTTACAGCATCTTTGTTTTTGAACTATAGCCCCCTTTCTATTAGTTTTTAATATCCTGTCAATGTGAAAGTTAATTGCATAAAATGTGGACAGAACGTCTGACTATTAAAAATGTATTATTTATGAAGTCAGTCTGGTGATTAACTGTAGAGTTTCACTATGTTTAAAAATAGTAAGTAAAAGTACATTTCTAAGGACTGATTTCATTTTCCAAACAATAACCTGTGTGCAACTTATTTATAGTAGATGCTATGGTTATGGTTACATCAAGATTTCACTATAGCTCTCAGCTTACAATTCCCTGAGAAAAAAATTACATTTTTGAGTTAAATTGTCTATATTGTTTAAAGCCCTGAGGATTAGCTTACTTTTGGGACGTTGTTATTGTTTGATAAATTATTTATTTGGTTATTATATTATTTATTTAGCAAGATCTGTTTTCCCTGTTGGTTTGCATATGGGAGGAAAAGTGTCATTTTGAAAACAGAAACAAGTGAGGTGAAATATTATTTGTATATGTTTCTTCATTTCAATGTCTGTGTTATTTCCTAAAAGAGGCAAGAAGGAAAGGGGTAAGACTTCTTTCCAAGCTTCTACCTGTGGGAATTACTCAATTTACTCTCTCTCTTTTCTTTTTTTAATTCCTTATAGCCATTAGGTTGGTGCATGGCACGCTTCTTTGTGTGGTAAATCCAATTCAGTCCAGTTCGAATCCCTATCCAGTTCAGTACTGCCATTAACACTTAAATAACAAGTTCCTAGTTGTCCCCGAAGGAAGCAATGCACTTAAATTAAGCTGTCCCCAGCCTAAAGAGTTACTGTGAAATAACAAATATTCCTTAATCAGGAAACGGCGGAGTGGAGAAGGTGAATCTTTGAAGCCTCATGAAGTTTTGGAATTAGCACCCGTATCAAAATCTAATTAATGCTTCCTTTCTAAATTCACTTTCCATCTAATTGGCCAAGCTTTGATTGGGAACTGGAAATGTAATCCAAAAATATTTCCTCTTACAAGACTACTCTAAACAAAGTGTTTGTAGCCTGTCATTATATTCCCTGTTCTGCGCTTTTCTCCTAAGGATTTTCAGCCTTAGTCACTGCATTGATATTGCTTCATCTGGGCAAATTTTCAGTCCCAACTAAATTGTAAACTGGACTTTATTTCAGGTCTACGTAACTCAGATAAACTAAATGGCGCCCTGTGCTCATTGTCGGAGCTACGTGCCCACGTGAAGGATTTAGACTGGTGGAATTAAGCTCCCTGCCCACTCTGCAGACAAAGCCACGGTTCAAGTCCCAGCTTCGGTGAACCATAAACCAGGGACAACCTTGTTTAACATATCACTGAATCTGATTGATATGTTAATATCATCCAAGTTCAAAGCAACACGTCCTGGCAAGATAAATGCTATTTTTTTCTTGTAATTTACCATTTCCTTCTTCCGTAAATCCAGCAGACCAAGTAACAATGGAGAGGGGGAAGGGGACTGGGTCGCGCCGATCATTTTAAAAACTAAGAATGCTTTGGCAAAGTCTCTCTAACCTGTTACTGTAAACATCAGCAGTCCTGTCACTGTCTCAGCCCATATAAATATGTTCGTGGCGCCCCACCTAAATCAGTGAAATATGTACATAGTTCAGACATACAAGTTAAATCCCAGGCAGCAACAATAAAGAGTAGGAACCCGAGGTCTTTTCCCAGGTTTTATCTTTTGCAGGCATCAGTGCTGAGAGCGTAGTCATGCAGTTACTAAATCCTTCTCAGCCCGAATCCTGCTTCCTCTGTTTGTGTGGCACTTCCTCCCGGTGCTGTGGCGGGGGCAGCAGAGCTGGGCCCGACACAATGGTCCCGGGACGAGGCTGTTGTCACCTGTCCTTCTTTTGTCACTCGCTTTCCAGACTGCTACACCTAAGCTTGAACAGGAAAGCCTGTGGACAACTGCTCCTTTTGGGGGGAAAAAAAAAAAAAAAAAAGATAAATCGCGTTTACTCGGTGTTGAAATCCAAAGTCCTGCTCCATGCAGTCAGGCCTGTGCTCTTTCTCCCATGGAAATCGAGCTTCTCCTCCAGAGTTTGTGTTGCTTGAGGCACAACCGGTGCTGCTGGAGAAACCCGGCCACCGGTCGCTGCTTATTGTACCAGCGGCTGTTTTAGAACTGCGGGAGAGAAGCACGCAAAATGAAGTCCTCCGTCACTTGAGAGGCACTGCTGGCGTCCTGAAGGGCTCGCGCACGTTTAAAGCCTCCTTCTGAACGGCGTGAGCAGTGCCAGGGGCGAGAACCAGGGGGAGAAACCAGTCCTCTTGACGGGGCTGGAAAACAGCTCTTACTCAGCCAGAAGATATTTTGCACTGATAGATTTCCAGCTGATTAGGTAACAGGAAAAGTTTAGTCAACGCTTCGACAGAGCACCCGCTTACGTTTTGCTGTAAGGCGTTAGTTGCAAACAATTTGAGGGCTCCACAGTGCAGCTCAAGTCTCTCACCGCTCAGGTTTCACCGGGATTTTTGGAACGTAAGGAGAGAGCATAGGCGATGGGGATGGTGGATTGACAGGCCTGAGTAAGTTGTAAAGCAGTGTGAGGTGCCGGACTCACTGGTATTTTGGACTATATTACGGGCTGGACTTAATCACACAGCAATACCTTCCCCAGTCCCACCTGTGGACACTTCTGCAGGTACATGAAGTGGCGACAGCCACTCCCAGACAGGGCTGCTCTGTTCTGTACCAGACTGTTCCCCAGCCAGGACTGGACCCATCATGAGAAGCTCTGTTAATTGGAGTGGGAGGTCACAAGGCTGTGGGATCGCTCTGCTAACAGCCGTACTTAGGAAGGAGTGCAGGTGTCCTGCAGCATCATCTGGCCAGGCTCCCTGGGGCACCGAGAGTCCTGCCATGCCACAGCTCCCACCCTGGCTCGGGCCAGTGCCTGCATGGGGGATCCCTGTTAGAAGGAGAGCGGTAGAGGAGGCAGGTTCCCTACAGCCCTTCAGCATCTCCTCTTGGCCTGAGCTGGCACCAGAGAAGCTGGGGAAAGGCTGCCTTTTGTGCTTGCTATGGGGATGCTGCTGAAGCACTGCTGACAGCTGAGCTAGTGGCATCTCCTGAGCCTTTATGGAGCCTTCTTCCAGACATGGAAATAGATAGGGGATTCAGATTTAGCAGCTGTGTCCCACGCTGAACCCAGAGTAGGCACCCACAGCACTGATCGATGCCTCATCTGCTTGCTCAGGAGAAGGAGGTTCATTGCAGGGGGACTGCCTGGCAGCGCTGTTGAGTGATCGTCCTTATTAATGCTCACATGATTGTTTGTGTTCCTTACAGTGGGAGGGGGCAGTTCCTTCTTGGAGACAAACATTGGCATTTTATTCTGCTTGGGGAGAATGTAAATAATTACAAATTTCCATCCTACCATCCAAGAAAGACAGCATCATTTTATACATTTGTTTTGTTGCATTATAGTTATAATCACTGTTCTGGAACATTACTGGAAAAGTTATTATTCTTTCTAAAATGGTAAGTCAGTTTAATGACTAAAAAGTTAGTAAGGGTCTTCTTGTTCTCATTATTCATTTATTATCCAATTACTTCACAAAATTGAATATGAAAATGTAAAATGTATTTTTATGGAATAACAAACACTACAATCAAGTTTTAAAGAGAGATTGTTTTTAAATTCCTGTGGAGGATATTAAAATTGAATTAAAAATACTAAAAATGGAATCTGAAAATGAACGACAGCATTAGAAGGGAATGAAAACAAAAAAAAAAAAGGAATGTAAACAAGTTAATAAAATTGTTGATAGTATATGGACAGGGAAACATTAACCCTTTCAGGACTGCAGTTGAAAATGTTCATTGTCCCCACCTTCCCAAGGAGCTGACCTGGCCCCCTGAGCTGTCTAACTCGCCTCTTGCTCACAATTACCCACATAAGGACTGCATGGCAGTCTGCAGAATTAAACTAGACCAGGTCTGGTTCTGATCCCACATGCCTGTAAAACTGAAGAAACTATTGTCATCAGTGGAGCTGCGCTGGTGAAGATCTGGTTTTAGTGCAAGTAATCATTACTTTGAAATTTAATGCACTTTACTTGCCTTTCTTTGACGCGTGCGGTAAATTTCTAGTTAAATGGATCCAATTCTATATACAGATGAAATTTTGTTGAGTTGCCAGTCTGTAAGAAATGAAATAAAATAAACATACTGATATTTCTATGATGAAGTGGAGTCAGTTCCTTTTTCCTGAGCGACTGGGAACCGAAGTCAAGGTCCTGCTCTGAGAAGCTTGATGTCTTTTACGTCTTGTACAACAAGACCGTGCCCTGTTGGGCTTCATCAGCCACTATATCTTTTGCAGTTGAGAGCTCTGTCATCTTGATAATCAAAGCATGAAAAGGCAATAAGAAACCTGGTATGGGAAGTGCAGTACTCAGTTTTAATAATCTGAAATCTCCCCTATGTATCTGAGCAAATCATTTGAGAAAACTCATTTGTTAAGACTGACATCTCCCTACTAGGAAATTTTTATAAAAAGGTGCAGTAATATTTTTTCCGTTGTCTGAAATTATTTGTTGAACTTCTTCATGAAATTGCCTGCTTAATAGGTAGTTTGCAAACAATGAATGATCCATATTTGATAGTGAAACTCTGCCTGCAGTCAATGTCGTTAATTATGTAGATTAGGTTGGTAGAAGGGATACAAAAACCACAAAAGAAAGCATGGCTTTTGAACTGTGAGTTTTAGCTGACAGCCCATGCACCTTGTTTGCCAGCAGCATGTTCAAATTTAATACTCGTTTTTCACGGTATTCAGAAAAGGAGAAAAAAGAAGGCAGTATTGTTAGAAATTAAGTGCAACATATAGGTATGAAAATATTTGAAATGAAATTTGACTTTGGATTCAAATATGAGCATTTTTCCTAGCCCATTCTCGTGATAGGATTTCTAAGACTTCACAAACCAGTTCAATTTAAGGGAGTTAAACTCACTGATGAGTCTATTCATGGTCTTACATTCTTTAAATATTTGCATTGAATATTTCTGCATATGATTATGTTTTTTAAATCTTTTAATATTAATGGAAACACATAGTCACAAAGGAGAGTACTCAGGTTTGCACGTGTATAAGTTTGCAAGTCCTTTTTATTCCAAATGCATTGCTTTTACAATTAAAATGCTTTTACTAACATTTTGTTTTCTCTCGAATATTACGTGAACAAATGCAAAACTGCTTCTAAGTGAAATTTTCATGCGATTAAGTCTGTGTCTGGCTATAAGCTGCTTTGCTGTACATAACATATGATAATTCTTTATTGATTCATGCTCTGGTGGCAGCAGAGTAATTGTATGTCAAAAAATATGGCCCTATCTTCTGCAGAGGCCAGCAGCGCTGTAACATTGTCCACGTGAACAAAAAATTTCCATTGGCACACTGGTATTTCATTCTCTCAGCATATGGGCATATAAACTTAGACATTTCCTCATAGAACAAGAGATAAAAAGTCCTAAGGAAAAATGGACAAGTAACTCAAGAGAAAACCTTGTTTTGTGTCTTGTTATAACTTCTTTGTTACAAAGATGCCTTGCACACTGATTTATTAAAAACCATTGTCAGCTAATAAATTCACAATAGCATACAATATTGTGACAGAACTAGCTATAAATAGGATAGGTAGATTTTTTTGTTCAAAATTCTGAGCGCAATCCAAAGTTAAAACATAATTTATCCATTCTCTCTACAGCTGTTTCCACATACTTCTGGTAAACTACACGAAAAATGTGCCATTCTGTGACCTTTAGCTGCTTTTCCCTGGTATTTCCTCTTGTCTCTTGGTGAAAATGGAGGCTAATGTTTTGCAATCTGTGCTCAGAAGGACAATTCGCTTCTAGTTTCTCTTATCCTACCCTCCTTCCTCCCTGATTAAAAAGACTTGGTGAAATAAGGACTCAAATGAGCATGTATGTAAGGGATTGCTGGAAGATTATAAAAAAGCCACAGAACAAGAGAGGAATTAGTGAAGGGTTTGAAAGCCCTTTACTCACCCTGGGTGAATCCAGAAATGTCACTGTACTACACTCAACTACTAAGGTCAAGGAATGACCTTAATTTCCGGTAGCGCTAAATACCAGTTGCTCTCTTTTACTTATGGGACTTAAACTATGCCCATACCAGGGAGACTAGGTTACCTGCTCTCAGCTTATTGAGTTTCCCATATGTGCTTGCTGAGGAGATGCCCAATACTCTCCTAGATAATTAATTCTGTGGCTTGCTCTCAAAAACGATGCCACAAAACATCCTGCAAGCTCCTGGCATCACACAGGAAGAAATAGCTTCAAATTATTCAACTCTGTTTTCGTTAGCGCTTCATCAGCTGACTTTGCTGGTTACTGCAATTCTGTGAAATAGTTGTCAAAATGCTAATAAATACCTGTACCTGTAAAACCCTCTTTCCTCAGCTCCCACTAGAGGAACAGAAATCTGCTGGCAATACAGATTGTACGGCCTTGCACAGCGGTAACAGATGTGTATAGTATACAAGCCTTGCTGCCTGAAAATAGTCTGGAATGAAGAAAAAAAATAAGCTTTCCATTGCTCTGAGATGCCCAAGTCCTATCTCAAGGACACAGAGCTGTTTCCTGGATTCCTGCTAGCCCTTGCTGGCACAGTTTTCCACCCACTGATGACATTTGCTCAGGTCAGACAATGTAATTCAGCTTTATACAAACTTAGAGATTTAGATTAGGAATGAGGAAGAAATTTTTCACTCTGAGGGTGCTGAGGCACTGGAACAGGTTGCCCAGAGAAGTTGTGGCTGCCCCATCCCTGGAAGTGTTCAAGGGCAGATTGAATGAGGCTTTGAGCAACCTGGTATAGTGGAGGGTGTCTCTGCTCATAGCAGGAGGTTGAAACTAAATGATCTTTGAGGTCCCTTCCAACACAAACCATTCTATGATCCTATGATTCTATGATTATTCAGACTTATGCAAACCCCTCTCAGTTACCACAGCTCAAGTATTTTCCTTAGAAACCTTCTTTTCCCTTCTGTTTTCAAAAAGCACTGAATTTGGGCATGTTAAAACCTTTCTTCATCTGGGATGTCTGCCTTATCCTCTCCTGTGTCAGATAATGCTGCGTAACTTGCTGGACTTGCCCATTATCCTTCTCCTTTTGGTCCTTTTCCACCTCCTAAATTGATCCCCCCAAAACATAACACTGTAGCATCAAGACCTTCAAGGTTTTCTCACCTGACCCATTCATAACTGTACCCAGAACGGATCTCTCTCTCATCCATCTCACACAAAATGCAATTCTCTGTTACTCATTGCAGCATCCCCAATGTATGGATTTTCCTCATCTCACAGCTAGCTCTGAAGTGCTTGGAAGGACCAAGGGCAAAATAACTGGGTCCTCAGATTGTGAGGACAGGACGACCCTAAACACCATGAAAAGAAGTTGCAGTATGCACCTGGAAATTTTTTATGGTAACTTAAAAATACTTTGCAAACCTAACAGTATCATAAACTTTAACAACCAGCTGCGACAGCTAGTACAACCCCATCTAAAACCAAACGCAGGACACACTCAATTTGTTCCTGGCTATAATGCGGAGTCATGAGCTTCTACAGTCTGAAAGAAAGAAATGGCTACAGTATAGTCCTTCCTGTGGTTGGTTTCTTTACTCTGAACTGTTTTCAGAAAAAAAATCCATTTCGCAATAAAAATTGATCCTCAGTAGGAAATACCGTATCAGAACACTTTTCCACATCCCCTGCCTGTAAACTTAATCCTGCCCATCTATGTGGCTGTATTGCATTTTTTTACCTTGATAATTCATTAGGAAACCCGTAGCTGGAAACGAGCACCTCAAGCCCCTCCATATCACAGTCGTTCAGATGCTCACCACCTCAGGGGTCTCCACTCCCACAACAGCAGAGAGGTTTTGTGTTGTCTAGCTGTGAACTGAAGATTGAGTAGAAGTGCTCATCAGAGACAAACACATATTTGCACAAGAACTGGGATTAAGTAAGCATAGTTTCTCCTCAGTTTCATCCTAAAATGATTGCACTTGCTCCTTGAAGGACTGGGTTTGAGCCAAAACAGTAGGACAGGTGTAAGATGTTTTTGTTGGGCAGACCCTCTGGCTTCTAACAAGGCTGAGATCATGGTCTCGTCTCAGTGAGAACCCTGATTTTGCTGTTTGCATTACCTATCCTTGCTCTCCTCCTTGACATGAAGCTTGTGGGAACTGAAGGTATTAGTCATCTCTCATCTTTCTGGCCAACAGATTCAAGATTTATGTGGAAGGGATACAGGCTATGTACAGAGCATGTGAACTTCTCTTGGAAATGAGGCTAAACTGCTTAATTTGGGCCATTTTCATCATACATCCTGTATCTCAGTCATCCTTCGAGGCATCTACTAGGTTACATTTATGTTAGCAAACTGAACAGAGTCTGGGCAGAAGGGTGACACTGGCGCATCCCTGTCTGCAGTGTTCAGCTGGTAGCCTAGTCCCTGTGGGGTTTTGGCCACGATGGTTGTGCCCACGACATGTAAGCCTCACTCAGGGACATGGGCCAAGACTGTTCCCATCACAGGTGGTGTAGGCAAGGCCACGCTTTCCTGAAAAGGGATGTGAGTGTGAGGAGCAAAGACGCTTTGACTGAAAGCCCAGGCCAGACGACAGCTGTGGGCCTATTCTACTGACTAGTAAAGACATAGCCTTAAGTCCTCATGGCGCTGGAGATCCAGTAAAAACCTCCTCATCACTTACAGCACAAGGACAATCCACAAACTCGTAGCTAGGCTTCCTTTTGGCTTTGCATTTCTCTTGCACCTGCTAGGGGTAAAACCTTGTTTCTGCCCTTCGTCAAGATCTATGCAAAGTCCAATATGAAGGACATACCTGCAAACCTGTTCCCCTGACTGAGGCACTCAATTCCTCTGTGTCCATGCTTCAGAATGCTTTCTGATGCTGCAGGCTTAGCCACAGAGCAGCACAGAAGTCACCTGCTTATTCCTTTTGGAGAAGACACACTTCATGTCAGCTGCAGCCCTCTTCACTCCAAATCCTTCCCCAATTTCTAGCATAACCTAAATCTCAGGTTCTGCGTTGAAGCTACCTTTTGGTCTAGGGTTTCAAACCAGGAATAAATTCATAGCAGCAGTCAATAAAGCAGCTGAGTGCTGTCAGAGGATTCCTCTGTCTTTTTAGAATAACTTTTTTATCACAGTTTAAATAAACTCCCTGGAGGAATTGAGTCTTCTTCAGTCTCACCATCAGCTTGACAGGAAATAGAAGAGACCATTTTCTCCCCCCTGTCCCCCCCATTTTAGTTTCTCTGGTATTAGTCTCTGATGAAACCGTTTTCCCATATTGTTCGGCAGGTCTGTTTTCACCCAACAAACATGAGAGGAGTATAAACACACTCTATTAATCAAATGGCTAAAACTGAAGCAAAACATCACTTAGGTCCAAACAACACACTATGATTCAAAAAATCTCTAGCTCAGACTTGACCAGGACTATGCTTTTAAAGCAAGCTGACAGCAGAGTACACTCTTTTTGCTATAAAACATGCCCTGGTCAGGAAAGCACTGACCAAGAAAGACTTACGCTGTCTTACCCTGGCATTGTCTTTCGTTAGCACATTGAAGACAATTCTTGTTCAGACAAGCCAGTGAACCTAGACAGCAATAATTCCCTTCATCTAGCATCCTAACTTTTTAACGTTTTGCCACTGATAATTAGAAAATCTAGTGCAGACCTCTTTTTGATCCAGATAACGTCTCTGAGAACTCTCAGCAACAGTAACAGAGGTAAAAAACAAACTACCAAGGGAGATTGATACACAGAGAAGGTACCCAAGGAATGAAACAAATCTTTATCTCTTTTTAGACTTACACAAATACAGTCAACTAAAATAACATGACTTTTGCCTGTAGCGTCATTGTTAATTCTCAGAAACTGAGTCAGAGCAAAGCATTTAGTTTTAGATAAAAAAGTACAAGGGAAGTTGTAGTCCCAATTCTGCAGAATTTGCAGAAAAATAACTACTAATATCCCTGCTTGCTTGCAGAACAGTAGGTGGCTTTGAAACTTGGTAGATTAGTGGCCACATAGACTTAAAATGACTCTAGAGGTGCAGACGTTGAGCGGTCAAATACCCAGCTTCACCTTTGTCATCCTCTGAGAATACTGCTTTGCATTATCTGTCGTGCATACAATACACGGGTGGTCTTGTTCGTGCTTACAGGTTTTGTAAGCTATGGTGGTGATGCTGTGGTGATGGCAAATGGTAGGAAGAATTACACACATTCCCACTATCTACCAAACAACTATACCGCTGAGTGATAATTAGAAAGAACTGAGCTGGCTGGAAGGTACCTCTGCTATAGTTTCTGTGTCAAAGATAATGTGAAATAAGCTGTTGATGCACACTTTGACAAGAGAGGATTTTGAATCTCTCGGAGATGACTTGAACACCCAGAAAAATATTGTGGGATTCAATTGTTTTCCGTTTTGACTGACCAGTAGTAATTTCCATGATTTTACTATAGTGTTTTTTATGCTATGCTTAAGTAAAAGTGGGTTTTCCTCAACTGCTGTTTGCTGACAGTAACTGGAGCTGGAGGTGGCCCTAACAATGCAGTTTACTGAATCAAAATCTGGGTGAGGGTCTTGTAGAAGTACAGACTGAAAGACAGAGAAACTTAATGTGAAGAATATAAAGAACAGCCAGTGAAATTCCCAAAATGCACAGATATTAGTCGATACATTATATTCTTTGTCCTTGAGGTCCTAGTTCTTCATAGTTATCAGAGCAGACAGATGTCCGTTCTCAACAGAGTTAGGACAAGCTGCTTTTAAGCGTTATTATTTTTGGCTATATGGAGCTCAGTTAATTCATTGGCAGGTTTTTATGATAATCCAGCTAGCAGTCTCTATTTCAATGACACAGTCATCCCTGATGATTAAAAACCAGCTGCTTTGTACTGAAGTAGAGAAGAGTTGGAATGAATCACCTTCTCCTTTCTTAACACAGTTAATGGATTTTAATGAATAATAGTGCTTTTTTTTTTTCGTCTGGAATATGCTATTACCCGACTTACTACTTTTTGCTTATTCAGCATTTCCATAGTAAGAGAGGTTGGAGACATCACTAGTGCATTTCATATATAATTATCCTCCCAAGTGGAAGTCAGTTGTACGATGTTTTAAGTTACTGATGCTCCTCGACTACACACATCTCTGTTTACACGAGCACTAAAATTGACCCTGTTTTCCTTACCAGGTGAGGGAAGGGCAAGAAAGCTTCTTACCTTTGGGTCCTCAGGTGAATGCCTTGCTCTAAGGTGCGCTGATGACAGTGGAAAACTCCCATTGGCCTCACCAGGTTTTGCACTCTCTTGGATGACTGAAATACAGAGGCCACTCATTAAATTGACTTGGGGACTGACTTCGATATCATGTCTTTTGTCCCTACACACACATTTCCAAAATGGGCAAATATGCATTTGCTTTGACCTTTCTCTGTGGAAAGATAACTTTAGAGTTTAAAGTCCTTATCCAGTAAGGTGATTTAGTAATGATATCTTTTCCATCTGCAGAAATTTCTGATTTGGAAGTCATATCAAAAGAATGACCCCAAGCAACCTCTTTTGTTCAATCTATGTCCTGCCAAAGGCATCTCCAGAGTCTCTGAGGACAAGGCTTCTCTCTCCCAGTTTTCTTATCTTCAGCGTATTTCAATTTAGATGAGTCTTATTTAAATATTATTAAAGAATAGCATCTAGATGCAAATTCTAAGGGCAAGATTTGCAAAATCAGCCTCCATCAAGAAGATATTTCATATGGAATAGGCTCCTAAAATCAGTGAGGATAGATCTAGATGCAAGGAGCTGCCTCACATCTGGTTTGCAGGGAAAAAAAGTACATTTTGGATACATAGGGGTTTTTTTACTGATCCGAAGAAAAGAACTCTTTCCTGTCTTCCCTTCTCCCTTAGATAGCTTTTTATGCATTATTGGACTGTGGACCTCCCTGCGCCCCCAACAACCATAACTTGTACTACTCACGAATGACATTTCAGGAAACATTACATTAAATAGAGCAAAGCAGCATGGTTGTGCAATTCACTTGATTGAATGCACAAGGATAGGAAACCAAGCCAACCCCCTCTTCGGTCTGAAACCCGCAGAGCAGACAGAACTCCCTCTTCATGCAGAGTCTCCAGATTCCCAGGCCTGGTTGAAAGCCGCCTTCTAATTTATGAGTAATGAGCCTGCCGGTGATTTCTAAGAAGCGAGCTTCCAAACAGAAGTGGTGATGGGCACTGCACTGTATCATATAAGCTAGACAACACCTAGGCAGACTCTCAAAGGACGCTTTCATTGGGATGAGAAACTATACGGTGATTGAGTGCTCTCCTGTCACTGTCTTCTCTTCTCTCACTTTGCACAGTATTTAACCTTCAGATGCTGTTAAATTTAGCTATTTTTTTAAGTTTTTGTTTTAAAGAACTTGTCTGCAGTCACAGCAGAGAAATGTATGAAACCTAGTGGTGAAGGTGCCAGTGAGACTGATTGATGCAAAAGTCTGGTTTTGAGGAGGGGAGGAGGGAGGGAGAACAAATTCCTTTGGTTGTGCTTAAAAGAAACAAACTTAAAAACAAGATGAGAAAGTTGAGTGGAAGCTGAGACGTTGAATGCAAGCCTTGCCAAGATTTGAAAAGTTACAAGCTAATGCTGGTACAGCATGTTTTCTTAATGATTGAAGAGTCAATTGGTTATGTACATGGAGCCTCCAGCACAGACACAGTGTAAGTTAACAAGGTATTCCAAAGTCAGAGAAGTGACTAAAAAAATTATTTCCTATCTATATTTCAACTGAAGAAGCAGAGAAAAAGCAGTCTTAAGGTATGTCTTTACTGCAGCATTCTTTGTCAAAGGTCTTTCTTAATTGAACTCTAGGAGACGTCTGGCCAAGTTCTGCCTATTGTACTTTGATTTTCATTTCTGAGAGTAAGACTGAGATTCAGGTTGTGGCTCTAGTACCTAGCTGCATCCGGAACTTGTATGTACCTGTGTGCATCTCTTGGCCATCTAACAAACCTGTCTGGACACACACTCTTAGAGCTTGCTCCTGTAAAATCTGTTTGTCTCAGTGGGCTTTCACGCTTGTACCCACTGGGATGTTAAAGCAACTTTTACAAAATCTTGCCAATCCAAAAGGAGACAAGAGACTTAAGATTAAATAACCATCAGTCTGACTCTTAATAGGAAGTATGCTTAGGCCAAAATCTACTTTTTGAAAGCAGTTGAAACTTTGTCCAGATCTTGAGTAAGACTTGAAGTACAGTTTAGCCCTATCTTTTAGAAGTAACAGATCTAACATGTAACAGGAAACTGCAAATGGAACTACTTGTTATCCTTGTGTAAAAGGAAAAAAAAAAAAAAAAGAAAAGAAAAGAAAACCCCAGGATTTTGGAAGAAAGAAACATCTGTGAAGTAGGGAGATAAAAAATAACTTCCAGAAAAGACATCCAGAAATCGAGATCTTCTTGAAGGCCTTCAGGCCTGTGATTGTTTTCCCATGACCATTTCAGGAATTTCACTGCTGCTTTAAACCAAACTGCTGTGGCCAGTTTGAAGGAAGAGATGTTGGTCTCAGTTTCCCCCACTTTACTCTCATGTAGCTGTAGCTCTGCTGTCCGCACACTTTCTGAGTCATTTCTCACAGAAGCCCTGACTCATGTTTCCATGGGATCACCAGAGGGCTCCTGCTGGTTGGCTTAATGGTGATGGCTTCAGCTTCTGTTTTCTAGGAACAGAAAGACAGACAAAATTAAGACAAAGGAAATTTTTTCCCTTGACCCAAGTGGCCAGATGACAGAACCTCTGGGCACACGTGCACCTCACAAGGTATCACCGTTCAGAGACAACCAGGTGGCTCTAACAAAGCTGAAATATCTCACTTCAGAGAAATACCCTGCAGAGATACTAGCTGATGGCCAGGGTTACCCAGGTCCAGCAGCAGAAGCATGGTGATTTCAGATACCCTCTGCCACAGAGCTCAGAGCAGGCGCTGACCTGAGCTGCATTTGCAGTGATTTCAGATACCTGTGCAGGGCACTGTGTTTTTTTGTGCCATCCTGAGCCATGCTTGTCCAAGCAGCACTAGATCTGTTAACTTGGCACGTCAAAGCAGCTACATTTTTTAAGAAAAAGGCATTAATTTTTATGCTAGCCTTGGGAGACAGTTCCATTTTTGTGCTGCTAATAGAGTATCAGGGTAGCTTTTTGGAATGCTTTATTCACAAACTGGTCTGGAGACAATTTTTTTCTTCAAAGTATTTTTTTAAAAAAATGAATTGTTTGTAGTTCAGATGAAGCCGTTCCTCCTCCAGGCTATACATCAGTGCCTCACTATGCACCAGTTACTCCCTTAACTTACAAGCTGTGGTAGTCATTGTATGTTACTGTATTTTTAATTTATTTATCTGGGAAACATCCACTCAGAGTCAGTGTCTTTCCTCCCTTGCTTCTCACCGAGATCCTGCTTTTTGTACAGATTACAACTGGAGTATAAAGCAGTCAAAGTGAGATGCCCACTTTTTTGAGGCACGTCTTCCATCAAAAATTCACCTAGAAGAGGGACTGTAGGAGTCCTGCGAAACACCGTGCTGCTGAACACACTTTTGCAGTTAGCACTTTTGCATGAGCACTCTGTATTTAACTTCTCATCGGTTGATCTGAGTTAACCCTGTGATTTCGCAGAGTTTGATAGTGTCCATCTAACTGGCTTTGAATGTGTCTTACCTCCACTTACACTGATCATATAAAGTATTTTAACATCATATTTAATATGGCTTCTCACAGCTGTTGTACAAAATGGGTGTAATTTCTAATGAAGACCTACTACTGTCTGTTCTAAGACCAGCACTGGGTTGCAAAGAGCTTCACTATTAGTTGTTAGTGCTCATCCAAACCCTGATTCCTTCTGAACCTTCCACTGGCTGATTAATTCTAGCAGACATTTTTTTTTGAAGTTGTTAAGCGTTTTCTTTGTGCCCAAGAAAAGAGGCATTTCTGCGTAGAGGGGGTGACCCATGCTGGGACTCCTCGTTCTCATTCCAGGAACACAATATGCCCTTTGATGTGCACTTACTCAGCAGCACACGAGGTAAAGCTGACCGACCTCTTGTTTCGTACATAGGTAATTTATGCACTGCCTCTGGGAGCACACAAATGACAGGACTTACATGTGTGAACCCTATTTGTGCATGAAATCAAGTGCAAATTTAGAGCAGATGGGGTTTTGACTCATAAGTGATAGAATTTATGGCCAAGATTAAAAAAAAAAAAAAAAAAAAAAGCCTGAAGTTAGTTTCCCAAGTATATTCTTAGGTACTCAAGGACCTGATTTGCAAAAGTAAGGAGCAACCTACAGTTCCCCTGAAATTAAACAGGATATACACAGGGTGTATATATGTACATATATGTATGTATACAGGGAGTATATACAGGACATATATGGGGTACTTAGTAGTTCTCAAAAAGCAGGCTGCTTGTTTGGATACTAGCTATGTGCCTAACTCAGTGGCTTTCCTTAGAAAAGATGACTAAGCTCTCTCCTAATACAAACCATTTGGTTTGATTATCTTATCAGTGAGCTGATGCTGCTCGTGTGAGAGGAGGGATCAGCTGTGGAGAGGAGTGGACACAAACACCCAAAGGGAACAGTGAGGAGCCCTGAGAGGCAAAACGTGGAGGCAGTCAGAGGAAGGGACTGCCACCAGCATTGTTCTCCACCTAAATAGGCTGTTGTATGTGATAAGTCTGGCTTCGTGGTTCAGGGCTGCCCATTTCCACTGTAAATTTAGTCTGTACAGAGACATGGCTCCTCTCTTCTTTTGAAACTTGTCTCTGCTGGATTTCTCTTGGCTGAGTGCTCACTGATGTGAGCCAAATCCTATTCCCAACCACAAGGTAATTCTGGGCTGTTTATACATGTATGTATATATATATGTACACATATACATATATATAACCAAACCCTCTCTACTTTCAAAATCGGAGAGGCAGACTGGCCAGTCTTAACAGTTGTGGCTGCCCCAGTCTAGATCAATTCTTGTATTGTACCCCCTTGTTGAGCCCTTGGCCAACCTTTGGCGTGTGCCACTGCCGATGGTGGGGTGCACTCACTAACAGCATAGCAGTATTGGTAAAAGAGGTTAAAGGCCTTTAACTGGTGCAGTTCCCCAGCAGAAGCTTTTCAGGGCTGCAGGTTTGTTCTTTTTTTTTTTTTTTTTTTTTTTTTTTTTAAATTTTTTTCCTTTAAAAAATTTATTTGATGACTGCTTCTATAAGCTTTGGACACAAGTATTGTTACATAGTGAACAATATACGTACATAAGGTGTATTACCAAAGCCAGTGTTTAGAGAGCATGGTTTTAACTTCTCCACTCTTGCCCTTTATCTTCTGATTCCTTCCTCTCTGTCTCTTATCTGTTCATAACTGAGCAAGGTGCTCTGCTGCTGCCTTTCCTTGGTGGGCTCTTGCATTGTTAGCTGTCCTCCAGGACCTGCTCACAAGCAGCGATGCAGCTGGCTGGGAGAGCTCTCTGAATCTTGTTCCTCCTAAGTAGTTTGTAATTTCCCTCAAGCTTGTGGAAATGCTTCTGGGGAGAGACAACTTCGTGGTTTGCTGTGATGTCCATCCACTGAGGGAACCTTGTCATGGTTATTGATGATTCTTTATTTTAAAAAATCCATCATAAGGATGGAAAAAAGATCTACTGGAACAACGCAGTCCAGCTTGTGTTGCTGACTCAAGAACATTTGGTATGTATAAACTTAATTTGGTACATAATGAAATCTCCATAACAGAAAGCTGTGTGAACAAATATGTTTGGTATTCCTAAATGTCGTTTTTTCTTTAAGCTCCAACCCGTCAGTCTTTTTGTTTGACTGTGGCCTCTCTATCAGCAACTAAGAAGATTTTATGCTATTTTGAAACTAAACCACCCATCTTAAAACCAAGCAGGCTTCTTTTTGCAGCATATAACATGGCTCCCTGTTGGAGTAAGCACTTACACATGTGAGTAAAGGGTTCAGAAGGTCACAGATATTTGTGGTGGGTTGACCTTGGCTGGATGCCAGGTGCCTACCAAGCCGCTCTATCATTCCCCTCCTCAGCAGGACAAGGAGGGGGAAGAAAATAAGATGGAAAAAACTTGTGGGTCAAGATAAAGGCAATTTACTAAAGCAAAAGCAAAGGCCACACATAGAAGCAAAGGAAAACAAAGGAATTATTCTCTACTTGCCATCAGCAGGCAATGTCCAGCCACTTCCCAGGAAGCGGGGCTTCAGTATGCATAGCAGTTGCTGCAGAGGATAAACATCATAATAACAAATGCCCCTCCTCCTCCTTTCTTTTAGCTTTTATTGCTGAGCAGACATCATATGGTATGGAATATCCCTTTGGCCAGTTTGGGTCAGCTGTCCTGGCTATGTTCAGTTCCAAGTCTTGCCCACTCCCAGCCTACTGGTGAATGGATAATGTTGGAGAGACAGCCTTGATGCTGTGGCAGTGCTGCTCAGCAGTAGCCAAAACACTGGTGTGTTATCAGCACCTTTCTAACTACCAAGACAAAGCACAGCACTATGAGGTCTGCAATGGGGAAAATTAATTCCATCTCAGCCAGACCCAATACAATGTTATACAAATGCTAAGGGAGAAACAGTGCAATACCTTTTCTTCTTGATCCATCCTTTTGTCAGTCTAACTGCCTAAGGTCATTTGGAAATCCCAGCCTGAAGGTTTCACAGCCATGAAACTCAAGACATAAATAGCAAAAGTGTGATCCTGTTATCTCTGCTGCTCCCTCCCTCTGCATGTAACACCAATTTGTCATATCTTGCATGAAATATACAGCAAGTGCTTTGGGCCAAGGCAGTGTCCTACTATGCATTGCTCTAGAAGAATTTTTTGCTTTAACAAAGGCACTTGTATGTACTAATATTCATAGCACTGCTATGAGTATTTTGGAAAGAGACCAGTCACCACAAAAGATGCCCTTCCCAGAACTGACATGTGGCTTGCACCTTTCTCCTGAGCACTTGGTTGACTCAGCGTTGTAAATGATGTAATTCCCTGCCATGGCTGCTAAGGCTGCTGTGCTTTCTCCTCACTAGCTGCTTGCAGTGCTTAAATGAACCCCACTGTACAGAGAGCAAATTCATGGTGAGGTTTGATGCTGCACTCACCATGCACGTGCAGGGAAAGAACAGCCGACCTGTGGATGGGTGGTCTTGGCAGGAATACCCTGGTTTGGACCACCTCTTGGTGAGAGTGGGGAAGGGAAAGGTGGTGATGGGATCTTGTTCTCCTTTGTCAGGTAAATAAGAGGATACCCTCCTTGCTGGAACATTTAGTGGAGTAGACCTGGGGCTTCAGAGAGGGCAAAGCATGAGCCCTCCTGCTGTGTCTTGTCTCCTGCGGCATGCCCACTGCTCACAGCTCCCTACTTCTGTCCCTGCGTGTGGGCAGCCAGAGGGTCTTTGGCACTGGAATGATTGATGCCTAGCACAGTGCTGTTGGGGCAGAAACAGAGATAAGGGCAAAAGCCCTTGTAGTTGATGTCCAGGTACTGCCCTGGGGCCACAGCACTCTCTGTGACTTGGGTGCAGCCATCTCCATCAATCATTCAGGTTCTTCTTTTCCAAGAATGAGAAAACCTCAACCTCAATCCCAAGACTTATTGGAAAAAATTAGCCTAAACTTACTGACCACAGCCTGATTTCAGCTGGTATGCTAAGCTGGCTCAAGGCTATAGCAAGCAGAGGGACAAAGAGCTGTAAATGACTCCTTGTTCCCCAGACCTTTCTTCCAGATAACCATCCTCACCAGCACTCAGAGATTCAGAAATCATAAGCCAAAATCAGTGGTGTAAAAATGTCCTGAAACTTAAGCAAAAGATCTAGCTTTGCTTTGCCATCTGGCATGTAACTTTATAGTTAATCTTTTGTTGCTGCTCTTCACAGTCTCAAGGGACAGAGTTATTTTTTGGTTTCTTCATAAAGCTGAGGTTCTTGGGTAGCCAAATCAAGTGACTCCAAGAACTGGAGCTTTAAAGAAAGCACCAAATATTAGGGAAGCTTGTGATAAAATTGTAAGACCTGGAAGTCTCACAGAGTCTCAGCCCAGGACAGAATTTGACTTAAAAATTGAATAAATGACAAAGGCCTACATTACCTAATACATATGAAAATGCGCAATAAAATTGTGAACCATTTCTGTTCTTTTGTTAGTGACAGAGTCACATAGCAATTTCCGGGACTGTAAAAACATCCTAATAAATTTCCAGTGTTTCCTCAAGTTGAATGAATCGCAGAAATGTTGCTAGCCTTGAATAGGTTTAGCATTTACATCAGCTGCTCAATAGAAAAGTCAGCTGAATCATGGTGCAGCTAGAAACGGGTTGTAAATCATGGTTACAGGCCATACGGTATGGAGAGCTATTTAACAACATCACCAACAATAAGTTTCCTTCAAAATGGAAGCAAAGTCGTCATCCACAACAGAAAATGAATGGGTCAACCAAAGGAAAGTCCACACCCTCTCACTAGACATGGTTTGAATGAGAAAAGTTTAGGAAAGCCTTGGTGGGACAAGAAATAACCCTAGGGATCTGGCAGGTGTTTCTCTTGCCCCTCATCAAATTTAGAAGCAAAACTGCAATATGCCATGCCGTGCACAAGAGGCACGTTGACAGGCTGTCTGGTGATGGGAAGCTCTCCTGTAGGACTGACAATTCCCCTCAACCACCCATTGTCCAGTTCCTTGCTGGAAGCAGCTGAGCTTGCTCAGGTCAGTACTGAAAATACTGCCTTGCAGCAGCCTTCACCGCTGTGATATAAGCCAGGGCTCTGTGAGACTACAGCAAGAGAAACAAACTGGAGCAGTAATTTATCTAACTGTAATCAGTAAGATTATATTGGTATTACTGGGCCGCCCAGGAAGTCTAATTTGGATTGCAGTATTTGAGACCAACCTTGGAGGCTCCTCAGGAGAGTTGTCCTTTTTGTGTAGATGGGAAGAAGATAAATGCTTTTTGGCAAGAACGTCACGTCTTTTCAGTGTTTCCTTTCAAATGCTGTAATGACACAGAGTGGACCTTGGGAGAAGTGGTAGGTTGAGCCTTTTGCTGTTTCAGCTAAAAAGGGACAATTGTGAGACACGAGATTCCTGAGGGTGATGGGAATCAGTGGAGGAAGTCCTTTGCTGGGTAAGAGGCAGCCCTTTCCTCCAAGGCCAAAGTGGGAACATGAGCTACAGGGCAGGAAGCAACACCAGTGGTTGCCTGCTTTCCTGAGAGACCCGTCGGGCTCAGGTCAAGGCGGGGGTACCTGGAGGAGGAAACACAGATGGGTGGCTGCGGGGAGATCCAGCAGGAAAACGCAGGAGAAGGGGATCACAGGTAGGGATCCCAGCTCATCCAGAGAAGGGTGCAGACCCAGAGAATGGGTGCATGGGCAAGGAGCAGAGGGCTTGGTGTGGCCGAGGCTTTCCAGTGAGAGGGACGTGAGCCCATGGCAGGAGCTCCTGCCCATATGAGGGGGACGGCTGCGAAAGCAGCAGCGACACGAAGCCTGCTAAAACTGCACTGATCCGGAAGGTCTTTCAGAGAATCAGGAGAAAAAAAAAAAGTGATCAGGCTATTTCGCGGAATTTGTCCCCGCAGCCTGCTCTCTCCCTTTGCCCATCTCCCGTGCACTCCCCACTAGGTGCCAGTATAGGAGCGCATCACCGCACGTAGGCACTGAGGAAGAAGAAACAGGCAGCGCGTTTAAGACTTGGCAAATATATATATATATCTGTATGTATGTATAGTGTTCCCAGTTTACACTTAATTATGGATATACAATATACAATTCTCATGGGGTCACCAGGAGAGTCTAAAGGCATACCCGTAGGTAATGTTGCTATTAAATTCCTACGTGCAGAAGAACACAGGGCACTAAGCTGCTGTAGCCTTTGAGTGGTCCCCACCGCCCCTGGACACTGCAAGCCTCAAACAGCCTGGCATGGACAGAGCCTCCTCGCTCCAGTCCAGTTGGAAAGCAACCACATCGCCTGCCAGTTACTTGCTGCTGGAAGAATATATAATTGTCAAATCATGGGTTTTATCAGAAAACAATAAACAGGTTTGGGATAGGACAAGGGGTAATGGCTTTAAACTGAAAGGGGGTAGATTTAGATTAGATCTAAGGAAGAAATTCTTCACTCTGAGGGTGGTGAGGCACTGGAACAGGTTGCCCAGAGAAGTTGTGGATGCCCCATCCCTGGAAGTGTTCAAGGTCAGGCTGGATGAGGCTTTGAGCAACCTGATCCAGGGGAAGGTGTCCCCCCATGGTGGGGGGGGTCGGGGGGGGGTCACGGGGGCAGCGGGTTGGAACTAGATGATCTTTAAAGTCTCTTCTAAGTCAAATCATTCTGTGGTTCTATGATTCTACCTTTTTCTAAAATCCACCTGGCAACAGGCATAGGTAAACTCCTACTGAGTGTAAGTAATTTTATAAATTGCTTCTGCACTTTACTGTAAGTGCATTCGCAGTATAAAGCAGGACGACACTTGGGATGGAGGATGCCTGGTGGATACCTGACCGAGCCTCGGAACTGAGCCGCAGGGTCACTAAACACCCACCTTTCAGGTACCTTGCAAGTCTCTCTGGAAGAAAACTGTCCCTGCATATCCCACACACCACCTCTGTGTGTACTCTGCGCTGCAGATTTAGATAAAAAACTAAGTGAACGAACAACAAATATAGTAATAAGCAGGACAATACTCTGTTACAGACCACCATGGGAACAAACAGTTTGACGAATCTCTGATGGCTGTCAAGTCTTAAACCTTTCTGAAAAGAGGTTAAGTCTCTTGCCTTGGTTTCTCTGTTACCTGTGCCAAAATAAATAGAATGTGCTCAACTGAAGAAAACAAATACTTCAAAATAACGAAAAATCAATAGTACCCTTGTTATTCGGTAGCAGGTATACAGATCTAATCTGACAGACTGTATTGAAAGTGTAAACTGAATGCTCGCACACATGTATTAGTAATGTCAAGATGAAATGTTAGCTTAAATCTCATCAATTCAGTTTTTAGGACAGAGAGGAATTACCGAGGTGTATTTCACCTGCAAACCCCCCATTTCGGAACGGGTGACTTTCAATATAGTGCATATTTGTGTGTGTTTAAAAACGTTTGAATTTCAGATACCCTTCTTCATTACCATGAAGGTTTTAGTATTGCCTCAACCTGTCAACCTCTCTAGTCAGGAAGAAATACTAGCAGAGAACCTATTTGCACGGAGAAATTTAAAGGAGTCTTTCATTCTTGGCCTGATATCATTATTCCCATGGGCAGAGGACAAAGAAATATACAGCTAAGGAACAACTTAACACAAAAAATACATCCCTTTGTCCAAAAGGCCTGCAATGTGTCATGCTGTTGTGGAGTGCATACAGGAACTGCCTCTGCCCTTTTGTATGGAGCTGGCCTTTAGGCTCCATCCAGTCTGCAGCCACCAGCCCCACTCATCTGAGGGAACTATGAATTTAAAGAAATTCCCAGCTTTCATTCTGCAAATATGTGTATTTCTAGCCCTTTTCCACAGTGAATGGAAATATCTTTGGGAAGGCAATTTTTTTTTCTTTTGCTAGGATTAAAAAAGAAAAAGGAAAAAAAAGTGAAATGCAGTCCTCCATGGTTGCAATACGGGCAAGGAAGGACATAGTGATAGAGGGATGGAGACAAGTCTTTCCCTGGTAGGTCTCATCTGCCCTCCAGCAGCCCAGGAGACCTCCAGCTGTGGTCAGTACAAGCTGCTTTGGGGAAAGTACAAGATGAACACATTTTTACTGCTCTGCTGTTTAAACCGAGGGAATGGCTTGCAAGACTGCAAATATTAGAGGAGGAATCTGTCCTTTTATTTTTAGAGCAGCATCCTCTTTGTAGTGTGTAAGTCATCAGAATAGAACTAATCCAGTGATGAGTATTTTCAGCAATGAAAAAAAAAAAAGAGTCACCAGGAGATTTGGTTTGGGAGGACTCAAAAGAAGGGACAGGACCTTATCTTTGAGAGTGTAGGCTGTGTCCTGCACTCTCTTCTTGTAGCTGGTCATGGCAAAGGCTGGGTTGCCACCTGGGAAGAGGTTGAGCAGTATGGTGTGCCAATGGAGAGAAAGCCAGAGAGATGTGAAAGTGTCTCCTTTTCCAAGATGCTCCTCTGCAATGTCCAAATGACCTAGTGGAGCAGATGTTTTTGCTGTGGGACACAGAGGTGACAAGGGTCTGGGTGCAGCTCAGGGTGGTGTTGGTGAGAGAGCAGAGCTCTCTCAGGGTCTCTCTGCTGTGTAGAGAATGTGGAAATGGCTGCGCCATCCCTCGGCTCCGCACAGGACAGCTCTTCTCCTGTGCCTCTTGGGAAAGGGTGTCCCAGGCCCATCAGTGCTCTAGTTGTCCCAGAGAGAGCACTGGCAAAACTTCAGAGGGCCCTGGCTTACTTGGGAAGGTGCAGATGACAGGTATGCTATTGCTTAACAGCAGGCGCTTCATTTGGGTGACTAATTTAGGACAACTGCTGTCCCTGATTATGGAAGGATTTTCTCCTATGGCTCTCTATCTCATCACGTTGGGACACTCCCTGTCTTGAGTACTCAGGGATCATGAGGAGTGTCACCATTGCAGTTGTCTCTTCTTCCAGATCTCCACCAAAGTGGGGGCTCACAGGGCGTACTTCCCACTTTATAAACAGCGCAGGAAAGTTTCTGAACTTCTTGTAATCTGGCTTATCTGATTTAGAGCCCTTTGTTTCAGTGAAGTTAGCAAACCACTAATCTTACTTGTAGCAATGATTTCCCAATGGAGAGCTGTTCTGAGTGCCACGGAGTCATCTTTTTTGTGAAGTGGATGACTAGGCTATTGGAGGCTATTGGAGTCTCCAGCTGTGCTTAGTGGAAAAAAAATGTGCCGTGGGAGCAGCTTAGCTCAGGGTACCTATAACCAGCTGTTGATACGTGGAAGCACCTAAGTGAGATGTGAATACTAACATTGCCATATCCGTTGCTGTTTATAAGAGACAGCACTGCCTTTGCCACTTTTTCCATCTCCTTTGGTGTTTCTTGTCCTCCTTGGGAACGTACTCTGCTTTTTGTGATTGACTCGAGTCTGCGCTCCTGTGGTGGGCCAGGCACAGGCTCTCCCTCTAATCCAGTCTTGGGAAATAGCATTACCCTTTGTGTGTGTGTGTGTGAACACCCTACCCTGGAATTTTCATAGAATAGAAAACGGGCTAAATCAATTAGAGCAACACAAACTGCAATCGGTTTTGCATGAATCTATTTGCAAGATAAGAATTATCTTCACTCTTCCCCCGTGAACAATAACTGACAACATTAGACCCCTTCTCAAATGCTTTTTGATAGGTTAATGGGCCCATTTTGAGAGCATATAATTGCAGCAGTTTTGGTTCAAGAGCTGATGTGATGGATTACGTCCCTCTTGATGCTTGGGGTTGGGATACAATACAGAGAGACTGCCTGGACCCTCTGGTGCCAGAGGGCTTAACACGGTATTGACAGGGCTGTGCATATTAAATCCAGATCAACCTTCTGAATGAACACAGGCACATCTGAACTTACACGGCTGGAAATCTCCTTCCACAGTCTTAAAGGAGTTATTTTTAGTAAAGATTGTTGAAAAAAAGAAAGAAAAAAACTCATACCCCTACTTACTGTTGAGATATGAGCTGAAGGAAACTCTCCTGTCGGATCTGTTTCATATATGTTACAAGAACCGCAAAACAGAAAAGTTCAGCAGGGCATTATTTTATTTTCCTTTTTTTTTTTTTAAAAAAAATTCTTTTAAATTTATGGAATCTGACAAGTCTGGAAGGTGCCAAGTCCAAAAGAGTCTAGAGGCATCCCTCAGCATCGGGTGATAGCTGCTGATTAGTTTGGCAGAAATGGTTTCCCAATGCTCTGCAAATGAAAATTAACAAACTCTGGGGCTGTCCTGAAGGAAAAACAATCATGCAGCAGCATTTCTCACTTTAGAGGTCCCTTCTGGGCAGTGTTGCTCTCCTAGGCTCAGCCTGGGTATCTCCACTGGGTAACGCTGCACTCGCTGACTCTTCCCTTTGGAACGAGCCAGGCTGTTTTCAGAGCCAGGTACGAAGCAACACAAGGTGGGGCGGGCAATGCTTTCTCTTTCTTGCAAGGCTGCCAATTTCCAAAGAAATTAACTTTTTTTTTTCCTTTCCATTAGTTGTAAACTGCGATTTTAAAATGTACTGTAAAGTTAAAAGCAATTGAAAGCATATAAATGAGAAAGTACCTAAGACAGTCTTTCATCTTGCAAGCCCACATGACATTGAGCACGTTTGTAATTTAGAGACCTGATATCACATCCTACAGCTCCTGGTACAAAGCTCCCCAAATCTGTCAGCAAAGTTTTCATTCCCCTTCCTATGTGGTGCTTCATGAACACCCTGGGGAGCTTGATGCAAGTCCAGCTTATCTTAAGGGAATTGTTTCGATGGTTTTCCAATAGGTGTTGAGTAATATTTTCCCATTTAATGAATTCTCCATAAAATTTGGTTGCTTGTCTTTTTGTAGTGAAGAGATTCCCATTGGAACCAAGTTCATTTTCTAATGACACCCTTTCCCACTGAAAAAGTCTTGATTCAGATAGCTAAAAATATTTTGCAGACATGTGTCCATTTCAAGAACTTTTTCATCAAGAGTACAGCTCAAGTCTTCCTCAGGGCCCACTCCTAGGAGTTGGGAGAAACAGGTTCAAGACCTCCAGACACCTGGTGCAGGTAAGGTTTTGGAACATGGGTCTCTCTTACATCTCAGTCCAGTTTCCTTGACTCTTGACAATTTTGGGACAGGTGACTGTCTCTTGGCATATCTGCAAGACCATTTTCATATTGCATGTCAGAAGTCCAAATTTCAGAACTTTAGAATTATTAGTAAAATTAAATTGGTGTTTTCCTGTTACGTCTAACGTGTATCATTAATCAGTATTGAGATGGAAAATATGCTTGGGCCTTGCAGTGTGCTACCCAAACCATGATGCTATTCATGAGTCATGATTTTTTTAATAGATTTTTTGCAAGTGTTTCAGGAGAAAAGAAAGGTCCATTTCAGAAAGGGGAAAACACTAAGGCCAGTTATTTCTGGGCTACAAAAACAAAGTCGTCAACAATTCCCCTGAAATCTTTTTTCAGAAGCTGTGAATCAGTTTTCCATTAGCAACACACAAAATAGTAGAAGACAATCCTTGGCACCGCCCCCTCCCCCCCACTTTTCCTTAATGTTGGTTATTTGAATCCCTGTTTGCCTGGTGGGACTTTCCAGCTTACAAAATCCTGGAGAGTACATACTGGAGGGAGCCATGCCACTTCTTGCTCTCTAGTATTTCTGGGAGTAGTCAAAAGTGGGAAATTCAGGAAATGTTTATAGAATTACAGAGTCATAGAATCGTTTAGGCTGGAAAGACCTTTAAGATCATCAAGTCCAACCATTAACCAAGCACTGTCAAGTCCACCATTAAACCATGTCCCTAAGCACCACATCTACACATCTTTTAAATACCTCCAGGGATGGTCACTCAACCACTTCCCTGGGCAGCCTGTTCCAATGCTTGACAACCCTTTCAGTGAAGTTTTTCCTAATATCCAATCTAAACCTCCTCTGACACAACTTGAGACCATCTTCTCTTATCCTGTCACTTGTTACTCGGGAGAAGAGACTGACGCCCACCTTACTACAACCTTCTGTCAGGTAATTGTAGAGAGTGATCAGGTCTCCTCTCAGCCTCCTTTTCTCCAGGCTAAACAACCTTAGTTCCCTCAGCTGCTCCTCATAAGACTTATGTTCTAGACCTTTCACCAGCTTCGTCGCCTTTCTTTGGACATGCTCCAGCCCCTCCATGTCTTTCATGTAGTGAGGGGCCCAAAACTGAACACAGTATTCGAGGTGCAGCCTCACCAGTGCCAAGCACAGGGGGACTATCACTTCCCTAGTCCTGCTGACCACACTCTTTCTGACACAAGCCAGGATGCTATCAGCCTTCTTGGCCACCTGGGCACACTGCTGGCTCATATTCAGACAGCTGTCGACCAATATCCTCCCCAGGTCCTTTTCCACCACACAGCTTTCCAGCCACTCTTCCCCAAGCCTGTAGCGTTGCATGGAGTCGTTGTGACCCAAATGCAGGACCTGGCACTTGGCCTTGTTGAACCTCATACAATCGGCCTCAGCCCATTGATTCAGCCTGCCCAGATCCCTCTGTAGAGCCTTCCTACCCTCCAGCAGATTAACACTCCCACAACTTGGTGTCATCTGCAAACTTACTAAAGGTGCACTCAATCCCCTTGTCCAGATCATTGGTAAAGATATTAAACAGAACTGGCCCCAGTACTGAGCCCTGGGGAACATCACTTCTGATCAGGTGCCAAGTAGATTTAACTCCATTCCCCACAACTCTTTGGGCCCAGCCATCCAGCCAGTTTTTTACCCAGTGAAACGTATGCCTGTGCAAGCCATGAACAGCCAGTTTCTCCAGCAGAGTGCTGTGGGAAACAACGTCAAAGGCTTTACTAAAGTCTAGGTAGACAACATCCACAGCCTTTCTCTCATTCACTAAGTGGGTCATCTTGTTATAGAAGGAGATCAGGTTAGTCAAGCAGGATCTGCCTTTCATAAATCTGTGCTGAATGGGCCTGATCACCTAGCTGTCCTGTACATGCCGCATGATGACACTCAAGATGATCTGCTCCATAACTTTCCTTGGCACTGAGGTCAGACTGACAGGCCTGCAGTTGTCCGGATCCTCTTTCTGGCCCTTCTTGTAGATAGATGTCACGTTTGCTAAACTCCAGTCAACTGGGACCTCCCTGGTTAGCCAGGAGTGCTGATAAATGATGGAAAGTGGCTTGGTGAGCTCTTCTGCCAGCTACCTCAGTACCCTTGGGTGAATCCCATCCGACCCCATTGACTTGTGTGTGTATGAAAAGTTTTGTTTCAGTTTTGTACAGTCCTTTTCCATTTAGACCTTTTGATGTTAACACAAGTGTTTCACTTCTCTCTAACCTGTTCTGCTCCTGCTTGTGATCTCCAAAGTCAGACTTGAAGAAATAATCATACCGCAGATGCCAGCTGTGTGAACTAGGATAACGCAAAGGCTTGTTTGCCTATTTGCAGTCATCATGGGATGCAAGTCCTCTTTGGAAGACATGGAAATGGTCCTCTGCTATGGAGAGTTCTTGATCTTTCTCAGATGCAGTAAGATAGTCTTACCTGCTGTTTGGTTTGAAGAAGTAAATACTCCTTTTTACACATAGTCAGTAATAGACAATAATGGCTCTTACTGTGGCCTAATGGTTCAGATCTGCAAGATATATATGCTTGAGTTTGATGTATTAAAACAACATTCTCTTTAACACGTCCTTGGATGACTCCTCACCTGGTGGGGTGGGACATGTGAGGCTATTCTCATGGATGAAGTACTATATGGTATACAACTAATCAAAAATCAACTTTTCGGGTAAAGGCTGCCTCGCTTCCTGTTAAGGTGGGAACAGTTGAGAACATCTGCTACTAATTGTTACTTTGCTGCTCTCTGTGCCATCCACTCCTCCAGGATCTTGCAGTAGCTCTACTGTGTGCTGTTTTATTTTGATTGAAAACTAAGATTATCACCTGAAAGCTTGGCTGATGGTACACTGCTTGTCTTTTGCAGAGTTGTGAGATTTGCTGACAGATGTTGTCTAACTTGGGAGATCTCTAATGACTGAGACCTTACAGACTCTCCCAGCAGCCTCTTCTCATTGTTGCTATCCTACTTCATGTCCAGTTCGAATCTTCCTGGTGACAGTTTAAGCCCATTCCTTGTATATAATAAAGTAATGTAATATTCCCTTCCTTTTTTTAGCTTCTTTTTCATGTATGTGTTTGAAAATTCTTGCCCTTTTTTCTCTCCTCCCCAATCTTCTTTTCCCCCCTCATTTCACGCAGCCTTCCTTTGCTGATCCATGTTTTCAAGATCTCTGACCGTTCTTATTCCTGCACTCTCTGGAATGGTTCCACATTTTTTCTTTAAATGTAACACCCAAAACTCAACATATGACTCCAGGCAAGCACTTCCTATGTCTTTTAGGTTGCAATTCTCTTTACATATCACAGAGCGGTACTTTGACTTTGTTGTGACAGGCCTGTCCCTTAGTCTCCCAAATTTGTTAGCTGGCCAGGGTAATTCTTTTAAATATATACCATTTATTTCCTTGCATGAGTTTTAGTAAGTATCTAGCATCTAGTTTCAGTTCTGGTAACCATAAGCTGACAGGACATGCTTGCTAGCTCTTTGATTCTATATCTAAAGAAAGCAGAGGTGATAAAGGGCCATTGCTCTGGAGATTTTAGTATTTGTTGAGTTAAACATTGCTGAGCAGTCTAGCATCCCCACCCTCGTCATGAATGAATCTGGAAGGAATGAGTTTGAAGTCTTGCTCTGGTTGACTATAAACCTTTATTATACGTGGGACGTTCCTTGTGGAGAGGGGGAGGCAGTTGCCTCCCAGACAAAATAAGCAGAATTCATCAGCTTACTCACTGCCCCACCGAGCAGGGCGTGATGGGAGTAATTTAGGGTGCCTGGCACCTGCTGGAGCAGGGAGGCTGGCTGGCAACTGTAAACCCACAATCAACCTTGATGACTGCCCTCACTGCAGACTGTAAATAACAAAGGCATTTATTTTATTTTTTCTATGGGGATGGGAACCGTGGTGAGAGTAAACAGAAGGAATTAAAACCACCATCTTGCTGCAAACAGGTGGTGACATGCCCTCAGCCATCACCACTGCCAATCTGTTTCTGAGCTTTTCGTTATAATTTGTACTCAAGGAGAATCAGCTTTTGTCTTCTCCTCTTCCCTTGTCCTCACTGCGAGAAGCAATGGGTGCATGAGTGAATCTTTACAAGAAAAAACAAAAAAGAAGCAGAAAATTTCAAGACCTGAGCATAACCACTTAAATGCTATTGACTGCATGAGACCACCTCTGGCTCCCCCTCCTTCCATTTTTAGCCTCCTTTCACAGTCATATCAAGGGATACAGCTATGGATGTCTTCACAACTTTACTGAAATTTTACTTTACGTTTAACTTTGTTTTTATGACATGTTCCTGTATCTAGTGCTTTGTCCCCAGTTCAATCCATTAGCCAGGATCCATAGTGTCTTTTTTTCAGCCATAAGGGGTGTGTACTGGAGTTACAGGCAAATAATCTTCAGACAGGTTGTTACTGGCTACAAAGAATATCATAGAAGAAGTCACTCACGCAATGTCATCAAAGAAGTCGCTCATGCAATGTCATCATTACAGTCTGAAATTCCTGGTCCTTACAGAAATTACTGTAGTCCCACAGCTGCAAGAGAGAGATCAAGAGGAGCTACGGCTGTGTCACTGCGACCTAGTGCCTTGTCTTGTGAGAGATTTGGTCACCCAGCCATACTGGGCTGAACCCACTCATCTTTTCTGACCTTGGAAATTAGGTCAAGTGGTCCTTTTTGGTCCTTGTATAGATAGTGATTAGAAATCCCAGCTGCTGTAGATGTATTCTAAGGAGTTGAAGTCACTGACTCTGGAAGTGCTGGACCATGAAAACCCAGGGTCTGCAGGCTCGGACTCCATCAGCTCTACAGATGAGCACTGAAGTTTTCAAAATGTTTGTGCACTTTGTTTTCCAGTGCTGATATACTGGAACAAGTACAACACTGAGTTTAGTTCAAAGCCATTGGATGGACAATGGAGGAGAGCCTTTACCTCTCAGGCTGCTAATTTTTTGGTTTTATATGCAGTACATCGTTTCTCACTGGACAGTCAAAGAACGTCACGTCACATGCAACTGTCCAGGTCCCAATAGGAACATCTGACAGCTAAATGACATGTGAGATTGGGAGGACAGTGCCTGGGGGCAGAAAATCAAGCCTCCAAATAAATGGAGTTGCTTTCCCTTAACTAGATTTTGAAGAGCTGTGATTTGTTGCCCTCTGCTTACTTGCCTGGGTGTGTCCAGCCCTGCACTGCAAACTCAGCTCTTCTAGTTAAATGGTTCTGCTTCTACAGTGTTTGGAGTTTGTACTGTAGAGTGCAGTAAAAGGCCTGATTCATACAATTGAAAAAAAAAAAACAAACAACAAGGAAATGTATATAAAATGTGACTGTTTATAATGGTAGAATTCACATTTACAAGTACTTTTACGGAGTAGTGTTTATCCTCCCATAAAAGAGAGGTGCTAGATGGGTGTACAATGAATCCTCAATTATCCATGAGCAGTTTATCCAGGTTGTGGATTAACTGTGCCTCAGAGGCTCTGACACTTTGCTGGCACTGTGCAAAGGGGTCCATCTGTAATCATGTGCTCAAGCACAGCGTTCCAGGATCGAGTCCAAAGCTTTAGCGAACTGTGTGTGGCAACACCTAAGCATGCCCCGGCTCCAGCAAAATTTATCCTCGTGGTTGCAGTGTTGCAAACATACCTTGGGTTGCACATTAGCTAATACACCCTCTTGGAGCAGAGTGCAGAAATACCTAAGAGATTGTGCAAAAGGCAGGTTGTATCTGGCAGAGCCAGGGCTGAATTAGAGCTAATAAGTCTGGCTAAACTTCAGTTGACTCTATCTGGAGTCAATCACAAAGCTGACCAGTCTTCAGTTTCAATATACGCAATGTGCTAAAAGATATACAGGCTGTGTCTAAACCCTATTCTTGGGAGTGACTCCACTCTTCCAGCTCTGGATGCCTCCCAGACTTTGTCCCAAGCACCTATTGAGTTGAAACCTGGAAACGTCACAGTCCCTTTCTCCCTCTTTTCTCTTCCTCTGTGCAGAATGGCCCTGCTCTCCAGGTGAGGTCCAGTAACAATTCAAAATGCTGGTGTTGCTTTACCTGTGACATCACAGAAACTAAAACTGCTAGACACACAGTGGATGACATGATGCATGTGAAGTGTGCTTGTCACACACACACGGTTCCTGGAAAGGAACATATAGTACAAGCATCCTCCGTTCTGCCAGAACAATCCGGCATACACCACCATGAAGTCTGTGACATTGAGAAAGTCCATGAGTGTGGGAGGATTTGACCCAGCAGTTTGCTAAAGCTAAAAACATTCATGTTTATCCAACTGCTTTAACTTAGCACTTTTCCACCTTTTCTGCTCAAATTCCCCATCTTTATATGGTAACAAGGGAAGTGAAAATGTCATAAAAACCTCAAAGGGGAAAAAGCCATAGATGAGTCACTGAAAATATTGATAAGATCACTGATATGGAGCTGATCCATAGCTTCCAGCCTTCCTGTTTTTCTATGCCCACTCCTCTTGCAGCTTCTCAGGCCCAGCTATGCCCCTCCTCGGTGTTCGGAGGGGAACCAGAGGTATTTCTTCACCTCGCTGTAGCAAGGACATATGCCAGAGTCACAGAGTCCTTTTCTCACTGTGCCGGGATGTCACAAAGTCTTTCAGCACCTACAACAACCCCTGACAATACTCAGAGCTACTTATAGCAGCAACCGAAACGTCTTATCACACCCCTGTCTCAGTGACAAATTAAAACTGCAATTTTATTATTAACATCTTTCCAAATAAAGGGCTGGATCTCGCTTCCCCTGCTGCTGATTGCAAAACTGGACTTGACTTCAGTGGAAGCAGATCTGGCCTCAGGGTATATTTAGGGAAAGTAAGTAGCAGCTATATTCCCAGTGTTTATTTTACATTTCAGGTTGAGGCATTTGCAAGTGTGGTTTCTACTGGACTTTGTATAGCTGGGGCTGTGACTAACAACAATAACAGGCAAAGCCGTGACTTTGCCCCAGCCCCGGAACAAGAGGCCGCCCTGTCCCCAGAGTCATGCAGAAGGCACATGGTGACTCACGCCCTCGTAATCCCTCTGCTGAGTTTCCCCTCGCTCCACAGGAAAGAAACTTTTTTTCCCCTTTTACACCGGACATTGCACATGGTCCCAGCCATGCTGGTCCCATAGTTGTGGAGAGTGCCAAGAGTGCAACTGCACCAAAACCCCCAGGTCAGAGGGTTTAGCTCCCAAGGGGAGGTAAGCACTGGTATTTAGCAGGAAGCTAGGCTCCATTTTATTCTGTCTTGAGCACAAACCAAACATGCTTCATGGTGGAAGGCAGCATGTTGGGGAAAGGGCTCCATCCTGCCACATCTTCCAGCATGGCTCCCCACAAAACACATAGCTTGACCAATGACTTCAAAGCACACTGTGATTTCCATTTGCTCCCTTAGTTTCCCCATGATAGTGCAAGTTCTGTACATTGGTCCACTGAGTACATGATGGAAATCAATGGGGCTGATCCTCCTGCTCATATTGAGTGATGCTGTCCAACAGATCCTAGCACATGCATGTGTTATGACTCTGGAGCATTCATGCAGGGGCGATCTGGAGAGTACCTGTGTGACCAGTGATGGTGAGAGGCTTGGAAAACTCCTAGATATTTTGAAAGCTTCTGTCAAGGCAGTCTGGCTGTGTCATTCCTCCGTGTCATGTTCAGAGCACCTGAACTTAGTTATGACTGTCTGGATAACAGATGAAATGGAGTTTCTTGGACACTGCTTTCTTCCAAGCAAGGAGATGGTAGTGGAGCTTCCTCTTCTTTCATATCTTCCACTACTTGTCAGCTCCACTTTTGTCTCTGATAGATTCATATTTAGGGAGCTGCCTTTGCAGTTGGATTGGAGTCCTTCCAAAGCTCCGGGACCTTTGTGTTAATGGATAGCTAGATTTCAGGGGCACCTGTATTTTGCTCACATTAAAATTCCGTGTTTTCTCATCAAAATGTACATGGGCTCATGAAGTAACACAGTCTCGAAGGGCCAGTCACATGGAGGTCTTTCATCAGGCAAACCCGTGTTTCAAAATGGCGTAGTGCTTCCAGGAGATCATCTTTTCTCACTACTGAAGATCAATCAAGACTGGGGCCAAATCAGACCAAAGAAGATAGAGCCGTTTGGAAAATGTTCAACTGTGGTCCTCTGAGACAAAAATTTTGACTGTTTCGACCATTTTGGTTAAGATTCTTAGAATTCTTACTTATGCTAAGCTCTCACCATCGCATCATTCAGAAATCATGCCTCTACTGTTGCTCGTCAGCTTGGAAACGTAACGTGTTGGACAGAGGGTATCTCTACGGCTCAATCACAGCAGTGACTGCTGTGGCATGTGTATGCCTGAGATAGCTACATAGCCCTGACACTGCAGTGTGTTTTGACACCTGCATACAAGAAGCAAAACTAGCCCTTACATGGCTAGCAAATCCCTCATTGCCTGCTTACAGTGTTCCCTCGATCCAAGTGACCAAAACTACCTCGGGCAGCCCTACTCTTTCCCTGACTGACTAGGTAGGTGCACGGTTCATGTGTTGGTGGTCTGCGCTACAAATCAGCAGTAGGCACGCACGCAGTGATTATGGTTTCAGTATGAAATTTCAGTACGAAAGGTTCACCTGCTAGCAGAGAACACGGTTATCTGCTCTCAGCCATGCCACCAATGTACCAATGCATCGTCCCTGTCCTTCACGCCTGTTGCTGGCTTCCCACACAGCTTCGGCTCAGTCTCTGAAACAAAGCTTGTGGACTCTGCTTTTAGAGCAAGGGTATACTTGTTTAATCTTCTCCACAAAAAAAGGTAACAATGCACATATTTGGGAAAATATATATAATCTAAATCCCTAGGGCTAACTAATTCAGTGTAGTGCCTCATACAGATACTCTTTGGAAGTCCTTAAACACTGCTTATGTGGAATTGACTGGAAGACTGGTCTTGTGTCGGCACCCTGAGTAGGTGTAGGCTTTTTTTTTCCACCCAGAAAATTTGACTGTGCAGCCTGTCAGAACTGGGATTAATTGCAAGTAAAAGATTCCCAACGTTTGTGATTAACTCTCAGGGGAAGCCACTCATGCTACGTAACTCAAATCAATTTTGGAAAAAAAGAAAAGTTCCAAATAGATGTCCCCAAAGCCCACAAACTCAAAGCAACTTTGTGTGAAACCGCTTCATCGTCCAGGCGTTCTTGGCTGTTCGTTTCGTGCTCAGACCGCATCGTCCCCAGAGCAAGAACCACCCTCGAGTCCCTGCTTCACGGCGGGAGCTGGGGGGACAGCTCCAGCGGGGGTAGCCGCCGGAGGGGCTGCAGCCCCACTGCAGCACCCGAGCTGCCAGAGCCGCCCCGGCTCCACTGCTGAGGGCAGTGTTGGCTTGCAGCGCGTGTTATCTTCTTTCGGAGCTCCTTCTCCCAGTACATAAACAAATTTGTTTTTGTTTAAAGACTTTCCCACACAAGTGTCTGCCAAGTTCAGGGGACTGCTCTTTGAGATTGATCTTGAATTTTTTTGGAACGGGAGATGAGATTATATAATAAATTCAGTCGGCCGCAGAGAGACAGTTGGGAGATGCTGTTTCAGACTGCAATGTAACAGCCGAACGGATGAAGAAAAATAAAATAATCCACAGCACCTAAGTGGGAAAGGAATTCAATTTTCAATCGAGTAAGTCTAAGTTGGAAACAGATTCACAGAGGAATCATCTACACAGCAGAGAGTGGTTGAAACATTCTCAAAACAGTAAACCTGAATAGATTAATTTCTCTTAGAATAACCAGCATGTCTTTTTTTAACACACAGTTTGTCGTACATCTTCTTGGGTATCTATGACACAGTGGTTTTCACGTAATAGTTGACTGGTGATTTAAAGAATTTTCACTGGTCTTTTTGCTGTGACAATGTTGAAATTCCTGTTGTTTGCCAAGTAGCTGAGTATGTTGATACTTATTGTCCAGTTCAGGTCTTGCTCTTCTAAACTATTAAACACCCCAAATGCAGTGATTAGAAATAGAAATACAAGAGAAAGATTCCTTTGTCCTGTTGAAAATGTTCTATTTCCACATGGTGCAAGACTTTTTCAATTTTAGCTCAGTAATGCAAAATTTTCACAGAAATTGAAGTGCAAGAGCACTGTGCAGCCAAGGAGCTGGCTTGACACTGGGACCGTACAGAGGCAGGCAGACTGCGTGCTGGTGGGGCCAGCTGTCCACCGTGGGTTCTCTTGGTGGTTTCAGTGGAATTAATGTATCAGTGGAACTAGTGTTTTCTCATGGAAATGCTGCTGGCAGTGAGACTGAAACGGGAGGGACAGCTGTCAGAGCAGCACCCTCGAGAGAGAGGGAACTGCTTATGGTAGTCACCATCTCTAACCCTTCTGAGTAACGTCTCTCGTGGCCAGTGAGGGTAGGTATTGCTCTGCAGTGGGAGAAACTATGACAAAATGTACAGACAATACCAAAACTGCAACATTTCTTGGGTATCCTCCTGTCTCCCTCCTGCTGCCTTAGTGTCTCTCCCATAACCAGTTCATCCTCTCATCTGTAAGCACACAGAGAATTAGTACAGCAGCAGTCGTGGTGGGAGGGAGTTTCGGCCTTAAGAAGTTGTCCTCTATAAAAAAAAACGTAATAATCATTACGGTACCATCTAAGAGGCCCATGGGAAAATAAATTCATCTTATATTTTGAGAATTTAATAAACTGTATTTGTGTACTGAACAGGGAACTGCCTCAGTTTTACAGTCGCCTCATAGTTAGTTATTTCTTAAAATAGCACTTGGTTCTGACTACAGAAACTGTAGAGAATCATGGGAGATAAAAGATCTTCCAAAAACAATTTACAGAACAAATAACAAGTGGTCTGTGTTCAATGTGTAGCTCAAGATTTCAGAGAGAAAATTTCAAGTTTTCTTCTCTTCCCTACACAACTGAGCTTGTTTTCGTTTATGTAAGGTCTGTAATTCTTACTGCTGGTACAAGCTAGAAAGTGTTGAGAGCATGTTTCTTTAATTATTTAACTTTTTTCCATTAGATTATAAATTTTCCATATAAATCTAAAAAAAAGCAGCTGTATTCTGAAAGATAAAAATGAAGACATGTTCATTGTATGAAACTCCCGTTTACTATGGTTTCCCTTAGTGGGAGAAGTGGTTTGACGTGAATGTGACAGTGATATCTGCCCTTTTTATCTACAGAAAAAAAGACTTCTATTGTGCAAGATGCATTGAACAATGTTTGATGTTTTCTGGCCACCAGGTATCCTAATAACAATGAGATGACTGGACAGGCAGGAAGCGGGGAGATGGACAAGGAAGGCAACCCACCTGAGAAGAAGATGCCAACATCCATGCCATCACTGTGGCAAGCTGTTTCTCCTCAGACCTACTTTCCCCCAGGGTCATACTGAGTCTCACCTCTTCCATGGTTAAATAACCCAATTTCAGAGCATGCCAGCTGCCTTCAGCTCTGATACTTCAGAAGTTACTAAAGCATAAAGAACCTTGACGTTCTTCTTCACGCATCTACAGTCCTGTCCATAGGTCAGAAGTTTTCAGCCGCTCCACCTGCCTCTCCTGATCCACTGCTGGGCTTCCACTGAGACAATGGGGTTTGCTGCCCAGGCTGGGTGTGCAGCAGAGCCTGTCATACCCTGTGGACACTGCTGCAGGATGAGTCCAAGTCCTCGTGCTCCTGCTGACCTTCATGCCCTTGCCTGCAGGCCACCTGCAATAGGACTCAAGACACACCATTCCTCAGGTAGGGACACCTTCTCCTCACATCTGAAAAGCAAGCAAAAAAGGTTCTTGGAAAACCTCAGAGGATTTATACACTTACATCCTTCAGGATGTGGGATTGATTACTCAGGAGGTGGTTTTTACTTTCTTCTGAGTCAGTGCTGAACAAGTAACTGGTCCAGCACATCATGAGGAGGGGCTGTGGAGCTCTGGTGCTGCCTTTTGCATGAGCCTTAAATTGGAGGTTGTGAGTGCATTTTCCTCAGGCAAAACCAGTCTAGTCCTGAGAACCTTGCCGAGCAGCAAATGCAGCCAGCCATGTTTATCTCTTCCAAAGCTTCACTTGGTTATGTTAGACATACCTTCTTGTCTTTAGCTGCCCTGTGGTGTCATCAAGCGTTTTAAACACAGGGGACAAACTTCATCTCGGAAGAGGGTGCCCCTATGCTTTATAATTCACAGCTACCTCTTATAGATGCTTTCAAGCTGACTTAAAACAGTCAGCTTCTGTGAGACTCTTAGACGAGGGCTCATGGCAGATGAATGCAATGTGAAGACCAGGATCAGCATTAGGGAGAGTGGGTGTGTGCTGTTCTGTAAAAAACTGGGGAACAACCCCTGCTCTGTGACTTCATAGAGGAGGAGAAAAGCACTTTCTCCAGTTATTAGGTATGATTTATACCTAATGGACAAGGCAAGCGATTGCTTCTTTTTGTAATGAGACACTTCTGCATCCTTTAAATGCATTAATTTACCTGGAGACTGCTAACAAATGCATAGAAAATCTGGAAAGCAAGACAGGCAATGAACTCCTTTCCACTTTTACCCTTTTTTGTGTGGTTAGAGAAAATATTTTAGAGCATCTGCTTCCCAAATTTCAAGCCAATTTGGTCCAGTTGTAAAAACTTACCATGTTATGCATCATCCCCTGGAATAAGAGCTAATGAAACTTGACACAGTAATACGATCAAATACAGTCTCAATGAATAAAACTGTTGCTTCTCTCAGAATGGTTACTCCAAGAAAACAAAGCCTAGAAGTTTATGCCCTAGTTTTCGTCTGGACCTTATACAACAGGAATGTTCAGAAGATTCTTTTAAAGATTGTTCCCACTTCCTGAACAGCACTTTGACTGCAGAGACCCACAGATGGGACCAGACGATACTGCAGTGTCATGAAAAGGCATTTCCAGAGGAATTTACATCCTCACACTTTCAATGGCCTCCAGAATTTATTAGTTAACAGACCATCACTCCTTGACATTGCTTCTGGAAGCCTTGGTCTTTTGATCATACCATCATGTTCCTGAAATGTGTAAGAAAACGTAGGCTCTATGTGCTTGCTTGGTTTGATGAGCACAACAGTCCCGAAGTGATACAACTCAAACCATCCATCATTTTTGGCCTGCTCACAGTGAAACAGGCTTGTTGTTCAATCGAATGTTACCTGTAATAGACGTCAGGGCACCAGGTCTACCTCTGAAACCCCAGCAGAAATTACAGGATGGAAATCAATGGGGCTGATCCTCCTGCTCCACTGACATTCTAGTCCCCAGGGTCCGCTGAATTACATGGAGTTATTTCTGATCTATATGAATGAAAAATGAGGGATGCATCTTTGCTTTGACTTGAGGCTATTAGTTAAGCAAAACTGCAAAGACACTTATGCTAGCAATGGTGCCACAGCTGAGTATCTCATAGAAGAGTTTAGTTCTGAGAAACACAGATTTAGCAGAAAGTATTGATTGATTGATTCATTGATTGATTGATCAAAAAAATGATTTGAAAGCAGCCCTGAGAAGAAGGACTTGGGGATACTGGTGGATGAAAAACTGGAAATGAGCCAGCAATGTCCACTTGCAGCCCATAATAATCCAACCATATCTCGGTGACATCAAAAGAAGTGTGGCCAGTAGGTCCAGGGAGGTGATTCTGCCCCTCTACTCTGCTCTGGTGAGACCCCATCTGGAATACTGCATTCAGCTCTGGTGTCCACAGTACAAGAAAGACATGGATCTGTTAGAGTGGGCCCAGAGGAGGGCCACAGAGATGATCTGAGGGATGGAACACCTCTCCCACAAGGAAAAACTGAGACAGTTAGACTTGTTCAGCCCGGAGAAAAGAATGCTCCAGGGAGACCTTATTGCAGTCTTTCAATACTTGAAGGGGGCTTTCAAGACAGAGAAACACTTTTACCCGGGCATGTAGTGACAGGAGAGGGGCAATAATTTTAACTGAAAGATGGCAGGTTTAGTTTGGATATAAGAAAGAAATTTTTTACAACAAGAGTGGTGAGGCACTGGAACAGGTTGCCCAGAGAAGTTGATGTCCCATCACTGGATGTGTTCAAAGTCAGGTCAGATGGGGCTTTGAGCAACCTGATCTAGTGAAAAATGTCCCTGCCCATGGCAGATTGGGTTGGACTAGATGATCTCTGAAGGTGCCTCCCAACCCAAACCATTCTGTGATTCCACAATTCAAAGTATGCTTCTTTCTCAGATCTGGCCTGTTGGAGATGCAGTCTGTGGCCCTATGGATCGGAGAGGTGGCTATTATAGGCATGGTTGCTGAAGAGCACCTCAGATGACTCCCTGGGTCCTTGAAATGCTGAGAAGAATCAAGATTGAAAAGAAAAAGTTTTTTTCTTTTGAAGAGTTCTAAAGTGCTCATGAATTGCCAAAAAAAGAGAGAAAATGTTGCCAATGCAATAAATGTCTTTCTAATATGTTGTGACCTGGCCAGACCTCTTGCATCATAGTCTCTGTCAGAGCATATAAATCTGTGATTCCTCCTAAAAATCTGTCACTGCCACAGTGTCATCAATCAGATTTCTCCTCGGCACCAGGCTTAATATAGACAATTACTAGAGGAACCTGAAGATGGAGTGAAGGGCTGGGAAGTTTTCTTCTTTTGTTTGAATTGTTATTGTTGTATTTTGATAGTTGAGATCTACAAGCTTTTTGTATTAGGAATAGAAAATACAGTTTTGTATGTCAGGATGTATTCTTGGTTTGTATAGCTATACTCGGATATTTTCAGTATTGTTTCCTAGACTTTTCCATACGCAGTGTAACTTTTTATTTGCTTTTCTATCCAATTCCCACTGAATGGAATTTTTCACGTGCTATTGCCCCTCCTCCACTCCACCCCTCCAGTTCATGAGCAAGTTTACCAAACTCCCCAGCAGCTCATGTTTGTTTTCTTATCTTAAGTTAGAGCGAGAAATTAAAACACTTGGTTTGTCCTTGGCAAGTTAAAATGCACGTTATTTATACAGCACTGTAGGGGTCTGTAGCTCTTTGTGAACAAAAAGAAACTGAAATACCATGGCATGCGGCAACGCAGTGCCAAGGACCGGATCTTGCAGACACTCAGACTGGGCATGAGGGAGCACAGAGAGGCAGAGCTTGCTTAGCTTCACTGGGTGCTTTGTCGCCGTAGGCTCTGCTCCTTATAGCTGGTCTGTCAGACCAGGATATTTCTCTAGAAAGACGTCAGTACCGTTGCACTACTTGGGCACAGCCCCTGGGGACACTTTGCAGAGCACCGTGGTGCCAGGTATATTTTTGAATTTAATGACACCTCGTTCAGGTATTGCTAGAAGGCAGGTTACAGCGTCATTGACCTCCAGGTGGAAAACTTGCTTTTATTCACCTTTGCAGTTTGGTTTTTACAATCCCCACGGAACTCCAGGTAGCTCTACCTGTATTTGTAGCTGAGGGAAATAGCACCAGGGTAGTTCACCACACCAATGATTCAACATGATTATCGTAAAGCTGCAATATGTTATTTAAACTGTTGTTACGTATTTTAAAATATTTCCATATAGCTTAGTTATTAGTTAAAAACTAAATAATTTTAAAAAATTCTCTATATATACAACTGTAATTAATTTTAACCTGAAGTTCAGGCTAAAAGCATAGATTCAACAGACTTCTGCAGTCTCTTCTAGTCTGTTAACAAAGAAAAATAATTCTTGCCACTGCTGAATATGAGGTAGGAATGGGCATAATAAATCGTGTAAGTTGAGAAACTGAGAGAAGTAGCAAGTGAATATAGAAGGTTTCACCATTTCTTTATGCACAACTCTTGGAGTATGTACACACATACTCATCAATGTCTCAATACAAAGTATTTCTCACAAAAGTAATCTGTACCCAGCCTCTTATCAAGTTTCACCCCTTTATCAATGCCTGCAGTTTCCTGAAAAGTCAGCAATTTTTCCAAAATATCAAGTCTAAATCAAGTTAGAGCAATTTTGTGAAGGTGAAGTGTAAAGTCAGGCATTTTAGAGCTGAGGCATTACTGTGAATGAAACTCTTTCCCAGTTTTCCTCCTTTACTATGATACCAGATAAGAATTATATTTATGAACAAGTAATTTGCCATTGATTGCTGTAACTTACCCTTTAGTTTTATGCCATAAACTTAAGCATGTCCAAAATCAGATTGTTCCAGTTTTAAGCCTGTCATAGAAACATTATTCATGTTTTGCAGGAGATGCGGAAGAAGTACTTAGTCGCTTAAACATCTCTCTACTCCCCCCCAAACATAAAAAAGTGCAAGTGGGAAATTCTCACCTAATATACAAAAGTAATGTCTAATAGCTGGAAAAGGTCTGAAGATCCTTTCAACTGCAGGTTATAGAGATGGTTATCTCTGGGAGGACATTCCTCATCTTTTCCATATGTTCAAAATAAACTATCTTCTGTGATTCTGAAGCTCCCTTGGCAGGAGAGGAAAAGTGTTGAAATATTGTGTTTCACAATTTTCCAGACCAAATGCTAACTTATCTGAACGATACATTACTGTATTTTGCAGTACATAAGCTCACCAGTTCTCTGCGAGTCACTAATCGTTTTCATTTTTCATTACTTTATAATCACAGAGGTATCTCAGAGAGTTCGAATAAGCATTATCAGTGCAAACAGTGATACGGTGCCAAGGACCTGTGTGATTATAGCACATTTTTTGCTGGTATGGAAGATTTTAATGCAGTCTCAGTGCCTCATTGAAAGTAATCCAGCAGACAACAGATTATTCCCCTCTTATCTTTAGTGAGCAACAGCTATCTGAAACATTTTGATGGCAGAGGTGTCACTGGCCACAAAGTAAAATCTGGGGTTTCTTATCAAAGCTTTAATTTTTATATTATTTGAAAAAAGCAACACGATTGACAGCATTTGGTGTTGGCAACACACAGAAACTTTCGTCCTACCAAGATATGTGATTTTAGCTTTGAGTAAATCTGGGGAAATCACATAATCTAATTTTCACCATTTCTTCGTACATGAGTCTTACAGTATGTGCACAAATATTTGCGAATGTCTCAGTACAAAATATTCCTCAAAAAAATAAACTGTTCACAATCAATTTAACTCCCTAAATCAGCATAGGTAGCATTCTGGTACAAATTTGTTGCTTACTTAGCAGTCAGCTTGATGTCTTCTGTGATTGTACATTTTTTAGCAAAGAAGAATATTTCAAGAGCTTTGTTCCTAGAAACTGTGTTAGATCTTTTTCATGATTCACACTCTTTGCACGCTGTCTTATGAGCAATTCAGAAAGTTCTACATAACTGACCATGAGCTGTCTGACACATTGCCTCCTTTATTGCTCCAAACCAGATAATTTCTACACTTATTTGGGAAAGCTGAAAACCTCTTCTTTTTTCTTTATTTATTTTTTTTTTCCTTTGAGGGAGAAGTTTTCTTGACATTTTGATGGAACAGTATCAGCTTAGTTGTTGTCACAGTCCTGATCCATGGAGGGGTGTAACTTGAGCAAATAAAAGTATGTAAGTAAAACTTTTAAACTAGCCTTTAAATCACGATGGTTTTGTCAGCTTTGAAAACCTTGTGTTCTAGGCTGACTGATCCCACGGTCTGCACACAGTATAGACAGTATTTGGTCCATGACATACATACAAGACAAAATCACTATACATACCAAAATTCTTTCCTATATATATTCACTGTAGCAGCAGCTCTTTCGGTAAGTAGATGGCTTTGGAAATTATTTTTACACACCTTCTTACTTTTCATTGCCAATGGAATTTATTGTTGTGCAAATTTTTAAACAAAATTTAGGACCTTTTGTTGCTAAAAGTGCTATGTAAGTGTAATATATTATTATTTAAGATAATGTAAGACTTAATCTGAAAAAGAAGGTGTGGAAAAATCTAGGGAGGTTCCCACAATGGTATCTTAATTTATGAGGGACTCATCAGAGGACCTATCTCTAAGCGAAGGGCTGGTGGAAGAGGTTATGGACTCCATATGCACACTGAACAATGTCGAGTCATTGGGACCAGATGGTATTTACCCAACGGCACTAGTGGAATCCAAGGATGAAATAACTGAACTATGATGTTTAGACTCAAAACTGGCATAGTAACTGAAGATTGGTAGTTGGCAAACTACGGTTTTTAATTGTATTAACCAAAAAAGACCTTTGTTCAAGGGAATTTCAGGGGAACTACAGGCCAATGATCCTGATGTCTATGTCTGGGCAAGGCAGTAGAAACAATAATGAAGAACATAATTAATAAACATGGATAAATACGCTGTACAGTGGGAAAGTCAACCCAATGTTTGTAAAGGGAGGTCTAGCATTAAAATTCTATTAAATTTTATTTCTTAAATTCTTTTTCTCTTAAGGAATCAGCCAATATGTAAGGATATTCCATTGATTCAGTCTACTGAATTCTTAAAAGTCTTTCAGCAAGACCACAACAGTCACTCCTAAAGAAACTGAAAAACCATAGGGTAGAAGGTCCTTGTATGCGTAAATAATCGTTTAGAAGATGGGAAGGAGAGAGTAGAAAACATGCTCTATTTTCATGGTGGATTGTCATCGACAGAATTCTAGAAGATCTGTGCTAAAACCTTTGATCAAAATATTTATATGGGATCTGGAAAAGGGCTCCATAGTGGGATAACATGGGGAATGTTATTAGATTATTCAGGATAGTAAAATGATGGCTGGCTGTGAACAATTGCAGAGGGTTTTGCAAGACTGAGTGACGGGATGGTAAAATGGCAGATGAAGTTCCGTGTAAATAAACATAAGGTGATGCACATGGGAGAAAAATATCTGGAAATTAAATGTAAAATGCTAAGGATCAGGTTACTATCACTTGTGAGCAAGATTTTGAGGCTATAATAGTTGCCTGAAAAAGTCAGTCCTGTGCTCAGTAGCAATCAAAAAAGCAAATCAGATGTTAGGGAGTATTAAGAAAAATGTACAGAAAGAAAAAGTGACTATCATGGTGTCATCACTGTATAAATCCATGATTTCTTTGTGCTTGGAGTAATGTGCAGGTCTGCGTTTTCCCTCCATCTCTGCAGTAGAAGAAGAACAGGTCCCAAGAAGGGCAGTGAAGGTGAGCAAAGGGGTGGTCATACGCAGTAAGTGTGTGAGCAAGGCTTTTCAACTTGGAAAGGAAACCACCAAGGGAACGCTGGGGCAGGAGTCTATGCAGTTCTGGGTGACAGGGCAAAGAAGAACAGAGACAGACTGATCATTGCCCCTCCCAGCTTGAGACTTGGCATCCAACCAGCCTAGCAAATACTAACTTCAAACAAAAGAGGGTGTTTTTCACTACGCTGTCTTCAGATCATTTTGTTTCTTAGCTCCAGTCATTGGTCTGAAACCCTGTTACCCTGAAACCCCATGTAGCATCTCAGAGGACAGCAGTGGTATGGGATGGGAATGCCTCCCAGGTCTCAGCTCCTCTTCTAACAACAGGCTGTTGAGCCTGGATGAAAATTCCCAGCATGCGATTTCCACTTAGAAACTTCTAAGCTTTGCCAGAAAGATATGGCTTGATACAATGCTTCAAAGCAGTATCACTCGCAAAGCGCCTACTGAACCTTTTCCAAAAACATATTATGGCCTATATGTAGGAAGCCTTTGCTGTTTACACAACCGCTAGTTAACATTTTCTGATCGCTTTGTATTTATTTGCCAGGGTTACAAATGCAAAAAGCAGAGGCCTGGGGTAATTTCATGTTTAATAGGTAAAGTCTTAAGCACAAAGACATAGCCATGTCTTGGTTTTTAAACTTCAGATGTGTGAAACCTTTTCTTCCTGACATCGGATTTAGTATTTACTTAAAGATAAGGATGAATCCTTTGAGGAAAAAGAGATGATTGCCTGATTAACAGACTTATTTACTCATTCATTGAGTCTTCCACTTCCTCATGTGACCAATGAATGAAGTAAGGTGTGGTTGGGGCACCCCACGCCAAGAAGCAAAGAAAAAGCGGCTGAGGGTGCAGAAGGGACAAAGAGGAGATAGTACTCCGGGAGAAAAAGGCAAGGAGTAGCTCATGGGAAGAAAAACTCTCTAAGGGAACCAAAGCAGGAGAGCATGGCAATAGCTGTATTTCTACACAATATATCCATCTGGGTCTCAGGTATGATTTATACTGGCACACTGGACTTTAATGTTGCGCTTGTTCTAGTTTCTCTCCTTTCTTTCTTATTTTTTCATTTTTATTCCCCTACCCAAACCAGATATTGCGAACTCTCTGGAGCAAAGACTTTATGTTATGTGGTTTAAACAGTGTCTCTGACCCCATCACCAGGATGTGCTTTTGCAAATAAAAATCAATAGGAGAGGGTAGCTGGAGATACAACCCTGAAATCAGGCCTTGATGCTCAGAAAGGATGCTTTTTTGGTATTTGTTTCTGTTATTATTGTTATTAATTTAAGTAAACAAAAGCATTAGTTCACCTCATTAAAATGAAAGAGAAAAATCTGAGAAATGTAGTTCAGCAGCCAAAGCCTCAAAATCCACCTTGAAATCTTATTGGCTATCTTCTCAAGGGAGGTGTAAATCTTCCTTTACTTGGCTTTTATTTCTGAATTTGGCTCTGCTCCTGGAAATCTTCCCTGAGAGGCCTCCACTTGCTATAAATGTTGCAAAAGAAGCCTTGCTATTTGCAATGCCGTTCTAATTATTTTTTTGACAGGCCAAGAGCTGCCTTGCAGCCATCTCGAGAGAGCCTTGGTTCTGTATTTCTAATTCACCATTTGGAGTCATTCTGGACATCAAGCTCTCGCTGCCAATGAAAACAACTGTGTATCTCAGGGTCAGGCCTTTAGTCTGTCCATGTCCCTGCAAATTGAACTGAAGATTTCCATCTGATGGTTGTGATGCAATGCGGCAGATTGCTTGCTGGGAAGGCAAGAGGAAAAAGGAGACTCAAAAAAAGAGGAATGGAGATGGAGGGAGGCTTGGCCATAGGAACCCGAGAAGAGTGTTATAGCTGATCTTTTCCTTGTGCTTCTCTTCTGGGACCCTGCTCTAAGAGGGGTCTGTACCTTAATTTTGGAAGATCTAGATGTCCACTGCACTCTTTTCTAAATAAAAACAGAAGGATCCTGGAGAAAATGCAGTGACTTTTTAATGGGTATCTAGCTTTGCTTGGATAAGTGGATGGCCTAGGAGTGCTTTTGAGAAAGAACTGCTGTCAGGAAAACACACCAAGAGCTCAGCATCTCACGATGGATCAGATCATTTTGCAGTAGCAAGGCAGGAAGTTCAAGCTAGATGGCTAGAAGAAGTCATCCAGGAAAAAAAAAAAAGAAACCCTGTGGAGCTCAAATACAATTGTTTGTTTTGCTCTGAGGTCTGTGCTGAGCACAATCCAGCTTGCATGCACTGCAGGGGTGCTCAAAGCAAGGAGGCTGATAAATGAATTAATTTCAGGGGGCAGGAAATGCTGATGCCAACTTTACTGGGTGCAGCTCCAAGACTCCACTGTAACCTTTGAGCTCTGACTCCAAAGAAGTGTTGTGCAGCCCTGTGCGACATTATCACAAGGCTTGCCAGCTAGGGGCAAAGAGGAGGGAAGGGAAGAGAAAGGGGGCAAATAACATCATGACTTGCTTTGGTTTTAGTTCAACATTTATCTTTAAATATTTTTTTTTCCCTCTGAATTAGTTTCAATAAAACGTGCATCGCTCGTGGAGCTCCTTCAATAAAAAAGTCACTGTTTGTTATACGATAACACTGAACAGACTCCAGGCACTCCATTTTCTTATCTTAGATATACAGTGGAGCATAACTCAAGCAAAGGGGAGAAGTTAATGCATCTGTAACACTAGGTAACAGAAGCAACAGTAGCACGTTAGTGTAGTAATAACTCTCACATGTGGAATATCTGAAGATGGGTTTTATTGAATTCAGTTTATTTAACCAGGATAAACCCTTGAGATATGGATCTCATTTACAAGATGATGTTGGCAAGAAGGCAGATTATTACAAGCACATGTGGAAGATAAGTCTAAAACAAAACGCGAAAGACCTGTTTATATTTTTAATTAGAGTCCTTTTATCACCAAAAACGTTAAGTGAAAAGGAAGGCATTAAATGTAACTATTACTTGTTGATATTAATAGCAATGGTCCTTCCTACTTATATAGGACATTTCTTTCCTAGGTATCCTAATGATGAACAAAATCAAAGTGAAATGTTCTCCCTTGGTGAGCATCAGGCCTAGCTAAGCCCATTTTGTTCAAAGACTTTTCACAGGTCCCTGTGAAACGGTTCCCAAGGACCCAGTAATTGTGCCAGAAGAGGGAAAAGAAGAGGGAAAAGAAGCGGTGCAGAGCCACGTGGCGCAGAGAGGACAAGGGTGGAGAGTCCCATGATTGAATGTGCTACTGCAATGCAGTCATATCTAGGTAACAGTGACATGTTAGGGCAAAAGCCAAGGAGAACACAATGTACAGTTGAAATTTCAGGAGAATTAAAGTAGGCAGAGTCTAAGTATTCAAAGTGGAATTTGACCAGGATTAACCCCTTTAATCTTGCTAAAAATACTACATGATCTTTCACGAGCACAGGCATTCAAGACTCAACTTTTGCATTTCACACAAAAGGCATTAAAACTTATGTTTATATGAATGCATTTTTTGAAATAGTTACCTTTCAAGTGACCTCTAAACAGATACCAACCACATTAAAGTTATATGTGGTATGCTAGCACTCGAGGCTGCAAGGTGATGGAGTGCTTTTCTTTCACAAGGTAATTTTGCTTGATAATCAAATGTCTCTGGTAGGTAAATAAAAAACCTCTCTCCTCTATTAGAGAGTTATTATGCTGTGTTTACAATGTATTCTTTTGGTCTGTAGTTAACATACTTTAAATACTCTTGAAGGTAAACGGCTGCCTTCCAGCCAATGACATTTTCAGGCTATCAAGTTGCATATTTTGCTCAGAAGTGTGGTGCTGAGTCTGCTTCTCTGCTTTCCCTCTGCACTGCAGGTTTCCCCCTCCCTGTGCAGAGAGCTCCAAGCAGCAAAGTCCAACGTCTTTTTCATCTCTGGGACGAAAAGAAGACCAAGCTTGTCCAGCCATGCTGCCGTACGGCAACTGATGGGATAAATATAACAGGACATGACACTATTACAAAAGAATGTGGGCCAATGAAAAGAAAAAAAAAAGCCTTTTCTTGTGAGCCTCCAAGATTTGCTGATGAATATTCACCAAAGTAGTAAGATGCTCAGCTGAGGCCTCCATAGCGAAACTGTGCGTTTTAGTGTAGTAGCATGTCCACAATGGAAACTACCTATGGGGTTACCACTGCAAAAGCATTTACAGGCTACAAGGGGTTCATGGGCCATACTTCGCTAATCAATTTTATGCAGCAGCAGCAGTAGAAGCTCAGCCCTCCTACCTGTCTGTTGGTATTTGCCTCTGGTTTTCTATGGGCGGCCCAGCTATATAAACAAGGATGTCTAGGTAGCCTCTACCTACCTACTGTGCACCCATAAGCAAGACCTTCCTGTTTGCAAGAAAGATTTAACTGTGTAACAGATGTCAAGGGAATGCTGGTTGCCTCTGTAGGTGTCCTCCATAGCCTTCCTTTTATTTGAGTTTTTCAGGGTGCTTGAACCCCTGAGAGGCCAAGTCTCATGTCTTGCTGGTGGCGGAGTAGCTGCAAAGGGCTGCCCAGAACTCCTGGCTCTTCTGCTCTTAAAAATTTTCTTGCCACTTAACTTGCACCCCTTGACCAGGGCTCCCTCCTGGTCACTGCCTGCAGCCATTTGGTGGCAGAGCAAAATGTTTCCCGGGGTATCTGCTTGAATTAATTTGCTTTGGCTGTATTTGCACCTTTGTATATTTGTTTCCCCTTTGAGCAGTGACATTTATTGGCACAAATGTGATATGGAAAGCCAATCTGGGGAGAAACGTCAATATTTACTCTGAAGAAGAACCAGACCCCAATTCAAAAACATACTTACTAACTTTAAGTACATGGATGTGTCTCATTGACTTTGTTGAATGAAACCTGATTCTGGGAACAGAAGCAATGCCATGAGCTTTCACTGACCAAGTAAGACAAATGGTCATTGCCCAGACGGAGTTAAGATTGTTCAGGATCTATCCTCACTGTACTGAATTTGAAGAGATAAAACACATGCTGGGGATTTGCACACATTCGGGGAAAACATCGCTCTGTCATGGCTGCACAGAAAAAGAAAGAGGCAATGCGATTGGTATGAGTAATCATTGCAGCATTAAGCCTCTACCAAGGGAGTCCGAAAAGAACGTGACTGTTGAAAATACGCTAAAAATAATGCTGAAAAGTCATGCTTGGAGGATCATATCCCCTACTACGTCTTCACAGGTGTGTGGGTAAAACAGACCAGGACTGTCAGGATGAAACCATGGCTTTCATATAATCTGTAGTTTTCTAAATGTATTCACTTCAGTGAATTTTGGCTGCAGAAGTGATGAGGGTCTTGCAGTCCTTGCAATAAGTAGATTGTGATTTTTTTCTGATACTTACTATGTGAATTATAACATCTATGAGGAATTAGATTTGCTTGAGGCTACTGTTCTATAAGAACAGCTCCAAGGAGACAGTATAAGGCTCAAGGCTGAAACTATTGTGCCAAATCAAGCCATAACAATAAAGAGTTAATATAGGAGCATCAAAAGTTTCTATATTAAAGTTTCCTAACATTTCCCATCATAAAAAACATTCCAATCATTTTTCTTTTGCAGAGCTTTAACATAGCTTGCAGCAAGTAAATTATGAAATTTGGCAAGGGACAAATTTGTAGTTAGGAAGGAGCTGCTTTCTGTCTCTGAAAAAAAATTGTTCAGAGTTGCCTGAACTCTGTAATGTAAAAAACCAAACCCATCCTTTGCATGTTATTATAACCTGTAAGACTTGTCAGAAGCTTTTGAGCATGCAATGCCAGCTGAGCACAATCAAGGCCTTTCGAGGATGCTGCCCAAGGGAATGGGCTGCCCAGGTCTCTTTACTAAGGACAAATCTGGAGAAAAGGGTTAGGGAGACAGATACATCTACTCTCAGAAACCCTTGTGAGATTTCGTACGTGTGATGAACCAGGGCTCAGGTGGTAGTTTAAGTTATTCATGGAGACTGAGAAGTTGCTGATCCAACCCATTGACACCCCTTGCTGAATTCAGCCTCAGCTGCAGATTATCCCTGAACTCTGCCTCTGGCACAGTTTTACAGCCATGTTGCTGGAAGCAGGCGCTGCATCTCAAAAGGGCACGTTTGGTGGCTGCAGTGACTTCACACCCTGGTTTGGTTGCATGGAGCCCCACTCCTGCAGAAGCTGCTACAAGGAGGACAACCTGCCCAAACACAGTTCACGTCTTGTTTTGGACACGGCTGAATCATATCCTCCATCTTGATTTTCAGCTGAAACATGAATTCCTTGCTGTTTTATGAAATACGACATCCCCTTCTCCTCTTCTTCCCCTACTCCTTAGCACATAGAATTGAATATCATGTAGTCCAACTTCACCCCTATGGCCAAGTTCAACAAATTATCAGCCAGAAATTTTAATCAGATATTTAATCTTTCAACCATGTAAGTGAGATTTTGTGTTTGCAGTGGCAGTAGGCCAGCTTAACCTCAGAGAAGAAAGATTGTTAGTAGTGTCCTTGAAGCTGAGGAGCCAGCGAGCAGTGACTACGCTGAGCAGGTCCGTCTGACCTGCGGCTCAAAGGCAGCTGCAATCACCACATCAGTATCTATAGCTTAGTATGCTTTTTAAGCATTGGAAAACCAAGGAAGATACTACTGTCTTTGGAATATGGCTAGTAACTGCTCCCTGCGTTCAAAATTATTTAGAATAGTAAAGAAAAGAACAAAGCTTTGGTGACAGGAAGCCACTGCAGATGAACTTGTAACACACTCGGCTCCTGAATTTGCCAAATCCTGGAGCAACAGGCAGCATCTTGCCAGATCAGACAAATGCCAGTAGTAAAGTTAATGAATCTTCCTGTTTTGGTAGTGGCTTGCACAGATGTATGTCTCAGCATAGGCATATGCACGTGATTCAGTCCCCAGGCCCTCTTTGTAAGGGTCTCACCTGTTGCCCAAAGCAGTACATAAACAAGTCAGTTCTCCTAGTGTTATCCCTGGAAATCACGCTGCAAAGTAGAGTATGCAAAGTACTTTTCAGTCATACTTGGTGATCACCTTTATGACTGGAAGCTGGAGGCACAGTATTTTGACAATGATTTTGCTCAGTGACCTTTTTTTTGAAGATTTATATTCAGAATGTTCTCAGGTCAGAGTCAAGGGCTGAATACTTTAGAAGTCTGGGAGCGTTTGGTTGTCATCAGGGTCTAGGGGGGGTGGCGTAGTATCATTTTCTGATTTTCCCTGAGGACAAACCCGAGCTCTGTGGAGCTCCTAAGCAACCTCAGACTAGGACAGGAATCTTGACTTCACCACTTAGACTTCTCATGTAGAAATACAAAACCCTTTGGGGGGAAAAAAAGCCTATTTCCTCAGCGCAGATGTGTTTACCGTCAGTGATTCATGTCAGTCCATCAGTATTCCCAGTGGTGAAATCGCAGTTTGGGAGGCATTATAGTTCTGTATGGGAGTCTAAAAATTATTTAGCTTCGCTATTTGTTGGGCATTTTTCTGGTAGCCATATGAGAACTGAATGCTAGGAGATACGTTTGGGCCGTTTATACTTCATTAGAGTCTGGGGAGGGTATACCACTATGTATCAGGGTCAAGTTTTTAGTACCTTATGAACTCTCTGACTCTTCGTTGGAGTTGCAGACAAATTCTGCCTGAGATAGGGTTACTTTTTAGGAAGGATGTGTATATAGTTCCTGTCTTACAGATTGACACAACCTTTGTGATTTCTAAGTAAAACATATCGCTTTATGGTCTTTCAAAATCTAAATGCTTCCTATGTCTTTGATTGCTACAGTTTAATTGTGGTTGTTGTTCACATGCCTTGTTTAATATGATTAATGTCATAACAAGCCTGTGGACATTCCTCAGTTCTTTACCTTGACAGTGGAACAACACTGGTGACAAAGTGCAGGTTAGGGCATAATGGATTTCTCTTTTTTTAAGGAATTACCTAAAAGTGCTTACAAAGATTTCAGCCTTGGCATTCATTTATTGGATAATTTTTTCCAACAGGGTATTTCAATTTCATTCCAGAAGTGTGAGAAATGTTGCTTCTTAATTAAACTGTGTTAGCACCTCTGCTGTATAAAATATTATCTGTTCACTGGGGAGAAAGAAGTACAGAGTATATATTGACTGTAGGCATACCGTAGATGAGAATAGATGTCCTTTTGCTCAGGTCTGTATTTGATGGGAATATAAAATATGGCCTGTACACTTATATGGAGCAGGGATATTAATTAGCATGAGATATGGTGCAAATTGGATTGAGGCCAGGACACTGAACTGAAGCCACTTTAGTGGCATTGATGGATGATCTCTCCTTGTCAATAGATAGAAAACAGCCATCCATTTTCATCCTCCTGGATCTTTCTTCAACATTTTACGCTCTTGACCTGAAGATACTCCTATTTCACTTGAAAGGTGTTAACATGGGGCCAGAGTAATGTACTATATGGCCAGGTCCCTCTTGGAAGGATGCCAGTGACTACTAGAGGTAGAAAGCTGTGTTTCTGCTGTTGGACCTTGCGTTTATCAAGTCTATCAAGGATCAATTCTCTCTCTTCTGCTCTTCAATATCTTCCTGCCAGTCTGATGATGTGCACTCTTGGCAGACAGTTCTGATCAACCTTCTTGCTGTATGGTCTTACCGCTTGGCTAATGTGACCAAGATGACTTTATCTGGATGAGAGCAATACCTAGATTAAGGTTATTTGCTGAAAGGTAAAGCCAGTGATGATCTAGGAGATATTGACAGAAGAAAGGATTTTTAAGGAGTTAGCATCAGATGTGCTCCCCTTGGTGGGTGGCATGCACCAGAGTTGGTCAGTTGCTCCCATGGATTAAGGGTGCTCTTGCTTTCCTTGCTATTTGCAGAACTGTAGGGACCACTGAACTGAAAGGTATCAGCTTTGTGATTTGCCTGCAAGAGAAGAACAGCCAAATTATTCTAGTCTTATCAATAGTCCACAGTAGTTTTAGCAATCTGCGTCAGCCTTTAACTGCCCTTGCCCTTAGAAAATTTTTATTTTATGTTTTAAATAATATCCCACACTGCATTTTCAGGTCATATTTTCTTGTTCTATCTGCAATGGACAAAAAGAACTCTCTTTTTTAATTCTTTTCTTTGCAGCTACATTTTACATATTTGAAAAGTATTATCACGTCTCCCCTCTGGCCTAATCAACCCCATTTTTTTCATTCTTCCTCTATAAGTAAGTCATGTTGTCTAAACCTCTGGTTATTCTTGACTTTCCTCAGTTAGTCTAAGTCTTTTATAAAACGTCTGTTCAACACAGACATAGTTCTTTGGCAGATGCCTTCTAGGTGCTGAGCAGAGTGGAATGACTTCTTTGAGACTTAACTAAAATATTTCCTTTTAAAAATCTCCATAATTTAGAGGATTTTTTGACCATTAATATCATAAAATTGACTCACCCTCTATGTGTGGTCCCCCACATTCTCTAGTTCGTTTTTGGAAGAACTGTTGCCTATTCAGTTTTTCCCCCAACTTGCATTTCGACAGCTGAGAATGTCTTTCTAGCTGTAGTACTTTACTCTAGTCCTTACTGATAATATTATCTTTAATACTGTTTCTTCAGTGTATAAAGATCTTTTGAATTTTAATCTAGCCTCCCAAAATGTTTCCATCCTCTTCAAAGAAGTGAGAAATCCCTTCTGATATTTTCCAAGTTTTTAATAGAAATGTTGACCCAAGACAGACCCCTGTGGAACTGCACTCAAAGAAACTTTCCAGTCTGTCAATGACCTATTTCCAGCTACTTTCTGAGTAGAGTTTTCCAAGTGGCTGAGCACCTGCCTTACAATGGTTTTGACTAGCTCATGCTTTCTTATAATTTCCTTAGGAAACTGTCATACAAGACAGTGTCAAAAGCTTTGCTAGCATCCAGATGTATGACATAAAGACGCATATCCTGCTAGAGAGGAAAATGAAGTTGGGCTTAACAGAGCTAGGGTTTGTTTCACAAAGCCGTGTTCCTCTGCAGCCAGGTAGTTTGATTGTCATCTGATGGTCTGGCTATAGTATTCTGTTCTGTTATTTTTCTGGAAATAAAAATCAGGAAGGCAGGCTATGGTTCATGGACTTCTCCTTATTAAAAAAAAAAAAAGAAATTACTATATTTTCTCTTTCCTGGTACTCTACAACTTCTTCCAACTATCAGGAGTTTTCGGATCACTGAGATTGACTCAAAATTTGTTGGAGTGAATTTCATCAGGTGAAATCCATTTGACAATATCTAACTGCATAGCAGGTAACAATCTGCCTTTTTCTACTTTACCTCTGACTAGTGGGGTACTAAAGACTTTTGACCAATGAGGTTTTTTGCCAGCAGTGTTAATTGCATTTGACATTTCATCACAGTTGTTCCTTTTAGTGAAGACTGAAATAAAAAACAAACAAACAAACAAACAAAAACAAAAAAAAAAACAGTTTGGATCAATATACTTGAAGAAGAATGTCTCATTATTATTTTACATCCCTTGGAAGTTGTTCTATGCCTTAACATTTCTGATTTTCTCCCTACAGCATGTGATGCTCCTTATAGTTATCCTCAGTAATGTGCTGTGTTTTTCACTTCCTTTTTTATTCTTGGATTTAGGGTTATTGAAAAGATTTAGCAAGAGTAATGCCCATTTCTATCTGGAGCTGGTCAAGATATTTTCTCCCTCTCTGACAATGGTCTGGTTCCAGTTATTCATGCCTGTGCCATTTCCTGGCCAGGCTACAGCAATGCAATATGTAGAAAGCCTTTAGAGAATCAATGTGTGCAGAATGTCAACAGCTAAGACTATTCCAGATTTGTCATATTTGTCCTCCACTCCTTTGAATGGCATCCCATCTGTATTTGAATGAAGTTTATGATCTTGTTGACTATCATCTCCATGTTCTCCTGGTCTAGGCGGAGAATCGAAAAAGCTTGCATTTAAGCTCTGGGATGGAAGCTGTGGTCAAAGGTCATCTATTCTAACAGGACCTTTAATAAGAAAGGGAAAATCGCACAGAAAGTGGGGACTTTTCATGCCTTAACCAGTGACAGGGAATGAAATGACGTCTTCAAGAGCTGAGCTTACCGGTGAGACTTTCTGTACTGCATCTGCGTTTGTGTCTAATTCTGGATTACCTTCCCCCTGCCCACTTTCTGCTGCTGGAAGAGGGAGACATTTCTTAATGCATCACTGCAAGCAGCTCAGATACTGCTGTGACAAATGTAATTTTGGAGTGCGTACAGAATCAAATAGGATAAACAAACCATAACCCAAGCATTTTAGCATGAGTATGACTTTGTTTTGTTATATACGGCAATTGTCACATTGTGAATAATTTGGGGAAAGTGGAAAAATTCTCAGATCATTAGTTTGATCTTGGTACTTTGCCACAAGACTGCTGGGAATTTGGGGGTTTTGTTCTGGGAACGGGAATGGTGGGCGGGCGTAGGAGGGTATTATGAGGAATTGAGGACTTATGGGTGAAAAGACAGAGATTAAGATTAGAGGTTTATGATACATGATGATTCTCAGACATGTTCCAATTTATCTTTTTTTCTTTTTGTCATTACCAAAATGGCAACAGCACTCAGAGCTTCATTATGTGACTGTCAAAACCCTCAGACCTCTGCAACAGGTCTTGTGCAGTGGGCTACTGCAAGCCCTTACTGGCTTCTGTGCCCGCACGGACCCAGCTGCCTGAGATGCTGGGAGAAAGCATATAGCAACACTGCCATTCCTGGATGTGTGTTAGCAGCTACAATGCCCAGCCAGAAGCCTGGCCCCCCATCTCCATGTGGGTGACAGCCCTGAGTTCCACCAACACCTTGAGGAGCGCACTGAACTTGCAGTGTTAAACCAAGACAAACTGCACACTACGTTGTCTAGATCTTGCGTAGCGTCCACCAAGCTGGCACTTCTATCTGAAGACCTCCCCAGAAGAAAAGAGAGGACAAATTGTACTGAGGACAAGAAAACATCATAGGGAACTTTTCCTAGCACAATGCCTGTCCTTTGATTCAGTTGCTCTGCAACCAGTAACATCTCCCTTGTTTTCATTGCTGACAGACAAAAGAGCAGCAGCTCTAAAGATTTTCAAGGCATTTTTTTGAGAATAAGCCGGACACAGGACCCAAGTAATCATCCTTAGAGGTTTACGTCATCCTCTGGTGTTTTGCCCATCAAAATAGAGCCTGCTTCAAAGAAATGACATAGCCCCCTCAATGGCAAAGTGCACGCACTGGGAGAGAGCTCTTGGATTTCTGACTGCTTCACAGCACAAGTCCTCGCCTCAGAGAAATTCAAGTTTACCAGAAGCCCTTCATTTATTTTTTGTTTCGTTTCCCCAATGCCCACCAGATTAGAACACAGCTTGGCAATGTCACTAGAAGAAAGAGAGAGAAAAGAAAACAACAAAAACCCAGCTGCCAGTGTTTCAACTACAAATGCGATTTGGAAGGGTTTGTGAAACTTGCCATAAAAGTACTTCAGACAGAAATGTTCTTTTCTTTGTATGATTTTTGGAAAGTTTCAAATTTCAGCTGGTACTGTGCACAAAATCAACAGGTCTATGCAAATACATCTGGGTAAGACTGACAGATGGGGAAAGCTGACAAGCCCCTGCCAGAGCCAGAGAGATCTCTGTTGCGTGTGTGCCGATGGAAGAACTCCTGCTCTTGCTTGACGAAGATAAGGGTCTTTTATAGTAAAATGAAAACAAGGAATCAAAGGGTGAGAATCAGTTTTCCAGTATCTCATCCTGTGTGTGACTTGATCAAGGGATGTTCATGACTCCCAGCATCATAGACGGGATGAGAAGGGAACATGTGGGTTGCTCAGTTTATTCCCTTGAAGTTGCCTGCAAGTATAAGGAGATGAACTTCCACGGTTATTCATGATTTAATAGAAAATGAGGCTAGGTGCCATGGTACTTCTAACCTCAAATGGCGACATTTTCTTAAACACTATGAGATTTTAAAGTATTATTAGAATAGGCCTGTTCCACTGCATCCTGATGTAGTGGCCCACAGGCACATATTTTCAAGATTCCCATTGCAAACATGAAGATGGAAAAGTTGAGACTGTCATATAATCACATGATCTGGGAGGCATGGCTGTAAGAACTAAAAACAGAGTCTAACTGGAATTTTCATTTAAAAGGAAGAAGAGACAGCATTGACACTGTGCATTTTCAGTAATGTTTATACTTGCTCTATCATCTTCAACATACGGATATCAAGATATATACATTTCTATATTTTAACTATGCCACTGACCCTAGTTGCTATTTTCCTAAAGCTCGTTGTAAAACTTCAATTCATGGAAACAGCTATACAGTAAAATACAGCAAAACAGTCAAGGTTATGTGCTCTTTTCTGCTGCTTTTTCTTAACGATAATTATTTGCATCAAGTGGTTGTAAAGTTATGTCTTCTGCCTATGACTTGGCAGTGGTTTTAGGCTTAAGAAAACTGGCAGAAAGACTGCGTGATGTTCTGTGAGAAAACAAAGAGCTATTCTGAAATCTTTTCTGGAGTTTTAAGAGAGAAGCACCCAAGTGACGCTTGTTCAAACTCAGTCATATGTGATTAAATCTGTTCTTTGATGCATTCTAGTGGCTTCCGGAGAGAAACACGTATCCATGTCTGCTTGGGCTCCGAGGTGATTATTTCCTTCTATTTCTGTTCTGGCTCTGGGTGTCCATGGGCCTCCACTCCCTGTTCCTGTCCATCTGTAAAACTCGTAAAGCTGGATTCAAACACAGTAACGTATACAGGCAAATGATGACTTGGAAGTACTTGAAGGAGGGGATGTGCTTTATGACTCAAGTGTTTGTGTTGTCCTCAGCAGAAAACACTGACAATGAGAGCCCTTCACATGGAAAAAAGTTGCCAGCTTTTCCACAGAAAATCCCAGTCTCTTGTGTTATCACCTTTAGAACAAAACGCAGAAAAGCCTGGGGAGGTTTCACCTCAGTGTGTTAAATGAGCTGTATTTGAAAATGGAAGTCTATAAGCAGAGCCTGAATTTGTAAGAGATTAGTGGTTTTGGTCAAAATGGGGCAAACAGGACAGTCTGCAGCACAGTGAACTTCCCAAATATCACATCAAGCCTTAGGATCTTCACGAAACATGAAGTAGTTCTGGAGAACAGAAGTCTTCCTGCTACGATCCAGCCATTTCCCCCCCGCCCCCGCCCCGGAATTCCATGAAGTTACAGAAAAAAAATGAAGAGCAATATTCTTGGCGAGTGCTTGATCTCCTGTGTGGGTACCTATCTGAAAGCTGAGTGCTTGGGACAGGTGATACCATACACTGCAAATGAAAATACAGCACTTATTTAAAGGAAGACCTTTGTGAGGAAGTATAGATTCCATCCTAATTTATTCATCTATACCTATGGTATTTATTACCAATGTGAAAGTAATGGGTAATGCACCTTTTCTGGGAATATCCAAAGAAACTGTTCCCTGTCTATGCAAACAACTGGGTTACTTGTTCACTCCAGCAAGATGAGAGCGAATGATCTCTAAGGTCTTTTCCAACCTAGAAATCTATGAAATCATGAGAGGTGGAAGAAAAATATTGCCAGGAGAGAAAAGGCAGTAGCCGGAGAAATGGAAACGTGAAGCTTTCATTTGATATTTAATGAAACATCTATTGGTGAACATTTTGGTAATTTTTTATTTGTATAACCAGTGAGAGACCTAAATCAGGAGGAAAATTGAGCTACTTTCACAGCATAGAGGTGAGGAGAGAAAGGGGGTGCCTGCCCAGTAGTTATGGAGCTGGCCTGAAGGAGCAAAGCCAAGGTCCAGTGCTTGATACAAGAAATACTCAACATAAAATCACCTAAATATCCAGAGTGAAGCTCCAAAAATGTTTCTCCTGCTGTTTTTCCTGCCACCACACTTTTGAAAAAAGGACTGTCTTCAGGAAATGGCTCTTGTCTTTCAGATGAGCGTAGGATCTTCCCTTCAACCATGGCTTTAACTCTCTAGGTCTGTAATGTGTAGAGCTTAAGTCAAAAGTCGTTTACTGGACTTTTTTCCCAACTAGCTGATGTAGCTTAACTCTCTACATGCCTAGTACAGATGCTGTAAACACATACCTGGGCTACGGATCTTCCTCAGCAGCAGAATGCCTAAAAAGTCAGTGGTTCTTAGCCACCAGTTCAGCCACCAGCCACCTTGTTGGTGTCTCTGAGTAAGGATGGAGTCTCCTTTAAAATTAAATTGATATTTCCAGACAGAACATGCAAAAGAACTTGAAAATATGGCCCTGGAATTCCTCAGTGCATAAGACTGCCTTCACCTGCAGTCATAGACATTAGCTCTGAAATGAAGTCTCCATGTTCCTCTTACACATGAAATCTGCTGCCATCCTGTTAACTGAAAGCTGCTGTGGGCCCCGTATGTGGCTGTAAGGATGAGAGCTCACAGTGGAATGTCCTGAGGCCAACAGATTGACCCTGAACACCAGGAAAAGATGTGTGAACGTGTTTTCTAAGTTTCCTATTAACAATTAGAGATGCTGCAAAATCCTTTGCTACACAGTCCATATGCTTCATTGGCATGCAGCTTAGACCACCAAAAATGAAACTTGCAAGAACAGACCAGCAGGACATTTTCCTTTCCGACGTGCAAACAGGTGCAATCACACATCTCATCTGCAAGGTAACCACGCAATGTGACAGTGCTGAATTGCTCAGTCTGCTCATGATGGCTATAGAAACAGTCTGTGGAAGCTCTCTGCGGAGAGGAGCACCCAAGGTGTCGCGGAACCGCTGCTGCAGGCAGCTTGCTACAGTTAGAGCAGACTCTGCTCTCCTGTCTTGCCAAATCTCCCATGTGTACCATGTACACAAATTTCTCATGTACCCTGCTCCTATCTGCATCTTCTGTCAACCCCAGTGGAAGGCACGGAGTCTTGCATTAAAGACCTGTTAGCATGGCAAGGGTGGGAACACAGAGTTCCACATTAACTTGCAAGCCCTGCGCCATGCTTGGAGGGGGTGTGTGCTGGCCTCCCTCCCCAGTCTTCACTGCATGGCATTTGACTGTTCAGCAGGAAATGTAGGTCTTGTATTTCACAGTTACTGCTGTGAGTCCTGTCCCTTGATTTGAGGTTGTTCATCTTGTTACAGCTTCAAGTAAAAGGTGAAGGGTGACCTGCAGCTTCTGAGGAGAATAGAGCAGGGATATATGGCCTGTAACCACAACCCTGATCTTTCTTTTTTTTTTTTTCCTTTAATTTTGAGTAGCTTACTTCTCACTAAGAGCTTTGGGACAATTAACAAAATGACCCGTAATTTTCCTCACAGTTAGTATCATACCTACCAGCTACACCAGGCATTACTAGGCTGAGATGTAGATATAAAGCATATGGGGGGAGATCAAGCCGAATGCTACTAAGAAGACACAGTTTTCAATCCTCATGAAGAAGAAAGGTAATTTGTGGTTGTTAGCATTCCTGTGACAGCTTGCGAGTTTGTAGGTGGCTTTCTGATACAACCTGATGCAACAACGGCTCTTCGCAGGTACCAAAGCAAGTCATTTGGTGGGGTTCATTCAGGAAATCTTGAAAGACTGTGTGAGGGAACACATTTTCTGAACATCAACTCTTTTTTCCCCTCTTTTGTAATAGCAATTAGGTTGGCAGATCAACCTTTTCGAGGTGAACTGGCATGGCTTCAGGCTGCTGGACAACGTGGTCTTTTCCACCGCTGCTTTCTGCTTTCAGTATTTTTGTGGACTTCATAATGGTAATGGGCAACTTTGCCTGACCTAGTCAAAGACAAGTAGTGAGTAGTAAGGGATTTGAAAAGGAGTACAGGGAGCAGAATTTGCCTGTGATTCAATAAGGGCTCTGTGATTCACAAGGGGATAATCCCATAAAACAAGAGTTTGAATGCAATGGCCCCCAAAATTTCAAAACCAGGCAACTCTCCTTAGAGTCGCTGGATGGTTAAACACGTTCAGTTGTGCATGTTGGCATGATAGAGGAGAAATTCATTCCATGGACATGGAGGGAATATCCTGCCTCTGAGCACCTTTGCCTCCTTGTCACCACGGGCAGATACCGATCTCCTCAGCCTGAGAGTAAATTTGCCATTGATAACAGCGTACCTGTATGTTAACATCCCTCCAAGCCCACGCGTTAAGGAGTCACCCCAGCCACGCCACCAAAATTTGAAGCCCAGTGGGAAGTATTGTCCTCCTGCGTGAAAAAGCTGCTTCCTTCCAAGGCGGGCAGGGGAGGAGGGCTGGGAAAAGAGCCCCAGGGAAGCGGCAAATAATAAATAACCATTTGAGCTGTTGCAGCAGCGGCAGAGCAAAACCAGAGAGGAGAGCTGGGGTGGGGGGGCTTATGACCAAGTGCCTGGTTTCCAGCAGCCACCTCTCTCCCCTCTCCCCAGGGCGCGGGGGGCTGCGAAGGACGCAGGGTCCGCGGGCGATGCCGCTGTGGCCGGGCGAGCGGCCGCCGGCTCCGGGCTGCTCCTTCTTGTTGTTGTTGGTCCGGCGCAGGAACTTGGCAGGGGTGAGCAGTCGGTCCCCGCTCCGGGTCCCGCAGGCAGGAAAAGTCTCCCAGCCCGCGGAGGAGACAGCCTGGCTGAAAGAGCCCCGCCAGCTCCGCTGCAGATAAGTTAATGTACACAGAAGGGACGTAAATTACCACGACCCTCAGCAGCAGGACATTGGCCAGGGCCTGTCAGGAGGAGGACAAGCGCCGGCCGGCCCCGAGCCTCCCTGACATTTACCTCCAGATAGAGCCGCTGCTGCGCGGCGAGGAAGGACCCGCTGGAGCCAGGGCTTCCTTGACAACAGCCGCCTGTCCCCGACACCTACCAGCTAACACGGTTTTAATCGGGAGAATTAACGGAGGGCGGCGCGCTCTTTTCCCTAACGATTTGCACGGGGACGGCAGCCTTTTCCCCCCTCTCCCTCCGCCGCCTCCTCCGTGGCTCCGCTGCCATTTCCCTTACGTTTTTTTATCTGCACTGATTTTTTTTCTTTTTTTCCCGCTCTGAGGAACCAGACGTGCCTTCATCTCCACCCCCCGAGCCCTGACGACACTCACCTCCCTGTTTACACACTGACATCATGCTGCAGCCTCCCTCCAGCTCAGAAATAACCCCCGGGAATAAAGCAAACAGGAAAGGGCCCGTGACGCAGGCACCGCCGTTGCCTCCTTTGCAGCTACAGCCACATCACCCCCCTTCACAGAGCAATCCATGGGTGGTGGGATCCTGGGGGATCCTCTCCAGCCCCGTGTAACCAGGACTGTGCGTGGCGCACCATGAAGTTGCACGGGACACCCGACTCACAGGCTCCGTTTGGCAGATGGACGGAGCCGAGATGGGGCGACTGCGTCCAGATAATGGAAGGAGTCAGTGGGACAGCCAAGATTGGAGACAAGGTCTTCCAGGCTTGTACTCCAACCATTACACCATGCTTCCCCATAGAAATATGTTTCCCTCTCTCTTCCTCCCTCCCTGCGTTTCATTTTCTTCATGGAGAGGTGCAGTTAAGCTTAAAGCCAGGTATCCTGAACGGACACTGGGAACAACAATGGGAAAATGTCTGCGAGGTCACCCTCAGTTATTCCAAATAGCGTCTTGTAATCCACACTCAGCCCATTAATTTCAGCAGGACTCCTTGTGTGGTAAGCTCCTACCCGAGATGTGTGTGGGAGGCATGTTTGGGCCCATGGAGATTTCATTATTATTGTAAGCTTCAGTGTTAGAAGGCTCCAGGGGACAGCACTTTGCTCTCCCTCTTAGGGAGAAGCCAGACTTAGTCAGGCTAACTTCTGTGTCTTAACATACTGTTTGCCCTTACTTTCACGAGCTCTGCTCTCCTGCATTTGTTATATACTCTCCCTGAATACCCAGCAGCAGACCACTGCCATGGCTGGTCTCGCTAGGATTACACTGGATCATTTAGGTTGCATGAGTGTCCCTAACTGAATAGGTTATTTTCTCTGGCTTTGGAAAGGCAATTGCAGTTCAGCAAGAAATGGGTAACTTTACGGAGGCCAGGGAGCAGATGCTGTGCCCAGAAGGGTCTTTTTGCTTGTCAGTTTTTCCCTGGAGATGCTGGATACAGTGTGATGTTCTGGGACCAGACCTGTCTGAATCCATGATGGTTTTGTGCAATTGGCTTCACAGGCGTGTCTGGATATGGCGTAGGAGAGGGCACACACAGAGGCCTCTTGCCCAAAGCCTTTATAACCGATGCTAGAGACAAGTACGTACAAAGGTCACACGAAAACAGGGTTATTCCAATAATTAGATTTTTTCTAAAAATAGATTTACCGTGGCCCGGATTTCCAGTGGCTTCCCATAAGTACCACCATTCCTGTCTACTTTTTGAAAGGCAGGGAGCGTGTGTGATCATGGCTTTCCTGTCTGTAAGGCCACATCCTAAGGGGTGACCAGGGAACATTGCTGGGTTATCTATTTCCCTAGAACAAGAGAAGGTGCTGTCTCCCCCACTCAGTCACCACAGCCCTGTAAACACCACGCAACCTCCCAATGACACAGTATGGGACACAGCTTCTCCAAAGTAATACCCTTTGTTGTGGCCTTCTGCCATTGCCTTTTTCCTTCTGGCAAGGGGTGGTAGGAGAGCTGCAGCCCTCTGTATGCCTCCTGCTTCCCTCTCAAAAGAACTTAGAAGAGAGTTAGAAAATAAAAGTTGTCTGAGGAAGGCAAATGGCAGACGAAATATATTGACAGTAGAACTCAGATTGCTAGCACTTTACTATAGGAGTAGCTTTGGGATACTCTGGGATGAAAGAAACTGTGTAAATAGCATCGTTAGTAAAAGATGCAGGTGATGTGTCTACTATTCTGAGTCAAAATACCCTGCAAACTGGTGACTTACTGCCTTGTGTGTCTTCCTGGCTTAAAAAAAGTTCTGCCTTTTAAGTAGGGAACCAGTCAGAGAACTTATTCTCCTTCCTGTAAGTGCAATGCCTTGGGACCCAAAAGATGATACCTCCTGGAGAAGGAAGAGTGCTCCAGTAATTAACTTCCAATTTTTTTTGTTCTGCATTGTAAGTAAGAGGAAAACTAGCAACAAGACAAAGAAGTAGGCTTATAACCAGGTATGCATTTAACAGAGAGCAATGACCTCTCTTCCCTTCTACCTTATGCGTGCTGGGCAAGGGATAGAAATATCCTCGGCCTTGGTGGAGTTATTCCAGCATCACATGTTATAATGGCTTTTCTAGGGACACACAGTCAGCCCACCGGACTAATAGACGCCGTTTTCCTTGAGGGATTTCACATTGTCATAGGGTCAAAGTGTGACCAACGCGTAAGGGTTTGGTTGTAGCAACACCCGTTCTGCTCAAGAAAGGACAAGGGTAGGTCCCCATGGGAGTCCAGGAGTACAACACGGCCAGTTGGTCAAATCCTCTCCTGCCTCCAGGAACTGTTCAACATCTGTCCCTGCAAAAGCGATGGCACTGGGGTCTGTCTTCTGATGCGTTCCTTCAGCTCCTGGAGGACAGAGGAATACGTACCGCTCTGCTGCGAGACGAAGAAACGAATGATAGCAGCAGCCATTCACTCTTCGTGTGTGTCTAGGACAAGACTCTCCAGTGCCTCCTTCTCTCCATCTGCAGATGTGGCTTCCCCAGACAGCTGGCGCGTGCGTGCTGCAGCACCAGCAGGCTCCGCAGGCTGACACATGTTTTCATCTCTTCCCGCACAGAATGCCCTCCATGTTTTCTTCCAAAATACATTCACGTTCCTGGCACTGGAAATCTTTATCTTTATGTGTTGTTTTGAGTACGCCCACTGCTTCCTGACTTAAAGCAGTTATAGCATAGACAAGAGATTTACTGACATCAGATAGTGGTTTTCTTAAAGCTGCTTTAAGTCAGATTGTTCTTTTGGTGGACAGGACACAACTGGGCTTCATTTGGACAGAAAATAAAGATCAGTTTTCCCAAAGCGAACATGTTTGGAGCAGGAAACTAAACCATGAATGAACGTATCTTGAATGCTGAGGGGCTAACGGGAAGGACTGGAGTAATTGCGGTATTCGAGCAAACACTGGTTTTGGTTCCAGAGGGGTTGAAATCTGCTTCTAATTTGAGAGCAGCTGAAACGTTGTGAAAATGCCTAGTGTCACGGTAGGTGCCAGCGACTTCAAACTAGGACCAGAACCAGCCAAAACACATGCAGATATAGCTCCAAATGACACTTTTTCAGTCCATCCATAATATCAGAAGTGAGGAGGAAGTCGGATGGTACAGAAGAGGTTTCCTTCTGGGCCTGGCTCCTACAGCCACTTCACCCTTCCCATGCTCCCAGAGCCAGCGACTGGCCACAGCAGAGGACCTCCTGATCCAGGCTGCCAACCAGCAGGACTCCTGTGGGATGGAGAATCCAGCCTCACATTTTTTTGTGATCTGTTGCTGTGTTCACACCTCTTCAGTGCGTTTCATTTCAAAACTATGATCTTTCTTGGTTTCAAATAGGACTTCTGTAGTGAGTCACCCCTAAAATACCCAGTGGTATGTAAACACACCCAAGCTCTCCTGCAAGAAGGAATCTCAGATTTTAATTCTGCAACAGACACCCTGGTGAGATGCTGACCCATCTGTACATCTATATGTCCAGACACATTGCTTCAGGATGCACGGGCCGGGCTTTTCCTTTTTACTAACTTAAATGCAGATTTTGGCACACAGGTGCTGAGGGATTTGAGGAGGTATCTCTGATTCAGAAAAAAAAAAATTGTTGTTTGACTATACATAGATGGTCTCTGGCTTCCTTCAGGGATGCTCCCCCTTCCCTGCAGCCTTGTGCTTTGAATAAGCATCCAGAGGCTTGGAAGCTTATCCAGACTTATCCAAACCTCTTTGAAGGGATGGATTAAGGCAGGAACCCTGGGACCCAGCCAAGAAACCTCAACCGCGCAACAAGTCAGTGAGAAACCAAGAGTCTGTCCAGGGGAGCTGGCTAAGGAAAAATGAAGAAGTCCATCCCAGGGAGGCGACAGGAAGGGATTGTCTGTCTGGGGAAGGAGGGCTCCGTGGGGAGCTGAGCAAGGGGGATGAGAGAGGGGGCAGGGCACGGACCAGACTGGGAGGGCTGGGAGAAGACGCACTGTGGTAGGCTCAGGCCCCAGTTGCCTTGAGCCAAGCCTGCCTTAAGGGTCTGTGACCCTGGCTGCAAATTTTCTGTGAAGAAATGACGATGGGAGGCTTCTGGTACTATCTGGCACTGGCTGCATCAGCAACACCGGTGGAGCAGTCCCACCACAGATTACCTTGTGGGAGATAAAAAGAAGGGGAGACATGAGGACAGCATATGAAATAATAAATGGTCCTGAGGAAGAAGACCAGAAGGCTTCTATTCACCTCGTTGCACGGCAGAGGACAAGAGGACATTTAATAAAACACTGAAATGTGGCAAAATAAGAACTCATGGAAGGAAATACTTATTCACACAGCGTAGTCTAACCTGGTGTCATTCTTTGGTACGAGACATCACTCAGTTCGCAAGTCCTGAGAGACTGAGCAGAGAGTGAGATATACAGACAAGTGGCAGGGTTTTATCAATCCACAGTATTAAAGGTCAGTAAAGGTGCTGGGATTGTCTGTGGGTTGGTTGTAGTTTTTGCTGCTTTTTTTTTTTTCCTGGGTAGATCAAAATATTGTCAGTAGACCAATGTTTGCGATGGCCAGAGCAAACAGAACAACCCCAAGACGTGATGGGGGGCATCAGTTGTGCAGGAAGGGCAGAGGGGAGGCAGCAGGAGAGGGGGACAGCAGTCACCTTTGCCGTCCCGCAGCCCAGCCGCCCTGTGTCTCCAGACCTTGGTCCTGCTGCGGGCTGAGACGGAGCCTCGACCACCCAGAATGCCTCCTGGAGCAGGAGTTACCCTTTTCCAGCCACCTAGTTTGTTGTGTCGATGTTTGTTTGGCTTTGGTTTTATCTTAGCGGTTTCATTCATCTTTACTTTTGGTGGTTTATTATTGCTACTCAAATCAACCAAACAACATGCAATTAGGCTGTTTTACTGAATAAAATATACGCATGTGCCATGTTCTGGGCTTCCAAAAATGGGTGGGAGCAGAAGTAACATCGTTGATTTACAGATTTATTTTTTTTTAATGATTGATGTTGTTGTGACTGAGGTTGGAGGCTGCCTTAAAGCAGAAAAGCTGAAGCAACTTCAGAGCAGAGCTGGAGCTCAACAAGCATGTCTCCACATAAAAGGATAAATTGATACACAGGTAAAACAGGCACTCAGCTTTGAAGGCAGAGGTTGTTTTTCTTTTTTCATTCCTTTCTTAACTGATATGAAGACTTTTTAACCACCAAAGCTGCACAAAGCCCTCCCGTCCTCCCTATCTGACTCACACTGTAGACTAATTTTCAAATTCTTGGGGACAGTGGTTATGCCTAAGTGAAGCTTATGGGTCATGGAGGAAAAGACATCCGCTAAAATCTGTGCTTCAAACTCATATACAGTGTTTTGGAAGCTCGGACAATTCTTCACCCTATTCCCCAGTTCACTTTTTTTTTTTCTTTCTTCACTCTTTGCATGCAACAAGGAGTAAAAGAGGGAGCACAGAGCTGAGCCCAGGTCTCAGAGCACAGTGATGGGGGCTCTTCTCTCAGGTGCCCTTCTTGGGAGCGGAGAAAGCCCAGAAATCGTTAACAAAAAGCTAATCAGGCAAGAGCTTGCATCCAGCTTGAAGACCCGGGCTGATTCATCGTAGGCAGAGAGGAGTCCATTGTGGTGGTACGAATGCTTACTGCATCTACCAAGCGTCAGGAACAGCAGCACCACAGTAACATGGTGGGAGGGAGGGTGGTAAGAGGGGAAATGACAAGTTATTTCCAAATATGAAGGAAAAAAACATTCAATATGTTTGTCTTAGAACTATTTTTCTGGTTAATGTTTAACCTTTCACTTTTCCAAAGTAATGTTCTTGTTATCAGCTGCATTGCTGAAGGTCACATATAGAATAAAAGTCCTATCTTAAATGTGAATAAATAGCACAAGCAGATATTAATTGAGTGCGAGTGACTCATGCGACATTTAAGGTTTTCTTTACCTACTAATGTAAGCAAATGGTGTAAGCGTGTCCCTTTTTGTCCCATGAGCTGAAAAGAAAGCAAGTGAGCCAGAAATGACCTATTGTGTCGCAAATGCACTCGAGCTCCATTAGGAAGGCTCTCGTCCTCAAACCTAGCTATTCTAGGAAGCAAACAGCTGTAGGACGACGGGATGGATATCTGTGCCCTGGCAGGTGACACACTCGGTGGGTAGGAGAAGTCTCCCTGGTAACGGGGAGCACTGGGAAAGCCCTTGAGTTGCACCGCGCCATAGTGAATGACAGCCGTGATTTTGACTGATGTTGGGAGCTCTCTGATAGGAACCCAGGGGATAAAAACAAATGCTTTTGAGGAATTTGTGACCAATAAATCAATCATTTTGTTAAAGCCAGCAAATGCGATGCATATGGTTTCCCGCCTGCATTTGGGGGTTTCATCAGCTTTAGACGCACGGGGGTTCATCTGCTGAGGGGATTTGTTCATGCAAAGGGGAAGTTAACTGGAATCAGCAAAAGGTTCATTCAGATTTTCTTTCTGGTAAATCCCTAACTGTGTTTATTTATGGTTTAAAGTAGCCATACTGTTTCATAAGGGAGAAACAGGGATAGAAAAGAAGCAAATGCTGCTACATAGGGATTTACAACAAAGACACCTGGCTCACTGATGTGGTTCATAAATGCACATTTGTATTGCACAGTCCAAAAATATAAAAAATTGAGCAACTTTTCTTTCATTGCAGAGACACTAATTTTTCATCCAAGATCCAGACGCTAGGAAGAAAAGGCCCTGCTTCATAATGCCTAAGGTGTAATCCTCCTGTTTGTATCAATTATTTTTACATTCCAGGGGAAAAAATGGAGCGAGTCCTCTGTTGCTGAGTAGACAGTTGTTTTCCATAGAGACGTAGAAGCAGCGATTGCTTGTCTTGCAGATTTAAGTGGATCTGAACCATTTCTAAGATTATTGCTGAGACAATTCTTAAGATAATTGTCAATAACTAGATAGGAGTTATTTATCCAGGTCCTTTGGTACTCTTTATTGTGCCCTACTCAGCTGATAAAACCAGGCAGTTTTAAGGAAAAATGCAAGCAGAATGCAGTATTGTCCAAGCAATCTACTTTCTAGATAAAGTATGAACTACTGCCCTTGTGATTAAGTTTTGATGGTCTCACACTCTGCTTTTTACTTATGGCGGCTTGCAAAGGATCTATGGCTGATACAGCTTTCACCCGAATTGGATGAAAATCCGATGCCCCATCTCTGGAAGTGTTCAAGGCCAGGTTGAATGAGGCTTTGAGCAACCTGATCTAGGGGAAGGTGTTCCTGCCCGTGGCAGAGGGGTTGGGACTAGATGATCTTTAAGGTCCCTTCCAACCCAAACCATTCTAGGATTCTATGAAAAACCTTGTGTGTTGGGGGTCCAGGCTCAGAGGACAGCCATCAGAGGGAAATGTCAGTGGACAGAAGGTAGGTCATTCCGGGCACCACTCTCATTTTAGGGGTCACAGTTGTAACATGTGAGAAATAGGAGTGTACCTTGCTTTCTTGCTAGTGTGAAGACTACTCTCACCTGCACATTGCACTTATGGCCCAGTCTGCACATCTCTCAAAGGGTACAAGTGACTGAGTTAAAGGGTTTCTAAAAGCCTTTCTAAGGGGCTTGGAAATAAAGTTTCAGAGCATTCAAATGGCCCATATGCTTCTTAATAGTGATTATCATTTTTCGAATGGACTTTCATTTTACTTGACCTTTTGCTCCATGCGCTGCAAAGTTAAGTCTATAAATTAAAATCCAGCTTTGATGTTCAAGAGTCATGGTATACTGGAAATGAAAGCAGCTGTCACAAACAGCATCTCTTTTTTTTTTTTTTTGGGGAAATAAACACTGGCAAATAAACAAATGAGTTCCTCCATTTCTCCTGATCTGAGTCAAGTTTAATTTTTAAGCTGATATCAGAAGTTCTGGTGCAAAGTCTCATAAACATAAACTCCAAAGAAACAAGAGCCCTTTTTTCAATGACATCTTTCACTGTGTCATGGCCTACAAGCTTGTAGATTGGAGGAATGAAGGGATGGAGGGATGGGCTTCTGATGTACACCACAAAGAACCACCTTCATCAGTATAATAGTATTTCTCTTTCTGAATAGGAAATTCAGTATTTTTTTGCCTACCTCGCCTCTCAAGTTTTATTTCCTCCCTCTTCCAAGAAGTTTGAGTATTTTCTAGACCAGGATCTAGAAACATAACATCTTCTGGCATAGACTCTGATTTCTGAAGAGAAAGGGGCTGTTCAGAGCTGATGCTGTGGTCCAAGTCACTGTCTATCACACTTCCCTGCTCTATTTTCACTTTTCTCATGTAACATCATCTCACTTAATACATTTGTTTCTGATTACAGGCTGTGTATAATGGCCCAGCACAATGCCTTACAGTATGCTATGGCTTCATGCCATGGGAAAACATATTCGTAATTTTTATGACCCCAGTGCAGCAATGATGCATTTTTTAAAAAACAGAAGAACATATAAAGGAATTATTTTGTAGCAGGATTAAGCATCATTACTCACAGCAGACATACACATTGGAACTCATTAAGCCTTTGCTTTGTTATTCTTGGTATTTCAGAACATGTACTGTAAGTGTCTCTTGGTTCTTTCCAATTCTGCTATATTAAACCCCTTAAAATTAGGCAGAACTAGACCATAAAGCTCTTGATCTCAGATGCTGAGGCCAGATTTTTCCCTCCCTGTCAATCGGGAGTGAATCTGCAGGCAAGGGCTGTATTGAGGTGGGTTTTTTTCAGCTTTAGATGGCCAAAAAAAATGCTGAAGGAATGATAAGAAAGGTGGCAGGAACAGCAGAATGGGTGGGTTACAGCAAATGAATACACACAGCCTACAGTTCCCTTTTGCCAATCCATACTATTGAAAAAAAAATAAAATTAAAACTGAGAAGAGTCTGGGTGAACAGATAGATGGGGTGGGGTGAGGAAGAAAATGTCAGAGCAAGCCCCTGGCTATTTCTCATTTCATTTTGCTCAGTGGCAATATGTCAAAAACAGAGAAAAGAAGAAAAGGGAACATTGAAATTTGAGGGAGGGGAGGACATGTGTGAGAAATCCCATAAAATGTGGTTCCATTTTAAACTCTGCTGTGCAGAAACAACTGCAACATTTTCATGGGTCCTTCCTCTTATTCTTTAATCCTTTCTGCAGGACAGTGCTCGCATAGGAAACAAACTGAGCCCAAAACAGTGCAAACACCTCTCAGAGTTTTGCTACCCAAGGTCTAACTCCAGAAAACCTGCTGGCAAGGAGACATGGGGATCAACCTCAGCTTTGGTGTAACTCCACCGACATCACTGAGGTTGCGCTACGTCAGAAGTTATTCCCCAGAGAGGAAGTTCTCTATTTTAAGATAAAAAGGATATAGAAGAAAAGCGGGAAGCAGAATCTAATGAATGGCTCCATTCATGAGGATGGAAAGTTTCGATATGGTGGACTGAGCCCTGAACTGTCACTGCTGCTCGTTCTCCTTGGCCTCTGTCTTGGAGAAGTTTGGGAAGAAGAGGTCATTCCACACACACAACTAATTCCCCACTCAACATACCAGTGGCATTACCCGCCTCTGGCCTCCTACACACTGTCATACCCTTATCAGGACACTCACACACATGCTAATGCCAGGACCCTTTGGTAGCTTCATGAAAAAGTAAAGCCAGTGTTATGAGTCAGGATCTGGTAACGCTAAGTGCTGGAGCAAATGTGCACAGACAGATAAGCACGAGGCTAAGGATAGTGCCTGCCTTCTGGGACTGCCTCTGCTTCAATGTCATCCAGAAGACAAGTTGAGAACATGAAGATCTCTGTGGGCTACTTTTACTGGGCTGGAAGTCCCTAAGGCTTTATTGGATGACTAAGATGGAAGCTTTGAACCCAATCTGTCCAGCAGATCTCCCACATATTTCTTAAAACACCTCCATATTAGGAATTTCGAAGGTCTTTGCGTATGAGTTGACTTTTGGTTGCTCAAAAATCCATTCAGTGAAAGCCATGTTTCCCATGTGGTGCAGGGAAATCAGACGTCCTCAACCGCATTTCTGCTCCATCAGCCCTCTCGTGAGGTTCATCTTACCATTTTCGCCACATCATACATGTGACTCAGCTGTTTGAGTACTCAGCTTTTTGACATATCTGGATCCAACCTGCTCTGTGTGTAGGGGTTTTCAGGTAAAAACTGTAAATGCAAATTTGAAAGTTAGCTCTGGAAATTTGGCCTAGGAAAAGTGATTCTGTCCTAACTGAGCTGGCTTAACCAGGATGATGAGAAGTGTTTCTTCTGCACACTGTCTGACAGAACATTTTTTCCTGAGAATGGAAGTCCTCTGCAGAGGTTCACACAGTAAATGCGGTTTGGGCAGACAAATAATATTCTGATACAATCATTGCCTCTTGTGGGCTAAAAAATGAAAATACTGGATAAGATCCCACCTCCTGGCTTTGCGCTTGTCAAGAATAGGATCTATTAGTCTTTAAAAGAAATAATAATAACACATAGTAGCCAAGGAGAGCTATGTGAACTGGCATCTAATCAACGTTTCACAGAGAGGATTTTTTTTTCTCAACTTCATTTTTTTTAAATTCTCAGAACTGTCATTAGCAAACAAGATTTTACTATTCCAAGCTTTCCTCGTCTTCTCATGTGGGGATGCTCCAGTCCTCTAGATGGATTTGCTTTCATCCTTTTTGGATAACCATCTGTGTCCTACCGAAGACGGACTCCCAGAGCAGCAGTGTGCAAGAACTGGGAAGACTTCTTGCCTCCTCTAGAAAGCTGGAACAGTCAGAACTCCTCTGATTTTTTGTCTTTAAAATCCTCTCTCTGCATCTCACACTGCGTGTAAAAATGTGAGACCAGCTCCACCTTCAGCAGCACCAAAAGATACTACCCCTCAGTAGCCACATAGCTTGTGCAGGCATTTTACAACACTGTCAGGTGTTTTACATCTATTTTCCCCTGTTTTCAGCAGTGTAAACTACTACATGAGGTGACGAGCAAGCTCTGACTTCTGTAATTTTGAGTGATGGCATGAGCGGTTTTAGACTATTCCCAAAGTTTGTAACTCAAGCCTTGGAAAATCATGTCCCCAGGTTCATTTAGTTTTCAGCCCAAATTTTGGGCATGAAGCACTTCTGCATGGCACAGCTGGTGCAGTGTTTAAATCATTTGCCTTTTTCATTTAACTAGTGTAATATGAAAGTAAAGATTCTGATGGAGTGTCCTAGGGAGGCTCGAGTCATATACACAGCGTTGCTGTCCCGGGCTGGCCCTAAGAGCCTGGTCAGCTATACCATACCATGGGAGCAGGTATGGCTGGTACTTCACCCGCTCTCTGGGTCCCCTAGTATTTCCCACACAGGGACAGGAGGTTTGCTACGAGTGCAGCCTCTTGCACCAGGGCTGGACCAATATCCTTACAACCCAACGCACCTGCAGCCGAACACTGAAGAGGTACTGTAGTTTGGAAAGCCACTCAGGGCTGGAGTTGTTTTATCACATGTGAACTGACAGTGTCACTGTCTGTGCATAATTCCTAAAAGAAGCAGAAATCAGTTGTTGCCTGGGTAAGAGCCAGGTTTCTGACTGTTTTTGTTTGCACATGCCTAATTTCCTTGTTGTTGCTGATGGTCATTTTTTGGTTTTTGACAGATAATACTTCACCTTGGCTCCAAGAATATGTTCCTTCAAGAGCCTGGAATGCCACCTATTCTTATGGCACAACATATATTCCAAGGAAAACATTACACTATAGCCACAAGAGTCTATTTCATCTATCCAGAAGCAGCTGGCATAGCTGTTTCCCCTCCATATGATCTAGGGACATCTGCTGGATTATTGGAAGTGAAAGACTTCCACATAAGACTACAGCAGAAAAGCAGACTGCCCCTTCAAATCTTCGCATTCATTGGCACTGAAAAAGAGGAGGAGGATTCATTCGTGTGCCTATGTATATGTATAATATATGTGTGTATATATGTGTTCTATATATATGTATGTTATATCTGTATGTCCATATACAACACACATACAGGCACGATAAAGTATGTATGTGCAAGCGTGAGAGGGAAGAGGAAAGAATAGAGGAGCTCCAGTGTTTGTCCTCTATTAACCAAGGCATCTTTCAGACAAGAAAAAATGCTGTGAACAAGCCAAGGCTCCTGCTCAATGAGTTAATGCAAAGCCAGAAAATTATGGCAGTAACTGCTGTCTGAGCATGACCAGAATTTGAACTGCTTAGTATGTGTGCATTGCTGTACACTCTATTTCCAAATAAGCTGCATTTATAGTTGCGGGTATTGCTGTGGGGAAAAGGATTGCTTGAAGTCCTGAGCCATCAAGTTACTTTTTTTCCCCTACAACAGTGATAAGTATCTGGAAGATAAAAACAGCAACCCAAAAATGCCTTCATATTTTTTCAGTGCAGAAAACTATCATCACATGATATCAGAACGTAGCTCACATTATGGCGACGGGTAATAAGAGAGAAAGAAACCAGTAAGAAGATGGTAAAATGTTACATTTAATCAATTGTTTTAAAGGGTTAGATCAAAAATGGGCAAATCCTAAGCAAAGAGTCCTTTTGTTAGTTGCTTGGAGGCAGCAGTTTCTTCTGGAGACAGCAGAGTGAGATGATTGAGAATCCTTGTGTGTCCAGTGGCTGAACCAGTATCTGGGCTCAGTGCGAGAAAATCCCTTTTCTAATAACAAGCAGGTCCTCCACAGTGGCTGACTGAAGTCTCGCACATCTGACTCTCCCATCACGCTCCCGGAAAGCTTGTATCTCCTTCAGCAGCAGCAGATGTAGCATGGCCTTTTCCCTGCTCCATGATCTCTGAGCTAGGTCTTCTGATGAGGTTGTGCCTGATGTGTCCTCCCTGAAGTGCCATCCAAGGGATCTTCCCCATGTTCAGAGAAGGAAGACCTCATGCACTTATATGGCCTAGTTGTGTCCTTCCCCACTAGCACGACTTGTTGCATGGGGTCTTCTACGTTTGGAAACCAGGGAATCGAAGCAATTCATGGTGTGCCTCCGTAAAGCTCTTAGACTCTTTCTGAGCTGTTGCCCAGCTTCTTTGTTAACCATTAATCTTTCATCTTCAACACTTGACAATGAACTGTTACTTTCCTTTGATGCATCATGTCTCGCACTTACATGACTCCTTGAATTTGATCTTCAATAATCTTCAATCTTCAATACACATTCCAAAAACATAATTTGCAATTCTTTGGATATCCTTCTCCCAGTCCTTCACCTCTTTGCCTAGCTGTTTATCTTTTCTATCAGCTGGTTAGTACTGGTGGTACTGTTTGTTAGTTAGCTGCCTCAGCTAAGCACTGTAATCTTCAGATATATTTAAAGGCTTTAAAAAATTGCAAGTAGACTGGTCAGAAAATAACTACCATGTCCCGTGTTGATTATTAAATGCTTAACTTAAATATAGTGTACAAAACAAGGAAGACTGAGATGGAAACTCCATCAGAGGACTTCTGAAGGAGTTGCCATGTCATGCCATGTCAAACTCCTTGCTTGGATTCTGGGGTAGTAAAGGGACTGACAGTGCTTTTGAAAGAAGATCTCTGGGTTATAGCATTGAAGGCACCACTCAAGCATTGAACAGACCCCTGGAAGAAAGCAGGAACATTGGGCACCGAAGTGAGAACTGCAGGGATCGAAATCTCAATACACAGTTCTCAGGCATTCATGTTTTGCCAATGGAAAACAGAAACTGTTCCCTGACACGCTTTATGATGAACATCTTTTCCTGTTAGCTAAAAAACAACTTCAGAGCAGTTTCAGTGGAAAAGTCTTTACCAGTCCCACAAAAACATGATACTTGTCTCCGAAATGCTTTTAAGAAAGCAAATACGTGTAAACTCAAGTATGAATTATAATAGAAAGCAATAAATGGCCTGTAAGAGGTCCAGGACTTTTGGTTGAGTTTGCAGACATGAAGTGTATGCAGTAGAGTTTGGAAAGCATGAAGGAAAGGCAGAAAAGAAAGGCACAGATTTGGAAGTGGGTTTTTTTTCAAAACACTGGATCAAACCAAGAACGTGCAGATCTCAAGGCCAAATTTTTGATCGATACAAAAGCAGCGTAAGCCACATGTCAGGCTCAAGAAGATCAGAAAGTTGGCCTGATTCTACTTTCCTTGCACTGATATGAAGCAGGAATAACCACACTGAAGCCAGTAAACAGGTTTAGAAGAGTGTCAGAGCAGTGCCTGCAGATTTAAGACTGTTTAAGGAATAATGGGTCTTGGAGCAATTTCGACTCTGGTAGCTGTGGAGCGTGATGGTAGCCTACGTGTCAAAAGGACAAAAGCGAGGGTGTATCAAGAAAGCAATTAACAGCAGGGAATAAACTAATGGGAGGACCAGCTTCATTCTGTACTCTCCTTTTGTCCACGTTCTGGATAAATTACACTTGCTTTTCCTTTCCAGTGGCTGCTGTGTTAATGTACGTAATATCAGCAGCGGTACATGAACTTGTAACATCAGTAGTGGCGTAAGCACTGTTTGGTTTGGCCCAAATTACAGGACATTGAAAAGCAAAGTGAAAAGGAAGGACTGCTCTTTTTTTTTAACGTGATATTAATTGTTTTCCCCCCCAGTATGTTCTAGAGAGTCTCTCTTGCAAAGCCCAGGATTAAATTTCATGTTCACAGTTGTCCTAAACCAAGATACTACCCTTCGACTTTTATATTTTTTATTCTTGCTGGACATATCAAAGCATTTCGATCAGGCCAAGTCACTGAACAGAGGAGTGCCAAAGTAAATAGAAAAGTTTAAATTACTACAGCAAAGGGACCAAAATTTCAGCCAGGACTCGACTTATGGGGATTTCCAAGCTTTTCTATAGGGCTCCAGTATATAAATTTTCTAGATTTGACTTACACATCAATTTTGATTATTCTGCTGATTTATTTCTGATTACCAAGGTCATCTCCACATTTAAAATGCAATTTATCATGTCAGAAATGTTACTGATGGGGTTTTTCAGAGACTCAGGCCAGCCTCCAGCTCTTGCCGTTTCGGAGCTGCTGGCAGGGAGCCCGTCGGCCCCTGCCGCACCAGGCAAATCCCTGCGGGTCTGCCGGGACTCGCGGACGCACGCGCAAACCCTGCTTTCTCAACCCACCCCGTGGGCTGGTGGCTGCTAGAAATTGACGGCGAGGGTCGGCTGCAGCCCCCAGTTTGTACCCCATAACTCCCCCAAAAGACCCCAGGTGTGACGGCAAAGCTGGATCCCTCTCAGGGGATGGCAATGCTTTTCCCATCGCAATCGAAAGGGCACCCGCAGAGCCCTGTGACACTGACTTGCACATCACTCCCTCCTGACTGGTCAAGAGGTTTTTGTTTTGCACTGAAACATTCGTTACATGATGTAAAATAGACAAGGTTTAGCTTATTTGTTGCCTCACACTTCGGGCAACGGGCTCTTTATCTGAACATGTTCATTACCCGAGCTAATAAATATTTTTAACATAAAGTATTACCTCCTTCGGATTTTTGGAAACCAACCAAAAAATAAACACATCCGTTTCCTATTGTTGGTTTGGAGATATTTTAGGGCCCCATCTTTATTTTTAATCCTGACTTTTTCCCCTTATCCAGCAGTGGAAAAAAACTTAGGAGTCAACAAGAAAGCACAGGCAACAGCAGGGAAATCTCTGCTTTTCGGAACTGCTTTGGAAAGTATCTGACTTTTCTCTAGGTGGAAAATTGTAAGTAAACAAACAACAAACAAAAAACCCAAGCAAAATTTGAAAAAACAAGCATTTACTTGTTTGTAAAATAAAAAATCTGAAACAAGCAAAGAAAAAAGATCACATGGACATTTCAAAATCAAAGTGTTTTCTAAAAAATATCAACAAGAAAGATTGAAAACCTTGGCGGAAGGATTTAGAAAAAAAGATATCCCCAGAATCAGAAAAAGAAGTCTGGGTTTGGAGGTTTCTACTGCCTGTGTATAAGCAACCAGAGTTTTGCCAGCACACGAAGGCTGTGCAGACTCTTCCTCGGCCAGACGAACTAGCACAACATCTCCAGTTCGTACCAGTACTTGCAGGTACAGATGTAGAGGTGGAGCTGTGCTCTCCACAAAACCCAATCACTCACTGAAGAGTTGAGGTCATTCCCATGGGACAGAAGAGGGACGTCCGAAATGGGCAAACCAGGATGCTGTCACCTGTGATGAGAAGGAAAGCTCCCGTAAGCAATGTCCGCTCAAGTCTTATGAGACATGTTAGCAACAAGCTAACGTGCTGGTGGGCAGGAACAGGAGCTGGCGCTTGCTGAGTAAGCGGTGGTTACTGGCCAGATGCTGAAAACGGCCGTCCTGGTAGAAGAAGAGCATGAAACAGGAGCCATAGTCACTTACGCGTGACATGGTCTTCACCTCTTGCACTGGGAGTGCAGCAGAACCAGTAAACTCTGATCCCAACGTTATCCTCCATGGGCAAATGAGGGGGGAATTTGCATCCCTCTCTCGCTTCTCAGGAGCAACATCCAGAGAAAAGCCAAACCCCTGCTTGACTGCAAAGATGGCTCACAACGTGCTTGAAAACGCCCTTAGGAAATGCATGGTAAGGAATGGACAGAATAAGGGTTATTTGTTCTGATAATTGGTTGTGTCCCCATTTGCCCAGTTGCAGCCCAATTTGTGGGTTTGCAAAGTCATCGTAGGGCTGACTCTTTACTCTGCCTGACTAAAAAGGACTTTCCTTGCTTTTAGGAAGAAGACTTGGACTTTAAAACTATTTGAATAAATAATACTTTAAAACCGCTGCTTTTTTTTTTTTTTTTTTTTTATGAGTGGTGTGTTTCTTCCTTCCCTGTTTTCTATTCTTTGAATGTCTGTGGAATAAGCGAGAGGAGGTTACTGGCAAACACACCCCAGTAAAGGGTTAAGGGAACTGGTCCTGCAGTTTGCACAATTTCCCACTTTGTCTATAGAGAGGATGGACTGATCTCTGAGCTCAGCTTTCTTCCCAGGATTTCCAACAGCCTCTCAGGACCTTCACCCTCACAATTGCTAAGAGTTTCAAGACTTTTTCCTGTTGCACAAGTCCTATTTTCCTTTCTTGAAGGAAAGTCCTCTTTTCTAGTCCCCAAATGCTTTTGGCCCTTGTGCAGTATCATGGCATAGCCCATCTTCGGATCACAAGGTACAAAGAACATGGAGGCTGATGGTGAACTGAAATGATAAACTCAATTTATTTCCTTGAGAAATCAGGGTGCAATGCCCTTATCGATACAAGGCAATCCTTCTTCATGCCTATCTTTACAGTGCCAAAGAGCGAGAAAGAACAAGTGAGTAAGCAAGTGAGAGGGAGATTAACGAATACAATATACAGGAGCCTAAATTGAAACATCATTTTTCACAGGAAGAAGGCTTTGGCAGGGCTCATGCTGTTTCTGATGTAGTGTCTCCAGTCGGCCTGAGGAAAAGTTGGCTGCAGTTTCTCAGAACCTGCCTTTTGAGACTCCGTGACTGCTTTTCTTCCCACAGATCTGATTAAGCTAATTGCACATTTTCTTTAATTAGAAGAACAGAGGTCATTTATCTGCAAATGGCTTGAAAAAAAATGGATGTTGTTTTAATGTGGCTTTTTTTTTTAATCCTTACTTTTACTAAGGTGTTTGGCTTCTTTTCACTCTGCTGCTTTCAGCTACCCTATTTCGCGAAGGCTAGGCATGCCGGACCTGGCATCCCGACAAATTCTTAGGGAGCTTATAAGACTGTTTTATGGGATCCAGTCATGGGGATTTATACCGTGAGGAAAACCTAGAGCTGAAGAGATCCTCCTCCAGCCATGGTCTGAACTGAGCGCAAATGAACTGAGACTCTGGGTATTTGCGCATTTTTTTTTTTGACTCTCCGCTAAGCCTGGCCTGCCGAACAAAGCACATGGGTGCCATGTCAGAGAGAGCCTGTAGGATAAACATCGGGGTGGTGAGGACCCAGATTAGGGATGCCCTCCAGGCTGCAGGGACTTTGAGGTGAAATGTGAACAATTAGGGGTGTCTTACTACTGCAATTTGACAAGGAAAAGCCTCCCTGAAACAAGGTAGATGACAGTACCTTTAAACTCTTGCAAATGCCTCATGCCAAAGGTAGAATTGTGTATGCTCTCCAGTCTGCCCTAAAGACAAGCTGCTGTACCCGGACGTTTTGCAGAGTTGGTGGATGTGGTAATCACAGAGCCATTGCCAGGGGTTCGGAAAAAGAAAATGTGTTTCAGTGATTCCTCAACTTCTGCACTGCCAACATATCAGTCTCAAGAAGGCTGTCAAGAGCAGATCTTCCATCACATTATCCCTATTTGTTCTGTAAACCGAATAAAAAGGGCACACTGGACATTCAGGGCAAAAAGTCCCTCTCATCACTCAAGTCAGTGAAAAATGCTCAAAAAAGGCAAGGAATTAATGTGTGGGGGGTGAGGAGAAGGGAAGCTGCTAGAGCTGTGGTTTAGGGAATTTCCTGGAGCAGTGGACAACTCATCCAGATCTCTGCAATGTCTGGTATGTACTCCATCTACTGCAAACTGCAGTGACTTTGAAGACCTGAACACAGGGGAGTAATCAGGACCACCATGGCACTACACCTGCTGCTAGTGAATGCCACACAGTACCTATTTAGCGTTCAAACCATCATATTATCCTGGGTTCATTGGCTCTTCATGCCAGTGAGGTGTCAATGTGGCAAGAAACAAGCACAATGAAGACTTTCCTTTTTGGCTTGGAAGGCAGCAAAGACAATTTTGTTAGTTGTTCCTCCCTCCCTTCCAGGAGATCAGCTCTCCAGGGTTATTACTGGCTAGTTGCCCAGCAAGTGACTGAGGTGAAGACCCCACCAGGCTCAGGGACATGCTCAACTGAGCTTGGGAAGTCCTAGTGCTGGCTGCTGGCACTAACCAACAGTGGTTCATTTATCCCTTGGTGAGGCCAAGGGGTAAATGTGTGTATATGCAATAAGGAGTTACAGTATGGACATGGCCCTAGCCTGACTGTGATAGTCAGAGGATGCTTCCACGTGGATAGAGCATCACTGACCACCTTTGTACCATCCTTAGCCTATGCAAAACCTCTGCGCCCCTGGTGCCTCATGTCAACTCTTAGGCTGGCTGAGATATATTGCGAGCTTGTCTCTATAATTGCATTTCCATGCATACCTGACCTGGGCACCACTGGCTGGCTAAGCATGCACACCTGCATCCATCGCTGTTCATGACGTCCCCTCTCTTTTTCCCTCTCCATGCCCTCCAGCAGCGACACGCCATATGCTTTTCTGACCGACCTTTGGAATGGTGGTCAGCAAACACAAATGAAAACCCCCCTCGACAGAAAGGCAAGAGTCAGCATCCTGCAGCAGCCAAATTTTCCAGGCGAGGCAAGTTTTTGCACACAGGCAGGGAGGAGAAGCTGTGCTGGCATTTGCCCTTCATGCCCAGGGTGTGTGATGGGTACCAAATCCCTCCGGACACGTCTCGTTGGGAAGGCAGACATGACAGTGAAGGCTAGTGGGGGCTCCCCACGGGGCAGGGAAGAGGTTAACCACAGAGCCGGACAGAAGAGGCCACTGGGCAAAAGATGTTGCTGTCTCACGTCTGGATGTTTTAGCGTAGAGCTGTCATGAAGCCTCGCAGAGCTGAGGGGTCCCTCAGTGGTTCCTATAGCTTTAAAGTGCCCAGGATGATTTAGTGGAGGGGAGGGATTCTTGATCAGAGAAGTGCCTTTTACTCTTTTTTTTTTTTACTTTTTTGTTTTTTTTTTTAAACATGTCGCTGATCAAAGCGGTGCCAGGGAGGCTAGGAAGAGCAGGATCCTAATGGATCAGCTGTGTAAAACATGTCAGCAGACAAGCCCCAGTTCTCAATGTGTCTCTTAGGGAACAGCTTGCAGATTAGAAAGAAAACACACACGCGCACACACACACACACACACACACGCACGCACAAACCCTCCTGCTGACCTTGTGTCAAGGAGTTAAGTGTTATTTGGAAGTGATCGCAATCAGCTTTTTTTTTTCTCCTTATAAAACAAAAAAAATATCTTTCCCAAATATCGAATGATAATTCAAGAAGCTATGGAAAGATTTATACAAGTTAGACAATGACTTATTTGAGGCAAACTAAAAACATTTGGTAGAAAAGGGCAGTGGACTCTATTGTTATCCAAATGAATCATACCCCCCACTTACAGACAGGCTTCTCTCCCCCCTACCCTTACAGCCATGACATATCTGGATGTACATGACCCTGCCACTGTTTCATTTTGGACAACTTTTGGCAAGGTGTGGAAAAAAATATTTCATATTTTCTTTAATAGGCAACCCACTAAAAGAGGCAATGTCTTGTTTTAGAGGGAGGAAAAGAAAACTGGAAAATTATGTTAACAAGAGATAGAAAGAAGTACTTATTAATGAGTGGGGCAGTAAGAAAAGTAGCAATTATATATATACACATGAAAGGTGGTTTTACATAAATGTTGATAAAAATGGTGTAAGATTGCCCTGATAGTGCTTGCTAATGCCTTGTTTAAAATAGGCTGCAGAGTTCTGCAGGAATTGTCATTGTTGCATGGAAAAATCCGCCTCTAATTCTGTTGGACTTTCCCTTGAAACCTGAATGGAAAGGCCACGTGTGTTAGCGAGGTGGGCAGGTTGAGCAGAAACGCCCACTGCACTCCAAACAGCTCTTCCGTTGGTTTGCCCCGTTGCAGTCACGCCATCCTTAACGATGGGTCCAAACCAGGCTGAATGCTGTAGGGTTGTGAACAGCACGACAGGACAACCTGTGCAGGGAGTCAGCTCAGGAGGGCGGAGGGAGTTTCCACAATGCAGGCATTTCACTTGTGCTCGCAGGTCCTCCTTTCCAGCACCTAAGTGATGGCACGGGGCGATGAAAAGCAAAGTCTCCTCCTCAGCCACTGCAAAGATATGAAAACAAAAGCTCTTCTCCTGCTTCAGGAGATCATGTTGTGCTACGCCTCAAGGCAGGGATGAGAAGGTGAAGAGAATAGAATAGTTCAGTTGGAAGGGATCTACAACCATCTTCTAGTCCAGCTGTCTGATCATTAAGGGCTGACCAAAAACTAAAGCATATTATTAAGGACATCATTGTCTTTTCAGAGAGAAAGCATCATACAAATGAGAGTCTTTAACCACCACCTTCCCCCTTCCTCCTTTGTGGGAGATTTATCCCACAGACCAATACCACCAAATTTGCCACCTTTAGAGACAGGAACCCTGCCAGGGCACTTTAGCTGCTTTAAAATTCCCTTAACCATGTGCCTGTTGCATCATCCTGACTGTAACTAGAGCTGTGGAACAAAGCTAAGGTTTTCTGCCAGGCAGTAAATACGAAGAGGTAGTTATTTGATAAAGTAGCTGAAAACCTGGGGTTACATAAACAAAGAAAGAGTTCAGTTCACACAAACATCAGCATTTCCACTAGAATAAATCTGTAATGCTAGCTTTCATCTCAGGCTGAGAGGAAAAAAAAAAAACAAAAAAAAAAACAACCAAACCAAAACAGCCTGTAGAAATATACAGGGATATGTAATTATTTGCTTCATATTTTGCACACATTAAGTAGAGCAAGATTTCTTATGAGGTGTATATTGATTTATGGTTACGTCTTTCAGTGTATCTTGTATCTGCATACAGTTTATAGGTTTCTTTTTTTACAGCTTTCCTGTAATTTAGTATATTTCGATGAGTTATGAACTCTGTTTTATCTGAGGAATGTTTTCCAAGGAGCACAGGAGGCAAATATCCTCCTCTACCTGGCTGGACTGGGTGCAGCAGCCAGGGACGGCTGCGTCAGGCGGCTACGCGGCACACACCGACTCCTGGGGACAGAGGGGACACCCGTGGGAGCTGCCCGAGTGCTGGGCTGTCCTGGACTTTCTCTCCAGGATGTGTTATTTCACAGTGGCTGTAAGTTCGGAGCTGGGGTCCCAGGCATCTGTGGTGCCCTGTGGTGAAACGTCCCATCCATTCTGTCCACAGGAGTGTGGGGACATAGAGGGTGAGCGACCGCTTCGCTATGATCACACCTCTCTCTGAATGTGCTTCGGTCACCCACTGCAAAGATGAAGTGGTGACAGAGGGTCTTCTGCCTTGGGGTGGGACTATTGTGCATTGAGGAAGACCCGGAGAAGAGGTGGGAGGACAGAGCTCTGTGGAGGAGAAATGTCTCCTTTGGAGTGTCAGTTTTCAGCAGTGAGGCCTTGGCTGCGATGCAAGAGTCTGCATCGCTGAGCAGATGCCGGAGATGGTGATGGTCAACGCGTCTCCATGTGCTGGTGTCTTTTTAGGGGACAGCTCTGGTCCTACCGCGGGGAGGGACAGCGAGGTGGCAGTGAGCCGGTCACCAAGTGCCTGGGCCACCCTGCAAGAGGGGTTTGAGGGGGCAGGTTGGCAAAGTCCTGGGAAGCTTGAGCAGCAGCTTCAGTGAGAGAAGGCAGCTTGGCCCACGGGCTTGTGCTTTGGTCTTTTGGATCTTTTGGAAAGTTTGACCTTTTGGAAAGTTTGGATGCGGAGCTGGGCAATGGGGGACCACCTGCAGTTCAAGGCGGTGATCTACTAGATCTCTTCTGTCTCTGCCTCTCTGCTCCACTGTTGGGTATTTGGGCCTCCTGCTGGAGAGGAGATGAAATCTTATAAAAATGGTATTTTTCTTCCAACTGAAGAGATTTTCCCATCATTTGGACAATCCACTTCTGATGCGATAATTGACACTGTATGCTATGCGTGAACAATGTTGTACTCTAACAATAACTGGAGACCAATTCACCAACCACAAATCTCTATTTAAAACACAGTTTTATCACCACAGCAAAAGTCTTGACTACGAGTGAGCACCATGAACAAATAAGAAGACAGATGCTCCCTGTTTCATCTCTCTCCAGTCCTGTTTACACTTTAACCATTTTGCCACTTGATCTTCAACCTCTGAATAACAATGCTAACCTCAGTATTTCCTACTTAGCTAAAAATAAAGCTACGCGTCTTTCTAGCATGTATGATATTAACGATCACTTTATGCATTCAGATAAAGCTTTCGCTGTCTCAAAGCACGTTTGCCACAAACCTCTGCCATTTATCAAGAGGCTGGCTGGACCCATTGCTCCAAAAAAAAGGTGACATGATGGCCCTTCTTCCAAGAAGGATCTAGGAACAGGCAAGTCCCTGGAGGTCTGCGAGTTCGGTTTGGTGAAGATGATGAGAGGAAAGTTTGGATGAGGAGCTGGGTTTCGCTTTGGCCTCTGGAGATGGCACGATTAGCTTGGGAGGCTTAGGCTGTGGTGATGAAGACACTGCTGCTGGCAGGGGCTGGCAGCAGTCCTCTGCCTCTGGGAAGCAGCCTTTCCTCTCCAAGGCGACAGCACTGATTGCAGCAGAGGCAGCAGTGATTTACGGCAGCCTGTGTGAGAAGAGGACAAGGGTATGCATCTGCAAATAAACGTTAATGAGATGTTAAGATTAAGAAAAGCCAGGAAATTCCAGAAGTTGGGGCTGCTACGGCATCATTAGATCTCCTGCATCTCAGTGCATATCCGGCAGGGACGGGGTCTAGTGCCACTGGGCAAGAGGCAGGCTGCCTACGTGACTGATTGCTTCCCTGCAAGTGAAGGAATTATCCCCGTGCTGGGCAAAAAAATTACACCTCTGACAGGACAGAGCTGTGCTGGGGAAGCAGAGGCTGTGCATCAGCCCAGAGGCAATGTCAGGACATCATATGGCTGGCGGTGACAGGGGGATGCGGTAAAGAGCAGCCTTTGCCTCCTCTTCAAAAGGCTGTAACCAAAGTCTCGCTGGTTGCAATCCCTATCATTTGCAGACTTGCATCAGCAACCAAACTATCATTGCTTTCTGCATGCGATCCCTTGGGGTAGGGGATAAGAGGAGGGAGGAAGGCTTATCACTCAATGGCACAGTTTTGGTGCAGGAAGATGGTGAAATTCTACTTGGGGCCGGAGGACTTGGCCTGCGGCGATGAGGGATGGAGATGATTTGTGGCAATAGACTGGGACAAGAGCTCCTTTAATTCCTGGTCCCATGCCACGTAACAGCAGGGAGGCCCTGGACGTGCCTGGGTGTTGGAGGTTTGCAGTCTGTCACTTTTTGTGACCTGTGCAAAGCTGGCAAACAAGCTTTTTGTTTCAGATCCCACGCAAACGCTGGATGGCAGCAGCCTTGATGAGGAGGCCGACGTTCAGCCTCCGCCAACAGTCCGCCTTGATGGACGGTGAGGCCCATGCAAAGACGCAGCCTCAGGATGTAACCCCCTTCTCCTCTGGTTCCACATAGTCTCTTAGAGAAGAAATATTGCATCCTACAAGACCTTCCCCTGACTTTCTTTAACCTGTTACCCAGGCTTGGTTGAAGACCAACTTCATGTCCAAGAAGAGAAATAGCTCAGCAGCCAGAAGGGTTTCAGTTCCCCTCTTCTGCAAAACACTGCATGGAAATATTTGACTTAACCTGACCCACAAATTGAAAGAGCATCCTGAAAACAAAAGCTGGAACTAAAAATACATAATCCCATTGATGCACTATTTTTCTCCCTGTACAGGAGAAATTGTTCGCATCCTGACCTGTTACGTTTTGGGTTGGGATAGCTTGTTCACATAGGTAGAGGCAGGAGTATGTGCATGTACTAAAATGCCTCCTCCTCCCTCTTCTTTTTTTTGTGGATAAACATAAATGGCAGCTGAAGGACATGTGTAAGAATATTTCTATTGGCAGAGATTACTGACACATTGCAGAGCTGGATATTTTACAATGTTTGTTCAAAACAGTTCAGCCTCTGGTGTGAACCGACTTTGCTCCGCTAACGGGGACAGCACTGTACCCCAACTGGGGAAGTATCGCCTCTGCTCAGGTTGAGAGCACCAGGGACAACTCTCAAAAAGAGAATTCTCTGGGATACACAGACACCGTTCCTTCCTAAGCCCTCGACTTGCAGCACACCAGAGGGTAAACTGCCCATGAAAACATCACAGGCATTAGGTGCAGGGGTACAAGGGGTGTCTCAAAGGGGTTTTGTTAATAGCAGCACAACTAAAATGATTTACAGCTGAAATGATACTGATGCCTTTTTATTGTTGTGGGAGTAAGCACAAGACGTGGTTTTAGGATGATCTGGCCTCCCAGTCCTAGTAAATGTTGTCGCAGTGCAGGAGAAGGCATAGACACGGGGGAAGTATGTTAAAATACCACTCACACACATGTAACAGGGTCATAAAAGACAGCAAGGATGTACAGAGAAACAAGATACAAGCAGAGACTAATTCAATATTGTTGCAGAAACCCGACAAGTTGTTTCTCTTAAGGTATTAGCAACTGAGTATTAATTAAGACAAAATATCTTCAAAGGATGGTCAAAGGAGATGTAAGCCAGTACAAATTATTGAAGCATTCACAATGAAACACTGTTAGGAACAGTAAAGTCGACTAGCAGAGGCTGCAGTGACTTGCTGACAAGGCTTACAGACCCCTTTTCCCCGGGGCTTTTGGGCTGGGTAGGGGCCCCCGCTCAATACATGAGGGACCAGGTGCTGGCACGTGCTTTCCACCTTCAGCTAAGTCTCCTGCAAGGCAGAGGGCTCATGTACCACAGCGACCAGTCTGGCAGGATCAGTCGGGGTAGAGGAGAAGGGAACTTCGTGTGCCTAGAAATGCTGAGGAACAAGCCTTCAGGCAGACCTTCACCCATCCATCCCCCACCCCCTGCTCCACTATCTGCCCCTGAGTTATTCATGTCCAACAATGCGAAAAGGCTCTGTTTGGCTGTGGCTCAGCAGATTACCAGTACCTTTAATAGCTGTCTTTGGTATGACGCCGTTCGCCTTATCTCTCCTCTCTCCTTTGACTCGGCCTTTGAACACTAATCCACCTTCTAGAGCAGCTTGCACCCCGCTTCTGCTTGATCTATGTTTGCCATGAACGCATGCAGCTCCAAGGATTTTAGGAGTAGCGTCTTTGCTGCCGCTGCAGAGCTGAAGACACATGTGGATCTGCCAGCTCCCATAGCTTACTCCTGGGTTTACTCATGAAATGAGTCAGTTTTCCTTCGAAGAGCCAAGTTCTGGTCTTAAGCTTTGATTCAGACCTTTTGTCTTTTTTTTTTTTTCCTTTTATGTATGCGCATTTATTTGCAAGGCGGTGCAGTACCTGAAAGGAATAGATAGTGTGAAAGTCTTTCCACGCATACCCCCATACCTTGGTATTTACTCTCCCTTCCCTTGCACATGCACACACACCCACTGGAGCAGAGTTCAACAGCCCAGTCCTACCAGTGTTTAAAGCCACTTGGCCTCTTTTAAGCCCTTAAATAAAATTTGTTGTCTGCATGTGTGTGGTGGTTGTCGTTTTTTTTTCTTTACCCCACTTGTAGGAAGGAAAGCAAATGTTTCTGGCACTCCACTGCTGGATTGCTCGCATATTTGCTTGAGGAAAAAAAAAATTATAAAAGATGTTTGGCATAGTTTTCATTCAAAAAGGAATCCAGTGCCAGATCCAAGCATTGAAAACAAATGTGTGGCTTAACTGTCATTTACTCCAGGATCATGGGAACTGCTGCCTGGTTTTCCCAACGAGCGACCGCTAGCGTGCTCTCCCGCCATACATTAAGCGCACTGACTTCACCAGCTTGGTGTAGCTTGAACATCACAGCTGCGCCTCTGGGTGACAGCCTGGCCGCTGATGTCAGCAGAGCCACATCTCCACCACCATCCCCACCGCCAAGCTGTCATGCACATCTCATGCTGGTGAGAAATCCTCCTCTTGCCTTTTGCTGTGTTGTGACCAGGCAATGTGTATTTGTACTAATAAGGTGAAGTTCCATGTGAAGAGCTCCCCTGGCCGATCGCTGACGGAGCATCATCCTGGGGCTGCAGGAATTCAGCTGGCAAGTCATTTTTTGGGTGACATAAGTGGTGGGAAACACTTGCTGTCACCCAAATCTCCACCTCCCTGCAGTGCACGGATGCTGTCACAGTGGGTCTGGGCTTTGCTACCATCACCAAGCACCTCCTTGGTTAGAGAGAGGCACCTCAACCCTGTGCAGTACCCTCCTCCCCGAGGTCCTTCCCAGCCCCTCAACATAAGGCATTTTGTGGTGGAAGGAGGAGCTCGCCCCAGACCACACCAGAGGGGTAATGAAAGACCATTTCAGGGTGTCTGAAACTGGCACAAAGTGACACCTTCCTCCTACAAGCCGTGTCCAGGATCAGCTCAAAGCTCAGATCCCAAGGGTTTTAACCACATGGGAGGCATCGTGCCCTGGCCCTGCGGCAGCATCACTCCCCAGGGTACGGTCACAGAGGCACCTGGCCGGGTGTGCCTTGCGGCTCAGCGTCTGTCTCGAATCAGAGAGCTGCTCTGGATTTCACCGGCATTTTTGTGAGAGGACAATTCGGCGCGTGTAGTCCTCTGGCAGCCGTAAGCTCTGCGGTAGTGCCTGGCTTTTATTGACTTACGTGCAGCACTCGGCGAGGACCTGAGCTCTTACCCAAGGGCAGTGAAGCAGGAGCTAGCTTTAGAGACATGGTGATAAAATAGAAAATTATGTACAAAGTAAAAGGGTCAAATCCCTAATCTGAAGTGTTCTAGTCAGCTTGCCTGCTGAGTGTTCCTCCTGAACAGGAGATAACCCCATTTCCAAAGAGTTTAGGAGAAGAATTTCAGCAGAAAGGGAAAAAAAAATCTAAAAAGAAAAAAAATCAAAAAAAAACAACCCACAAAAACAAAAACAGAGTCAGCGACTCCAGAACACAGCTCTTAGTCTGTCTGTTCCAGTCTGAAATAAAGTCATCCCTCTTAATTCCCAGCGTATATTGTTCCTACCAAAGAGCAAAACCTTAGGAGGAAATCACATCAGTGAAGGGAACGCCAGCTCCTTTGTACTATTTTTCAACCCTGCCTTGGGAGCCAATAATCTGTCATCCCTTGAATAAACAAGCACCTTATCATATCACAAACATTTATTTAACCCTTTTCTCCTGAGCTTTTACCAGCCAAGCAAAGTGGCTGGGGGTGGGGGGGCGGGTAGCCCTATCCCTAGACTGCTCTGGCAGAAAGGACAAATTTCCTGTGTATTACACCCAATCTGTAAAGTGTCAGGCCGCCCTTCTTCAGCCTCCATGAAAAGCAGCAGCTTGAATCCCTGCATTTCACATAGCACAATCAAATTTTCCTGTCCCCCTCCTTCCATCCCTCCCCCGGTACATTAACGCCTCCCTCCCTGGAGATGTATCCTTGATTCCATCTGAGGGTCCATACAAATGGAGCCAGATTTAATTTCTCGGAGGTTGGGGGCAGGGGGGTGGCAAGGGAGATTGTTTACATTTCTTCTTTTAACAAGAGACTGTGATGAACAGAGCTTTTGATTCCAAGTTGCCAGGGGTGGGTTTTTTTTACAGATATTCTTTGACTCTGACATCATCAGAAAATGGAATCAGCAAAGTATGTGCATTTCCTCAGCTCCCACAATATCCATTTTCTCTCAGTGGATGTTTCTTGTTTTTCTTTTCCAGTGTTGCTCCCACACAATGGGGCCAATTTTTGTTCAGGACAAAGAAAATATAAACAGAGCATGGATTTGGAACATGAGCAAGGCCTCCAAGCTTACAGAAATCTTCAGCCATGGGGAAGGGCTACATTACGTTAACGGTCTGCCAATAAAGCCTGGCTGACCAAGTGCCGGCCAGTACCTCCGGTTGATTTGCTGGTGCTTCCAGATGGCACTATGAATTAAACTCTTGATTTCGACTCTGTGGAGCCCCTGAGCATTTGAAAGGCACGCGTTGCAGGTGAGGCCGGCTGACTTGAGCAGGTGGGCAGGCAAAGGCATTTTTCCCCCACCGTAGCAAAGCATCATAAATACTGAGCTCACCAGCCGAAGTCCAGCTGTCAGAGGAGAACAGCCCCACACAGAAGAGAGTCACTTACTGGGGAGTCGAACTGGCCTTCCCGTGGGGCTTGGCACATAGCCTCCTAGAAGATCGTGAATTAGTACGTGACATTAAAAAAACAACAATAAATTACTCCCCTCACCAACTCATCCTCTAGCTTAAAACAAGGATAAAAATTTAGCATTCAGTCACAGAGTCTAACCTGCTCTTCCAAATAGCTTGGGAAGCTCGTGCTTTGAAAGGCAGTTATTATTTTTGGCAAATTAGCTATGTTTGCTGCTTGTGGGTAAACCACAGCACATGAAAGTGTGCCCTCATGCAGCTCCACAAGTGACTTCCCCGCACTGGCCTGGACATCATCCACCCTGGGATGGGCAGTCCCTGGAAGAGAGCGGCAGCTCAGCGGGCGCTGCCAGAGCCGAGCTCTGCACGTGCACAGGGGCAGGGGTAGGGGCAGGGACAGGTGTCCCCAGCCACCCAGGGTATCTTCATTTTCACGGGAGAGTCTTCGTGACAGCAAGTCACTCAAGTCTGCATCTGGGACAGCACTAAGCTGTGACAAGCTGATTTATGCTAGAAGAGTCGATTTATGATGGATGATAGAAAGCAACTGCAATAAGGGACTTATATCTCCGGGCTCACCGACTGCTGCTCAGAAGCTGCTGGGAAATGCCCTGTGAAACATTTATCTAGATAAAATAATGTTCAGTCATCAGCAGATGAACTTCATTGACATTCTCTTGAATCCACCGCTCGACAGACCTTGTACTAGGCAGCAGAGACGTGAGGTGGCTTGTCAAAAGGCTGAAGTCTGCAGACAAACCCTGCCCCCACTGGAACGACAAGGACTTTGGTTCCGTTGGTCTGCTCCAGGTCTTCTCTTCGGTCTAACACCCTTGTCTGCTGACATCAACAGATTGGGATGGGAACTGTCCCAGGGGAAAAGGAATAAATATAAGTGATCAGCAACTCAACTTCCAAAGGCTGCTTTTATTAACAACATTAAAATGGTGTCTTCTTGCTCTTCCCATTGCCTAACAACTAGCATGAGAATGGACTACTTGCAAGTTTTCATTTTGCCTGAAAATTTTTGATTCAGATGTTTCCACTTGTTAGCAAAACGAATACCCTTCCAGGCAACCAAGACCCAGAGGAGCCCTCAGCAAAGAAGAGAGCAAGTGAGCCCTTGGATGAGCCTGGGTAACAGTGCACTGGGCAGATCCAGAGGCTCCAAGACTGTGCTCCATGATTTTAGCACCATGGCACCATTTACGTCCATAATATTTGACTGGCAAATGTCAACATGGAGAGGAATTCTGAAAAAAATTATCCTGTGAGGTCACCAGATGACACCAAAAAGTAGTCCTGAAAAAAAGAAAGCACGCAAGTCTAGGATGAAGTGAGGGTTTGGGCCTGGATAAGAAATGACATACAGATTGCAGAAAGGCTGAGTGGAGTCTGTGAAAGCTGAGTTGTGCTTTCTAAATGTTGGCAATTTAGAAGAGAAACGTGCTTTTTTCATAGGAAGCTGCTCAGCTCTCAAAGCTCCAGAGTGGCTCGCAATCACTAAACCCTGCAACAGAAACAGTCCCAGAGCCAAATTCATCCTCAGCAAAATGCAAATTAATTCAACCTCATGCTCTTAGAAATAAGAGGCTGAAGAGAAGACACAGAGGCTTCTTGAAGTCCTTTCCCCACCTGCAGCAGGGAGAAGCCAGGGAAAAGGTTTTGTTAAAAGGAAGGCGGACGGAGCGCCTGGCTGGCAGGCTGCAGTTTTGCTTCCATTCTCACAGCCATGCAGCAGAGCCCCAGGATACACAGCATGGACTTGGCTCCTCGTAACCATGGGGAGAAAGGATAAATGGATTATTTTGGAGTGATATGCATGTAGAACTCATGCCACTGGAGAATGCAGCCAGGCTATTTTTAATGTACTGCTTCATTTTGCACCTGCTACCATTACAGTGCTGGTTTTGTTTCCATTAGAGCCACTTGTCTTGAGGAGTTTATAACTCCTATGAAATGTGTAGTTCTGGGCTGGATCTTCATCCTCAGTTCAGGAGTAAAGACTTTCATCATTTAAAAACAGAACAAGGTTAGCATGGCGGCATTAAGAGCATGTGGAGGGGCGTCTGGAATAATTTTATGGGGTTTTCATAATTGTAATTCCTGAAGGGCAATTTAACATAGCCTCCTTTATTCGTTCTGAAATGGAGCAACACAGGCTACAAGGACCTGTCCCTAAGGAGCTTGCAAAACCAAAATTGCATGAAGAGTCATTCTCAAGTACTTAATCAGCCACAATATTGCAATAAAATTATGAAATAAGAGATAAGAAACCTCGGCTCTTTTTCCCACTCCCACCGTGCGGAGGGCCAAGCGGAGCTCAGCATCTCTTTGATAGGCTGGAGGCTGGTGCCTGGTGCGGAACTGTGCTGCCTTAGATCACACACTCCCAAATACCATCCCGGTGCAGCGCTGGGGAAGAAACTCGCTTCAGCAGCCTGCCAGAGCCCGCAAGAGAAGACGATGTAGAAGCACTAAGTTGTTTGCTGCTTGTCCTCCGCCACCTTCTCTGACAAACATCAAAAGCCTTTCAGTTAAATCGTGCTCACGTTGCAGCGGGATCCCACCAAGACTGGCTGCGGGCACACCAAAGTCCCTAACACCTGGATGTCTACAGCCTTTCATGGTATCTCCCCAGACAACACCAAGACAAGGGCTCTGCAGATGCTCCCCATGGCCCCGTCCCGTGCCACAAGCCCTCCCATGTTCAGACAACATCCATCTGAGCAGAGCCACGCTCTCTCCACGAAGCAGAGATGGCAGTAAGAGGATCATTTGCAGGTGTTTTCTTCCTGCCACAGAAAGCTGGTGTCCTGGCAGTCTGCTAAACACCTTTGAGTCACAGTGTGCTTCACTGTGCCAGCAACAATGGGTCTGGGGGCAGTGGCCCATGCCCATATGACACCCGCAGTGCTGCGGAGCACCCTCCGAGCCTGTTGGATGTCTGTGCTTTTCAAGCTGGGCTCCCCGCGGCCCCCTCAGCCTGACTCCTGGCAACGCTGTCCTGCTCGAGACCGTTTGCCTCTTGTCCTTTCCATGTTCAATCTCTTGACCAAGTTGTTTTACAGTCAGGATAATAATGGGGAAGGTCTTATGTATCAGCTCTATTATTAATAGTCCTTATGAAGTCTCCCCGTCCCACACATTCTTGTGTAAAACCAGGAACTGTGGCAGGCGTGAGGTGGGGGAGCAGTTTGGAGCAGCTGCTCAGCCCTGCACTGGTACCAACCGCCTTCAGGGGGAAATCACACCCTGGATTCCCATGAAAACAACATCTGGGGGTGATTTTTGTCCTGTGCAGCCCAGGAGAAGTCAGGAATAACAGTGCAAAGCGTCAGTGCCAAATATATTCAAGACGACTGGCCCCATGTCTTCATAAATCAAGCTAAATCCCTAAACCCAAAGCATTCTGAATTCAAGTCATGGGTTTGGGTCCCCTATCTATATTCATTTGGACAATAAAAATGCATTACTGCCCCCCTGAATATTAATTCAATTAATTCAGACTCCTAGACCAAATTTCTTTCAACAGCCCTTGCACGCTCTGTCCTTGGCTTTCTGCGAATTCCTGACCAATGCCTTTGCCAGCAGTCACCTTGTCTGGACCAGAAGCACGAGTGTTTAACTGTCTAATTGCAACAACTTCTGTCAGGAAATCACAATTAATTACATGGGCAACTGCAAGTTTGCACACATTTGGAGTTTCAAACGTTTCATCCAAAACGCGTTAACCTAACGAGATGCCACGGACGCCAGCCAAGGGTGGCTGGAGGCTCCGCTCCTGCTGTATCCTAGTAAGGGAATCCTCACACTGCAGCAGTCCCACTGGGAGGATCAGAGTCGGGCCACTGAGTCCTTCTTATCACGGCTGCCTGCCAAATCCTTCTTAGGAATAAGTGTCACTTTGTGGTACCTCTATTTTCCTTCCCAATAAAATAATAATTTGGCAGTGCCTGAGATGATGATAGTAAATCAGTATAAGGCAGCAGAGGTTACCGATAAATTCAACCTATTTATCAAGCCACGTCACTTAGCTATGTTAGCTGCAAGGGGACGTGGGCTACCGTACTCTTAAAGTAGTTCACTTCAGAAAACGGAGAAGGTAATGTTCTCAGGAAAATAGGGAAACATGACCTCTCTTCATTCTAGGAGGGAATTACTGGGGACTGACCTGCCTCTGTTGCATTAGCATTGCACGCCAGGGCCGAATCACAGCCACCATGCCAGTTGCACCAGTGTGACCATCGCCTAGACCAGCTACAGTCCATGAGAGAAAAGGCAGGCATCCTCACGACTCTTTCTAGCACAACAACACGTTTTGCACCCCCCTGGCATGATCTATTGCCCAGCACCCTGACACACTTTGAGCCTGTCAGTTTCAGGGACAAGCCAACACGGAGGCCAGACAGTTCTGCCCGCGGGCTGGCCCAGAACTGTCCCACAGGTTCGCACTAGCAGCTGGTTTCTCTGCCGTGCTACTGAAGGACTGCAAGGTTGAGTGTCCCCAAAAGTCTTGATCTCCATCTCCTTTTGATCCCACAGTGACGTCCAGCTGGCTGCTGCCGAACCCCTATCCCCACCATGGCATTGCGGCACCGTGATGTAGATCCTATTAGAAGTAAAACCTACAGTCTAAATTATATGTGCAAATCACTCTCTCTATATGGATTTTACAGTGTATGACAGCAAGATTTTCCTTGAACTTGGGATTACAATTTCAAAACATGTCCCTCTCTTCTGCTTATGTCTTTCTTTCACTTCTCCTCGCATTTTCCCACTGTACTGCCCTTCTTTTCAAAGAGGGAACAAACAGGTTATCTTAAGAACAGACCACAGACTTGAAATCTGCCCTCTGTTTTCGTAAAAAAGAAAAGTTTTTCAGGAGGATAATCATATTCGGAAATGATGTGACTAAATGTTATCAGGTTGTCATGGTGATTGCAATCTTTTTAAAAAATGTCTGTATTGTGGTTCACTAATGAGCAATATATTAACTAAACCAAACAATATTTGTCTTTTCAAGTATTATTCATATGCACTACTGAATTAAATATCTTCTTTTTTTTTTTTTCTTCTGCTATTGGAATACTGTTCTTTGTGTTACAAACACTGGAACTGAATTCAGGCAATAAACAAGAGCAGAGATAACTTCGTCACCTTTGCTATATTTCATACCACTGCGTCAAGCTGAGCCTCACATTAACCAGTCTGAAGTAGTAGATAATAAGCATCACACTGCCTGCAAAATTACTTGCATAAAGTAGAACTTCAGAAATTTATTTTCTGGCACTTGAAATTTTGTTCATCTCAATTCCAGTGTAATTTCCGGCACATACCCCACCGGTGTGAGGGTTACACTTGTGTGACTTGCAGAAGACAAGCTGGAACACTGAAGCAATGCACGAGTCAGGCTGGTTCTGAGTTTGATCCACTTCTACTAGGTCAAATCTTTAAATTCACCTTCCAAATCCCCTAGACCCTATGTGGTGCTTGAGGGAGCTTTCCTTCTCCTAAATGGGCATGGAAATGGTAGAGATGAAAGCACCTTTCAGCACTCATGTACATGTCAAGGCATGGTCTGCATTTCAGAAACTCTCTGGACTTTAGAGCTCTTCCCAGCAGCTCCACTGAAATCTCTCCCAGAATGAATCTACCACAACCCAAGAGGACATGGCAGTTTTGGAGGGGCAGTGAGGTCACACCAGGGAGAAGAAGACTTATGAAGACATCCTAAGAGAGACAGTGAAAACCTTTGAGAGTCTGGAGGTCTTTCAATCCTGAAACTGTGTCATCTCAGGTTCAGGCTTGACCAGGACCTTCACTATCCTCTGAGCACTCTGAGCACTCCAAACCCTGCACTGACACTGGAAGTAGCTCCAGATGATGCAGAGGATAAAACAGAGCTGGGCCCTGTCCAGATGGACATCAATCATAAATTGCACCTTTGTAAGCTAATTTCAGGTGGTACTATGTAATTTTTCTGAAATTAAAACTGTGTTTATGTTCCTGACTCTTTTGACACAAGCTAAGATGAAAATCTCAACTCCTTCAATCTCCCCTGGAGCCTGCTCCTGCCTCAAATCTGCAGGAAATCCATGATTTTTGCTAGATCCCCTTGCAAAGCAAGTTTGTTGGTAGGGTACAAGAGCTGAAAACACATCGTTGAGATGTTTCTTGTTCTGTGGGAAGAGATGACATCATAGCCCTTTACATTGACCATTACATGCTCTTCCTCTGCAGTTGACACTAAGGTCCCATTGGCATCCCATTACTTTTTCAAACCTGCTAGAGGAAGACCACATAGACTGGACCATAATGGCAATTTGAATTAGTTAATTGAGTTAGTTAAATCTTCCCAGGCATTTTGCAACTTTTGTTTATAGAGTTGTTTAATGCTATGACTCATTCACTTTATTTTTGTTCAGTGAGTAATATTTGGTGCTTACACGTGTTTTCTTTTTGTAACATGTGCAGCTTTGTAACATGTCTTGGGAACACAGAATCTCTCTTGTTTCAGTTTTCCTCTACTTAGACAGAATTTAAACACCTAAACCCTGTTATTGAAAACTCATCATTAGTTAATTATGCCTAACTACTCTCAGCATAGGTTTTGTGTGGCGAAAGAGCAGTCCTGACTCTCCTTCTCCCCGCTGTGTTTCTCCTTCCTCTCACCACTGCAAGCCTATATTTAGTTGGAGATTTAGGTTGATCTGCAATTCCCGCTGCAAATTCCTTTCCATCAGCAAGTACAGCCAGAAGGTCTGAATAAGGGCAAGGTTTGCACTTCAAGAGGCTTCCTGTTCCCCTGGATTTTCAGGTTTGCTACTGTTTGTAGAGCGAGGCTGGTACTAGACTCTGCAGACTAAGTGGCTGCTAACTCATCCCTGTTCTGGCATTGGCATCAGGCTCCAGTACAAAACATTGTCTGGTTGATGGCCCTTCCAGAAATATAGGCAGTGAGAGCAAGGGAAGCATGTCTGATGCTGAAATATTTCCAGAGCAAAGTGTCAGAGAGGATAATGCTGACAGGACTGGCAATCTCTCTGAGAAGGAGAATGAAGTAGAGGGGAGCAGTCTGTAAATCACTGCAGAGGAAAGTGCAGCACGGTGAGAGCTCTGCGCATAGAGGACTGAAACACTCAGGCCTGCTTCAAATGCAGGCGAGGAAAACAGAAAGAAAAATATTATATACTCGTGCTAGGTTTTCTCTAAGCTTTCCAATAATTATTTTTCCATAATTCTTGCCCTTCTGGCCTTGGTTGTGTCCTACCCTGCAGGCTCTCTCTCCCTTTGCTTTAACCTGAAGTAGAAAGAAGCAGTGAGACACAGTCTTTGCGTCTTCCAGGACCTGCACTGCAAAGCCCATGTGCTGCCTCTTCCCAAAGAGCAGCCCGGTCTGGGACAAGAGCCTTGCTTGGGGGCTTTGGAGACCAGGGTTCAACCACCTCCTAACCACAGACATCCTGGCTGCACCTGCCACCTGTAAAAGGCAAAGCCTTTTATTCACCTACCTCCTAGGCATGTTGAGAGGATAAATAGTTTAAAGCCTATGAGATGCTGAAATATTATGGCCCTGGGAAGCATGTAGTACTGGATGTTAGTTGGGTTTGCTACCTTATTCCTCTCCAGAATCTAAGATTTCTATTTTACTATTTCATTACAATTCATGTTCACGTTTTACCAACTGTTGAACTGTCAAAAAAGAGCCAGTCTGGATACTTTCAGTTTCAGCTGCATTTTAACACTTTAACATTTGTTAAAATGAAGCCAAACACTTGCCTGCCTAGTTTGGATGATGTCAGTGTATGTATAAAATGAACACAATAAAGATTGTAGTATGAAGTACATCCAATAGTTGATTTTTTGTCAACCAAGAGAAACAAGATGACTGTATAACATAGAAGAAGAATCAAAGCTGAGGTGCAGTGAAAAGATTAGTTGCATTTGTTCACCCGCAAAATCTTTGAGGTATTATGTTCTTGTCAGTAATTGTAATAATGACTCCAAGTCTGAACAAAAGCCAGATGATGTTGATGGAGTCCTTCATGGAATTCAGTAGGCTCAGGAGCACGCTCTACGTTTGTAATTCTTTTCCCTCGCTTAACATTTGTAGGCTCGGGGCCAGACTTCTTAGGTGTTTATCACAAGAAGCCACGTTTCCTATGAATGCCCCCAAAGAATATCCACGTCGCTGACCCAAAGGGCTCCCTTTCCATATGCCCAAGCATGAAGGGCCCTTTGAAATGATGACTCCAAGTGTCAGATCTATCTTTTATTTTCACAGCCTGTGCAAACTAAACAGGGCTGCCACTGGCTTCCATCTCTCTCCATATTTTCTGCTTTCTGTCTCGGGCCTTCTGTTGTCTCTTACCATTTGCCTATCTAGGGTCACCTGAAGTATAATCTATAGTTTATACCTCAACGATGTGGAGCAGTGTTGCGACAGAGCTATATATACACAGAACATGCATTTGCTGCCACATTCGTTATACTAAACAAACAGTCTTGATAGGGATCTTCTGCTAATATACTTCCAAATATCAAACAATATTTTGTCAAATGTCTCGTAATTCTGACAAGCATAGCTGATTGCCTTTGCTCTTGTTCTTGTCCCAAACTTCCTGTGTTAGCAGAATATATTTATAGCAGCTACGTAATAAGTGTGCTGCACTGATTGAAATGTTGGATGTGTTTCAGTTATTGTTTATGCTTTACTATTTCTTCTTTCTTTATGAATTGGAGACTCTGAAAAGTGCTGGGGGTTCAGCTTGATGCGGTTATGATGACATCCTAATGTTCATTTCTCTTTTTATTTTATCTATATTTGCTATTCAGGTTAAAAGACCTAGTAGCAGTGACAGGCCCTTTCCAAAACGATGGAGCCAAACACTTTCAAACCATGGAGAAATTTGGTCCAGATTCAAACTTCACAGCTTGGACTTATCTCTGTAATGAACTGAACCAACACCCAAGATACGAACAGCCTTGAACTCAGATCCCAGATAAGGCTGTCACGTGCAAAGTCTTCCCTTAAAGCTTAGACTCATGATCTTTTCAGAAAGGGGCTTTCCTAATTTTAGATGTTACTGCCTATCTCTTCTTTGTGAGTGCCTTTCGCTAGGAGGTTACCATGTCCTCAGCTGAGCCAAGCGAATGGGCTCGTTGAGCTAATCAGCTTCAGCGCAAAGTCGGCAAAGTCACTCTGAGCTGCTGCAGAAGGCAAGTTGAGCCAAGCCGGTGGCTTTGGCCGGACGTGATTTCCATTTGCATGATTGGGCCCTGCTGGGAAACGGTAACTTCCAGTGCAGGGACAGCAGCTAAGGGCTTGTTTCTTTAACTGTTTTGGCTAGACCTGCAAGAACGCCTTTGCCGCCATCCCCCCGGATGGCATACTCAAAAGTATGGCGTGGACTCACACCAAAGCAGAGTTTTGTCCCATCTGTAACTGACAGGGGACTGATTGACAAAGCCCAGTCTATTTGTATCCCTAAGTATATTTGCCTGGTTCCTTTGTGGATACTTTTTGCATGAGTCAGCTTCTGCAAAAGGAAAAACACTGGTTTCACCAAGAAAATACAAAGGTTTGTTTTCAATGCCATAAAATGTCTCTCCACTCAATTATTTCTGAAGAGCTCAAACTTATGAATAAAGGACCTAATAAGGAGCTGCCATAGCTGGCGTGTTCCTGGGACTGTTCTTTATTTACAATAAAGAGAGTAGGATCCGGATTTGACCTGATGGCATGACTGCCAGCATTCCTGTAAATTGCAGTTGCAATTCCTCTTTCACATGTAACTTCGCCTTTCCCAAAGAAGCCTGTCTGGCATTTTATTTTTGTGTTAGTGCAGACTGGTGTGTTGTCTCTGGCTTCGCAAGGAATGCCGAGGTGGAACAAACAGAACATCAGCTCTAGGGGAAAAAGAAACGGCCGTTGCTTCGGGATAAGCCTCCTGCCTTTCATCAGCGAATGTCCTACCTCTGGTAGAGAGGCATTTTTTCCCACCCACTTCGGCCTTGATGGAAACTGAAGGAAAGCAAAATAAATTGGTATATACCTGGCCTGTAGATCATCGTGTCCTTCCCCTACTTAGTAAATGTTTCTTTAATTGGCTTAGCTAGCCCCCCTCACCTTTCAGCACTCCAGGAATGACTCTTTGAAGAGAGCCATGTACAGAGATTTAGTTGACATTTAGTCATACTAGGCTCTGCAGTCGCCAAAATATGACTGATGTCACTTGTTATGTTCCCTTGGGTCTCTGGGGACAAAGTCACTCTTACCCTGAAGCATGCATTGACAATCTCAAGATAACACTTCTTTGACAGAGTCAGGGGCTCTGTTCCAGGGTCTAATGTAATCTCTAGAAAGTTTCCAATCTGGGCATTGTTTGTTATTTATACTTCATATCTGGGGTTTGCCTTTGCCTTGCTGTGATTTTAGTATGAAAGCTGCTAATAAGAACAAAAATTCATACTTTTTCCTGCTGGACGTGTGTGCCAGCAGGTCTATGCTCAGGTGGAAAAAACCTTGTTCAAGGTGAAGAAATTCAAAGGAACCTAGGAAAACAATCACGACCCATATCCTTATTCTGCAAGCAAGACTGGGGCTGAGGTAGGAATGAAGCTGAATTTTACTCTGACTAAATTAATCTGCCAAGCCCACCTTATCACATAGACACCCTTCACAGCACCAGGAGCTGAGTTCGTAAGCAAAGCCAGATACTCTTTGGTTTCTTCCTTATCCCTTAAGAGACGTCTGTCCTTATTAATGCTCTACTTTGCCTTTATCCTGTGACTTGACTTTATTTTCTTTTCCCCGACAGAAATCTACGGAGACGGGGGCGGGGGGGGGGGGGGGACGTGGTGCGGGCGAGCTGCTGACGCCGCTCTCTCAGCGAAGAGGCCTTTGACGCCAACCGGGTCACGTCAGAAGACGGGTGAAGCGGCTCCCGCCTCTTTGGCCGTGGGGTGGGGGTGGGGGGGGTCCCCTGTGGGAGCCGAGGGGCGGAGGCGCTGGGGGCGCCCACCGGCGGGGCGGGGTGCGGCGGGCGCGGCCGGCACACGAGGGCGCTCGGCGCGCCCCGCCGCCCGCCGCTCTCTAACGGCGTCCTCGAGTATTATCTTCAAAGAGGCGTGAAATCGTAGTTCGTCTCGTGCAGAGCAAAGGCTAAACCAACCGATAAAAGCGCAGCTGCTATCTGGGACGAACGCAGCCGAAACTGCCAAAACAAGCCCGACCTCCCTTTCCCGCCTGTGCGCACCGAAGGGTCGCACCGGGAGCTCGGCGAGGCAGGGCGGGCACGGAGGGGAGAGGAGGGGATGTGCGCTGAGGAAACGGTACCGCAACAGCTAGCCCATCTTTGCTGCTTTATTGCGCTCTTTCAAATACTAATTTCATCGTCGAGGTTAATAATTTATTGACGGCAGCGAGGACTTGAAGAGGGAAGAGTGCTTTTATTCTCTTTTCTTTTTATTCTCTTTTTTTTCAGTCTGCCTCGGATGAGAGAGCAGGTTTGTGACAGCCGTCCCCTGTCGCTGGCTCTCCTGTGCGGTATCGCGTCCGAGTGCTCCCCTGCGGAAGCAAGGCGTGGGGCTCTGGTTCACACGGGGCAATCGGTACCCTCTAACCACCCACCTCTCGCCAAAACACCAGAGAGCAGTCGGAGGCCACTGGAGAGTCCGCTGAGCAGAAACATGAAATCCCCTCCCTCAATACCAACTTTTTCAGACAAGTAAACTGGTGGAGCAGCCTGGGTTGGAGGGAGGGGGTCGCATGGAAAAGCAAGACAGTGGATGAAGCGTCTCCCTGCCTCTACCAGAAGACATAGTTAGGTTAAAACTGGTTCTGTGGTGTAAGGTTTGAAATTACCCTGTGTTCTGTCTCTTGTACAGAAGCCCAAGGTCTGCCTGAGTCAGAGTATCTGGGTAATCTGAAGTAGCACTGACAGCTGAAGGCAAAAGCGGTTTTAAAAATGGTTCTTGTGCACGCTGCCCGAGGTGTTCAGGTGAGCTACCATAAAGCAGGGTATTTGAGTCGCTGCTGTGAAGGGACCACAACATCAGACATCTCTCCAGGTGAGTGTCAGTCATACCTGGGCATGGTAATAAAGGTTTCCTATGCGAACGTGGACTGTTGACATACACCTGCTCCTCACTTAGCCCCTAGGAGATTTTGGGAAAGACAGGAGCGGCTTGTTCCTGCCACCTTTCTTTCCTTGGGTTCCTCTCAGATCCAGGTGGCACCTTGGGCTGCAAGCAAGAAGGAGATGTCTGCGCCCTACCGTGTGCGCACGGTTAGATCAATGTTTCCATGAATGTTGGGTCTACAGCACATAGGCAGGCTATTTTACTGTACATGGGATGGAGATCTGGGCAGGTAGCCATAGAGGATCTCAGTCCTTCCCTCCCACTGGATATGGAAAAGTTGATCGCCACTGATTTCAGTGTCCATCAATTTTTGTTGTCAGAAGTGTCACATCAGGTGTGAAAAGTAAGGAGTGTGCACTGGATGACATTAAAACAGAGGGAATTGGTGCAGATTCATGGGTGCTACAGTGTCTCTCCTGTTTACCCTGGAGTCATGAATCAGTGTAGTAAAAGGGGGCACACGTGCATGCAATAGAGAGTTTTCAGAAGAGACTTGAGTGTGGACCTAAACAAAGGGTGAAATGAAGCAAGAAGCAGGACTTGAGCGTGTGATGTGGTTTGCTTGGTCAGAGATGGCCACCTCCCCCATCTGGAATTCCGGAGGCAGAAATCCTCCTGCAGGCTAAGCCTGGTCAGCTGCTTGCATAGGACATCCTGTTTTCCACCCTGTGAACCAGAACTGGAGGACGGAGGATGGATGCGCGGGCTGGGAATACAGAAATCACCAGCAACTTCCTAGAGGTTTTTGTAGGATGGCTTTTGCATGAAGGTGCCTTTGTGTCACCTGAAATGGAGGAAGACAAGGGACTTAAGGGACATCAAGACACCTAAGAGATCCAGGTATCTGCAGAGTTTGGCAGCAGCTGGAAAGCAACAGAGTGTGTCAGGGCACCAAGGTATTGCCCATAGGTACTGAAGAGACAGGAAGGTGTCTCAATACCTTTGTAGCTCTAGGTCTTAACTTCCTGAGTAAGGACTCCAATAATAGTTCTGTCACAAAAGCAGCTCATATCCACTTCTAAATAAATCTGTGTGCCTAGTATGACTTGCTTTTTGTGATCGTCCTGGCTGTCCATTACCTGACAGTTCACAAGCAGTAGGTTTGCATCTCCTTTCCTCCTAAAGCACCCGGACTTGATGTCTGGAGCTGATATCGTACATACAGGTAAGTGGCCATAAGTACATGAAATTCCCTCTGTTCTCTGTGTATATTAGACCTTTAGGTGCATGAGATGGGCAGAAAATCCAGGCAAAGAAAATTTAAGAATAGTTTGGAGAAAAAGGATTTCCCACTGCAAAAATTGACTTTTTTCACAAGGAATTCAGGGTTGCTTCTCCCAAAGATGAATGCATAAACTGTGAACATTCTTTCACTTGCTTATTGCCACATCAAAGAGGCAGCAGCAATGAATTCCCAGTCTAGTTCAAGTTAAACTAAAATACATTCCAGTGAGGTGTCTCTGTGTGTATTTTTTATTTTTAAGTTACAGTGTTCCCACTGTTACTGGAAAGGCACTTGACTTGTAAATAAAGAGATTCCCAGCCTTGCTCTATTGCTTTCTATGGACACAACTGCCAGAAGTTGCATTTCTGTCAGAAACACTCCTCTTACTACACTCTGTGGTTGTTTCCTAAGAAATCTATTACTTACAGCATGTTGATCTTGGAAGGATTCTTCACATTTTCTGGTAAACACAGCAGATCATTCTTGAAATTAATGTTTGTAAATTGTTTGGGAGATAAACCAAGCTGTCATTGTTACATGCTGTCATGATGATAATCCATAATGTCAAAACACTGTCAGTCTCTCATCATGTAAATAGGAAAACTATGTGATGGTATTGATGTAAAACACTGTTTGCTGAGTAGACCACCACCTACCTAGATAGTTCTTGAAAAGATGCTTGAAAAATGCTTTTTATTATTGGTTTTTAATGATGTGGGATGTGCCAGGAGGGTTTATACCTAGAGCTGAACTAACAGAGTAATCAGTTGTCCTCAGTGCCACATCTAGAATAAGATGTAGGGAACAATTCTAGGTAAACAGAAGGCTGTATTGGTTGATCTGGAAGTCATGTATTTATTCAAGATATTAAGGTTTAATAAGGGCGTGATCAGTCACTATCATGCATGCTGAAGGGCAGAAATGGGATGCTGAAGGGCCAGAAGTCAGGAGCAGATAGCTGTTGGTTGCTGCTGGTGGGCTTTCTGTGTGCAAAGTTTACCATACACCAAGAGGGATGGGCAGACTGGGAAGTGAGGAGAGGCAGGACTCACTTCATACCTGGAGATTCAGCTTAGACTCGAGCATCAGCGCATCTGGGCTTAACAGTGACTCTGAAGTTGACCCCATCATGTTGGCCTAGTCTGAGATATTCAAGATCTGAGCAAGGAGTTGGAATTAGGTGACATCCAGCTCCATGACAATCCAAATTTTACTATATAATTCTGTGAACAGAAAGGAAAGGAGATGCAAGGCCTTCCTCAATTGGACATGGTACTGAGACAAGAGCTTTGTCTGCGTGTACTTTCTCCTTCAACATTTGACAGCATCAGTCCTGAAGCTCCCATAAGTGGTCTGATAGGTGAAACTGAAGTAAGGAAGGGAAAAATCACCCCCACCCTTCAGGAGAGACTCTGCTCATTGATCCTCTATGTCATTTGTGCCCAAAGCACCTTGTGATGAGAGGCAATGCTAGATGATGACTGGCACAGGGAGTCAGTAGGCAGGGGTGGCTTTGCAAAGTCTTGCAGTGCAAAGAGAGGTGAAGCTGAAGAGAACAGCGACAAGACTAAATAAAATGCGCTGAGGCATCACTTGCAAAATTAAAAATAACACTAAAAGGCCCTGGACAAGTTACAGCTGTCACCTTGTTCACAAGGGACTGGAAACAGACCCGCTGGAGAGCACCAAGGGGCTTGGGGTTTAGGCTACCTGTTTCATAGACAATCTTCTGCGTAGTAGACCTCTGCATTTGTAAAACTCAGCATTGTTAAGAATGCTGCAAGGATGGTGCAGCTGGAAGGAACATCTTAGCTGTACGCATGCAAATTAGCTTCTGGGGTGGGGGCAAGATAAGCAGGTAGGTCATGAGTGTCTCCTCTCTCAAACTTTCTCCTGCTGGGCTAAGTAAGCTCTTTAGTCTTCCCACAGAAGTATTCTCTATTCCCTAATCACCCTCCTTGCCTTTCTTTGCCTTCCTTATTTTGAGTTCATCTTTCTGACACAGGAGAGGTAAAAAATGGATTTTTCATTGAAGTCCTACAAATGTCTTGTTCAATAGCATTAATACTTTACTATCTTGACTTGAAATATGTGCCCAGCTACAATCTAGAGGGGCAGATGATATTTTCACATCTCCACCACAATCTCAATGCACAGTCAGCCCAGAAAAATCTACCAGTATGGGCACTACAACTGCTCACATGTCCTTTGTCCTGATGCATAAGCTTTATGCAGATCTGAGCCTTTTCAGGAATTCGGTTTTATCCTGGATGCAACTCGGCATGTTTCAAGAGTTAGCAGAGGACATGTGAATTTGGATCATTTTCTACCTCGGGGGAGATGAAAATAAATTGAGTCGAGATGCCGGCAAGGATTCTGATACAAATTCCAGACCCCTCTGAAAAGGTGTCTTTGTCAATAGCTCTGTGAGAACGTTTCTTCCCCTCAGAGAACTACCTGCCCAGGCCACCAGATCCTTCAAACATCAAAATGTAACGTCCAGTATCAAAGCATTGATGCATCACCCTGGAAAAGCTGATGAGGTGGATTCCATGTCAGGGTGCACCCATTCACTGTGGGATTTTTAAGGGAAAATGGTGGAGGTACCATGTGCAGACTGACTAGAAACGACTCAGGGCTTCAGCACCCAGCAGTACTGAAAGGTGAGGAAAGATGTGAAGGAGCATCTTAAACTGATTTATGTTCTGTTAAGCAAAATCTGCTTGGAATTGTTGACTACCTAGTGGAAAATTGCTTACGCAAGTTGTTAGCAGCTGAAACCACTGAGGGTCCATAATCTGATGTCCAAAAGAGTCTGTGAGACTAGAAGCATCATGCTACTGAACTTCGGAATACATAAAGCAGGATCTTTCATAGACAGCCTTCCAGTAACTAAAGGGAGCCTACAAGAGAGCTGGAGAGGGACTTTTTACAAGGGCACGAAGTGATAGGGCAAGAGGCAATGACTTTAAACTGAAAGAGGGGAGATTTCAATTAGATCTAAGGAAGAAATTCTTCACTCTAAGGGTGGTGAGGCACTGAACAGGTTGTCCAGAGAAGTTGTAGGTGCCTCATCCCTGGGAGTGTTCAAGGACAGGTTAGGTGAAGCTTTGAGCAACCTGGTCTAGTGAAAGCTGTCCCTGCCCATGGCAGGGTCATGGGCTGGAACTAGATGATCTTTAAGGTCCCTTCTAATCCTAACCATTCTGTGATTCTACGACTGGAGAACCAGAGATAACACAGTGACACTGATGGAAGATAATTTCTGATTTCTGCAAGAGTAAGTCCCAGGAGCTGATTTCTGGGGCATATGCATACTTTGTTTTCTCACCTCCATTCATTTATAGCCCATCATTTTCAGTCTAGAAAACTCAGAAGTAAAACTCATGAGATCACTAAAACAGTCCCTTAGATGCTGCATTTAAAAGGCAGCCCTTATACACATTTTGGGGAAAATCATCAGTTCAGTGGACATCTGGTGCTGAAGATGCCGAAGTCCTGTTTCCCTTTCCATCCTCTTGGAAGAGGAGAGCAGGAGCATGAAAGCATTGGAGGAAGGAAGAGAGGTGAACAGAAGACCAGGAAGGCTTCAGTAAACTTCTGAAACTACCATCTTACTGCAAGAAACTCATTGTTCATGGGCACAATGAAAACATCAAAAATGTTGGAAATGTCTTCTCCATTATCTTCTCTCTGCTTAGTGCTTCATGTTGTGGAATTACACATGATGTTGCAGCCGTGAGTCCAGACAGTCAGTGTATGGCAAGAGGAAAAGGTGGTGAGTACTTCTGGGTACTGTCCCCTGCAGCAAGCAAATCCTTTCAGGTGTTAACTCTACACTGAATGGAGGACTGACCTGCATTTGTCCCACAGTCACTTTCTAAATATACAGTGTTGACAAGATTTTATTTTCAGTGCCTTATCTATGAGTAATTCATTTTCTGTGTCTTGGAAAAAGTATATTAATAATACGCAACAATGATGTAGAAGGGAATCATAGGGCACCAGACTAGAGCCAAGTTTGGTCTATCAGCAGACTAGTTTCTGCTCTAAATTTCTCCTCTACCCCAACATAGTCATGTAGGCAGGAGTATCACCAGGAGAGCAATGCTGACAGCTAGCTAAGGGACACCAAAAGGTGCCAACTGTAGAAGTGGTGAGAGCAGATTTCAGCAGGAGCCAGAGCTTGTGATACCTTCTTGCTTTTCATTCTTGTTGCTGTCTGTAGCCTGGGCCCACTCCATGTCACTGCATTTTTGATGGGCTTAGCAGCAGTAGGGGTCAGGCCATGGGATGGAGGATTAGGCAGTAAAGCCTGGTAGAGCTAGGCTGTTTGAGAAAGGGGTAAGTCCAGCCCTAACACATCAAGCAGACTTTGGAAGTTGGTGGTTTCTTAGCATAATCTTGAAGACCCAGAGTGCTGAAGGGGGTTGAATCTGCTGTTAAGAATGAGCTAGAAACACATCAAGCTAACACAATGGACATGTTCCGGCAGCTTATTTTGTCAGGAACCAAAATTATAGCTGGTGGGAATCCATATAACTGTATCCTCCAGATAGGGAGGAGTTTCGGTACAATATGAGGATATTTGGTTCTCATAATGTGTTTTTAATCATTAGACATTAAAGTCTTGGCAAATGGAAGACTGTTTGCCTGACAAACTACCAGGTCTGTGACATCAGCAGGACCAAGGATATTGAATGAACTGGTCTATCAAAACACATTTATGCAGTTATGAATAACATGCTATATATTACTTGGCAGACTGAGAAGTAGAGTACAAAACCATGGGGAAGTGTGAGCTCTTGAGGAAAAGAAACCAATGAGCCGGAGCCAGTAGAGATCTCTATATGTGAGATAAGATAAATTCAGTTTTGGGAGCAAGAAGCAGAGCCAACTGGGAACTCAGGCAAGAGTTTAGGACTCAGTGGGGAGTAACTCCATTAGGAGCCATGCTTAAGAAATTTTACGTCCAGAAAACTTTGGAAGGCCCCCAGCAAAGCAAGGGGGAGTCATCACATTTCAGGTTCAAGATGGGAGCCTGAATCATGATGTAGTTTTAAGCTTGAAAGCGAAGCAGTTGAACTGAGGAGGAATTTCAAATTTCCTGTTAACTGAATGGTTAACCAAATGCTAAACTCCAGGAGTCCTGAGAATTTTTCCAAATTTCTTATTTCTTTGGTTTGGGGTGTGTTTGGTTTTTTTAAGGACCTGGAAGCATAACTTCAGTTCATTCTAAGGCTCTAAAACCAAAAGACTAAACGAAAAGCTCATTACAGTCTTCAAGTGCCATGACTACAGAGCGGGACAGAGTCGGGAGCGTATGCCTCATGGTATTTTTGTCACTTAGAGCTGGCAGTCCTGTTGTTGAGACAGGAGTTGCAAATGAATAAAAATTATCAAAGCTTTTCAAAAGCGCCCTTAAAAAAAAAAAAAAAAAAGACTGGGTGCATTTGAGTCACCAAGGAGCTAAACTTTAGGCCAGAAAAGAGAAGAGCTCGAGCTGTTTGGGAATTTCAGATTTGGGGTCAGAGCTGCACGAACCGTGGTGCATTGTTGGGAATTTCTAGCTCAGCAAACTGGCTGGAGCCTGGAGGGAGTATCGGGGCCAGCAGCGGAGCGTGTGAGTCATCGGGGACTACAGGCAGGAGAGGGCAGCTGCCAAGTGAGTGGGTGCCCTTGGGGAGGTTTGTGTTTTGCAGGTCTCCCACAGCTGAAGTCAGTGGTGCTTGGTACAAGCAAGAACACTTTCCTCTGCCTGAACGTTAATATTTCCCAGACACACAATGGGAACTGCACAGAAACACTCCCTGCCTTGCCAGCTATTAGGGCCTAATCCTGTAAACATTTAGATGGAAGACACTATGTACTGAGGCTACTGGAATTAATAAAGCTACTCCCTTGTTCCTAGGAGGTGAGATCTCCCAGCAAACCACATTCATTCATGGTGGACTCTACTGGCTTCATGGCTGTTTAAATCAGAGATAAACGGTCCCCTTCTCTTCTGTGCTCAAAGACACTTGTGATCATCCAAACAACTGTATCCTTTAAAGATGGCATAAGAAGCCTCAGCTTTGAATATTTTTCCCTTATTTTCTATTTTAATACTTGATTATCTTTGCCTGGCTATCAGCGTGATAACAGTATACCAGTTTATTCAGTAAATATCTTTTCATCTTCCAGAAGAGCACTCATTATTTATGACTAGCAAGAAAATCTTTGCCTCCGATGGCAGAAGGAGAATGTCTCTTTGTTTAATTACCATGTATAGTTAGCTGCATGGTGATTGGAATAAAATAATTCACTTTCTATTCCCAGAAGAGTCTTCCTAAGTGCCTTGGGAGGCGAGGGGGAGGCTGGCAGATGAGTGTAATCTCAAGAAGCACACTGTAGTGGAATCCAGCACTAGGAGCCAGATGGCAAGTTTGCACTGAATAGCACATTTTTGTTAATAGCTGTGAAAGTTCTCTGTCTGCACATGGCTTTGCTGAATGACAGCAGAGAGCGCTTTTAATTTATCTGGTGTTACATTTAGGTTATTCCTTCAGAAGGTTTCCCTTGTTTTTCACATAAGATCTGGGCCCAGGTTCAGTACCAAAGCCAATGTTTAAATATCTGTGAGAGTTCAGAAAGCAAAGAGGGCAAAGGTGTGGGAGGAGAAATACTGAAAAAATGAAAAGAGAAAATGAATTTAGGAGAGTGCTAGCAGCAAGCTACACCCTGGCTTTGCTCTGTACAACCCTCTGAAAAGTGGCCCTGTTGTGTAGCTCTCATACAACATCCGTTGAGTGTGTTGGGAACTGCATACACATTGCCAAGGATGGGGATGAGAAACTGACGTAGTTAATTCTCATCTTGCCTTAAAATATAGTTGCAGTCATAATGCTGTGTAAAGAATGCTGCCCCAGCAGTATATACATGTGAGCTTTACATTAGCTTGGTTCTGAAAGCTTCATTAGAGCATTAGCTTCCACTTGAGATCTAAAATGTATTTTCCACCCATGGAATGATGATTGGACCCCAGATTTTGATCAGGCAGGCTTACAAAGTCTCAAAAACCCCATGAATGAAGATGGTCTGTGAAAGTCTAGTTCATCCGCAATGTCCCTTTGAGCATGTAGAATCACCTGAGCCAATAAACGGAAGAGGAGACTAACCCTGCCCCTGTCTCCAGGCACCCACCTAAGAGGTATTTCTCTCCTGGGCAGAGGTGATGGCAGAATTGCAAAGACCATGGAGGAAACACTCAATTCGAGAAGCAGTCCTGTAGGCTTTCTCAATATGCTACAAAGCAGTAAAAAATCACTAGACTGAGACCTTCTAAGAATCAACAGATACATTGAATTTCCCCTGGAGTGTACACACATGCCATACGCCCCTGGAAATTTGGCCTGCTGTGATAGTTGTGTATTGCTCTGAATGCTTCTCGTGCATCTGGTGAGCTCCTCTGCCTGCAGAGAGACAGCCCAAGCAGCTTCTCTGCTTTTGGTCACAAAAGCCTGAGCCACTTCCTTCAGTGGGGCAAAGCCCTGGGTTCTATCTTGCTCCTGTAACCTGAACTTATCCTACAGGGATCCAGTTATTTATTATTTTGCACTTTGCCTGGCCGTTTCCTTTATTACAAAGCAAGTACAAAGTCAATGGAAGACCTACCGTACCCCAATGGAAGCATGAAGCACGTTCTGATTCAAATGGCTGCACATGGGAAACAAAGAAATAAGTCCATCTTTGATAGCTGACGTGCTTGGAGACCTGGTAACAGAGGTGTGACGCTCCATCACGTCACTTATCGTGTGCCAGGCACATTTGTCAGCATGATCCACTAAGTCTGGGAGAATTCAGAAACTTCTGAAATACAGTTTTGGAGTTACAGCAGCTAAAACAAAATCCATGTGTTGCCTATCGTCTAACTCTGTGGCTTTTTATTCTGTCATTGAACGCTGAATGCCCTGCTCTTACAGAAAAGGACACAAAAGACAAATGTCCTTCTTCCATACTTTCCATATATATAAAATTTTTCTACTTTATAAGAGTAAGGGCTGTTAACCTGCAAGCAAAGCTTTGCCTTATTGGTAAGGTTTGCATTATACCTAGCACAATGGGCCTCAAATCAAACCCATGACAAGCACCCAAAAATAGGAAAAAGCATCTTCAGCAATAGCATTGCTGCTAAGGCAGCACTGTAATGTCTGTCTCATCTTAGATAGGGTTGCCTGCATCTATTGAAACAGTGAGATTCATCCCTCACAAAAGGCTGCCTTCAAAATAGCACTTGTTGTGTCTTATCTGAGCCACAGACGTTGCTTTGGCTTTCTGCATGGGGGTCAATCCTACAAAGTCATCGCTAGAACAGGTTGAAATGTTTTTGTATTGTTTTTGCAGATTAGTGCCTGAGGAGAATGGGAAGTAAAATATTTGTTTCTTCCAGTGTTTCAATGACACACATCACTTATCTTTTCACTTGTTCCAGTTTCTGTATTTTGTGCACATTTTTGCTTCTCATCTTTTGCACATTTCCCATGGGGATGTGGAGTAAAGAGTTAAATAAAAGGCAGAATTTACTTCCTGTGATGTTTCCAGCAGTCCTTTTCCTTATCTGAATCAACATTTTCTTTTCCAGGATGATACTTAGCTCTTCTAAGATGGGAGTCTTTTTCCTTAAAAAAAAAATCTTTAACAACAGAAAAGAGAACTGAATCAGCTCAGTGCAGCTACACATGGTGATAGCCAGACCGATGATGATGTAAAATCATCTTTTTCCTATTCTGTTTGAAGGCTGCATAGTCAAGTCATACTTCATTGACAATCAATAAACAAGTTTTTTACTGCTGTCAGCACTACGGAGCCAATGCAGCGCTGAGAGAGGCAGTTGATAGCTGTACTGCCTCAGCCACTCTTCAGGCAACACTCAATTCATTTTTGAGCCCAGAATCATTCTCTTACACCAAGAGACGAAATAAGGAACCCGCTAACCTGCTTTCACAGATTTTCATCACGTTTTCAGGTTCCTTGTAAAGCATTCCCTCTTCTGATGTACAAATAATCACAAGCTGAGCTCAGTAACTTCTCTCGTCTGACACACAACCTTCCTGAAAGATGTCCAGCCTTGATCTGATGACATCAAGCTTTGGAGCATTCACCATTTCCCAGAGTAAAGCATTCCAGTGAATAATCACCCGTGCTCTTGATAATTTGTTTCACTAACTCAGGATGATTTTAAAGCACTCTTTTTTTCTCCGATTCACCAGCCTAGCACAAAACCAAGACATATCATATGAAATAGCCCAGCTCTATCTGAAGGTGCATTTCTGAGGATCCTGACTTGAAAAGATCTTTCTTGCACATCTGAAATTTTGCATTTGAGGCAGAATTATAATTTATAAATTGTCAGCTGCTTAGCTAGCTGAGTACACCTACAGCTCAGGTCTAATTGCTTCTACTCTTTCTCAGAGACAAAAAAAAAAAAGCATCAAGATAAGTATCCTAGGAGATGTTTAAATGATCCTAATGCGTATGATCAGAACTGCCCCACTTGCAGACAGAGATAATCTAGCTGTTACGGACTAATGAACTGTAACCTGGAATTCTGGTTGATCCTGTCACCCTTGGCTAAAATAATCCAAGGAGGGACATGACGCATGTTGAAATCTTGTTTTGAGAACTGGACATACGGATATCTTCCATGACTGCTCTCAAGGTTGTATTGTACTCACAATAAAATTGTTTGGGAGAATTTAGAAAAACTTAGTGACAGAGGACTGTTGCCTGGGCTCTGCTGTGAACCAAAAAACCCATCCTAACTGCAGAAGCAATTCGTACCCCTTGTGAAGAATCCACTTAGACCTGGGCTTCACTGCTACAGTGTGAGACACCCTGTTGTTTTGCAGTTTACAGCTCTTGTACAGGGCTACTTCTTTGCTTAAAATTAAGCATATACTTTTGTTTCATTTCCTTTGCCATTGTCTTTGTAATAAAACGTGGCAGATTTTAGTGTATGTTTGCCTGAAATGGTTGTTTGATTTTTTTAAAGAAGTGTTTTCCATTTGTTTTAGTATTTCTTCCCCCAGGAAGCAACATTTGGAACCATCCAGGAAATAATATTTTAGCAAGCATTAAGTTGCCATCTTTGAGAGTAGAGAGAGAGGCTGAGGCAGGAGGGAGTAAAAGTGGATGCAATGCACTGTCTTCTAGAACAATTTGTAACACCACCTCTCCTCTCCCCCCCTAACACGAGCAATTCTCGTGTTTCTCTAAATGAAAACCCAGGGAACGATGAGTTCAAATCAAACAAACAGTCATTAAAAGCACTAGAAGTCAATGAAAATGAGTGAAAATCGAGTTTAAGCCTAAATTCTCACCTGTCAGTTCTGGCACATCACGCTGGGAAGCTGCGTTGTGCTGCGCTTCTGTCAGACGTCACTTTTTGCCAGCTTGCCTTATGCACGAGGGAGTTTGTGACTTAAGAGCTATGCCATGGAACAATGAGATGAGCTTTCAGTTTGATAGGAAATGGCCTTAGACCCAATGCTGGGGCATTTTCCTGCCTCTCAGGACTGCAGGTTTGTTCTGCTGCCTGGACTACCTTGGGGTTGTTCAGCCTGGAGAAGAGAAGGCTCCGAAGAGACCTTCTAGCAGCCTTCCAGTATGTAAAGGGGGCCTACAAGAAAGCTGGAGAGGGAATTTTTACAGGGGCGTGTAGTGATAGGACAATGGGCAATGGCTTTAAACTGAAAGAGGGTAGATTTAGATTAGATATAAGGAAGAAATTCTTCACTCTGAGGGAGGTGAGGCACTGGAACAAGTTGCCCAGACGAATCGTAGATGCCCCATTCCTGGAAGTGTTCAAGGCCAGGTTGGATGAGGCTTTGGGCAACCTGGTGTAGTGGAGGGTTTCCCTGCCCATGGCAGGGGGGTTGGAACTAGATGATCTTTAAGGTCTCTTCCTAACCCAAACCATTCTGTGATTCTATGATTCTGTGTCAGGGAAGTCCCATGGGTAGAGACATCACCCCTGAGTGAGGCTGCCGTATGGCGTTTACCTGCTTTCCATGACAGAGTGAAAACACTTGAGCTAGTTAAAATGATAAAACAGCTTTAGATGGAAGAAAAATAACTTTACAGAGGAAAAAAAAAGAGTTTGACGAGTTTGACAGAGGAAAGGTGACCACCGCGCCATGCTCCACATGCTGGCGTTACCTGGGAGAGAAGGGTAGGAGCAGTTCCAGCGAGTAACTTACCACCTCTGGCGGTGCAGCTAAATCAGAAGTCACACCTCCCCCAGCAGAGCTGTCTTTCAGATGGGAGCAGTGCTGGTGCAGTGCTGCCTGGGGCTGTAGCCGGCACGTGCATTGCCTCCATGCTGAGGGAATCAAGCAGCAGTGTTTTTTCTGGGTGCTTGAGAGCTGCCTGCCCAAAAAAGTACCGATTATGATTGTATAATGGGGAAATCTGAGGTGTCTAACAACTGTTGCACCACTGATTAGGTCTTGTCAGACACTTCAAAGAAGACCCAGACCCGGGCCCAAAGGACTGACTTCAGACAACATGGTCACCAATCCGGAATGATGATGCCCTGCCAGCTGATGCTAATGGAAATAAAGTAACCTGTTTGCCACCTCCAAAATGCACAGGAGTTTTGCCAGCACCAACAATGACACCATGTTTCCATTCTGAGCCTGATGAGTCTGACACCAGAGCAGAGAGTCATTCCGGGGCAAGATGAAGCGTAAACAGTAGGAAGAAAACTGTATTTAGCAATTGCACCGAAGTGGTGAATTCAGCAGTTCACCAAAAAGTCAAACTGAAGTTAATGTCTGAGCATGGTTCTCGGCATCTTTTGAAAGTAGGAACAAGTAAGCAGGTCTGTCTTTGAGGAAAAGACCCCCGTTAGTAGGATATGCTCTCTGCAGAGAGCTCCTGAGCTTGGAATACATGGCTAACAGATCTGTTTGCAACAGAGAGCTTTCCCACGTACAGCTGAGCTCAGACTGGCTATGCATCTGCAGGTAAACACAAAGAAAGTCTCTCATCCAGGTCTGCAAAGCACACACTGGTATTATGGATGCTGCACAATTTCCTCCTGGTTAAAGCAGAACATACTTTATCTCAGATGCTGCTCTCAGATGTTGGTAGTCAGGTACGGAAGAGCACAATTATTTTCTCCCTGTTATTCAGGGGCATTTTACCTACAAATGAGATATGCCGCAACATATTCCTAAGGTTTGCGTTGGATACCTTATGAGTAAACACAATGCAATGATGATGTTTCAGTGATATAAAAGGCCATTATAACAGGTGCTGATTGCAGCTGACTATGTTTTATACCATATAGCCTAGTAATGTCTTGCTACCTGGTTTCTTCTGGCCTTAAATTCTATACATAGTTGGAATTGGTTTGTCCTCTTTCTTGTTAGGAAGGAACAGAGAGCCCCTCGAAAGCAGCCACTGAGTCAGGCATTCAGTCCTTTCTCAGTGGCATCTGTACCTCACATGGCACCTATACATCTGTGATGCTGCCGTGGCACTGAGCTCAGCACTGTCCTGGGCTCTCTGTCAGCTTTGCAGCCATGGGATGCACAGCACTGGGGACCCTGGCCCGGAATCACCCTGCATCTGGGTGTCAGGCAATGGCAATGAAAGGAGACACAAAGGTTTGGGCATCCTCTGGCAGCATGATGTTAGAGCACCCAGGGCCATGGGAAAGGCAGAGCTTTTCTGTCCATAAATGAATGCTCTCACTGATCTCATCACACCAAGCAAGCTGATAAACAGCATATGATTTGGCTTTCCAGGCTCTAGCACCCATGCTTGTAGGATTTGGGCTGCATATGGGCGGCCCCCACTTGAAGCAACACAAAGGTAAAAGAGGGAGGTGGGATCTCAGTGTAGGCACAGCCGGCAACGGTGGGGATGTTCAGCACTTTGTCTTACCAAAGCTTAGTGAAGCCAGTGGGACTGCTCTTGAGGGTAAAATGGGACTTTTTGTTGGGTCAGTATGAAATGCTCACGACGTGAAGAACAGTTCAAAACCAGGAGTTACACAGAATAACGTAGTGCCAGGAAGAAGTATCTTGAAACTGAACAGTTTATATATCTGTAATCAGGAAACGTTAAAATAAAATGTACATGCAGCAAATCTCGAGATACCTGGGGATTTTGCAATTGCCAAGGTTTTCAAAGAATACAGAGGAAAAATGTTACTACAGCCCCTCTGCAGTTGACATGGGTGTGAAAGAATGTGTCACTGGAAGGCAACTCTCTAAATGAGCATTCGTAGTTTTTCATATATCCATAGAAAAAAATCATCGTATTTCATATTTGACATATTTTCATATAATTAAAAAAAAAACATATTGAAAATGTTCCATTTTAGGTTTTGAATGTTCCATAATTTTTATGTTCTTTAAACTGTGTGCTGGTAGCTAGCTTTGGGAAAAGCCTCCTTAGTTCTTTACAATTTACTTTGTGGCCAGCACAACAAGGCTGCCCACAAGACTTTCCACTGCCTGAAGAGTTCACACTGGTGACCCTTTCAGGAGTAACAACCAGCGGTTCCTAATTTAGGGACAGAAGCAATAGATGCTCTGCATGATGAGCCCTGTCCAAGTCACAATTTAGAGCAGGCATGTTCGTGTTATATTGGAATTTGCAGTAATGTACAAAATGAGGGGGAAAAAAGCACTCATTTTTGTGAACTCTTTGCTTCCAAATCTCTGGAGCTGAAAATCCAAGTAATTTGTGACTGTTCACTTTAAAAATACTGCTTGAGGAGGAGGAGGAGAACTAGATCCCAGCAAAGAATTCATTGCAAATAATTTATCTAGAGGGCCTGGCTTATTCTGTTTGCGAGCTGTCAGCAAACAAGTTATGAGATTTTTAAGAGCCTTTTTTCAAAATTATTTTCTGTATGATTTTAAGAAAGTTTGGTCTATGAAAATGTTCACAAACTTTTTTATGTGTGATTCTACTGCAGATCTGAGATTAGATCGCATTAATTCTAGCTAGAGATTTACAGCTCATGCCAAAAGTGAATGTTATTGCCTTATTTTTATGTGATTGTCAGCATGCATGAATTAAAAATTGTCTTTCCATCAATACCATCTTAAAAAAATGTAGTGTTTCAGTATAGACCTCTACTAATTAACTATTTGTTAAGCTATTAACATTGAATAAATGCAGAAGCCACAAGAAAAGGTGAACACGGGTAACCCTCGTTTTTATTTACTTAAGATAACTTCTAGGCACTCAGGCAGCTCCAGTGATAAAAATGAGGGCACATTGTTTCTGTACGGTGTCACTCATAGATGCCCAGCACTGGAAAACTGACATCATTGCTGCAGGAGTGTTCAGCCTGTGGGATCACTCAGTGGGCTGAATGATCTAACACCAGCACTGGGATGTGCAATAGCCAGGTTGATCAAGTCACTCTGCATGCCCTAGCAGGGAAGGAAACTATCTGGTCTTATAAATCAGATGTTTTTAAATCATACACTCTAGTAATTTCTGCATTGTCTGCATAATTAATGTATTAGCGATGCTGGAATTATTACATTTATCCTTTGGGAAAATTTTACACCAAAGGAATCACAAGTTTGGCCGCCTGAGGACAGATCCTCCAAACGTGGAAATGGGCATCTCCTCCTCTGCAATTAGACAACTATGTTTTGAAATCTCTATTTTTACTTATTTGGATAAAAGGAATAACATGAATTTAACAAAGATCTTTGGATTCATAATTTCATTTTTTCTGTCTAATCGATGAGTTTGTTTTCCTCCTTTTTTTTTCCTGTGAGGATTGAAAGGTTCCAGTTTTTCACCTCTAGCTGAGAAATGCGGATTTCTAACTCCTTCACTGTTTGGTCATGATTTGGGCTCCAGGCCTATCAGTCCCTCAACTGCAATCACATGGCATATAAATGTATTCAAAGAATGAGGGCTAGATTCTAAGACACTGGAAAAATGATAACTCCATTTGACCTCTGACTTTCGACACCTATTAAGCCAAATACCGTCCTTAGTTAACCAGCTGTCTCTAAAGCGAAGGACTTGAAGGCCATGAAATAACTCCAGATACATAGGTAGAGCCGAAAGCAAAACTCCTTCGCAGTAGTAGCCTGCTATCTTGCTGCCATGGATTTTCCACTTCCCACAACCATATATGCATGGAGACCTGTTAAAAACCCCTCCAGACTTGCTCTTGATACAAATGACTTCAGTTTGCCTGGGAAAAGGCAGCATCTTAGATGAACCAAGCTCCCTGATTGAGCCCTCAGTGATTAATGACCGTTAAGAGCGAGTGGGAGGAAGAACCCAAATGCTCTGACACAACCTTACTGGGCTACAGAGCCAATGAACTGGGGGAACTGGCCAGGGAGCCAGGGGGATGTTTCTGTCCACACCCTCATTCTGGAGATTCATGGAAAGGAGGTTTGAGGTGCAAAAAGCAAACACTGAAGAACAAAAGGAAAAATTGCCCAATGCAGTCTGACTAATGGGTTTGCACTGCCGCGCATGCTGTGCGTGCTCTTGGAAGGGGATCAGCCTTGTGGAGGGGACGAGGCTGACGTTTGGTGTTGTCCAGCTTTGTGTTAGCAGCTGAACCAGCACCTCTCAGCCCAGTGGCCCTGCAGCAGGGCTGCTGGCTCACGCAAGGCGGGACAGCTGGGAGCAAAAGGGTCTGGACCAGCGTCCACACGCTTGGCCTCTGTGAATGGCCTTAATTACATGGGCTCCGGTTTTTCATATGGCTCAGTACGCAGACAGCACTAGAAAGAGACAAAAGCAAATGTTACCAGAAGCAAAAAGAGAAAGCCTGGGAAGCCTCGGATCTGGGTGGGTCCCTGGACCAAAACTGCCTTTGGGACATAGGGCTTATCAAAATTGGCTGAAGCCTCGTCACAAAGGTTTGCGAGGACTCCCGTATGCTGCACTGAGATTGCTGCCTTCTCCTGGTGAGTGGGGCAAAGCACGTGCTGGAGAAAGCACAGCACAACAGAGAGTCTTGTTTTGAAAGGCCTGCCACTCTTGGACATCTTTGCCCTTAATATTATAAATTTTTTCTGTTTTGTATAAAAAAAGGACTACCTGTAATGCTGAAACCAGTTGCAGGGACCTCAATGGTTTTTTTGTCACTACACTGAGAATACCCCACCAAGCTTCCTCCTCCCTCAAAAAAAAAAACGACTGAGGAGAGGGAAGCAAGTTATACCTACCAAGGCATCAAGGTAACCAAAATGAAGAGGTCTTAGGAAGAAGAAGGATGTGGGCATCTGTTGGTTACTACAGTGCTGTCTTGCTGCCAGGGCAAACAGACGGGGAGAAGTGGATGAGGGAAGTTTTCCTGCCGGAGCTCCCTGCTTGCCACGACAGCTCCCGGAGATAAGGAGCGGATCAAGGGAGATAGCACGCTTGGCTCTGCTCTCCTGGGCTCTGCGGGGCTCGGCTCTGCTCTGCAGAGCCTGGCCAAGCCGAGCACGTGCACAGCTCCCTGTGTGGAGTAACCCCACTGGCAGCCAGACACTCCAGAGACCAGAGAATTTAGGGGGAAAAAAAAATAAAATTAAAAACCATAGTAATTTTTCCCATGTGTACTCTTGGAGATGAGATTTTTCACAAACAAACAGTCTTGCCTCTCTCAGACCACCTGGGCTTCTCTGGAGAGGGAAGGCCAGGGTGGCTCAGCCGAGCTGCCAGAAGGGCGGGATGGTGGCCCAGGGCAGCGCTGCCACCTCGCACCTCTGGCCCGTCGCATGCTGCCCACGGCGAGGCCACCGAACCTGGGTTTGCAGGGCAGCCCACAGACTTGCCCAGCCGCCCTCGGGGAGACCCTCACCCTCTCCTTGTCCCCGGTGGTAGCCTTCTGGCGAGATCATTTTTTTGCTTTGCGAGAGATCAAAGGCAGGGAGAATAAATGTCTCCATCTTCCCTTCGAACATATCCAGCCTAATATGCGTGGTATTTTTATTGTGGAAGGGAGCGATTGTAAGAAGAAATGAAAATCTCCAGCGTGTCAGCTCATAGGAGCTAATGATGTTTACACAGACATACCACACTGATGGAATAGTCCCAACATCCCCTTCTCTGGGAGGGGGGGCGAAGGGAAAAAAAAAAAAGGTGGGGGGCGGAGAGAAAAAAAAAAAAAATGGAAAAAAAAAAGGAAAAAAGAGAAAGGGAGAGACAGCGGAGAGAGGAGTGACCCAGGCTCCCCTCCCCCGGCTCTTTCCTGCGCAGCAACCTGTACTTGACCCTCCCGAGCCTGGCTCTGCTCAGCCTCCATCCCGCCCCGCCGGAGCCGCAGCGCTGATACCAGGCAGCTGATGCGCTGCCTCATCCAAAACACACACTCGGGGGAGGCGCACGCCCACGCCGTGCTTCGGGGGGGCGCCGGGGGACCGGGGGGGTGGTGAGGGCGGGGGGTGTGGGCCGGCACTCACCTTCTCCCCATCCCGCCCGCCCGAGCGGGGCCGGGACGGGATGTGCCGGGGCCGCCGCGGCCGCCGCTGTTTGCCAAGCACTACAAGCGGCGGGAGAGACGGGTCCACTTCAGGGTGGAAATATTTCAAATGCTTCGCGGGATGAGGGGAAGGGAAGCTACCCGGCCAAAATTTGCGGGAGGAGAGACTGCCCGCCGCCGCCGGGCCCTCAGGGTCTCTCCCGGCGTGTCCCCTCCACATCCTTTCGACGGCGACGTTTTGGTGGGGTCCACGGCCGGCACGGCCATGGGACCGGGAGCCCTGGGTGCCGCTGGCCCCTTTGCTTTCCAATCCCTTCACCCCGCCGTGCACCCTGAGGTGCCCAGCAGCACCTAAGCCGCCAAAGGCCGGCAGGCTGCCGGCTTCCTAGGGGCCAGGAGCACTGGAAGGGGTCCCTAGAAAACCATACACGGTTATAAAAGGCAAAGGAAACAGAAGGTGAAAGATCCCAGAGCTTAAAAAAAAGTCCTTTATGAGTCAAATTTTCACGTTTTCAGAGCCTTTCTGCCTTGCTAGTCCCAAGTTGCTGCAGCATAGTCTCATCTCTGCTACCCACGTTTCTGCTGCTCCTCAAAGGTGTTAGAAACTGAAGCGGCGAAGTCCACCGGCAGCTGCTTTCTACCTGCCCTGACTGCGTGTTTTCCTCTGTCTTCATGCTGGGGAAAAACTATTAAAATGCATTTCCATGAGTCACAAATTCCACTGTTAAATATTTCTTTTAAAACGCCTGCGATGTACCCAGTTTCCTTGCGTTTTGCCACAGATTTCACAGAAAAGCCTAGAGCAAAGGAGCAAAGCCTTTTTTTCTTTCGTTCGTTGTTTTGTTTTTTTTTTTTTTTCAGTCTGGTTGTTTCCTGAAGTACAGGCTTGCTTTTAGCAACAGGCCAGGTTGCTCTGGGCTGACCTATTTCCTACAGAGCTGATTCAAAGCCCCTGGCTGGGTCAGGGCACCAATGGAAATTTCAGACTGTGCACAAAACAGAAAGGCTGTGGGGGAAGCCAAAGTGACAATTAGTTTATTCTAAAAAATAGCACTATGGGTAAAGCTGTGTGCAGAGCTGCTGAACCCTTAAATGACTGAGGTAGCATTGCTGTTCCAAGCAGCTTCAGTCTCCCACTGGTGTTCACAGGTCCACCTTTTGAACGATGTTGCTGCTAGACAAATTGATCCCAGAGCAGTTGAAGATCGGAGGGGACGCATTTATAGACAAACCTGTGATGATTTCATCCAAAAAATACCTTTTATCTGAGCCTGGTTGTGGGATGCATTGTAAGAGCATTGGTTGTGTGGGTGGGAGGTAGCTGCTTTTCCACTCGGAGAGTTGAGATGGCTGCCAGTCTCCTGAGCTTTGGTGCTGGACATTATTGATTTTTTTTCTCTCTCTCGGCTTCTCTAGAAAACACAGATTTTAAATCCCCTCCCTGTCTTGAGTTACTATTGTCTCAGTGCATCCCTGGAGACAGCACAAGTGAAACGCGATGGAACAAACGGCTGCAGACTCTTGCTGTGGTGTATCCAGTCAGTCCTCTTGCATGGTCATGTGTGTGTGGCTGTGAAAATAGCTGTTGAGGAAGACAGGTATTGCCCAGTTCACCTAGTTTTCAGGGTAGGGTCAAATGATTGAATTTTCTACCAAATCAAGAAGCTGTCTTCAGAATTTGAGCATGTGTTACATGTTTAAAACAGCATTGCTGAAGGCCGTAGGGTCACTCACTTGCAGTGGCACCACTGCAGAAGTGTAGGGTCACTCACTTCTGAAACACCACGGAGTCACGGGGTGCTGAGTTTCAACTGTGTAGGGGATGTGACCATGGTAGTTTTACTCAATAGGCTGTCCGCTGCTTTCCCTAATTTACCCGAGCCAGTGCCCCTGCACGCATTTGCTAAGCAAAAGCCTCTAGAGCCCGGCCTGGCACAACAGAGCAAACTCATCTTGCACTGCAGAAGAATGGCGCTATTATTTTTCTGCAAAAAAATGTAAGCAAATTTGTGCCAAATACCCAGTTCTGCAATTGTTACCATTATGCTCATGAATACTCTCGCAGAACTAATGTGGTTACTGGTGTCTGGAGTTCTGCCTGTGATTTCGTGTCCCGTAGCTGGGCTTTGCACCTCTCTACAGTTCCCCTTATCCATAAGCCTTCCAGTTTTTCAGATTTCTAAGCAAATACACTCTAGAGTAAAAAAATGTCAAGTAGCCCGATTTTGAAGGCAGCCCCTCAGTAAAACCCACTCAACATGAGATAGATTGAAGTGCTCTGATTTAAATCAGTTCCCAAGGCTACTGATTCTCCCATCCTTAGGCACACTGCAGGGCATCTACTCATGTGTGGTGTACCGGTGGTGTTCACCTCACTGGTGAACCGTCTTGATTTTCTGCTCCATCTGGAAGCAAGTGAAATCGCTACATCTTTTCTCATGTAAGACGACATCATCCTGAACAAGATATACGGAAACAGACAGACAAAAAGCTCCTTATTAGAGAAAAGTACTCACATATATAGTTTCTCTCCTGTTTAAGACCTTGCTCTCAGTGTGTAACCTGATGCTGGATGCTGTGTGGATTATGGTAAAGGCTGCATGCACAGGTTGAGGAATACCTTGTTTCTGCCCTCCCTCTTCCACAATTCTTCCTCATCATTACCTTTGTCTTTGATTCCTTTTGCTGAAAGTTCAGAAGCTCAGTTGTAACTTAATGTTGTTGACGTTACGAGTCTGCCAAGTTTTGGTATTTCCGCATTCACGCAGCTCTCATTCAGTTTCCCCTGTGTGCTTTATCCCTTTTATCTTTAGCCTTATTAATCTGATTGTCCTGTGACAATGTATAGGAGGGAAGATGTATAGGAGGGAAGATGTATAGGAGTGCTGACATATAGGAGGGCTGGAGCAACCCATGTTTCCTGGTAGCTGCCAAACACTGTGTTCGCAGCGATACCGTACCCCAGCAGGAGGGAGCAGGAGAACCCATGCTGCCTTCCTGCCCTCTCCCCCGACAGTTACCCAGCTCAACTCTGCTGCTGGCAGGGAGGCGGGTGTCTTCCCTGGGAAGCTCAGCTGGCCTTGGTAGGGATACCCCAAAGCAACCCAGCGAAGCAGACTTTCGCAGTTCATGAAATACTAAACGAGTGGGTTTGTCTTCTATTTATTTCTCCTTTTATCCCGCTAGCAAGGGATCATCAATATGCAGACAGTATCTAACACTCCCAGATAAACTGCATCTGTACAAGCTCATTCAGACACAGGCTATAAATACCCGCCGCCTGTGTGCAGACTGCCGCCACGCTCCCGGGGTGCCTCTTCCAGGACAGGCTTTCTGAAAGGCTTTTGGAAAGATCCCCCCCCGGATCCTTGCGTGGTGCCCAGACCGTGCTGGGACAAGACCCGAGAGCTGTGATTAGCAGCATGTGAGTGCTGCTACGGCAGAGGCACCAACCACTTACCTTCTCCGTTTTATACCTATATGGTTTCAGTGCCATGATTTAAGTAGGTTCCCCGTCAACCGGGACATAAATTACAGCCAGCGCTCTGGCGTAGGACTCTGGGAGCCGTTCAGGGCATTTCCCTTTCCAGAGATTTGTTTCCTCCAGAGCAACTTGCTAAAGTAATGCTTTCCTCCTTCCCGCTGCCCTCAACTTCACGTTAAAGACACTGTTAACCTGGTGCTGCCCTTCTCTTCATCCTGACGAAGAAGAACAGAGCACGACGTGAAGGAAGAGTTAAATAATTAATTTAGAGGTATCTAATTCTCAAAATCTTGCCTGATCCGGCTTTCCAGTTTAGCATTCATTTACCGCACCCTTTGTATATACCAGTTTTAGTCCTTTATCTCTCCCACTTCTAAATATTTTACTGGGGTTTTGTTTTATACAGCTGAGAGGAATGCTGTTCTGATAAAACAGGGCTATAATCTCCTCAGGCTGCATTTCCTTAGTTCCCACTCTTCATCTGTAGCTTTTAAACAAAAAATCTTTACTAGATGAAAATAAAGACGGTGAATTTCAGTGGTACATTTAATAATTCATAAATCAAACGAAGTTCAAACAGGTTCAAAGTTTAAAAGTTTAAAAGTTTTGCTGAAGCTTTAAAGTTTAAACTGTCAGAGACTTTGACAAAAAACTTTTCCTGTCTGGAATATTTAAGATTGTTAAATTATATTACATGCATGGCTATTGCTACATCTTTTCAACCAAAAAGTTGTCTTCTCAAAGAATATTGATTTAATGTCTTCTTTAAACAACTATTAAATATGCAGTATAAAGCAGCATATTATTAGGGTAAAGAAGATTGCAGCTTTGTAACCTGCATATTACACAAAGATTTTTCAGGCCAACTTACATTGGCCCGCAAGAAATCACTTGATTTATTAATACTGCTACATGCTAGAGGGGTAGGAAAGGTCTCCTTTTAATGGCTTGGCCATTATAAAAGAAGAATTCAGACGAGTGTACGCAACTACAAAGCCTGAAAAGCATTAAGTTTTGTGCATGATGTCCTTCCAAACTTTGGAAAACGCCAAGGACCTGGTTCTGTTCTTGCTTATACTAGTATCAGTATCAAAGTCAGAAACGCCACCGAAACCAGTGAATTTGTATGTGGTCTTGTTTATGCCAACTTAATTTCATTAATGTATTCAAGGATCTCTTTATTCATATTTTTATCATTCCCAAAGCAAATAAAGTCTTTTCAGAAATATATTCATTTTTTGCATTTCTGAATGCAATTATAGCTCTAAATGATATTCTGTGAAATAAACATGTTATAAATAGCACTTTAGGCAGATGCTCATACCTAAAAAGAGGGACAAATTTCCCTTGGGGGAAAATTGGCATGGCATCAGGGGAAACTCACCAGCATCCAGTGGCTGTGGCCCAGATGCATCTCTCTTTCAGTAAAAATAACACGTGCTGTTTCTGTCACTATTAGCCTCTAAAATTAATTTAGTTTTCATGAATGAGCTCATGTAGTAAGCTGTTTGTTATGGTAAAAGCAGAAACATTAACGGCTTTAAATGGTTTTAACTGATAATAGTCTGATAGACAGGGTAAACGGAAATAGGCATTATATGTGCCTTACTTTCTCAGGGAAATCGGGATTGGAAAGAATGAAGTGAGGGACAAAGGCAATCTGTGGTTCCTGAGGTAGCATAAGGTGGCAGTAAGAAATGTATGTCTCAGACTGCTTCTGAAACAGAGCTATTTTTGACTCTCAAACGCAGACCAGTTGCAACGCTGGGAGTTCAGCAGAGAGCAGAGTCATGTTCTTCCATCAGTCAGGAATCCCTTACTCCTTCTAATAAGTGCAGATTTTTTCCAGCAAGCAGCAGGGAATGTTATGCATATGTCACAAGACTTTTCTGCAGCCTCTTGGACTGCCTCATCCTCGCTGAAATTAACAGTGAATAAAGGACAGTTTCCCAGCATCCTACTCTAGTGGATTTCCCACCCCCCCCAGGGCCCATTGGAATAGCGTGTGAATTATGGTGTGAATAATCTGCAATATATGCTTACAATGTGTCGTTTTGCCTGCCAGGGAATCGTTTGCAAGAAGGCAATAAAAGAGAGATACAAAACTGGCCAAATAAAATTATTTAAAAACATGTATTTATGGGATAGTGTTCACTCAATTCAGTTAATAAACCTTAGCATACATCCAGCAAAGTTAAGTGAGTGTTATGGGTGGCAGAATCTACAAAGCAGCATTAAGGGTGATGGCTGAACCTATCATGAGGGAAGAGGATTAGGTACTTCCAAAGAACAGGCCAAAAATACCTACGTGCTTAGCTGGAAGCCATCTGTGAGCAGAAAGTACCAGCGCAAGGTGCATCTGAACCCTAATTCACCACCTCCCCTCCACCGAGGGAGTTTAGATGTCTGAATTAAGGTCAGTAATATGGTGCTGCTACCCCCACAGGGACCTGTTGAATCTAGGTGCCTGCAGATCTTCAGTTATGCGTCTCTAGAATTAGGCAGCTGAATCCGTGTTTTACATCTCACAATTTTGGGTTTAAAATCTTGAGGTCACTCTATGTTCATTTTGGAGCTGTCACTTAAGCATAATAACGTGACTTGGCAGTGTCTTGCCCATAATACAGTTTTATCTCATTTCCACTATAGTTTACCATCATCGACTTAGAAATGACTGACTTTGCTATCCTAAATGCCAACAAATTGCTGAATGACTTTTATAACTTGCCACCTGGGAGGAGGCAGTAGTCATCTTATGACAAGAGTATACATAAATTGCAGTTCATGATTTCTGACAGCTAAAACAGTCAATGTAAATAGATTGTATGGAGCTTTTTATTTCAGGGACTGCTAACTGGCATGGTCACTGCCCCAGCTGCTCCTTGCTGGTCATGCTAAATGAAAAGCCCCCATGAGCCCTGTGGCAAAGGGAAATCCAGCAGCCATACAACACAAACAATGCTACAAGATATCTTCTGCCTAATTTCCAGGCCACAGCTCTTCGGGGACCGCTCTGCATTCTTCTGGTGGCTTGCCTCTTCGGGACCCTCCCTGCTCCACTCGTCTGGGGACAAAAAGGGCTCGGTCCTACACAAAAAAGTGGGTAGGGCCACACCAGAAAGGGCATTTTCACCAAGGAGCTTTACAGACGTCTCCTTCGTGGAAGAGGGAACCCTTATATTCCTTTCCCATATTACAGTGTCTTTGATTCCTGTGTTTAGAAATTGTAGGCAATTTGTGTCCAAGGCTGAACCAGGAAGAGGGTCAGCTGGTCCTGTGATAGGTCCAGTGCCAGAAAACATAGAGAACATGAAAATAGCTCTAATCATGGTGAAGTTCTGGTGACATCATTTGCAATGTTTAGGCCTTTTCCTTGTGTGCTTGTTACCAGCTCAGACGAGTCTCTCAGACAGGTTGGGATACAGATCCAGTAAGGTCTGGGTCAACAGTTAAGGGATGAATAAAAGGCTGACCCCAAGAACTGTTGCACAAATTACTTTCTTTCAGCATGTTGGATGAGAAGACTAATCTGGCCAAGCTTGGAAGAACGAATAAGAAAATAGCTTCTCGTGTGCTAGCCAGCACCCTGGTACCAGGCTGCAGGAATGAGAAAGCAAACACCTGTCTGCTAGCCCTCAGAAGCACTTAGTTTTCTCTGGGAGGTATTCTTCAAGAAGCCTGAAAGCTCCTTAATCACATACTCCTTGCTTTTAATGCTGGTAGCATCCATCTAACGGAGCATGATGCTGCAGGGCGTGCAGGAGGACACGACCTAGCCATCCTTCTGGGCTACTGTTCCCTGCCTATGTGCAGGGCAACTTCCAGACCTGCCAGCTTCCAGCACATCCCTTGCCTATGTGCAGCAAAGGTTCTGCAATGCTCGCCAGTCACTGCTGGAGCAGGAGTGCAGGAGCAGTGGGAGACCGAGGAGCCGAAGTGGCCCTTGAGCAGATCTTTTTAAGGAATTCTCCTCAATGCTACTCTACTCACCGTCGCTGCCGCTGGAGTGAGTCTGGGAATGTTCCCTGTGCCTGGGTAAGGAGAAGCAGGAGCTCAGCTTTGTGCTCACTGCTGGAAAACTTCACCACACTCAACTGTTAGCTGATCCCTGGCATTTGAAAGCATTTAGGGATGGGACCATTCAAAACTCATGAAGCTACTTTGGGTGTCCCATGAATGGGTCCCGTTACTCTAATGTGCTAGCAGACATGGGCAAGCTCACATTAACTAACTGGTTTATGTGATGTGGGCTTTGGACTATTATTGTCTTTTTTACAGTACGTATTGAGATAGAGATGCGCTTTCTGACTACTTTTAACAAAGCAAACATTCTGTTTTTCAAACGCTTAGCCTATTTTAATATATCACAGTAATGTTGTTAGAGCCTCTGGGTTTTCAAGACAAAAAGACAGGTTTCCTGGGCAGAGTTTTGATTTTACTGGCCCTCTCAAAGGAAATAAATTCTGCCTTTTGTGACAATCATCATCACTATACTAAGGTGACAAAACTAAACCAAGCCAAAACCCAAAAGTACTTAAAAAAATCCATTAAACCTGAGGGAAAGAAAAATGTAGTGACAGAGAGTTTGCTGGATCTGGCTCTCAATCACAAGAAATCATGGAGTGCCTTATTATACCACCTTACACCTTTGTATTTTAGCAAGGATATTATACTGTAATAGCATTAGGTTGGGAGGGGGTATATACTGTATGACTACTGCAGTGAAACCCTACATATGCCTGAAGACCCCTATGTCATGAAACATAGGATGAAGCTGAATTAAGGAGGAGAAAACTGTGGAAAAGGGAGTCATTCTTCTGATACAGTGAATTTCTGTGCGTGCTTTACTAGACTGAGCCATCAGTGTGAATAAGGAGAAGGTGACGATGAGCATGGCAGTGTCTGAACTGTCCCACTAGCAGTTCCCTGACCTGTCACCAAAGGGGCTGGGAGGTGGTGCAAAGGGAACAGCAGATCTTTTATGAAACCATCCTTTACCAGCATAACTTCTCAGCTTTCAGTAGTTGGCTGCTGGACATGTTGTCCCTGAATTTCTCTAACGCCTCCCCAGACCTGGAGACTACATCCCTTTGTTACGTGCTGGGGGGAACAAGTGCCACCATTTCATTCTGCATTTCTGCAAGAGAAAAGGATCTCCTTTTGTTTGCTTGATGCTGGACTTTACACTGGGTGTGTTTGACAAGGGGTTTGCACTGGTTTTTGCTGCTTTCCATGGAAGGGTGGGCAGGTCCCACCAGCATCAAGGGGGACCACACTAGGGCTGCAGCATCCAGCCCTTCTGCCTGGCCCCAGCCTCGGCCACACGCAAGTTCAGGAGGTGTTCATCCAGCTCCATGTTAAGCTGCTTCATGGAGCTAGACTATCGGGACACTCTTCACTTGATTTCCAACCTAGTGGAAGAAGACAGGATGGCTGAGGCCTGTCTTAGGTCAGTTTATACTCCTGTTGAAATGTGACTTTCATTCTAGAAATGTGGTAGTCATTCCCTGTTCACTTTTTTCACACCAGTCACTTTTCTGTAGGCTAATCTAATCTCTTTCTTACTTGTCTCTGTTCCCACTGGATGCAAATAGATTTCCAAGCAAAATTCTTCTGAAGGGACATTGCTGGTTTAACCTCAGGGCAGTCCTGCCAATTTTAATGACCTTTGGTCCGACACACTGAAAATAGCCTCCTGAAATCAATGGGATTCCCTGCAGAGTCGCGCTCTCTCCAGTGTTAATCAAGATCTTACACACAAGTGCCACAAGCAGCCCCAGACCTCCAGCTGCGTGACCTCATCAGTGACGCAAAACCAGGGGCAATCCCCGGAGTTTGCTGTAGCCTTTCTTGCCTTCGTTGGTGCTGTGCTGCGAGGCTGCCTCACTGCTCTTCCAGGGAAAATTTGAAGACCATGGGGTGGCATGCGTGTGTGTAAGAAGCCTTGGGGCAGCAGGTTCTCCATTTCCAGATGTAGGAGACTGAAAGAGCCCAGATGGTTCTCAGTCTTATTTTGAGGCTGCAACAACTTTCCTGTCCTCCCCTACATCAATTAAATCTGAGGAAATCTGCCATGGAGGTAACCCCTTTTCAAAATCACAGGAGGATGTCCCAGATCTCCCAGTCTTTCTCTGCAGGAACTTTGTGCCTCAGCACCTGGGGTAGGCTGGATGGAGAAGAACTTAATGAACCTCAGGTATCAGGGACCCCCCTGGTGCATCCCCATAGTCTATCCTCTGTTTTTTTCAGGAGAGTTTTGCCAGATCTTCTGGGCCAGGGCCTGTGGTTTTGGAAGAGGAAATATTTTTTGTCTCATAATACAGACATCAAATACAAACAAGGGAGCTGCAGTTCCTGACATGAAAGCTTTTTATAGCAATTTACTGTCCAACATCCTTATAATTAATGAAGGCTATAACCACTATTTTTAGTACAGCTAAAATGAGCTGTAAGTTATTGGAGAAAGACATGTTGTGTAATACGTGACTAATGTATCACTTTACCAAGAATTTGTATTAGATTGCTGAAAATTGCAGGGAAATGATTTTCAGAGTATTCCAACTGCTCCGGATGCTCTTTGCACGTACGGTAGAAAGCAATCTACAGCTTAGCTATCCCGATCCCGACTGGCTAATGATGTCAAAGCCTTCAGCAAACTAAATTACTATAATGTAAAGCCAGCCTACATGTTGCAGGAAAGCTGTGGCCAAGTGTACTTCAGGTGGCACAAACTTGAAGCCATTGAAATTAATTGAGGTGGAAGGTGGAAATGGGAGAAAATTGCCGATGAGATGTTTCCTTTAATGAGGGAATTAGCCGAGCTCTGAAAGCATGTCTAGGGCAGGGAGGGGAGGGCCGGGCAGGGCACGGAGGGGCCGGGGCCGGCGGGGGCCGCGCCCTGCGCTCCTCCCGGCAGCCGCGGGCCTTTCCCCGGGCACCTCCGCGCCTGCGGGGCGGAGGCAGAAGGGAAGGGAGATCCCGGGAGGGGCGGCGGGGATGGGGAGAGGCGTCCGAAACCCGGGTAGGTACGGGGAGAAAGCCGCCGTCTCGGCGTGCGTTTGATTTCTTCAGCGCTGGGTCTCGTCCCTGCGCCGCTGCTGAGGCGGGCGAGTGTCTTGCAGGATTTGGCTCTTACCTGCCTTTGCTCACCCGCACTGTCACGCGTTATTCAGCGTCAAGTGTTCGTCGTGGAAAATGGAGAGCCGGAATACAGCTCTCCGGGTGTCTGACCCATCGTTTCACGTGTCAAGAAAAAAAAAAAACAACCCACCAAACCAAACCAAAAAACACAAAACAACCAAACCCAAAAAATCAAACAAACAAACAAAAAAACCACCAAAAACAGCACCCCTCAAGTAACACCCTTCTTTTAAAAGAAGCAGCGCACAACTTTTTTGCTCTTCTCTTGAGATGGGGCACATTCTTCTCTACATAATGATGTTGTTTTCTTGTCTGGCAATGTTGTACACAGTGTCACAGCTATTTGCCATGCAATTCAATTCATAAAAGTCAGCAACCCGTTGAAGTGATTAGCCATATTTGCTTAAGAGACGCCCAGTACTGGAATTGCTGGGAGAGGGCATTACAGGTCAAAGTTACAATATTGACCAGGATCTTGGGGGAAGCTTGTACAGTCACATTAGCCACTCCTATTTATGACTCCTAGCTTAATTAACCTAAATACAGCTACTCGTAAGAGATGCAGGTGGGAAGTAAATCTGTATAAACTGTATAGAATCACAGAATGGTTAGGGTTGGAAGGGACCTCAAAGATCATCTAGTTCCAACCCCCCTGCCATGGGCAAGGACACCTTCCCCTAGACCAGGTTGCTCAAAGCCTCATCCGATCTGGCCTTGAACACTTCCAGAGATGGGACAGCCATAACTTCTCTGGACAACCTGTTCCAGTGCTTCATCACCCTCAGAGTGAAGAATTTCTTCCTTAGATCTAATCTAACTGTACTCTCTTTCAGTTCAAATCCATTGCCCCTTGTCCTATCGCTCCATGCCCTTGTAAAAAGTCCCTCTCCAGCTTTCTTGTAGACCCCCTTTAGGTACTGGAAGGCTGCTAGAAGGTCTCCCCGGAGCCTTCTCTTCTCCAGGCTGAACAGCCCCAACTCTCTCAGCCTTTCTTCATAGGAGAGGTGCTCCAGCCCTCGAATCACCTTCATGGCCCTCCTCTGGTCCCGCTTCAGCTGCTCCATGTCTTTCTTGTGTTGGGGTCCCTAGAGCTGAAAGCAGTATGCCAGGTGGGGTCTCAGGAAAGCAGAGCAGAGGGACAGAATCACTTCCCTTGACCTGCTGGCCACGTCTCTTTTGATGCAGCCCAGCATATGGTTGGCTTTTTGGGCTATGAGCACACATTGCTGGTCATGTATACTGCATAAATTTTAAGTGCAGCCATGTTGAAGATGAAAAGATGGGGGAGTGGATCCTTGAAATGCAGGTTACTTCAGCTGCTAGGCAAAAGCACTGGTGCTGGACAGAGCATCAAGTGCCCCAGCTCAGACATCGACATGTTCTTGAGGGAGTCCTCCAGCAAGGAGTATGAGGTCACCAGCACTGGTTTGGTGCCTCACTGCCCAGAGGATTTCTGTGCCTGGAGAGTTTTCATTTTCGTCTTCCGGGTGCCTCACAGCCAGGTGGCACAATGTGAGGCCAGAGCACATTTGGCACAGGTGTCAGAGGCAAAACATGCAGGGAATCTCTGTGACTCTTTACCTTCACCAGAAAGTAAGGCAAAGGTTAAAAGAGCAGGTATTCATCATGGGAGAAAAAAAAAGACTCTGTGATGGAGCACAGCCCTCAGAACACAAAGTGGACAATGGAAACGGCAGTGGGATTTTTCAAAGCATGAAAGTAGCTTAGCAACATGTATTTATTTCCTGTTTTAGAAAAGGTGCTATGAAGGCATGAATTCCTAGGAGATGAATCATATATGAAAGACACGCGTTGTTTAGCTTTGAAATTGTACACGGAATACCAGTGAGATAATTCGACATATGCTCTCCACCTCTCCATTCATAAAGACATGGCATGTTGATCACCTAGCACACATGCATCCAAATACAGTATGAAGCTGGAAAGTCCTTGTGAAAGAGCATTTAATGCCTTTCCCCTCACATTTCTGTTAGTGGCACAAGAAGTAGCAGGTATAGATGCATTTTACAGAAAAGTAAATCCTATCTCAGAGATTGTATTGGTATACAAGAAAACCAAAGTTAGAAATTTCCTCTGTGTTCCTAGTTCAGTAAGTAATGATGAAATAGCTTACTTTCAGGAGTCTAAAACCTAAAGAAGATGCTTGTTACAGTGTTTTTTCTGTTTGGAAAAGCGTAAAGCTCAATGATTCAGGAATTATGCTTCAGTGAAATCTAAATAAAATCAAACTTTACTAAAACAATTGCCAATTTTTTCTTTACATGAAAACCTTTCCGCTTTCATGGTGACCTTCAGTTTTCAAAACGAGCAACACTGTTTCTGGAAAAATCAATTCCAAGTGGGCATAGTTTTACAGGTTGCATTGATTATATTTATTGTTCAGCTGTAAGCATGAGATTTTTAATGGTCTTGAGCAAGCTAAACTCTATAGCTCTGTCCATAACCATACAAATATTGTTCCACCTGTGTTGAAAGATATTTATTGACGCTTAGCAATTTATATGAGGCCATAGACCTTTCAAACAGGTCTCTCGCTTGAGAATTTTATTGCCATGTTACATTGCTTGGCTAAAAATAATTAACTTTCTACAACATTGTTTAATGACACTGTCAAACTACCAATAATATGAAACAGAAATGTGAGCCCTTAGAAAACTCTACCTCCTGCTCACTGAGCTTTTTTCGAAAAAGAAAAGCAACTTTTAAAAAATCCATGAAAGTATAAAAATGTCCTGATCTATTCTATACAGTCCAGTAACCGCAGTATCCACACCACCTCCTAGTCTTTAATATATTTCTCCTCCCAATACCTTTGTGAGAGAGGAAAAGGACTTTTCTTTTTTTAATAGATGGATATCTGGGATATGGAATAAATAGGAACAAGCATGGCATGGGCATGGACTGAATCCTGAAATATTGCAGGCAGGATTAGTATAGATAAGCAGGAAAACGTTCTAGGAAACAGCTCTTGCAGCAAAACGCCCAAGTACGTAACTGTTTTTCACCCCACAGGCGATACTCAAAGCAACCCTTGATAATTACTCATAGCCAAGTGACTTGCTTTTCCTGTTGCAGTGCTTATTAAAAAAAGATTCATCTGTCTACCGCTGCAGCTGTCTGTACCTGGGTGTATCTGGGCACACCTTCAGTCCTCTCACGTGATGCAGTCTGTGGCATCGTGACGGGAAACTTCTCTGTGGCAAGTGCTTGCTGGAGCTTTGCTGGAAGAACCAAATGCTGCAGCCTAACGGATAAATGATGAAGGAAAGAAGCATGGTTGGCAATAAGACTACACTAGGGAATTTCAGAAATGGATAAAGAATAAATATGGTACCTGACAGCTGAGTGAGGGCGTGGAATAACGCTCTTTTCAAGATCTCCCAGCTCAGCCTCATTAGCTGTCTTGAAATGCATGAGAAGATGGGATCTTTTCATGTTCTCCCCTTCTTCATAGTTTTCTTTGATAAACCTGTACTGAAAATGAAAATAGTGGTTTAGTCTGTCTTTTATTTTACCTTCTCACTTGCAGATTTAATAGCCCAGACTTAAATAACAAAGATTCCTCCCTCCCCGACACCTTCCGTCTCCCCGTGCCTGGTGGAAGGTGGGAGACAATTCAGCCCAGGGCAGAGCCTCAAGTAAGGGCTCAGGAAAGAAGACTGGCTGTTTCTCTTGTGTCTTTCCTTGCCCCAGGGGCCACGTCAGCTGTGTGTGTCGGTGGCTCTGTATGCAGTATGAAAGCTCAGCAGCCATTTAGAAAATCATTTCCCAGGGTTTCTGGCTTGCTCAGTTCTCTGCAAGTTAATGTGCACACAATTTCACAGCTGATTTCCACTGAAGCCACTAATGATGGTAATAAATGTCTTCCAATTGTATTAAGTCAGGTGTAATTGGGTGTTTTGAAGAAACAAGATCAACGAGACAGATTAGATCTATGAAAATATGAGATTAAATTCCACTTTCACATGTAGCAGCCCGATTTGAGTATCAGAATTGGTGTATAGGTACTACTGGTTTACATATATCTGTATTTACCAATAAATCAAATATCTATGCACGTATGTAATAGACCTTGCTGTCAAAGGAAATGGGAATTCATTGCTCAGTTTGCACATGTCCTAGAGGCACACATCCCTCTGTTTGTGAGGCGTTCCTGGATCCAGACACTTCCTGCTCTGCCTCTGCTCATTGCCTGGAGAGCACTTGCAAAGTGAAAGTTACTGGTTTTGGCTGAGTTTAAGGAGAAGGAAGTCCAACCACAGGCTTCACACATGTTCAGGGGAGACAGACAGCACTACTCTGCCTGTAAAGCATGCTCTGAATGAAGGAGAAAGCAGCCTGTGTGTGTTGGAGCGGGTGTTAAAACTGACTTTTGGGTATTCTGGAGATACTCTGTGCCTCCTTACCCTGCCTGACTATGCCATGAGCTCCTCCCCAGTAGCTAGACACTACCTACTGAATAAGAACTGTAGACACCTCCAAAGCATGCATGTCTTTCAAGGAATGAAGCATTGCTGACACAAGAAATGGAAACAAGAACAAACGTCTGTTGACTTCAGGGTTGATGAGATTTTGCTTGAAACATACGGAGAGAGCAGTCTCTGTAAAAGCATGAACCATTCAGAAGGTGTTAATAAATGCACTTCTTCACATGAGCCAAGTCAGGTGATGGGATTGCATTTTGAAGGGAGTGGCTAATATGACGGACTTCAAAAATATTGATAGCTGTGCAAAGGACATGCTCTGTGACAAAAGCTGCTCACAACCAGGGGCAAGGAAAGCCCTGCATAGTGCCTAATGCCTATGTGCATTGTAAGAGAGTCACATTTTAGACTCACAGAGTTGTCCAGGCTGGAAGGGAGCCCTGGAGGCTGCCTGGCCCTGTCTCCTCAAAGCAGGGCCACTGAAGCATGGATCTGTAGGTAGGAATCAAGATTTGACACACTAATAGCTTATTCCACTGAGAGTCCAAGAAGAATTAATAGAAATTACAACTACAGCATGATAATAAATGATACTATTTAATAGAATCATTGAAATTATTCTGAATCAATGAAAGTTGGGAATTACTGAGCTTTATTAGGTTGAAAAATAATTGAAGCAGTAAGCCTTGCTGTTGCTTCAACAAGAATGCTGTACAGCAGTGTTGCAGATATCATATACTCCTCCACATCAGCATCCTGCCCAGGTCTGAGTCTCCACTGCCTTTAAAAAAACATGAAAGATGAAAATGCCTGGTGTAATTGCTGCAGTACTCTGCATGACAGTGAGCTGAAGCAATTACTTTCAGATGAACTGGCTGTCTCATCTAAAGATAAGTCATATCATCAAGCTTCTACAGTATTCAAGACTGTGAATTATTTGAAAGAGTGTCACAGAAGAAAGTGAGGCTTCTACAGTGGAGTCTGGACCATCCCCTGTCAAATCCATTTTAGCATCCCAAGTGGGAAGGACTTACCATCACTTACATTTTCCTTCAAGCAAGGACACAGGCTGAGGACTCCAGGTAGAGCTCAGCAAAAAATCTGAATGCCTTTAAAGGAAACATCCCAGGGATTCTGACAGATCATCAATATCATATTCTGAATATCTACAAGCCCCTTGTAAGTTTTTATTAATTCAAATGTAGTGAACTTATAGGAAGAAAAGCTAGAAATTGTACAACGGTCTTTTTTTTTTCCACCTTGCTTCATTTTGACCACTGATTTTACACAGTATATGCACAGATTTGTATTACTGAAGTCCAAGAGTGCATCCATTTGTTTATGCCTGGGATACCAACCTTGCATGGTCCTATGCTGAATGCAAACTAGGTAAAATTTTTGCAGTGCAAGAAAAAAAAAAACAACTGCGAGGCTGTTCTCTTAAAAGACTGAATGTTTTGTTCCTCTTCCTTCAGCACGAGATGCTCTAGCCAAGAATATTAACCCAAGTAACAAAAGGGATGGCTGAAGGGGAAGTGCAAGATGAGGCTTAACATCCTTCAGGCCTGAACCTAAAGTACTTTCTGCAGCTGAAGCTGCTATTGTTGCTGAAGAGCATGTTGTCAGTTCAGGGACACAGGAGTGAGCCTGCCTATATTGCTTGAAATTCAAGGAGAGTAAATTACTGGAGTTACAGCATGAAACGTGTGTTTTGTCATCTGGGAAGACCCAGAAGATGGTCCAATGTGCATCTTTATAAAGGCCTATATTTTCGTAGATGTTAAGGATTCACTCCTTAACAGCAAGCGTCCTTTGAAAGCCCTAGAGATGCCCCAGATTCACCCAGACAGGCCATTAGACAGCTGTGCTGTCCGGAGGAGCATGAAGGAGCGGAGCAGCCAGCCTCACTGGCTTGCGGTGCCTGGGACAGCTGAGCCTCGTGAGACTGCAGAGCAGGGAAAATATCTCAGCTTGTGCACCCCTCTATCCTTATGGAACAAGTGCATCCTCCGTTCCCTGTGGGTAAACTCAGAGCCTTTGCTCAGGCCCAGTTACAGCATCAGCGGTGTCAGATAAAGTACCAAGCTAGCGTCTGGCTGAAGACCTGCCCAGTGTAATTACCCTGGCATCGGACCACACGGGCGTTGGCCCCGGGGTGCGCCCATGGCTGGTAGACCGGGACCTGCTGACACCCTGGCTGCGGTGCTGAGCACTTCTGGGGCTGCTCACAGACCTGCTGAAATGGGAAAAAGGGTTACCAGGCACGAATGGGCAACCTAATGCATGCACTTTTTTGTTTCCACTACCCCTCCATGCCCCAAAGAAGAGACTTAAGGTTCAGAGAGAGTGTTTCCCACGAAGGCAGAGGGCGGTGGGTTAGTGGCTTCCTTCCTTGTCAGGCTGCAGGGCTCCCTTGGCCGCGCCGTGGCAGGGGGTGATGAAGGAAGGAAGCGGATAACGCACGACACGGCCGTCCTGCACACACTGGATGGGTGCAGAGGAAGAGTCAGTGGTTGTGAGCTGTGAATATCCGGGCTGAAGAATAAAAAACAGGTGATATCGATCTCCAGATGGGGCCTGAGCTCCTCCCCAGCGCCGTTGCTGAGTCCGTGGGAATGGCTCAGGAGCTGAGGTCCTCCCGCGCTCCACGGGCAGAGCCTGTCATCCTGCTGTCCTGCCATCCTGCTTCTGACCCGAGCCACAAGGCCAGGCTGTTTGGGCCAGGGAAAACCACATGGCAAGCCCAGGCCAGGCTTCACTGGATGCAGCAGGGTGGTTGGTTTGTTCAGTGTCGTGACGGGAAAAACCTGAGCAGGAGACAGAGAGAGAAACTTCAAAATTAATCAGCCAAAAGATGCTCTTCTTTCCAAAAGAAACCCAAGACAATAGTTGTATCCACACTGTCACTCTATCTATGGTTATATACCTATCATGTACGTTAAAAACAAGTAGTGTTGCTGTATCAATGTATCATTTATTATCTTCTGTATGTAACCTTGCTGCTGTGTTCAGCCTTACTATTAAATGAGCAGGGAAGCAACAGTCACCAGATTTGGTGGGAAGCATATATATTCCCAATGTTACAGTTTGTCTTGTATTTTAAATAATACAGAGAATAGGAAAAACACAGTGCCCAGAAAAATTGCAACGAAAATTACAATCTAAGTATTATTCTTGTCTCTAATTACACCAAAATCTGAAGGAAATGAGATAACATCTAGGTCAGGTAAATTCATCAATAAAACTCTCATTCACTCTTGTGGCTTGTCTATCCCCCAGCATATACCAGATTAACTAAAGGATTAAAAGCAAGGAAGAAAAAGAAAAGAAAATGGGTAAAAGTGGTAGCAAATGAACAAAAAAAAAGAAAGATAGTAAGGTCTTGTGCTTAAAGAGAGCCTTGCACCAGACCATAGTTTGGTGTGAGAGAGACCGAGAACACTTCTTTTTATGTTACTCATGTGGCTCATGGTTCAGAGATGAAACACTGGAAACATCTGTGCTCTGCTCTGCCCTGTTTCAATCACTTCAGGACATATCCAGCGCTCTTGTAAGTGGGTGTAACTCTGTTCAAGCCAGTGGAGTTGCACCTGCTTACACTAAGGTGAAATTTGGCTCAGTTTGGATCCAAATTAACTCAACATTTGGAAATAAAAATGAGAAGCTTGGAATATTCCAGCATTTCATCTGGAATCTCATAATGCCTGAGATTAGTTTATCTAATAGATTTACAGCTCGAAAAATATTTTATTCTGCTATCAACTCAGTCCACAAATCTCTCTCTCCCTGCTCCCTTCATCCTTCCTCCTTCCTTTCCCTAGGCAGGAGGATCGGTCCTGCCTTGGCCCCTCTTGGCCCGCTGCAGCCTGTGGGGAGCACGGCTAATAACAGCACATCCTTTTTGATCTCCAGTGTTCCACAGGAGACAGATAGGTTGTTCCTGTCGGTAAAGCCGGCCTTGCTGCACTCGTCTGCCAGCTTCTCCTCAGACCGTAAGGATGTGAACGCCTGAGGATGAGGGACGCTTCCTGCACCGGCACTGCCAAAGACCGGGCCGGCAACGTCTGGCATCACCAGGAAGAAGGAAGTCTGGTTTCCTCCCTTAATTACTAAAGAAATGGTACACAGGCTTGCGTGGGGAGCAGACTAATTTCTCAATTTTTAAAAAAAATTATTCTTGCAGCTTTGTACATCTACCACATTTCTTTAGGAGACATAAGGGACAAGTAGTTAAGCCTGGAAACCAGTAACCGTTTAAATGAGTATCTCTCAAATAAATGAAAGCACAAGGAAACGTCAAAGATCCTCCACACCAAACCCACCCTTTCAGAAAAAGCCTGAGTAAGTAAATAGCCTGTGCAAGGAGTTGGGAAAGTCAACAAACTCGGGCTCTCTCACACGAAGGGGGAGGTGAATTCCTGAATCAAGGATTCTCTCCTGAGGAGACCCTGCCCACAATTCTGGGAAGAACAGAGTTATAACCTGTTAATGCAATTTCTTGCTTAGACCTCCAGAAGGAGTAGTCCAAGAAAGCACCCTGGACCCTGAGAGAATCTGGCTCAACAGAACAGAGTCACTTGTGTTACGCTTGGAAATGAGCTGCAAAACAGATTAGTCTTTGCAATACACATTTTTTATGTTTGAACATTGTGATATGTGCATAGATATGCTTACGATACCCCAGCCTTTCAGAGGCAACCAAGTGAGCACACTGTCACAATCCAGGAAGGGCTGTAAAACCACCAGCAAAATTTGCAAAATTGGTACGTGGTAGGAAACGCTGCTTGGAGAAGATGAAAAACACTTATGGCTCAGCTGGGAAGGTAGAGGTCTCTCAAATTAAGCATTTGCAGAATTGCAGAGTGTCTGAGGTTGGAAGGGACATCTGGAGGTCACCTGGCCCAAGTCCCCTGCTCAAGTAGGGCCACACCTAGAGCAGGCTGCCCAGGACCATGCCCAGACACCTTTTGATGTCTCCAAGGTGGAAGACTCCACAACCTCTCCGGGCAACTTGTGCCAGTGCTCAGTTGATACTGCCCTGGTAGAACATCATAGCCCAGCATCTCTCTGTCTTTCAACCACATTTCAGCCCCATTTCAGCCTGGCAAGGGAACTGAGCTGCCTGTATGGGATAGCAGGTGAGTCACCTGAAGCATCACCAAGATGCCAATGCCACCACAGTGCACGTTGTCCCATTGCTTCCCTTTTCAGCTTCATATTTACAAGAACATGTAGGTTATATCCATACAGAACACTGCACAAACCGCAGAACTGAAAAATTAATAATCCAGATTTTCTCCAATTGAGAAGAAAGAAGAAACTCAAATGGAGCTTTATCTGGCTTTCATTAATAGACATGTTCCTGTTACCGCAGGGTTCAGAGCAATGTCTCCTGGTAGATGTTCGAGAATCGACATTGCCACCACATCTTCATATCATACAGGAGGGAAAACAAGCACATGTTACAGCAACACTCCTCATCTACCCCAAATCTCCAGCCAAATACGAGATGGTCAAATCATCTACCTCATCTTAGCTTGCATGCTGCTTTTGTCACTGTATGTTTTTACAAAGACTGTTTTATTAAGCCTTTTTTGTTGACCTGAAGACAGAAACTTGTTGATAGTATTGTTCGTGTCAGGATAAGACTGAATCCACTATTTGTAAAACAGTGAGGCTTGGCTCTTCTGATGGAAACTGTCAACAGTTGCCAGGAAAGCTATTTGAAAGAGATAGCTATTTGCCTACAAGAATTTCACTGGAGATGAAGAACCTACTTTCAAACCACAAATATCAATCATAGAATCACAGAATGGTTAGAGTTGGAAGGGACCTCAAAGATCATCTAGTTCCAACCCCCCTGCCATGGGCAGGGAAACCCTCCACTACACCAGGTTGCCCAAAGCCTCATCCAACCTGGCCTTGAACACTTCCAGAGATGGGGCATACATAACTTCTCTGGGCAACCTGTTCCACTGCCTCACCACCTTCTGAGTAAAAAATTTCTTCCTTATATCTAATCTAAATCTGCCCTCTTTCAGTTTAAATCCATTGCCCCTTGTCCTATCACCACACACCCTTGTAAAATGTCCCTCTCCAGCTTTCCTGTAGGCCCCCTTTAAGTACTGGAAGGCTGCGATAATGTCACCCCAGAGCCTTCTCTTCTCCAGGCTGAAGAGCCCCAACTCTTTCAGCCTGTCTTCATAGCAGAGGTGTTCCAGCCCTCAGATCATCTTTGTGGCCCTCCTCTGGACCTACTCCAGCAGCTCCATGTCCTTCTTGTGCTGGGGACTCCAGAGCTGAACGCAGTATTCCAGGTGGGGTCTCACGAGAGCAGAGCAGAGGGGCAGAATCACCTCCCTCAACCTGCTGGCCATGCTCCTTTTGATGCAGCCCAGGATACGATTGGCTTTCTGGGCTGCCAGCGCACATTGCCGGCTCATGTTGAGCTTCTCATCCACCAGTACTCCCAAGTCCTTTTCCTCAGGGCTGCTCTCAATCCATTCTCCGTCCAGCCTGTACTTGTGCTTGGGATTGCCCCGACCCATGTGCAGGACCTTGCACTTGGCCTTGTTGAACTTCATGAGGTTCTCACAGGCCCACCTCTTGAGCCTGTCAAGGTCCCTCTGGATGGCATCCCTTCCCTCCAGCGTGTCCACAACACCACACAACTTGGTGTCATCTGCAAACTTGCTGAGGGTGCACTCGACCCCACTGTCCGTGTCACCAACAAAGATGTTAAATAACACTGGCCCCAGTACTGACCCCTGAGGAACATCACTTGTCACTGGCCTCCACTTGGACATTGAACCATTGACCACCCAGCCAATTCCTTATCCACCGAGTGGTCCATCCATCGAAACCATGTCTTTCCAGTTTAGAGACAAGGATGTCGTGTGTGACAGTATCAAATGCTTTGGATAAGTCCAGGTAGACGATGTCAATCAGCTCACCTTCCAGTTCCTTCATTAATTTTCCTATTTAAAGCACATTGGATTGTTTTCTAGCAGCATGTAAATAGCAGAGCTTGAAGTCAACAATGAGCTAAGGAGTACAAGGAAATAGAGGGCTGCAGCATCCAAACAAGGGCAGCAAGAACCAAGAAGCCGTTTATTAAAGCAGACCTAAATTCCTGGCTGGTGATAATCAGTGGGAATTTTTGGCATTCACTTCAAACTGCTACAATCTGATCCATAAGAGTTTGAATCTAAACACAAAAAATATAGCACTGACACTTTGGACACTAAGGAGAACAAGATGAATTAGTTGGTCAGCAGAAATGAGATATTACATCTTTTTTGGCTCTGTTTGGGATCTTTTCAAGGTGGGAACGTTTATAAGTACACTTACTCGTATTCTACTTTATGCAGGAAGCAAGCTAGTTTCTCATTTCTCCTTCAAATGTTCAAAAGTGATTTTTACACTGCATTAAGAAAGAATGAAAAGTCAAGTCCACTGTGGTGTGCCTTGGATGGAAGATTAGCAAAGATCAGCAAAAATATTTTGAAGAACATCATCAGATTGTTAAATGTATGATAATTCATAACTGGGACTGACTCCTGCCATCAAGAAATCAAGAAGTACCTCTTATTATCCATGATGGTAGTTTCTCTGATTTTTCCCCCTATCACGTGGACTAGTGGCAAGATCCAGCCAGTGTAACTCGTAACAGCGATGACTTGTCTTACACTTCTTTAATGATATGTAAAATCTAGAAAATAATTTATTCATCTTGGCTCCTGTTAACACTTGTGTTAGTCATGTCATCTAACTTGAGTTTAGTTTTTTTAAAATATTTCAAGATGTGAAATAAAGCCACCAAGTTTCTCCTGTCATCAGAGTCCAAGTTCTATTGAAACCACATATTTCCAAGTCTTGAATTTACCCAGAAAGCAGGAGTATTTCTGTCTTTCCTGCAGATGTCTATGAGACAAGCCTATCAATCTGGGCAGTTGTTCATGATTCCACACACTTGTAAAAATGAGCAGTTCTCATAGTTGCCTGTGGTACTTGCTTTGTTTTGACTTGCTTTGTTACTTATTTTCTTTAGTCTTTCAACCAGAGAAAAATAAAAGTGCTGATAAACAATACTACTGCATGGTATAAAGTATTTGGAATAGTGAATGAAAGAAGCTGGCAGGGAGGGGGAAATAACAGAGAGTAATTTTATCATATTTCTTTGACCTCTTCAGGTCAAAGAAAAAAAATAGTAGATGTGAAGTCTGTATGATCAGAGGTGATGGTTTTATATACGTATCATATTTTAGATTGAATCAAGAGAGAAATACATAAAATTGATTGACTAGTGATGTGGCAGTAATTATGCAAATAGAGCAACTCGACCATAAAACATTTTAAAGGGGAGAAGGTAGCTCAGTAACAAGTAAGCATAAGAAATGTGATTATTGTATGTGTCCTAACACCCTGACATCTCTTCTGCCAAAGCATGAAAGGAATGGATGTTGTGTAACAAAATTAAAACTTTATAAGATGAAGTTCATAAATAACTTGCACTTATAAAGCACATGTCTTTAGTTGTCGACTGTGTCTTTCTTACAGTTTTGTTCAGTCTTGGGCAAAGTTCAGTTTTATGAGACCAACCTTGTGCAGCAAACACACCTTTGCTCTGCTGCTTTACTGCAGCGTTAATGGTTCGTTTGCCTTTGGGGGTAGGGGAAGGTAAGCGCTGCTGTTCTAGCCCTTACCTTGTGCTGTTCAAATGAGAACTGTGAGGTAATATTAGTTCATTGAATCATTGCATGAATTATTCTCGGTTGCTGTGATAGCAAGTAACCGCAGAGTGTCTCTCCACTGCCCACTCCACAGTCCCTGTAGTTTTCGGCTGCACAAATGCTGCATGATGCAAAACAGTGGATGCCTGAGAAGAGAACAGGAATTATGCACATTCTTATCCTGATCCCAAATGAAGCCTGTTAAGAGTACTGTCTGTTCATTTTTTTCTTTTTTGCCACTCACTTTCTTGTGTCCAAGATGTTTTGACCCTACCCCAGGCCGTATATGTCTCTATATGTCCTCATGAACCCAAACAAACTCAACCCCAGTCTGCAGTGCATGCACCAAATCCCCGTGGCCCCTCCAGACTTCCTCAGCATCAGCCATGTGCTAGTGGCATTCCCCTCAGGCAGGAAGGTTTAGCCATCAGCCACTTTCCAGAAAGTCCCTGGCTGATCCATACTGATATTTGCAGTCAAACCATTACTCCATTTCTGTAGGTTTAATGTATTTGTATTTGCCCCAGTCGTACAGGTTGGGCAGCTGGTCAGAGCCTGAGGAATCTCTACCCTTTAGCAAAGAGCCTGGACAATATTTGAGTGGAAACCTCGGGGCAGGGGTGGAAAAACTCTCATCTAAGCACAGATTTGGCCTCCATTTTGGCCTCAATTTTGCCTAGATTTGGGATGTGGGTGAAGAACTCTCCAATACCTGGGAAATCAGAGATGTTTGTCCAGAGGCAGCCATGGCATTCATTTCAGCAAAGCAGAAATTTCCTACAAGGGCAGACTGGTGAGCAGTAAGCTAAGACCTACGAGCATGCAACACAACAGAGAGGGTGGAGAGCATCTCCCAATACACACTTTTACCTAACCAGAGCTATCAGAAGATAGCCAACGATCCTGGAGAGATCCTCTTTTTTCAACTGGCACTCTGTCCAGGCGGAGTTTGAACTTCTCCCACATCAGCTATGGCATGCCCTTGGCCAACTGCTCTCCTTAGCAGTGAGTCCAGTGCCTTTGGGCAGGTTCAGCATGTAGGACAGTCTCATTGTGCCTGTGCTCTTGGCCTGATGCTTTTGGATGTCCCTAAGAGACCTGCTGTGCAAAACCAGGGCAGTTCTGTAGCACAGGCTTCCTTCTGGACAAAAACACTTCTCTCCATTTTCTATCAACTAACTCTCCTGAGCCGAACATGGCCTCCATCCTCTGAAGGATGACGTAACACTACATAAAGGCAACCATACTCCTCTCAAATACCAATAAGCAGTGTCAACGTGTTGTGGACAGAGTGCTGCATGATCCAGGTTTTGATTAGAGACAGTAGTTTATCAGAAGTGGCTTGACGGGGATCTGCTATCCACAGTATCTTCAAAAGATGACCTAGGGACCATCAAATGAAGCTAATAGGAACTGGGTTCATGACAAGCCAAAGGGAATGGTTCTTCTTGCAGCAGGTGCTAGATCTGTGCAGTTCCTTGTCAAAGGATCCTATGGGTGCACACGGTTTACATGGGCTCAGGGGAGAACAGGGTGAGCCCGGGACGAGAGATCCATTGCAAGCTATTACGTAAGTAGCATGAGCTGAAAATGGTCAGAGTATACAAGGGAATTAAAGGAAAACATCATACATACTTACTCTGTTCTCACACTCTCCAAGCATGTAGCCCATTTTTTATAAGCAGTTTTAGAGACAGAGTACTGGGCTAGAAGGATCCTTGGTCTGAAGCAGTACATTTGTGTGAATGTTTTCCCTACAGATAACAGAACTGCTAAATGCTACCATCTAGGTAGAACATAATTACGAAAAAAATAAAGAGGGATTAAATGTTGAACTTTTTACTGTCTTGACCAGAAAGTCACTCCTACCCCAGTTATTTCACAACTAGTTATGGAGATTAGCTGAAACCAAGACTGAAGAGGTAAAGGTGAGGAATCTCAGCTGCTCTTAGCAGTGTTATAAGGCAAGACCATAGTCATGCTAGAAATGGTCATGATCATGTACTCCAATAGTCAACATGAAATCAACAGATGTTGATTTCTCCCATGTGCAGAAACAGTGATATTTGTACTGTGTGATAAGATCAAGAGGTCATCAAGCAGCAAACACCATGTCATGACATGTAAAGGTCTATCTGCTTTGGGAAATCGGGAGCTCCTGGCCTGTACAGCTTTCCTGGTGATTGTGCACATGCATATTTTTTTTCTCTTATTTAGTTATTGCACAGGTTTCTGGAGCCCTTGTGAGGCATGAAGTCTCACAAATAGATGGACAGCAACAGTACTAACAACTTACAGGGCTCCAGTAAAGACAGTAGCTTAGTGTTACCAGGTGAAATGAGCAGGGCTTGGTAAGGCCGTGCTTTTTAGCCCCCGTGTTGTCATCTGCATTTAGTTCAGTGTCCAGCTGGACTAACACAGAATTAGCTAGAGACAGGAAAGAGGTATTTATTCTCTACTACCACCAGAAGATAGTCCTTCAACAGAGGACACATCAGACACCAAAGCAAAGGCAACATTTCAGCCCATGTTGTGCAGCTAGTCCAAACATAGAAGAGTAACTCCTGCTGGGATCATTTAACGCTTAAAGGTAACCAGTAGGTAAGTGAGAAAAAAGGCGTCCATCTCTGATTTAAAAGCAGTGCTTGAACCTGGCACAGCAGAAACAATAGGCTGTTTCCCAAGTGGAGATCAAGTATGTTTATTTTACTGAAATATATGGGTTTGTGACAATCAAAAGCAGATGTTCATTAACAGGCAGAGACGTAGGTAGGTTTCCAAGGCATAAAGCATGAGGAGGGCAAAGAGGCAAAACATTCAATCTCCTGCCTTACACCTGTATCTGCCTGACCCCTTAAATCAGTTTTCAACAATGCTTTTTGATTTCCATGTTTTCAAGGAACAGCTGTGGAGATGCTGTTCCTGATAGCCTTGCAGAATGAGTACTTTGGAGATCATTTTGATTCCTATTTCAAGGTATTTCCGCTTTGTTTCCCTTTAACTTGACCTGGGATCTGGAACTAGATTTGAAATCTGATGTCTGAAGATGTGCAGAGCTGAGACACTTCTCTTACAAACCCACCACAACCTTCAGTCAGGAGCTGAATTCCTTCAGAGCCTGTGTGTGCTCAGATCCCGTGTTCAGTACAGAGGGATCCCTGTGGATGCGTTACTCCTTATATAGCTCTTACGTGTCTCCTAACAGCTTGAAACTCCCTTGCTGGAGGTAAGTGATGTTGCACCAGACCAGGGTAACCTTACTTCAAGCAGGAACTGTCAGCAGAATCAGTGCAAGGTCAGCCACTCTGGTTATTCCTTTCAGGAAACTACTCCTTCTACGGACACCCTTACACTAAACAAACCCCCTTAAATACATGTGCTGCAGCATTCCTCCATTCGCTGGCGTCATGAAGACTGGCAAAAAATGCCATGGCAGCAAATGTTAGCAGATTGCCAGACCAAATCAAGCCCCATTTTCCCTTGTACAAGGACAACTTCAAGATGACTTTGCAGTTGGCTGAGTTTTTCTTTCCAAACAGTGCGGTGGAGTATCAGCAAAGAAAAGTCTTGGGAGTGTTTCTGCCAGCAAAATTGAGCAATGAGACCTGTAACTCGATTCAACACACCGGCAAAAGAATTATTTTTATCAACCAATGCTGAGAAAGCCTATAAGATCATCAGTTTTAATTTTTGTCTAGAAGTACGTCTGAACCACAGTTCCAAACCAAACTGAGGTCTACGCGTTGCAAATCAGTCACTTGAGTGCTTTAAAAATTAAAAACAGACAAAAGAAACGAGGTGGATTTTGACTCATGAAAATTCCCCTGATGGCACTCCACATTCGCTTTCCTTCATCAAATAGCCTGAGACACCTCCGCCCCCCCACCCGCCCATGCAGTTCACACTCCCAGAACACGTGTGTTCTCAGACCTAGGTGGTGGGCTGCCCACTAGACTATGTAGCCTACGAGTTATCCTCAGCGGCAAAGCTCATGAACCCACCTTGCAAAACAGCTCTGAAGGGGAGGGGACTCAGCTTCTCAGCTGCTGTATTTGAGGGATGATAGTTGCAGTAGCAGAATCCTAGTCCTAACACCTGCAAAAACCTTGCAGCTATGCAGTTATACAACATATAATAGCTCTGACATAAAACGTAATAATATTGGCTATCTGAAGCGATAATGACTAGTTAGAGGTCCGAGGCTGAGTCCTGGCTTTCATCAGCAGAGGCTGCTGAGTCTCCGCTACCCTGAGAGGGAGGTGGCAGAAAGGGGCTTCAGGACAGCAGGGAGGACTCCAGGGACTCCATTGGGCCAAGGAGATCCTTGATGTCCCCCTACACATGGTGCAGAGAAGTGTTTTGACAAGGTCAGGGAGCAATGGGCATGTAGGTTGTCCACACCTGGATCAGAACTCGAGGACATATGAGTGGTAAGTAAGCCCATCGTACACCTCCTCAAGGAATGCAGGAGGGGGAATCTGAGTTGTGGAGAGGTCTCTGCATCCCCAGCGCTGCTCTGCTTCCATTGCCCAATCGCTGCGCTGCAGACCATGGGACAGGGATAACAAACTTAAAACAGGTATTTGAAGCTACAAACCTTATTTCACTGTGTTATTTCACCGTGTTATGAAAAGTCACACAGGGCAGTCTTTATTTCCCAGGCTCAGCATTCAGAGCAAACACGCTCCTGTAATCTTTAGCAAATACATTTTTGCTTGCACAATAAATCGGTTCAGAAATCACACATTTCCATTCAAACCAGTGACTAAAAAGTCACGTGTTGGGGCCTATCTCTGCTTTGTGCTGACACTGCATAGGCAGAGAATCACGTGCTTTCATGAAAAAATATCCAGAGTCTTAAGGCAGGACTTGGCTCAGGGTCACATAAGACTCATACACATTTCATATCATGTTTCCTCTTCTTTCTTCACCAACCGGTCTTGAAATCTGTCGCTTCCATGTAAGCAGACCAACAGACACCATGGATACACACGAAGTGGCTGTATCTATGCTGGGAAATAAAATGGGCCAGGGAAGAGTCAAGGGAGGAGTACTGCAAAGCACAGCCTATGTCCCTCCAGCTAAGCTCTCTTACCCTCCAAAGCAGGTGGGCAGCAATCCAAACCGGGAGCGGTCTCTGGCCCAGCTGCCATTCCGCGACCATGGGCAGCAGCTGGCACAGTGCTAGATGGTCCCGATCGACACCATGCCAAGAAGTCACCAGTATGAGCTGACAAACACTGTTGTCCATGTCCCGGTGCTGATGAGACACTGCAAGAGTCCACCAGGTGGAACATCACCTGAGACATGGAAGATACTCAGTAAATGTCTTCTCTATGAATGATTCCTGTGAGATTTCCAGGAAACTACAGAGGCTTTCTCATCTCTGTTGATCCATAAAATGGGGATAATAAGCCCAATGTATATCTCAGCAGTGGAGGGAGAACAGAGCATTTTCCAGCTTGGATAGTAATGGGAAAGCATGTGAGTAGCCAGGCTGTACAACTGGGTTTATTCCATTGTGTTTGATAATATTCATTTGAACAGAGAGTAAATACTCATTTAAGTGGGTCTGATTCACAATCAGAAGAGAATTTTGGCCACTGCTTTAAATTAAAAATTAGGCCAGTCATCTGCATCGGAAACAGGTACATTTGAGATAAACAGGAATATAAACCTTTAAAACATACAGTTAGAAATATTTTACCGTATAATGAAATGAATTGGTTTGTATTTTATTTCGTATTGGTATATATCTTTTTTCTTCTTTCATTTGTGTGAGTGAAAGATGATTATCCATTCTATTTTTATGACCTACTTATTGCAGTTATCTGGAATGATACCACTACATGAACTTCAGTAAAGAGAGGCTACCACTTCCTTATATTGAGGAACCTAATAAATGGGGTGGAAAAAAAATCAGGAAATGGTTTTCTTCAGTACTGTGGGCTTAAAGATTTTTTCCAATCCCTCAATTGCCCAGAAATATACGGGAGACAGCCCTGTAGCTGGGAAGAAACAAAACAAAATGCACAGGATGAAACAGAGAAAAAGAGGAAAGAGAAAAAAGAGGGAAGGAGAGGAAGAAGGAAGGGAAGGAAACAAGAAGGAACCGCCATGTCTGATGTTCCCTTGCTTGCTCATGCATCCACATGCCACTACGGCATTTACAAGCCTGCAGTTCTGCTGGATGCAAGGCACCCCCGATTTTCAGACTTCAGTGCTGAGGATCCTCCAAATTTTGCAGCCTGTATGTAGAGCTACATAGAGGTAGTATGCTTGAAATGCATAGTTTAGCTGCAGTTCTTCCAAACTACCTGTCCTTCTCCTTTTACATACCATAGATGTCCATTTTGAACCTGAAACGTATATACCACCTATGTTGCCCAGGCAGAGGCTGTATTTTCACCTTCAGGGAAGGTGTAAGTGTGAAGAAAGCATGATGGGAAGCTGTGATTTTCTGAAGAGTTCACCAGCCCAAACAGGGCTTTACCTCTGGGTAACATAGGTTACATAGGTGCAGGCCTTCCTTTGAAACTCATGAAAGACACCATTCTGCAAAAAAGCTTCTGTGCAGCAGCAAGGCTTTTGCAGAAGCTGGTGTATGAAAGACTTTCAAATGCATATATTTCATGGTCCTGGAAAGCCATAAATGCAAGCCTACATCCTCTGCTGCCGTTGATTTACAAAACTGCAGTGATGCTGGTAGATGGAGAACGCTCTGCACCAGGTGAGGGTCAGCTGCAAAGTATCTGTGTTTCCATGTGGAAGAGTTAACTGGAAAGACGGTTAAAGAACAATATTCCATGACGTCAGTGGTGTTTATGACATGCCCTTTAATTACCCTTACCAGTAAATCAGCATGTGCGCTTTAGTACCACAAAGTAGGGCATGCTTCAAAGAAAATAATAGCCCTGTTGATTAGCGAATGAATATGCTATCAGAGAACTCAAGGAGCCTTTTCCCTGTTGCTCACTTTAAATAATAGTACTAATTAAAAACACACTGCATGCCTCAGGTCCACTGCTTGACTTCTGAAGCAATGAAACTCTCACGTTCATTCTTTTCAATGATTTGCTCTGTACTTATTAATAGAAGGATGCTGTCCCGTTCCCCGGCTACGTGTTTAATTCATAGAAGCACGATAGCACACACAGAAAAGAGGAGCGGATCTCTCCATATCTGTGGTTGGAAAATGAACCTCCCTTCTCTGTAGGGTCAGGGAATCCCTCTCCATACACACTCCACCCGAATCTTCTGGCTGAGACACAGCCTTGGTGTTCATGTATCATGACATCCTGAAGCTGAGGGTGACATCCCAGAAATACAGTGTCAGTGGCTTCTTCTTTCCCCAGTTCACCTGCTGATGAGGCTGAAGACAATGTGGCTAACAAGGTTAGGTCATTAAGAGAGCTCAGATAGTCACTGCTGCCTCTCAGAAATGCTTTTACCTTGCCTGCTTCCATAGTCAAGTCTCCTCTCTGCTTAGAGTGATTTTACCTAAAAGATCCATTTAATCTGGACTCTTTTTCCTCTACGCATCCCTCAACTCATATAGAATTTACAGTCCAGGTTCTGCCCTTCTGGAGGACTCTCTCTCAGGGGCAGCTATCTTCAGGACCGCAGACAGCCATAGTGTCTGTGGGTGCTTATAAGTATTCTTTGATGTAAGCAGGTCAAATGCAGCCCATGCCAAAATTACTGCAAAATTACTGCAACAAGAAGTTTGGCAAATTATAAATTTCCCTTAGCTCTACTAAGAATTTTGCCATCGGAAAATGTACAATACAAGATATAACCAAAAATTCTAGAGCATTTTCCCAACCAAAAAGTTTCTGCAAAATGTTTGCATTCCTATCAAAGGAGCCTGGTTGTGATGAAAATTAATTTTTTTTTGAAAACCAGATACTTTCAACTCATGAGATGAGAACAAATGGACTCTATTCTTGCATCCTGCTTTTCTCTTGCACTGCAACTGTCCTTAGTCTTAAATCCTCTCCCTAAAAAGGTATATTCCCACTGCCTTCTGTTGCAATGCCTTTAGTTAGCAGAGCTCCATCTGACTGTTACTACCTTGCTTCTCTCTCGCCCATGCTGAGTAGGTAGCACGCACTCATCTTTTTAACCACAGGGAGTATTTGTTCTCCTTTAAACAGGCCATTTTTGCTCTAGACAGAATTTCTGGGCCCAAAGTGCAAGCTTTCTCAGCACCATCCCAGGTGGCAACTGTTCTCCTGCACGACCACGTAGGTGGTGGAGGTGGGAGCATGAAGCCTTGTACCCCAAAGGCAAGGAGCTGACATGCCTTCCCCCAGGTACAGGTGGTAGCTCAGGCTTTTGATGGTCAAGATTGCCTCATAGCTCTGGCACCTGGCAAGCCCCTGAACCACAGACTGCCCTGCTCAGACTGTCTGGGAAAGCTAGCTGAAGCCTGTCCTGAATTCCTCAGCCTTTTACAAGGCTCCTCCCAATGGCTGGGTCTTGGTCTAGGTGGTCTCATTAATCATGAAGGTGTCAAACACATACTCCTTGCCTTTGTAGCTAACACAGCTTTTACATGGAACCAGAGAGCTTGCTGCTTCCCATGTGCCTGCCTGCTTTAGCTGGCCATAATATAGGGCTGGGCTCATCTCTTTAAAAGGTTCTTATAAATCAGAGTTCACCTCTGCCATTGAGATGCGAGGAGTTTCACTCCTGATTGCACGGGGAGCGAGAGCAGGCCTGGGAGAGATATGGAAGATCTCAGTGTAAATCTGCAGGGATAGAGAGGCAAGGTTAAATTTCTCAGAACCGTGTACAGCTGAAACCTCAGAGTTAAAATTTCATTCCCATAGGTTTCCCCATCAATGGAGTACATTGAATCAGGAGTGAAACATCCTGACCACCTTTCAGGTTGCCTGGAACAGGGAAAGCAGTGTATGTGTCGATATCGTAGTGCCTCAGTACGTAACAGGTGTGAAATACGAGTTTCTTTCAGCTTTTCCCTGAGTTTTTGATATGTGGCCCATTTCAGAAGTGCTAATCCTGTGCTTTAGGTAAGAAAGGGTTTTGCAACGTGACAGATTTGACCCTGTCGCACAATCCTGAAGCAAGCGGTCCCGCTCACACCCCTAGCTACTTGTACAAGGGAAAACTGCACGCACCATTAAAGGCAGCAGGATCAGGACTGGTTTGCACTGAAGAAGGGGTACAGCGCGCAACTGTCAGTGTCCATCTGTGTCTTCCCTGATGAACTTAGCCACAGAGAAATGGTAAGATGCCGGTGTCTTGTTTACAAAGCCCAAGTCTGCTGGGATCTGTGCTTGAAGTTTCTTCCTTTTGCTGAAAACTCGTCATGGAGACTTAGAAAGACATGCTGTTTTTCTGAATTTCCTGCTTATACAAAGCTTTCATTTAGCCCCAGGAGTTCTATCACTACTTTGAGCAAAGCATAAGACTGGGTAATAAAGTGGAAGCTCTAACTTTAAAGACACTACCGACCTCCTTCTGCCTAGCAAACAGTTAATTCTAACAATACTTTGAGAGAAGTTGCCTTTTTTAATTTTCTGAGAGTCGCTAAATTGTACAGAGTACAATTTCTCCATGCTTATTCTGACTGTAGCCATGGTTCTTTTAAAAACCTTGAGGAATCACTTGGTGGTTGCAGTGAAGAATAAACATTTTGCCAGTCAAATTTTTAAGCAACAGATTTTTTTATCATTAGGTAAAACAGTAATGTTATTTTCCAGTCTCTAGGCTTCTTTTTCCATAAACGTGGATTCAGGCAAAACAGAACAGCTGCAGGCGAGTGTGGGTTATTGTAGAAGACGGACAGAAGAGCAAAAGATCTAATTTTAAGAAAATGAAAGCACGTGCCCACAGCGAGGAACGTCTGCCAAGCTTATCCAAAAGCCCTCCAGAGAGTGAAGGCTCACCAGGATCTGCCTGGCTGGTTTGGGGATCCTCTGTACTGCAAAGGGGTCAGATAACCGACCAGCCACATAGACAAGGCCCTTCCCTCTCATGCCGCAAGACTGGATCCCCTGTAATCAAGACACAAAAAGCAGCGCTAATTTTTTTTTAAATGTTATTTATTCCCATGAGCAAAACAGGTAGGATCTGGATCACATTTGGGGTTCGGTGCGCTACAGAAACCTGCCGTTGCCCTCCCTTTTTCTAAATTGCCCCATTTGCAAGACGCTCCACACGCCTCTGTTCGTTCCTCAGGTCTTCACAGCACCAAAAGGTCACAGACCGAAGGCTTGCAGACCACGGTCTTCAGAGAAGGTTTCCTTCCTGTTTCTCCAAGAAGCTGCTCAGCAGGCGCTGCCTGTGTGACATGCTGCAAGAGACGACAGATTTTCCAGTTTTGTTTGTTCGGCTTTGAAACATGGCCTTTTCTTCTGTGGAACTCAGGATGTATTTAACAGGAAACAATAAAGATGCAGGACAGTTTTGGAAAGGAAGTAGGACACTTTAGGTAGGCAAAAAATAATTACTTATGCTGAAACTGGGTCAAAACACCACAGTGTTTACCACAGCTCTCAGGAAGAGTGCCATGGGGTTTTTAATAACGACAAAAAATTCAAGATCTCAGCACTGAGTCTCATCCCAAAAAGTAATACGGTTTCAGAACAAATGATCTGGCCTATAAATCACCATGCAGCAGACGTAACCCGCTCAGTCCTGAACCCACTCATTTTTGGTCAGCTAAAGCAGATCTTCCAACCAGCTTTGTTGTGAAGGCATCGAGAGATTGAGCACTCGTCTTCGTCCTTTGCTGTGGCTCCCGTCGCTAATTACGTTCATTGTTTCAGCTGAAGCTAATATATCTTCTGAATTAATCTGACTTCACCTTCTGGCCACTAGATCTTGTTATGTCTTTCTCTGCAAGGTCAAAGGCCTGTTAGCACCTACAGTTTTCTCCCCGTGAAGGGACTCACTACACCAGTCACCTCTTAGTCTTCCTCTGGATACTCTAAGCGGACTGTGGTCTTTAAATTTGTAAAGGCCAGATGTTTTCCCCAGTCCTTGGTTCTTCTCCCTACCCTCACCAATTTTTCATCATCCTTTTCAAATGTGAGTGCCAGGTCTGGACACAGCGCCTCAAAGCAAAATTACCTCCCTACTCCTAATCAGTATTTTCCTGCTTATATGTTCAAGGAGCACATTAGCACTTTTGTGCGCTGCATTGCTCTGACAGCTCTTGTTTGACTGCTTGTCCACCCTGGCACCTAAATCCTACTCCCTTCTCCTATGTATTATATCCTCTTTCATCACATATCTTTAAGGAAAGATTAAGAAGTGATTCTAAAAGACATTACAAACATGTAACGAAGACCTCAAGCCTTTTTCAACACGTGGAGCAGAAGGTACTTGAAACTGGTCCTCAAGCCCTCAGTTTCCTTCTTGCTGGCCCACTGCAATAACCCTTGCCCTATATTTTAATACTGAATTCAGTGTGTTTGACACAACCCTGGAATGTCCAGAGTATACAGATTTAGGAACTGGAGGTTCTATGAGGAATGAAGTTCAGGACAGCTGGATAAGGAAGATCTGGAGCTGTGGGCACATAGGAAGAGTAGAAGCCCATTTTTGGGTTTCTGCAGCCTGCACTCAGCTAAAGTTTGTGGTAACAGGGACATGGTGTTACGCCCAAATCCCTTCTTCTTTTGGAAAGAAGCAGAAGTGGTATCATTTTCATGCAGGAACAGACAGTAAGTTACCCAAGTTCTACATGGCAAAAGTTACAGGGCTGGCGCATGGCTCTGTCTAGCTTTGCAGCAAGAAAACCAAACCAAATCAGCTAGTTTGGCTCCTCGCTTCATACTTAGATCCTTGCCCTCTGATCATTCACGTGTGATGAAGCCCATCTGTGGTTTTGGAAACAGCCAGGTGCCTCTCTCTCCCTTTGGGCAACCTGGCCAAGGCTGGTTTGCTCTGCTTTACCCAAATAACCAACTCAAGCCCAGCAGCTGTTGCATGCTCACATACCTCCACAGCACTCATACTATACCAGTATGCATCTACAATGCCCTGCTGAAAAATACCACTCTACCACGGTAGGGATCTTAACTTATTACAAGCATTTTGAACAGAAAATACATGATAATGGGTGAGAATGATGGGAATACTACTAAGACAAAACCTGGGACCTAGGGAAGGCTCGAGTCCAGGGCAACACATATGGCCAGCAGCAGTCTTCTCTTGAGGGGCCACCAAAGCAAATGTGAGCCTTCTAGTTTTGCTTGGTGGGGGAGCCTGAAGCAGATGCCTCAAGTCATTGGCTATTTAATTTCATTGTTTCCAGAGAAAAGATGCTATGATGACAAGCAATGGTAGGCTTTTTTTTCCCCCCAGATATCAACTCTGAAGCTTTATTTTGGTACTAAAAAGCTGCTCTGGGGTCAGTCTGGCTCGTTCAACCTCACTAGTAACCAAGACCCACAGTCAAACTCTTTCTTTGTGCTTTCTCAGCCCATCCCAGGGCTGTCACTGAAGAGAAACAGGGATAAGTGAGGAAAGCATATAGACAGGCCGTCCATCAGTATCAGTGCTGTTGATGATCTATGAGCCGGAGCAAAGCCCAGTTCACATACACAGATCCAGCTCAGCAGGACTGACAATTTTTTTTTTTTTTTTTTAAAAAAAGGAGAAACCTTTATTTTGTCAAGCAGTAGCAGCTCCAGCAATCAGTACACTTGGAGTGCAGTTTTGGTGAGTACGGAGGGACTGTTCCTACAGTCTTTTGCTATGTAAAATCATAAGGCAGAACCTGGCTTTGAGCTCCTCAGCATCTGTAGAATAATAGATATTGTATAGAACATAGACGTTGTACAACAAACCATGTTGTACGGTACTGCACAACTCCCCTGCCTCTTGCAGGGGGATGAAAACTGATTTAGCCCTGCTTCTGGTCCGAGGAGACAAAGTATTTCATTCTTGATATTTTTGCTGATAAGAAAAAATGGGAAACACCTTCCCCAGGAAAGATTGTTGGGGTTTTTTTTGTTTGGTTTTTTGTTCTGACATCACCTAAAAGAGTATTTTCAGCTTCCTATCCAAGAGGAGTCTTTTCACATAGGGAATCTTTTCATGCTCTGCAAGACTTGTTATCTGCAGGGCCTCCCAGGAGCCTTCTTATATTGTGCCGCAGGGTTTTAAAGCAACGTGGCCTGCCCAGCTGACTTTTTCTGCTGGGTCAGCAGCTCAAAACTGGGACACACTGGTCTAAACCTCCTGTTTTATGGTAGCTCCGAGTGACACAGCTCTGATACAGTAGGCAGTGAGTTTTGCGCTGGGCTTGTCAGAAGTGGCACACCAAACTTCATTCCTGACAAGAAAAAAAAAAATAAAAAAGGATGCAGACCTCAGCTAAGGCTGAACACTCTTCAACAACAGTTAGCAACAGCATTTTTATCCGTTTAAGTGTCACCTCTGGAATATCACCGGAAAGGACATTTTAGCCAACAAATACTTAAAAGGAAAGATATTCACTCTTTTCTCCATATCCTTTGCTTTTTAAACCCAATATTTCCCTGCATGGCCCACTTTGCACTTGGATAGGGCTTTACTTTTGTAAATCATAGAATCATCACAGAATCATAGAACGGCATAGGCTGGAAGGGACCTCAGAGATCATCTAATCCAACCTCCCTGTCATGGGCAGGGACGTCTCTCAACTAGATCAGGCTACTCAAGGCTCCGTCCAACCTGGCCTTGAACACCTCCAGGGAGGGGGCATCCACCACCTCTCTGGGCAATCTATTCCAAAGTCTTACCACCCTTGTACTGAAGAATTTCTTCCTAAAATCTAATCTAAATCTGTTCTCCTTCAACTTAAACACATTTCCCCTTGTCCTATCAGTGGACACTCTTGTAAAAAGTCCCTCCCCAGCCTTCCTGTAAGTTCCCTTCGGGTATTGGAAGGCAGCTATTAGGTCGCCCCGAAGTCTTCTCTTTTCAAGGCTGAACAATCCCAGCTCCCGCAACCTGTCCTCATAGCAGAGGTGCTCCAGCCCCTGGATCATCTTTGTGGCCCTCCTCTGAACACGCTCCAACAGATCTATGTCTCTCTTATGGTGGGGACACCAGAACTGGACGCAGTATTCGAGGTGGGGTCTCACAAGAGCAGAGTAAAGGGGGAGAATCACCTCTCTTGACCTGCTGACCACGCTTCTCTTGATACATCCCAGGATGCGGTTGGCCTTCTGGGCCGCATGAGCGCACTGCCGGCTCATGTTGAGCTTCTCATCTATGAACACTCCCAAATCCTTCTCTTCAGGGCTACTCTCAATCAGGAGATCCAAGCCCATGTGGCTCCAAGGCTAGCAAGGCTCGGGTACCTGGCCATGCGAACCCCCAGGAAGCAAGGACGTTAGGTGTCCCAGCACCAAGGCTGTCATGACAGTCCCACTGGGAAGAGTGAGGGGTCTCCACTCCTGGCTGGCCAGAGTAGCTCAAACCCCACGCAGCTGGGTCTGACCCCTTTTGCTCGAAGTTCTTCTTCTCCGAGGGCTGTGCTGCAACATTCATCCCGCGATCTTCACAACACCCCCGGGGTAAGGAGACGACCTAGAGCTATAATTCACTCCAAATGCACTCTGGCTCAGAGAAGTGAAGAGATGTGTTGCAGCCACTCCACAGGTTGACAGCAGTGCTGGGCACAGAGGTTGGGCATCCCAGCTTCCCGGTCCAACAGTACTGCCTACATAGCTGGAAATCATATGCGGTGTTGTCTTGCTCCGATCAGCCGAGCAACACAGAGGACGGACCCTCAGAGCCAACAAAAGGTTTTCCACTCCTCTCAGCAGCTAAAATTCACCGTCCTCTCTTTTCAGCATCAGTGCCTTCGGTTTTTGCTGCCCTTCAGCTTTGGCCACCAGAGGATGCCGGCAGGCATGCGATGGCTCTGCCTCCCAGTTGGCTTTACCCAGTTACATCTGCCGTGGGTGACAGGCAGATATTTGCACACACGGGGGACCTAGGTGAGACCCTTTAGCTATGGTGTGAAGGCCAAGCAAAACCATGACAGTCCTCACAAGGCATGGGATCAGTTCCCCAGACTTTCATCAGAAAAACCTCCCACGTGCCCATGAAGGGCTTGTGTTGGTAGGAGCAGGGCCCTAGTTTTACGTATCGTCAGAAGGCGTAGTGAGAGGAACTGCAGGAAAGCCGGACTTAGCTAGACAGAGCAGGCACTTCAGCTGGAGACCTTCCTTGCAGCCATCAGACACGCCGCCCATATCAGGTATATTTTCATAGCTTTTAATGTAGCTTGACAATTGCGTTGGAGACAAAGAAGGTGGCACAGTGTACAGGAAAAAAAAAAAAACATATCCCAAAATGACACCCTTTTATTTGTAAAGCTCTGATGGAACAACTTTCCAAATGACATCCCACTTAAAAACCAATGGAAACCAACCTAACTATGTGACAGTCACACTATACAGATTGCATCCTACACTTTCAAGATGCCTAAATATCTTATGGAGTATTTACATATGTATCAGTTAGGTAGTAAAGTTTCATTGCGATTTGTTTCTTTCCAGCACATACTTATTCAATGAAAAAAAAAAAAACTGGGATGCATTTTCATTTTTGTACAACACTTCTGAGCAAATGGCTAGGGCAATTTTCCTGAGAGAAGGCTTGTTCTTTGAAACTCTTGCTTTAACAGCTGGAAATATAGAAAGTGGATGGGGTTTTGTTGCACTAAAAAGCCTAAGGATGCCTAGTTAAGTTTTTCTTTTAAATTATTTACGTACCATTAAGTTAAAATGTTTACATTCATTCATTCGTATAAAAACCGTTGTTAAATCTTATGCAAATGATTTAACACTGATTGCTGCAACGCAAATTGCACTTCTTTAAAAAAATTATTGTATATATGGAAGAAAAATATCTGATTGCTACCCTGTTTACAAATTTCGACTGACTCTATGCAGTTCAGCCAGAAAACACGAACTTTCAGAAATCTCAGTCACAGTGTACTTTAGAAGTCATATCGTAGTCTTGCAGAGTGAGTAAATATTTTAAACCAAAAAAAACCAAACCCCAAAATCTCCTTAACCAGCTGGACCTTGTGAGACTTGTACCAAACGTTGTGATTTCTTCCAGGGGCATAGCTGGGCTCTGAAGAACAGAGCAAGGCACGCTGAAGATGGAGGACACGGGAGGAGAGGACCCACAGGGAGAAGACATCAAATGTTCGGTGTGAGACGTCTGTGGTGACTCAAGCAGTATGCACTTCTGAAGCTCATTAAAAAGTATCCTGCTATCTCTGGTAATTAAAGCCTTTGCTACTCCCTCCCCGATACTGATGACTTCCACCAAATTCTTGGGAGAGAAGGTGATGAGAGAGTAAAAACAACTATACGATCAGAAAGGCAGCGCTTCTGGGTAAGCCGAGAATGTATTTCTGGAATCTATCAATAGGTCTAGGTTTATATCTTCTTTTTTTTATCTTTTTCTTTTCTTTTTTTTCTTTTTTTTTTCTTTTTTTTGAGAGTGTAAGGGTGCATTAGCTATCCCCTGGTGGGCATTTCCTTTCCCTATATTTTTCTTGCATAGATGAGGAACTGGATGCTTCGGCAGAGCCTCTTTCAGAGGCTGAAAAATACCTCTGCCACCAAGGCACGGAAACAATCTCATAGGAATGGTCTTTGCCAGCACTCTCGCTGCCTCCGTGACCGCTCTGCAGAAGAAACCGTGGACAGACGTCTAGGGGCTGCTGCGCAGCGCCGGGATCCAGCTTCTCTCATGCTGGGTCATGCCAGAGCCAGGGCACACCAGGGATCCTGTCTTACAGATGCTGTCACTTCGGCCGTGGAGGTCAGGCTGACTCCTGTGTAGAGCCCGTCTTGACCTGAATACTTAAGGTTGCTGCTTTCGGAACTGGTGCTCTCTCCTGTGCCAGACATCACCGACGAGCTCGCCTGGAGTGAGGGGAAGAACAAAGAGAGATTTCATTGAGCAGGCGGGCTTTGCACACACCGGAGTGTGAGTGGGAGCGTGGCAGGCTCGGGGTACAGCTGCTATCCCAGGATTTCTGTGGAAAGCCATAGTTTGTTCTCCACTTGCCACCGTGCCTCAAACTCCTGAAGCTGAAAAAAATGTCTCAGGGTCAGCCTGCTCATTCAGCCCTGCTGATGGGATTGATATCTGTGTTTGGAGATCAGCACCTGGCTATCTTCACAGCAAGGTGGAGAAGAAAGTGCATGATGTGCAGAAAAACCTGGGAATCAGACCATGATGAAGAAGGTAACGTGCATGTGTCCCACTGCCCCCTATTGAAGCGTCACAGATGCCAACACCAAAAATGTGATCCAGGAGTGATGGCACCTATAGTTTTGCTTCCCCAGTGAGAGAAGCTCAATACATCCCAATTCTCCAGCAGCAGATGCAGAGCGCCTCCTGGAAATCAGCCTGCTTTGGATCCCTCAGACCTTGAAATGCCTAAAATCATCCCTCGCTCTTCAAAACACTAGCCACAACCACTTCATCCCTGTAAGACTGTCCACTAAAGGAGACACTCCTTTCATCTCAAGTGGGGAAACACTATGCCTTTGAACCAGGAGCCTTTTTGTTCCGCCACTTACACGCACAAGACAACACGCAGGGGAGCCCCGGTAGGCACAGAGTTGAAGCTCTGAACTGCACTGGAACCAGTCCATTTATTTTCACAGAGAAAAGGAGAGTTACAAAGACAAAGACACAATCATTTTTTCCATGAGGCTGAGCAGATCCACTAAAGAGGAAAAATTCGCAGTGCCAGACAGAGAAGGGGCAACGCTTTCACCTGATAAAGGAAATGTTTCAAAGCTGACTTCATGCAAAATTAACTCTTGGATATGTCAACTTTAAAACTTTAATTTACTCCTTAATGGATAGTCTTCAGACGAGATTCCTTAAAAAGAAAAAAAAAAAAGACTATCCCAAACTGTGACTGCAGAAGCTTCCTGCCTGCTGTTTAAGTGAAAAGTATACATATTTAATCATTTTACAAGAGTAGAGCTCTTGGCTCTCCTGGAGCCGTGCCAAGCCAGCAGTCCTGACAAAGGCAAAGCAGGGCTTCACTTATTCAAAGGCAATCTCCAAACGGTGCTGTGCAGGGTTCTTGTTGCTGTGCTTAACTCAGGGAAAACCTCACCTTCTGGAAGGGATACTCATTGCCAGCAGTCACATTTGTCTAAAATATATTGAAATGCTCCAATATTTTCTTTATCTTTTATTACAAGGTTTGATCGTCACTATTCTCCCATGCAGTCATCAACCAGGACGCTGCTCCACCAGTCACTATCCAGAAATACAGAGAGGGAATGAACAACTGCTTGCCCCCCAGAACAGTCAAAATATCTCTAATCCTAAGAAATATGTTTGAATGCTCTCTCAAATACACAACTGTCATTGAGCGACAATGAATCTCCATATCCTCTTTCCCTGTGACTGTGCTCCGGGAATCCAATGAGGCAGGTTTCATGCTAACCTTTCTGTCAGGTTTTGGTCTTGCATCAGCCTAGTTTTTATAAAAAGGGTTTTTTTTATTTCTAATACATCAAATAGACTTCTGCTGCACAAAAGGTGTAATTTTCAACAGCTCGAGTCTCCCCGCAGTGGAAGAAGGGTTTAAATTGAAGTTGAGTAGTGTTTGCTCAACCTGACCTAAAAATACTAGGAGCTGTTTTGAAAGGTTCCCGTTTGCCCATATTTGCCGCTTTTGTTCCGGTAGGCAAATATCTTATCACTACCTGTTTTTTCCAGACTTGGAAAGTGTAATTCACCCTTTTCCTGATTCAGCCCTACAAAGGTGGGGCACAGGGACCTGCCATTTCCATGTGGAGTTATCAGCTACCCCTCCCTCGGGCACCCCAGAAGGGAGGACACGGAGGCACGTCCTGTTTGAAGACTGCCCATCCCTGCCTGACCAAGGCCGGATCCTGGCTCCATTGAGCCAGGGGCAGGCAGGACCTGGGCAGGACCGCCAGGCCTGGAAACCCCACCCCGGTAATGTCATGACAAATTCAGGCAGCTCGGGCAGCTCCCAAAGTGAGACACGGAAAACAAACTTTAGCTCATGAAAAGGACGCAGCTGAATCACAGCTCTGCTCCCAAACCTGCCTACCTCTGCTCTTACTTTTCCAGCTTTGAGGATGAAAGGTGACAGAAGCCACAGTTAGTTATTAGAGGACATTCATCAGCTGGAATAAATAAGCTGAACAATGCTGCTGAAGTCAACTAGCTCTTCTAATTCACACCAGCTGGCTCCATCAATAAAAAGGTAATGGATTTATTTTTATTGCTGAAATCTGATAATAGGATAGATAATCAACTAAAGCTCTGCTTCCTGAGGAAAAAATGAAGCAAGCCCGTGGGGAAGAGCTTGCCTCCCAAACAAACAGAGGAAGGCTGTGTTTGTATCTGCAAAGGTTCTTTTTACCCAAACCAGCAGGAGCTGGTCATAGGGCAGCCCCCAGGCAGGTTGTCTGGATCAGAGGTGGCCTTTCTGTAGAGGACCTGCCCACTATGCTCACAGGGAGACCTCTGCCAGAGCCACGGAGGGACTTAGACACCTACATTGTACCCAAACCTGTCGTCAGCAGCCTCGAGCCGAATTCAACCCTACTAAAGCTGTCCCAGATCAAAACCAGGCTGCTCAGCCTCTGCCAGCTAGCACTTGAGGAACAGCACAGGCATCTCTGGCTGAAGGACTCCTGCTTTCTTCCACCCCCTCTTTCCTGCGCCATCTGCCCACCACGGAGAGCTGGGAGAAGGGAGGGACATCCCCCCCCAGCCTCCCCCCACGCCTCCGCAGCTGAGAGGCAAAAGCTCTGGGCAAGGAGTTGTGGTAACAGCTGGAGGGGGTGGCAAGTGGCCTTGGCGTAGACCTTTGCTCTATCAGATAGACCTTTGCTTCACAGGTTGAAAGCGCTCCACAAATTTTGGACATTACACTAGGTCTGTAGTCAGCTGAGTCTGAGCTGACACTCTCTTCCTCTTCGGTTAGCATAGTTTAGTTTCACAGCACTTAAATGATAACTGTAGTCAGCTGAAACACACTTGCAAAATTTTCTTTTGCATGTAAAGTGCTGTGGCAAATTGCGATGGAGTCTTTAATTTTCCAGCTTTAGCCACCGTGCGATAACTGCCATCCCCACCAAGAGGACTTTCTCCCAGTACTGTCACTCCCTGGTTTCTGAAGAGAAAAACCTCAGCACTGCAAAACCACAGCTTTTTTTTTCTGAGTTAGTGAGCCGCTTAGTATGCAAGGTTGTCATTTCTTGCTAGTCCAATTGATCCTTTTGTTTATACTACAGATGTGTAAGTTTACATATCTTCTAATCTCTCCTTTGTATTATAACAACATAAATCTGCAGTTAATACTTCATTAATTTCCTAAGGGAGGCAACTTCCAGTGCAGCTTGGGAAAGCTGATGACCCCTCTGCTGTTGAGGGCTGTACGAGTAATTGGCTTTATTGCTTTGGCAATAAAACAAACCCAAGCAAAATGTATGTGTCCATGTGCATATAGATGTTTTGGGTAGAACCAAAAAGACACGTTTTCCTTGGTTTTCTGTGCTGAAACAAAAAAGCTGGATTGCCTTATTCTGTTTGATACAAAATTAAATGCTCTCTTTTGGATACATGTACACGAAGCAAAGAAAATGAATGACTGATTTCATGGAACTGAGTGGGGAGAAGAAAGCAGCATCCTGTTTTGTCCAGGAGTGAGGACTAATGCAGAAGGGGTAGGAGACCAAGAGAAGATTTAAATCAGAGTATCAGATCTTCCAGCACAATGCCCTGACTACCAGACTATTTCATATTTTAGGTTGCCATGTTCCTCATGCCTCCTGTTGATCTTATTCCACCTGGTTTAGATAAATATTTACTCATAGCAGGACTGAGGCACCGTGTTCCCATTTTCCAGGTGAAAGTCCTAACAACCATGCTGGTGAGTCTTTCTCATGGAAACCCTATCCTGACAGCTAGAAAATTATTCTATACTAACAGAAATCTTATCATGTGACAGTCTGAAGGCCCCTTGGCCATTCAACTTTTCAATGCCCAGGTGATTAGGAGATTTTTTTAAAGAGGTTGAATATCTGAGTGCATCCACACTCTGGGAAATAGTGTACAGAGGCTGATTCCTTGTCACCTGCATGAAAGTCCTACCAACCTTCTGCCTAAAAAGAGGCGAAGAACACCACCTCTAACCATCACACGAACCTTCTTCTGAAAGTAAAAGAAAGCAAATCCAGGAGAAGCTATTCAGTTAATTCAGCCCAGGTTGTCAGGCATTTTGAGGACAGTTAGAACCGCGTTTTCCTACTAGCTCATCACCTACCAAGGCCATTTCAGTCAGCTGTCCCACTTTCCAGTCTACGATACTGAAGGGCCATTCCTGAACCACTTCTCAAGGTAAACATCCAAGGGAAGTAAACACTTGTTTTACCTGCAAGACAACTGTCCTAAGTTATTCCATGATGTGTGATTACGGTCCTTCTGAGAAAGCTCCAAAGTGAAGGCAAAGGGCGCAGTACCATATTCTGAAAGAAGAGCTCCCCTGTTGCTGCTGAGCCTTTACTGACATCAGCCCTGGCTCATGGAGCCTCCATGTCCTGCCATAAAAAGCAGCTTTTACAGCAGTTTTCATACTGCCTTTTATCCTAATAAGGGAATAAAGTCCTTCTGGTAATCACACCATTTGGAGCCCCTGCACAGAAACGGATGGCTGTGCACTACAGACTGTGCCCTTCGTTTAGTAAATTATTCTGCGTAACTTTTCTCTGTACAGTTCCAGCAGCATCAAAGGCAGAGCAGGTATAGATGCAGATGCAGATGCAGGCTGTCTGAAACCTTCAAATCTTCTTTTTATGGGGATGTAAGGCAACTTCATATATCATGCAGCTGGACCTTTTCCATATTAGTAACACAGGATGCCCAGTACTTATACTGCTTAGGAAAACAGAAATAGGTCTAAATCCTAGATCCAGATGTGAATTTGGCAAATAGGCCCTTTACAATAGGACAACAAAATATCTCCAGTCCAAACACTTCTACATTTTGGGATGTTTGACATCAACTTTGCACCCACAGCAATTCATTAATCACATCTTTTAAATGTTTAATGTTTAGCTAGAACATAAAATCAACATTTAAGATTCTTGGTAATTTGTCTCAAAATTGGCATCATATAAGACCCCTTTCATGAAACAGATAGTCTCAAAGACATTTCGAAGAGTAATTGCTGCCCTTCTCTTTTTCTGCCCTACCCTCTTTATTTTACTTAAAAGAGATAAAGAAAGGTAGAGCAAAAAGTGAGTATTACTGACACAAATTAATTCTGCTGAATTTCATTTCCATTAGATTTCTACATAACTGGGAGCTCTTTTGGCAGCCTCCCATAAAAGGCATAATAAATTGCTTTTGTACCAGTAGAGGAATTCATTTTCTCTGTTTCATTTAGCAACAACATTGCTGTGAATTTCAGACAACAGTTTCTAAAACGTCATCAGATTTCTCTGCCTAATGTCAATTTGGCATTTTTCCTTTTTTCACAGAATAAGGGCCGGAGAAGTAAAAACAGAGCAAAACAAAAACAAGTTGCCATGCTGGTTGTGTAACGCACAGGGAACGAGCCAGGTTCGCTCTTCCAGCAGGTGCCCGTGTTTCGGCAACGTCACAGTGCCACTGGCAGGAATCAATGCTGCCCTCATTAAAGCGACCAAACATTACAGAGCCTGGATTCATCCGAGGGTTTTTACCCTCCTGACATGGCCTGGAGAAGTTTATTCTCCTTGCGCAAAGCCATTGCCTGTTCTAAGAATAAATACAGACCTTCAGGCTATCGATGGGTCAACTCAAATGGAAAAAGAAAAAATAATCAAGGAATGCAAAAATCTAGTAGAATATCTTTGCTTCAGCATGTGATCTGATTACAGGCTGCCTCACACTAAAATGTGTGTCCCTCACTCCCAGCAACTTCAATGGCCTTTATGAGTGCTCAGCCCCTCCCATGGGATTTAGGCCCATATGAAATTATTTCACTTCTTTCACAGCTAGTGATCATGTTCCCAAATGATGTCTGGGGCAACGGGAGCCAATCTGAACAGCTACCACTTTCTGCTTTCAACCTCCAGTCTCCCCCATGCTCCTCTCCTTGAATTGCTGATGCTTGAGCAAAGCCGGGAGCCCAAGGGAAGGAAGTGGCCATGTCCATGACATGTCCTGACAACTGCTCCCCTGCAAATCATAGAATCATAGGATGGTTTGAGTTGGAAGGGACCTCAAAGATCATCAAGTTCCAACCCCCCTGCCATAGGCAGGGACACCCTCCACTACACCAGGTTGCTCAAAGCCTCATCCAACCTGCCAAATCTCATCCTTATTTATGTGCACATGGGGCAGGGTGGGGCAGGGGTGAGAGATCACTAGTCCTTCATGTAGGGTGGGCGGGAGTCAGGGGGATGCCCATATATCTGGCTGCTGCTGCAACCTCTCCGCTTCAGCCCATTTCACAGCCTCTCTCCATCACTTCCTTTCATTGAAATTTTTCACAAGAGTTAATTTGAAAGTGCTTTGCATGTGCAGGGCACTCAAACTGTGGTGGGCAAAAGGCTGTGCAGATGTTACTGTGCTGCCTGCTGGATCAAGGAGACAGATTTCCCCAGCCCTCGTGCAAGTGTCCTCTCTCAGCCTGATCTACTACGGAAAAATCAGGGAGAACTGAAGTTCTGACACTTGGGGATGCAATTAAGAGCAGCCTTAGGGTCCCTGGGAGTTGCTCTTGGTTGCTAACAGCTCTCAGTGAGCCTTTTGGCTCACAAACCAAGCCCCCACCCTGCTCTCGTCTGGTACCCACACATCTCCACCTGGCAAAATTATATTACAAATGGTACTATTAAAATTATAGCATAAAGATTATTAATAACAGGCTTCTGTTATGCTCTTCTAGGGAGAAGGACTACAGAAAGGAAGGCAGGCATAAGCGAGTCAAGAAGACAACAGCACAGGGGAAACAGGATCTCATCTATACGGCCTCTCCTTCCCTGAGCAGCACACAGCTGCGCTGCCCACAGCCTACGCCGCTGCCTCGGCCTCAGCTGGGATTGTGCTTCTAATTCTGTCCATTATAGAAACCTCACAACATTCACCAGGATCAGTAGTCCTGCTTAAGGCAATGTAAGGAAAACTTAAGGAAAATTTGGCTGCATTTCTTCTTTTGCAAATATTAGGTGAAAGCCTAAAACAGTGCACTGGGGGGAGCCTGAAACCCAGTAACAGTTCACTTCTTGGTTAGTGTTTCTCTTTTTTTGATGTGATCTGTTTATTTTATTGGACTGACAGGGCTTTCTCATGTCAAAGACAAGCCCTTTTAGTAATATCCTTGTCTGGCAGCATCGGAACCCAAAACCCAGTGCCTCTGAGACTGGGTGGCCCTGTCAGTCCACAAACAATTGCATTTGCTAAAAATGTTTTTTTTCCTCCCCTTTGTACAATGAAACTTTGTATGTCAGGAATTAAACTATTGACAGGAATTTGGACGTGGGAACACCGAGACATACTGAAAAATAGTTATTATAAACAAGGTGTTCTTTTTATTAATAAAGGAGTAGAGAAAGCTACATTAGGAAAGCTTTTCAATGAAATGATGTGGCAGATTAAAGGATACAGAAGGCCCAAGGAGTGAGTGTGGATACGGATATGTAGAGCCAAGGGTTTAGATATTAATCTACACTAAGCTTCGCAACTTCAGCAGTAGTCATCACACATGCTAACCAAGTGAAGGGAAGTTTGTGACAGTTTGAGTACACGATGTAAAATAAGGATCAAAACTAAAGCAGGGGATGATCAGCACTCCTCTGGTGCTCCTCTGGAGCTTGGTGCTGCCAGATGCTGAGCGTCTGGCCCCTGAAGAGCCCTCTGCGAGGAGAGGGCAGATCCCCGACGCACTGCAATCAGCAGGGCTCCCCAGCTGGATTTCAGCTGGGTCTGGATCGGGGTTTAAGTGCACATCTTAGTCTAAACCAAAAGCCTTTATGTTTCACTCCATGCAGCGGGATGACGTTTCGCTGGGTTTTACCACTCATTTGGGATAATGCGTGCAAATGCATAGATATATTAAACAGCTTTTGGAAAACGTGAGTCCAGCAGTGCCTTGAATTATAAATTCCGGTAATATCAGAAAACACAGGGTACATGCACAATTGTTCCTTAAAAGGATCAATTGGGCATGATTTATTGTCTTTGCTCCAAAAGAAAACCTTTGAAATAGAAGAATCTGAAGTTTCAAAACTTAATGTCTGAGGTTAAGTCATGGTTAACTTAATCATAAAAACTATACAGATCTTAATTAAGAGGTTTGTAAAGTACTTCAGCTTGTTCTGTTTACAGCTATATGTAATATCCTCCGAAAATCTTGTTCCAGTATCAGCTAACAAAACTGGAAAGTTTGTTTAGATTATTGTTCTGCTAGATAAGATAAAAGCTGTGATAACATTGCACAGTGATCAGTCTGCTTACAGATACGGACACTGGCTTACGACTTACCCCGGAGGCTGCAGTCTGTGCGCCAGGAGAAGCGGTTTTGCTACAGTCATCTGAGTTAGTAGAAGACGTGGATGTTGGAGTCATAGGAACTGTAGTAGTACTGTTACCTGAAAGATCAGGAATTGGTATTAAAAACAATTATTTTCCAGCCACGACAAAAAAACTCTCTCAGATCAACTGTCTTATCTTTTTATACTTACCAGAGCATGCCTTTGACTTATTTATGTTCTTAGGTTTTCGCTTCCTGGTCTGAATTCCTTCTTTTTTCATAGCAAGAGGTCGAGGAACCTGAAAAAATAAAATTTCCACACCTATCACAGAGTCCTTTATGTACTTCAATATCAAAAATCAAAATACACTACAAGATCAAATGGTGATGTTGAAAATGCCTGTATGGCAAGTCAAATTTTCCTGTGTCGTGGTACTGATTCAAAAAAACCTTTGTGTTTAATTTGGGCAAAGCAATGGGTTGTTTCAAGAGGAGTTTTAGCTGAATAAAGAAAGCAAGGAAACTTTTTCTTCATGTGAACTAAACAGTTTTTCCAACACCTTTGTCAATCCACAGAAAAACAGCGCACTTTTAAGGAAAAACAGCATCATTTGGCCATAGGTCATATGAAACTAAATCGGAGAGAGTATATCTGATCCCTGATTACTTATTCCAGTCAGTTAGGAATTATCTCCAGTGACCGATTCTGGAAAGCAAGAATGCATATGAGAGGAAAAAATACTGCTCTTCCTTGTGGACCAGCTACGCAAACCAGATCATCACTGGAGGTGTCTTAGGACAGAGGCTTTAGGCCATAATCAACTCAGTATTTATAAGCAGATCTGCCCATGATACTTTCTGCTTTATAGTATCCAAATTTATATTTATAGGGAAAATGTGCTCAAAAATCAGCTTTGTGCTCTGTGTCATCACAACAATAATCATTATACAGAAAATATTGACTTAAAATATATTTTAACTTAATGATAACACAAGTTTGGAGAAAGACAATTCAGGCATATGCTTACTATCATTATAATGTTTAAACCTGTGATATAATTTACTTTTTTCTTGAGGACTAGACCAAGTCCCAATCACTCCTAATGCCCTCACTCTTCAAACATTTATGCTTGATTGTAACTTAATCCACAGGGACATAACAGGCTCCAAGTCTCACCCAAAACATACTCCAGCATATATTCAGGATAGAACTATTTTCTTCCTCTATTATTGCCTAGTGAAGGCTGAAATTACATTTAAAGTTTTGCTTTCATAATTATGGCTTGAATTACATTCAAAATTTTACTGGCATAGCTATGTCTGTCCATGAAAAACTGTCTGGTTTAAAAACTGGTTTAAATCCTGGTGGCAAAAAGACCTCTGCCACTCATCCAAAGGTGGTTTCTTTGTACAAATCTGTCAGGAGAGTTACAATGGCAAACACATAACTTCTCAAACGCATGACTTGCTAAAATGGTATGGCCATTTTCATGTTGGTATAGCCATTTTCTAACCATTTTTTGGTTGTTTTATCTGTTTCATTCATCTTTCCTTAACTGCGCAGTCCAAACCATGAGCTGAGACCATCAGCATGAACAGAAATATTGCCCAGACTTGAGGAAGCCCAATGCCATCCCCTAAAGCCACCAGGAACCCGCCGGCTGGAGGATCACCCCTTCCCCAAAGGAGCATGAGAGCCGGTGGGGAATCGCCCTCGGCCGTTGAAGCGACCGCTTACCCCGTGGAGCTTCATGTAGAGGCCACAGGCGTTGCAGACGGGCTCACCCTCCGCATTCCTGCGCCACAGGGTGGTGGTCGTGGTGTGGCAGTTGGCACAGGACAAGCCCAGCCGCCGGGACGAGGGCTAGAGGCAAGCGCAGGCAAACACAGGCGTAAACAGGCAGGCAGGAGCAAATGATTTATGTCTTTACAGTTTATAAAAAGTCCTTTAACACGCAGTGGGGACAGTAGGAGCTTTTGTTATAGCATCTATTAGCAATATCCCAAAATTAAAACAAGATTATCCTGGTTTCAGAGACTGGAAAGCTGCCACGAAGAGGCACTGCAAATCTGCAACTCCAAGTAGTCACAGCAAAGGCAAAATTTGTGTTTTGGGAGTCGCTGACCCGGGGACCTCTGTTCAGACCACTGGGCGCTGGCTCGTTCTCCAGCAGGACAGCCAGGAAACATCTCCACTACAGCTCCATCCAGCTGAGGAGAAGGCACATCACTCCTGTGCCACCTCTCCAGGTGGTCCAATGCCCTCTCCCCTGTGCGGTGGGCAAAGAGGTAGCTCTGAAGTCGCCACCAATACTCCCGACTCATCGGAAAAAACAGCAGCTTTAATCACCTGCCCTCGGTGGCACCATGGCTGCAGAAAACAAACTTTCCTGGGTGCCGGAGGGTAACACGTACAACAGCGGCATCTTTGTGAAAACGTCTTTATCATCGCCCGTTTTATCCTTGCACGAAAACCAGCGTGCCTCGGGAACGTGTTTTACAGAGCAAAGCTTCCCCTCCGCCAGCAGAAAAGCTGGTGGGTGACAACAAGGTCCCCACTGCAAACAAGCCATTTATGACACTCTTCCGTGGAGTTTGGAGCCGAGATGAAGCAACCTTGTATCAGAAATAACCGTATAACCTGGAGCTTTATGGCTGCAGGCTGTATATCATCAGTGAAGGCAGTCCTCATAAACATGTGAAATGAAGGTGAATGGGTTATAAAAGTCCCTGTAACAAGTGATCTCTTTTACATTCATCAGAAGCAAAGAATTCCAGCTATATCATAAATCTAGTCTTTTTTCAAAGTATTGCATTGTCAAAAAAAAATATAAAAAAATCTGTGCCTAGCTCTGTGTCTGGCAGCCGAACAAGTTTACATGGAGAAGTCAGTTTTAGAGGATTGCATTAATCTTGTTCTGACTATAAAGCGCCCACAACCGAAATTACTAACTTAAGGGTACAATGCCCTTCCTCTTGAATCATTTACTGCTGGGCTGTTAGATGAAACTCGGTCACCTTTGATAGCGCAGAGCTGCCTACCGCTTGGGAAACCGATACAAGTATTTTGAGAATGAAGAATATTCCAGAGTAATGACCAAGTTTCTTGAATTTTATATGTTTGCGTTTCTTTAGCAGTAAGCTGTCGTCTTACAGCACAGCTCAGAAAGAACTCCAGATTAAATACGAATTTTGTAACTTTGAATCAGTAATCCATTATTAATTGCATAGCAAAAAAAAAACCACCAAAAACCAGTCAAACGTAATCTAGGCTGAAGTACATACATATACTTTTTAATCTTAAAAATTCAGATCTCATGAAAAAAGAACTTTTGACCTTGTTATTAAATACGTATGCACACAGCGTCCAAATTGTGCTCCTCAATTTTTTTTTACATGGATTGGGTAAAAAAAAAGCTGGTCTTAACACATATACTTCATTTTCTTTCTTTGCGAGTGAAATGCTGTCAGATGTTTCACTCTGTTAAATCTTTCTTTCGTATGCCGTCTGGTATAAATCTTCATATATTTTATTCCAATATCTTTTGCTCATTCCGGTATCTAAACAAACGGGACGGGGGGGGGGGTTGACATGTTTTGAAGCTAAAATGACTTTTCTGCTGCAGGAATTTTATCAGAAACTTGGGGGCAATCTAAACATGTTTAGCATTTTCAAAACATTTTCCCTTCTCACCTACGTATTTCCAACTGTATGAACACACAGTCATGGTTGATTTATAGTTATGGCCAAGGTACTGGGTAGGGATTGTTACGCAGAACTATTTGAGAGTTATTTTGCTGAGGTGTCAGGCTGAGATCAGGCTGCAGTCTGACTCAGTTTTAGTCTCCTTGCCCCTACCCTGCCTTCAAAAAAAAAAAAAAGAAAGGAAACAGAAATACTAGAGCAGGGTATCAGCTACTTGAAGCCTGCATTGGGCCAGGGTGTCACGGCCAGTCGAGCTCTGACACTTCAGACAGGCGGCAGATTTGGCCCGTCTGCTGCGTTTGTCCCCGGTAACGAGATAACACCTTGTGCCATGAAATTTAGTGGATGGCCAGCTAGAAAAAATGGGCACCCAGCGGTAATTAACCTCTGGTTTAAAGTTAAATTAAATCTTCAGCTTAAAGAAAGGTCTTTAAGCAGAGGTGGGGTTGGTTGGTGAGCGCTTACTGTCTGCTCTGATCATCGCATGTGTGGTTTTTGGTTCCCCCCTGCCGTAAGGGCATTCAATTCAAACGGTTGTGAAATAAAGAACGGGATGTGCTAGGAAAACAGGCACGCAGCGAAGCAGCTGGCGTGATTGAAAGGGGCTTGAAAAGTTGATGGGTTTGATAGACTGTCTCCATACACAAGGGTCCAAACATCAGCTTGGATTATACGGACGTGATTTATTGTGGCTCGTTCAGCAACAGCCATTACTGAAGAGCGTATTCTTTCTCTCTGCTGACCTCCACCCAGATTTGCTAAACATAATGTGCAGTTCCCACTTGTTAAATTTTCTCCTTGCCTATTCAGTGCCAGCCTGAGTTATAAACAGGGGTTCTGGTTTGTACTATTTATTTATCCCCCTCTAGTTTAGGAGTATATTTTTAGAAAAATTGCCGCTCTTTTCTTAGGAGTAAAAAACAAAGGCTATTATCATTGTTTAAACAATTGGTTTTCTTTGAATTATATACAAAACTTGCTTACATTCCCAAGAATCGAGCTCTCAGCAAACAAAGCAGGTCTGGAGAAATTCCTAGCCCTCTGAACAAACACTTTCTAACCTTGATTTTTATTATTTTTATCTGGTGGAAACATTCGACATCAACAGCACAAATTTCTTCCAAGTCACCAATGCCCCCTCACCAAGGAGGTCCATCATCTCAAAAAAAAACAGGCTGGCCTGTGCCCGCTGTGCGGCTCGCCCAGGGCGGAGGCTGATTTCACCAGCAAGGGGCCCAGAGGTGGGCCCGAAGCAGCACCCAAAGGGCTACCAGCCCTGTCGCCTGCACCGTGACCACTTTGGCCCGCAAACCTGGTCAGGAGCCCCACTTTTGGTTCTGCGGCCGAGGGGATCACCAGGCTAAGGTGGTCCGAGGGCACTGCTCCTTCCTCGCCCCACTTTCCCCCTTGCTAGCCCTGACTGGGGGTCCCTCGGGGCGCAGCTCCTCTCCCCCCACCTCCTCCCCTCTATCCCCTCTCACCACTCTCTTCTGGGGCTTGATGAGGGGCCGGCTGAGGCCGTTCATTTTGGTGTAAAGCCCGCAGGCGTTGCACAGGTAGTTGCCGGTGCCGTCCCTCCTCCACAGCGGGGTCTGGATGGAGCCGCAGTTGACGCACTCCCGGCTCTCGGACAGGTCTTCCAGCAGCTCTGCGGGGGTAGAAGCAGAGGGGAGAGGCGGTGGGACACGGCCGCTGGCGGGCGCGAAGCACCGCGCAGCGCTGCCCCGGCCCCGCCGCGCCGGGAGACCGGCGCCGGGCGAGCAAGCAACCGGCCGCTCTTCAGCCCTCGGAAAAGCAATTCTCCGGCAGTGATCCCGGCCATGCGGTAATATTTTTTTTTATTTAATCCTCCTTTTTTTAAAAAAAAAAAAAAAGTAATGGCAAGAGACTCGCTGCCGGCCTCGGTGCAACTTTTGTTTTACAAACCGGAGCGGAGCCGGTGCTCGCCGGGACGGGCTGCGGAGCACCGGCCAGACGGAGCGGCGAGCCCCGGCAGCCCTGCACTCAGGTCAGGATTTGGCCCTTCGGAAATCTGGCTGGAGCGGCGCGGGATCCGCTCGAGGGGAGAAACCCCCGTCGTGGTGCCTACCGGGCGGAGAAGGGGGTGCACTTGACTTTTTAGGAGGGGCAGGGGGAGTTAGGGGTCTGCCAAAATAGCCCACTTTCAAAGCCCACTCTGGGAGCCGGACCGCAGGGACGGGATATAAGAAGCGGTGGTTTCCCCAAATATTGCCCCGGATCGAGGCTGGACAAGGAGGTTTTACCCCGATTCTCATTTTAAAACGCCTCGCGACTAGTAAAAATTGCAAATTTACAGCCAGCGTTCGGGACTTTGACGCGCCAAGTCAGCGACGACTTCGCCTCGGCTGTTTGGTCAAATTCGAGCTGGTTGGTGGGAAACGGAGGAAATGGAAAAGTATGCAGTGTTCTGCCTCCTGCCCCCGTAGCTACAGAACACTGCGAGGAAAAGGGTCTAAATACACAGAAAAAAAATGGAGAGAACCGGCCTATGAAAGAAAACACCTTCACCCCTACGAATCCTTATATTCTTGTTCTGACTCACCGCTCCATATTTCGGGGAAAAAAAAATGTAATTATGGATTTTACGTATACCGTGCCACGTTGTGCAGAAATAATAAAAAGGAGGCATTTGGATTTCTGCAGCAGCTTTCGAGTTGAGCCTGCGGAAGTCTCTTTGAGGCTCCTAGCTTCGCCATTTGATTTCTTTGCTCCCTCCATCGCCTCCGCTACCTGTCTTAATTCATCACGGGCTTATTCTTTTACGTTTCGCTTAGCAGCTTTGCGCTGTAAAGCGAAAGAGCTTGTAAACGTCAGGCAGCTTTGGAGAGAGAGAGAGGGCTGCGGGGACACGGCGGGCATCGAGCTAAGAAACGGCCTTTTGGCCCACACCCATCCAAATCCATTTCTCTCCTCCCTTCGTTTGCAAATTATTAGGAGCTAAATAGGAGCGGGCACACGGCAGAGTCCAGAGAGCGCAGTTCAATTTACGTTGTCAGCTTATGGCTCTTAGCACATCGCTAAGATTTATTAATCTTTGCACTAAAAGCGCCATTGAAGACCATAATCAGGAAAATGCTTAAGGCTTCAAGGACGCTGAAGTTAAACAGTTATCTGTCTCAGCTATTTGCTTTATAACGTTATCTTCGTGCCTGCGGAAAGAAATTCCGTCGTTACAACATTTCTCGGGCGTTTTAAAATATTTTTTCCCCTTAGCGTTTGAGAAATATGCTTAACTCCAAGGAAAGCAAATAAAGTTGTCATTTTAGATGTGGTTTCGGTAACTACGAAGAACGTTAAGAAAGCTGTATCGAACTGTCTCATACGTAGCTGTAAAAATATATTGCGGCTACACTTTTCCTGCTCGCTGACGCGATTATTTGGGACGGGATCACGCGTGGCTTCGGCTTTGCTGTCGCATTTTGTCTCGCAGGAGCCGAACCCTGGCGTGGCCCAGGAGCGCCGGGCCGCTTCGCCCCACGTTACAACGCGATGCGGCTTCCCCGGCGCCCGTCCTCCCCGGCGCCCGTCCTCCCCTTCGCTAACCCCCGTCCCTCCGCTTCCCAGCACCGGGGGGCACCGTCCAGGGAAACGCCCGGACGGCGCCCCAGGGCCGCGGCTGCCCCCGGCCCCCGCCGCCCGCTCTGCCGGCGCTGCCCGCACCTTTCCCGCCGGGCCGGGCGGGGCTCAGAGGCCCCGCGGGGAGCGAGCGGGAGCGGCTCCACAGACGCACGGGCGGGCGAAACCCCCGGGAGAGGGAGAAGCTGCCGTGGCCCTCCTCGGTTGGCTTGGCACTCCCGCCCCAGCCTCCTCCAGCGCCCCGCTCCTTCCCTCCTCTGCCCCTTCTCCCCCACCCCTCTCCTCTTCCTTTCTCCAACCTCACCTCTCTCCCGAAAAAAAAGCAGAATTTTTTTCCTCCATCGTCTAGTTTTACACTGCAACTTTCGGAAACTGAGTTAAAAACCTCAAGTTTGGTGCCGCCCTGAGACGCGGCTTCTCGGCTTCGCTCTGCCCTTCTCCTGCCACTTCTACAAGGAGTCTTCTTCCCTCTGTCACGAAAGTAGACACCGAGTGGGAGCCTTAAAATGCCTAAATCTACCGGCTACCACCGAAAGGCAGGAGAAGCACCGTGTACACCCCTACAGAAAACTGAAAAGCCATCGAGTAATTTTCTGCAGCACTGCACTGAAAGAGAAAACCACAGTGTATATATGAAATATACCTACCTAGCGGGTAGTTTATGATTAAAGCGAATGATGATCAAATGTGTGCGCGCGCGTGTGTATACATACATATATACGCATAAATATCCATAAATATATAAAAATATACATATACATACACACATGCCCACACACCTCTCTATTCATCTGTATTTCTATATACATATATATATTCTAAAGCTGAAGAGACGGCAATAATCGTTAATCTTTCCACATCTGCCTACATCATCGCAGCTCAGCCTCCACTTCTACAGTTAATTTAATGACACTGAGAATTTCCTAACCTAAAAAAAAAAAAAAAAAAAAAGGACGGGGCACCTCGGAAGCGAAAGTAAAATCCCATCAAGAGGTGCCTTATTTTAACAGTAGTTTATAAACGGGGTTTCTCGTTCATGTCAGAGGTTTTGCTTTGCTGCTTTTCTATTTTAGCTAAGCAGCGAAGTGGTTTGTAGTTGAAATAACCCGAAATGGGTTAAGTGAGCCCCTGCAATTTTCCTCCACGCTACAAGAAAGGTTAATTTGCAGTGAATTTGTCACCGTTTCGTGGCCAGTTAGTCGCATTTTGAGGAAGCAGAAATGTACGGAGTTGGGAAACTTAGAAGCGAGGCTTACATCGGGCGATTCGTTTTGGAAACGGCGGGTTTGCAACCCCGACTACCATACTACAAACAACGCCGCTTTTTTGGTTTTGCAGGTTCGCCCCCACTCCCACCCCAGCGCAAACGACGAGAGCTACCTCCATTCCACAAAAGCCACGGTCCTGGAACCGCGGTCCTGCCACCGGCACCGGAACTGCGCCGCGCCGCGCCGCCCAGCCAGCCAACCCCACACACCGGGGCAGCCCCGCCGCGGCCTCCCCGCGCCCCTCGGCACCCCTCGGAGACCCGGGCAGCGGGCTGCCCCGGCTCTCCCCGCCCCGCCCTGCCCTGCCCGGCCCCCCCGCGCCCCCGGCGGCCGGTCCTACCTGCGCTGGGTGCCCGGACGGGGATGGGGGCGGCCCGGCTCTGGAGGCAGTGCAGCATGGAGTTCTCGAAGGGCGCCGTGGGCCAGGCGGGGGTGAGCTGCGGACCCACGTAGGACGTGTAGGGCCCCGGGTAGGAGCCGTTGAGCGGCCGGGCCAGGGGGCTGTACTGGTCCCTGGCGCCCAGGCTGTTGCTGTAGGCGCCGGGCTCCCGGGAGGCCCCGTTGGCCACGGGCGGGCTGGGGGAGTAGGGGAAGCGGCCCGAGGGGTGGGAGCCGCCGCCGGTGCTGTACGAGGGGCTCTCCGCGGCCGGCTGGGACCAGACGGCGTGGCCGCCGCCCGGGTGGCTGGGCTGAGCCGCCCCGCTGCCCTGCAGGTAGGGCAGCGTGGGCAGCATGGAGCCCACGCGGGTCGTGGGCACGTAGACAGGCGAGCTGGGCGTGGAGTGCATGAAGCCGCCCGGAGATCCGTCGTAAGGCGTGGGGCCCTGGGCGGCTGAGATGGCCAGGGTCTGGTACATCTCCTCGGGCTGCTCGGCGCCGAGGGCGCTCAGCTTGGAGCCGCGGCTGGACCAGATCAGCTTGTTGGTTTGGTCTAAATCCGCGAAGAGCAGGATGTCCTCCCAGCTGGGCAGGCCGGAGGGGTGGGGAGCCCCGAAGTGCACGTAGGGGGCGAGCAGAGACCTGCCCTCGGCGGCGGGGGGCGGCGGCGGGACCGGCCGGTGGCTGCCGTCGGGGTCCGGCAGAGGAGTCTTGGAGGAGCCGCGCTCGCCCTGGGAGCTGCCGGAGGACGAGGAGGAGGGCGAAGGAGGAGACGGGCCCGGCTCTCTGGTCGCGAAGGGGCAGGAGGAACCGCCGGCGTCCGCAGCGCACCGCTTCACCCCGCACCAGCCGCCTTCAGCCACGGCCATCCAGGTCCCCTTCTAGCCGCTGGGTGTGGATGGGTAAGGGGGAGGAGGGGAGGAGGAGTAGGAGTGGAGGGGGGGTCCGCAGGGCAGGGCGGGGAAGGAGGACACAAAAGAGCAGGGAGAGGGGGGAAGAGAAATAATAACAAAGTTAGCAAACGGGACAGCCCGTCTCCCTCCCTTAATGAGATTCATCAGGGCTTATCTGGACCCTCCGAGCGCTTAATCAGTCATGTCGCCTCGGCGCTGTTGTCCCTCGCCCCGCCGGAATGGGATCAGGCAGCCCAGGTCAACATGGGCCGGGAGCCGCCGGCCGCGCAGCGCCCCGCGGAGCGCGGTCCCGCGGGGGCAGGGCTGCGGGCTCCGGCCCCGCTCCTCGCCCCGCGCCCGCCGGGCTGCTCCCCGCTCCCACCGCATCTCGGCCTGCGGGTTCGAGCATGAAGCGCGCCGGGGCGAAGGGGGCGGGAGGGCGTGGGGAGAGAAGGGGGCGAGGGCGGAAGAAGGGCATTTTTCCCGGTCTGTGTCAAAGCCCCTTCCTTGGCTGCTGCTGTTGTTGTTATTATTATGCTTATTTCAATGAATGAGTCATTTGACTCGGTTCCACCGAGAAAACAATTAGTAAGGCGATCCCTTTAAGGTTATTTCTCCGGGGCGCGATGTTAGCTATTCCGCGCATCGGCTCACTTGTTTGCTTATTTCCAGACCAAGGTCACGGAAAGGAGGAGGAGGGAAGGGCACCCGGGAGCCGAGAGATGCGCACGAGCCGGGCCCCGACGCGTGCGCGGCGGCGCCAGGGCCGGGACCGGGACCGGGGCCGGGGCCGGACCAGGCGGGCTGTGTCTGCAGCGGGGGCCGGGGCCCGCTGGCAGCCCTGGCTGGGGGCCTGCCCCAAGCCCGAGCACACCTTTGGGGGATGGCGCTCATCCCGCATCCCGCAGCCAATCGGGGCCCCCGCCGAGACCGGTGGCATTTCGGAGCCGCCAGCATGAGAGAGGCCGGACAGACAGACAGAGCGAGCCCTCGGTGCTCGGCCTCTGGGAGAAGAGGCAGAAAGCGAAAGGGGAGGCAGAGAAGTGACAGCGACAGAAGCGGGCGGCGAGGCTCTCCGCTCCCAGCCCACCTCGGGGCTCTCCAGATAACCACAGGCACACGAATACAGGACACACACGCACAGCCCCCTCGCAGATAGGCACCAAATACGTCTCTCCGTCCTGCGAGATAACTGGGAGATAAGGCTCCGGCAGATAAGGGCTCCAGGCACCGGCATCGGATGTTTGCCCACAAAGTCTCCCTCGGGCTCTCCCGGCCAGGCGCAGCCGCCGCCGCGCCGCTTTCCTGCCAGAGCGGCCGAGAGCAGACAGGCAGGAGCAGAAGAATGGGGAAAGAAAAAGCGAAATCGCGGCGGCGGGGTAGGGGGAACGGATATAGAAACGAGAAGCGAGGAGCCAAACCTGCTGCCGGTGCCCCGCATGGGGCCGGGGCGCGGGGCCGCGGCGGGCGGTAAATCCAGAGCGGCGGGAGCGAGCGGCGGCGGCGAGTCCGACGGCTGCTGCCGGCGGCTCATGTATAAAAAGGAGAGAGGAGGCGCCTCTCGCAGCCCTGCCGGAAAACTGCAGGCAGCCGGCCCTGATTGGGCTCGGCGAGCCCTAAACAAACACGGAGCTCCGCAGGGGTGCCAGTCCCGGCGGCCAGCCGGCCCGCAGCGCGGCCGCGCCGGGGGCGGGAGCGAGCGCAGCCGTGGGGGGTGATGTCGAGGGCGGGGGGGGAAGGGGGGGCACCTCGAGGTGGCCGGACCCCCTGCTCGGGGAGCGAGGACGAGCAGAGGGGGACTCGCCCTCCCAGATGCCCGAGTCTTTCATATGCGGTTTTGTTTTGGGTTTTTGGTGGTTTTGTTTGGGGTTTTTTGTTTGTTTGGTTTTTTTAACCCCCCCAAAAATACACACTCTTCCCCCTCCCCGGATAATACCTTCTTTAGGGTGAATGTTCACCTTTTATAATTTTTTTACCCACGCCTCCCGGCCTCGCAGCGGACGAGCAGCGGCGCGGGAGGATGTGTGCCTGACTCTCACCCTAAGCAACCAGGTGAACGTCTTCCCCCCTCAAATCTCCTTTTTTTTACTACTTAACATCCGAGCTATCCGAGAGGAAAAAATGTGGCTCCTCCTTGAGTTGCCCCAACCGTCAGGTGAAGCCAAAGCAGGCTGTAGGATGTGTCCATCCCAGCAGCAGGCGGTAGGCATTTTTTCTCCGTTTCTTTCTTATTCTTCTCCACCACCCCCCACCATCCCCCCCCCCCCCCCCCCCAACCCTCTTATCTCAGCTGTGTACAAACTGATATGGTACTTAGCAGGAAAGTGACTGGAAATTAAAATAACTTCGTTCACCAGAGGTTATCAGCTGGATATCTGTCATCATCAGTTTGTACAGAAAGAGTCATCTGCGGCAAAGCGCTGGACGGGAGCAGAGCCCGGCTCTCGGCAGCCGGCAGACATGAGCCCTCCCGGCAGAAACCGACCCCAAACCGGCTGATGCGCGGTGCTCCCGGGGTAGGCACGGCTTTTCTTTCGGGCTTTGCAGGCAAGGTGAAAGGGAGGTGAAGAATTTGCAGTGTTGGGGGTACGGAAAAACTCTGGCTGTAGCCGCCCGCTATTGCCGGCGTGGGCGAACCGATTGCGACCTCCGAGTTTTATTGTGCTCGTTAATTTTTGTGGTATAGCGCGGCAAGGGTTTGATCGGAAAACAACCAGTTTGCCGAGAAACCGTTTCTCTATTAAATTGTACGATTAAAGGTGATACTTCTTTCTTGTCAGTTCTCTCTAAATAATATTGTTCTTTTGGTCACCCTGCCGGGTTGAAGTGATTTTTTTCTTCTTTTTCTTTTAGATGTATTTTAATGGACGTAATATTAAGTAGAAAATAAGCTTTTGCAAGCGAGGGCAGCGATTCGTTGTTAGTAAACGCCCGGCATGCCTTCTGACCCGAACTTGCAACATGAAACATTTTCCCGTGGTTTTTGCTTGCAAAAGCGCGAAAAGAGCAGGGGAAGCCACGGGTGTCGGTGCCCACGCCGCTTCCTCCCACCTTGGGTGCTGCCACTGCAAATTTCTGACCTGAAAAGCGCCGAGGTATCGGCTTTAAACCCCGCATTTCGTTTAAGACTATTGGGTGCCCTTTCTCGAGTTAAACCCGAGGGTAGTTCGAGCACGTGTAAGGATGGATATAATGCGAGAAGTGCTGGGTTTGTTGGTGGGTTTTTTTTTGTTTGTTTTGGTTTTGGGGGGGGCATTTTTTGCGATATTTTTGTTTTGTCTTGTTTTGTTTTTTTTTTTTTTAAGCGACAGGCTTTGCTCGCTGGGAGGGTTGTGGGGGGGATGTCGGTGCCCCTGTGCCCCGACGGTGGCTGGGCAGAGCCCCCGCCTGGGCCGGCGGGGTGCCTGCCCGAGAGGTGAGGACGGCTGGGAGGAAGACCGGCCGCGCTGGCCTGGCAGGCGCCTCTTGCCCTGGCTCCAAAGTGACCTGTGTTTTACACTTCAGGCGCCTCGTGTTTTTTTTTTACCGCTGATTAGCCTGTTTACGTTATAGCCGGGCTACAAGTTTCATTCTATTTCCTCCGATAGACCCGATAAGAAAACTCGTCTTGAACCGGGACCGGCGTGGGAAACCATTTCCAATCACTCCTTTCCTCTCCACTGCTTTTCGTTTCAGGTTTGCGCCCGAATTGCTCAAATTATATAGCCTTCGGTTCCTAACTCTTCGTGACGTCACTCCCGCCCCAAATCCCACTCTTCTGACGTAACTTTCACCCCGGGGCTTCGGGAGCCTCTCGAGTATCTCCTGCCCCGGGGCTGCGGTAGGCACCCGGGGGGAGCATCTGCGGGGAGAGCACAGAAGCATTTTTGCAGAGCAAAGCCGGGCGGGGGGATGCTTGGTGCGGAAAGGCACCGCTGGCGAGGGAGGTGGTGTGGCAGAGGTAACCATCGCTCCTGCTCGCTGTGGCCAAAGAGGGAAAGAGGCAGATTGGGGGAAAAAAAAAGGTTTTGTATCCAATTAAGGCAAATTCCCTCACGGGCACTTCGACTTCCCAAAAAAGGGTTGGGGGAAAGCCGTGTGCAGGAGTAGTGTGGTTGCTCCTTCCCCCACTCCTGGGTCTCTGCAAATCTGATCCCTTACTAGAGGTGCGTTAGGGAGGTGGGTAAGGCTCCGGTCCGGTCGCATCCCGCCGCTGCATCCCCCCCCGCCTCCACTTTTCCCCGGCCCGGGCAGCCCAGGGAGCCGCAAGCATCGCCCGCCGAGCCCGCCCCGGTGCCCCCGGGGCGCTGCGGCCGTGGGGTTCGGCGGGCTCGGGTGCGAGGAGGTACGAGGGGTCACTTCGGTGACTATCGCAGGATGGAGTGTATTCTTTTCCGAGCCGTGTTTATGTAACTTAATGTACTTTAGAAGCTGCTGGGGAGTTTAGGCCAGGCTGATAAGCGCAGCGGTTATTGCAAGCGACGTGCCGGCAGCTCTCCTCCTCTCTTCTCCCGTTCCCTTATCCGCGCTACTTAAAATATACTTTTATCAAGGCCACCCCACGATACGGAGTGTTTCCATTCCCCAGCGGCTGTGACATTGAAGCGGACTTATCGATCGGGGCATCGGCAGCGCTCAGGCGCGCCCAGCCCAGCGGGGAGCTGCCGTCCGGCCGGCTCCTCGCTTCCCCGCCGCTCCCCCCTGCTGCCCTCCGCGCAGGGCTCAAGCCCCCGCCGCAGGCACGGGAGGACTCTGAAGCCGGTGGGGCAATCCGCACCAGCCGGGGAAACGAGGATTTCAGGAGCAGCCGAGAGAGAGGGGCCTTTGCCACCGCCCATCACCTCCCTGTCGGGCCGGGCGGGACAGCCTCGGAAGCTGGGGCAGCGCTTCGTGCAAATAGACCCCCCAAAGCAGCGGGGTCCTGTATACACCGGAGTAACAGGGTGTGTGGAGTGTGTGGCGGGGATGCCCTTTGCGAGCTATCGATGTGTCCCATGGCGGGAGGAGAGCCCCCAATTCACAAGGATGAGGGTTTTTTTTTTTCCCCCAAAAAAAAAACCTGCTAGCGAAGGGCTGCCGGGTGCTCCAGGCTTTCTTGCTACTTGCAAACAGCAGCCTCCGGGCCCCCCCGGCTGTCCCCGCCCCGGGCAGGACACCCTGCCCCGGCTCCGGGGAGCCTTCCCCGCTCCCGCCCGGCGGCTCGGCTCTCTCCCGGGTTGAAGCCGTGCCCGGCGGCGGGGAGCGGGGCAGGAGGTTATTTCCCCCTGCAGTAAGTGGCCTCCCCGCCACTGGTGACCTGCTACAGACGTGCTTTTAGGTGATTTCCACGATGTCTTTCAACCCCTGACGCTCAAACAAGCAGCAGGCAGCAGAGAGCCCGCACGGACTTTTACGCAATAGGTGCCTAAAAGTGTGGAGTTTGTGTTGGTTTTTTTGGCTCTTTTTTTTTTTTTCGTTGTTGTTGTTGTTTGCTTTTCCTCTTTTTTTTTTTTTTTCCCCTCCTAAATAATGATCTGCATCTTCTTTTTATTTGTCCTCCCTCCAGTCTCCAAGGTCCGTCTGGTTAATGATTTCAGCCTCGGAAAAAAAAAAAAAAAAAAAAGATGAAAATCAACAAAACGCGCGGAGGAGAGGCTCCTGTTGCCGCGTAACCTGACTCCCGGAGCCGGCGCTCCGCGGTACCTGCACGCTGAGCCCAGCGGGGCGAGCAGGGCGAGGGCGATGGCTTCCAGCTCTCTGGGTGTCCGGGAGGCAGCTGGGACCCACGCAGCACCCTAAGAAACACGGTTACGGTTTAGCTGTTGCTGTCCAACCGGCCCATACGCTCTTTGTCTCTTTCCAACACAGACGATTGGAAAATAAGGAGCTAAGGTCTGGTTTTATCTCTACTCTGTGTTTTTAAGGGTTTTTAAGGGCCGGTTGCGAAAATGGCCTAATTCTGACGCGTTTAGCTAAGGGTACGTTAACGCCCTTGCTACGAAGCGGTGGGACTGTGTTTCACGTACTCCTTGCGGCGACGAATATTATATCATATATTATTTTTATTCGCAGGGTGAGGCCAGAAGGAAAACCCCCTCGCCCCGGGCCCTCTCCGTTTCGCCGGGGGGGACAGGGCCGCGGGGCGGGAGGGAGCCGCCGCCGCCCGGGGCCACGGGGGCAGCTCGGTGCGCTCCCCGCCGCCGCGGTTCCCGGGCCAGGGCCGTGGAAGACCCCTTAGGGTCCTTGTCTCCTTCTGCCTGGGTGCCAAGAAAGGCTTTCAGGGGTCCCTTCTGCTGGATCGGAGACGGGGGAAAGTTTTCTCGGGCTTCTTGCTGCAAGAGCTCGTTGTGGGAGTGCTGGAAACGGAGGAACGTGAGGCACGGCGGAGACGCGCTTCTCCTCCCCACCGCTTCAGAGCAGAACTGCTCCTCATCCTCCTCCAGTCTCTTATCACCCGTGTTAGGCAATATCAAATCTGATCTGCAATTAACTCTCCTGCCTCCGCCCCCATCCCCACAGCACTGGTTGCAGAGACTTAGTTCTTTTTCACTTAAAAAAAACCCACTTCACAACACATGGGCAAAATCCGCCATCGCCAAGTTATTCCCTGGGCCGGTTGTGGCCACTATCGCACACCGCTAAGAAAATATTGTTTTCTGCCTCGAGGTCTGCCGGACAAACCCCCGGCTCATGGTTGCCTTCTTATTTCGCTCCCCAGGATATTAAATAAACCATCAGAACTGGTCAAAACCTTCCAGCGAAATGTTTTCCACAGGATACAATGAATTCGTGCTCCTGGAGGAATTTTGCAGGAGTAGCTCCGTTTCACGCGTGTCCATGCTGAGCTCCGTGTCCTTGGGCATCGGGGCAACCCCTCGCCTTCCCTTTTGAAACCGTGTTTCCCTGCCGTTTCCCTGCCTTACGGAAAAGTCTGAGACCGAGTGCCAAATAGAAAAACGAAATTCGCAATCTTAGCTAAGCAAAACGCTTCCCTTCATCCCAACGAATAATGTTTTCTGTTGCCGCTTTCGTGAGAAATGTCAAAATTCGGGGACTTCGTTCCAGATTGGAATGAAAGTCGATTTTAAAACGTTAAAATAATATCTCCCAGAGCGAGTCTGACCAGTTCTGTAAATGTGAGTCCTGCTGGGTTGGAAAAACAAATCAAAACAACCACATCACAGAATTCGAGATTTCAGAGTTAACAGCTCGGGGTAATTAGATCGCCTATTAATAGCCTCGCTCCTCGCTGCTCTACAAAGTAGGCGGATGGCTCCCGCCTCGCAAGGTGTGCTCAAGCACTCGGCGGGAGCAAGGATAGAGACCGAGGAGATGGGGGGAGGTTTCCGACGAGAGGTGCGAGGCTCCACCGACAGACAAAATGTGCGATCCCCCCTTGCTTTGCCTCCCCCCCCCCGGCAGACGCCGGCTTTCCCCTTCACTTGGGTTACCGAGGGCTCGGCGGCTCCCGGCCAGGCGGATCCCGTCCCCACTGGCGCGCAGATAAGAGATGCTGCTAATCCACCCCCGAGGAGGCGACGCCTTCCTTCCCGTTTGGCTTTTCTTGCCTTTTTTTTTTTTTTTTTTTTTTTTTCCCTTCGGTGTTAATGGCTTCTCGGACACAGCCCTCTATTTGCAGTTAGAAGTATAAATATATACGTTCGCCGTGTGAATACCGCAATTTCCATTTCGTTCGTGTAATCACTGGCAGTGTTTATCCATTTCGCTTAAGCCTCCAGGACCAAAGAGGCTGTGCAAATAGTTCGCGCTTTTGGATTACTTTAGGAAAAATTTGGTTTCATACAACCGTTATTGCTGCTCACCTTGAATTTATAATTGAGTAATAAAGGACATCAGTATTTTCAAACAATAAAAAGAACAATTAAAACCATGGAACGTTGTTCCATGGCTGTTATTTACTTATTTTTAAAGGTCACAAATGACTGAATTTTAAGGAGTCAAACGACTTTATTTCAACTCCTATTAGATTGATCCGAGCAAGAAGTAGCGTAGTCCGATATACATTAGGGTTTTTTTCATGCTGTAATAATTTTTTAAATTTTACATTTTTTACATTTTTTTACATACACACATTTTACATACATACATACATACACACATTTTTACATACATACATTTCTTAATTTATCATCCTTGATGGGTGCAATAGTTTTAGTATTTAAAGATGTAACACAGCAGTAGCAAAACAGATGGGAGTACTCTCAATGTTACTGGTTTTGCTGTTTTGTTTTGGTTTGTTTCGGGTTTTTTTCGTATTCATAATAAGGATAGAGTGAGCAGCCTTTTTCTCAAGTAACCAATCCTCAGAGTAAATCAATGTGATGGCAGACTGCAGTGACTACTATTTCCAAGGAAAAAAAAGGACCTAGGCATTTTCAATAAACTCTGAACATAATAGTATGCAACAATATTACAGGATAACTTCAGGGATTTGCTGCTAATATCCATCAATAACCAGAACGGTGTCTGGGTCAGGCATTTAGCATTTACTGATGACAATCAAACAGAAGTTTATCCACATACAACCGTAAAATTCACCTGTGAAATAGTGTAAAATAAGTTGTACTGTAAGTTTACACATATTATTTGCTTTGCAGCAGTGCATTTTGATTGTGATATTGCTGTAGTTTTTTTCTGATAGCGAATCATACACTGATTGGAGCGCATGTGAGTCGGTGCTTACAAAGCAGCCCTGTTTCTGTGTCTCTGCGCATTTATTCAGATCCTAAAATGGTCCAAGGCTACTCATTCTGCGGGAGCTCATCCTCGTTCATGATGACCAAAGCATGAGAAGCCAGTTCCACAGACCTCCAGGGAAACACCTGTTGAAGCAATAAACCTTGCTAATGGATCCGTTCTGAGGTTAGCAACAAGAATTGCCTCTTGGCCCTTCAAGTCATGCTCGCATCTTTAAGCAGATCCCGTCCCAAACTCCAGAAGAATATTTGGACAGCTAATGCAGAGATTTCTGCTGTCACAGCTTGGAACCTGTTGCTCCCAAACAAACCGTATCAGCACTAAACCAGCAACTACCATGTTCTTGTAGTGAAGTTAACAACAGTAAAGGTAACATAGATGCTCTCTGTATTTTATGTCAGGCTCTGTCAGGTTTAACAGTATGTTAAATGCAGATGCCATGCTGTTGCATGGACACTAAAGATGGCAGATTCCAGCTACATGGCCAGCACAGCCCTATAAACTTACATGGCCCTTACATCTGGGGGCCAGTGACATCAGCAGAAAGGAGGACAAGAGCAGTTACAGCAGTAGCATCTCATGGCATCAAAGCTGAATCCAGCAGAGGTGGATTATCAGAGCCCTGGAAGTGTTGGGAGATGAAAACTCAGCAGTGCTCAGCTGGCTTTTTCTCTAGCTGTTTTTAGAGGGTTTTTCTCTAGCTGTTTTCGACTTTCCCCCAAATGCCTCTGACGTGACACCCTACGCAGTATCACTCCCCGCAGACCACCAGCCCATCTGTACTGACCACAGCTTTAGGTAACATTACATAAATCCAAGTGTTTCAGCTTCTACACTAAGCCAAACTCTTTCCCTCCAGAAAAGCTTATATCAGTCAAAACATTACCTTTTATCCAAAATAAAGCTTTTCACGCTGTTTCACACTGGCTTTGAATTATTTAACCCTTTAAAAAAAAGATCAACTTGGACACAAATTACCAAGAAAGATCATCTTGAGAGGGCAGACAAAGTGTTTTGCATTTTCCTCTCTCTTTCAGCTTGGTAAGGGGGTCACACCCAGGGTTGTAGGAAAGATCTTTCAAGCCTGGACTAGAAGCCAAGATCTCAGCACCTTGTCCCTGCTTAGTTACCAGAAACCTCAGCAAAACGTCTTGTTTTCTGCCTCGTCACCAGAGTACAGAAAAAGCACCAGCCCCTGAACTAGCTTAAACTGCTGTCTGTGCTTTGGGTTTAAAGTTTTAAAATTTTTTATACTGGAAAAGATAGGGGCCAACAGGAATATGCTCAAAGATATTTCACTCCTAGAACTGGAGGGGGATGTAATTCAGCCTAAATCTAGTTCTAGTTCTTACTACCTATAAGAATAGTTACTACTCATCTCATGAACTGTGTTTGTGACTTGTGCTAAGTTTTCAATTCCTTTTGGTTTTGCTTTTGATAGCTTCAACAGAATTGTTGAATGACATTTCCTTTAGCAGGAGTTTTCCAAATTAACTTCATTTCTGCTTGCGAGATATGGAAAAAAACAACGTATGTTGCTTGTGCCTGCTTGGAACTATGTATGCCTCTGAGGTCTGGAACGTGAGACATCTTCCACATATTTCTTCTAATAAGCATAGAGAGGAGAAATTAATGGTTGTGAGCTGTAGTTACCAGAAGGTTAAAAATATTCTATACAAAAATATGCCAACCATAGCTCAGCATTCGGCCTTATAAAGCATAGAGCTGACCAGGATGAATCCACAGGGAGAATCGGAAAGCAAACAATTAAACCTGAGCTGGAAAAGGAGCCCTCTGAATTTGATGATATTGGAACAAATTAGCAGGACCAACCCCCTAGAAGAGCTTGGCTGAATGTTAAATGTGAGTATTTTGACTGAATTCTCCATGTCATCTGGGCATTTTGGATACAGCCAGTATTATTAGAGGGAAAGCAGAATATATTGGGCATTTTGTTACGATTGAGGGTAAAACTGGAGAGAAATGCTAAGTGGGTGGGAAGTGAGGCTGATGGGGACAATCTCATTCAGGGCTCTGTGACTGTTTTTAAGCAAACAGAAAAAAATACAAGATTGGATTAGCAAGGCTAGAGCTGCCGTAACAAGGGGAGTGCCATTACCTAGGTGCAATGAAAGGAAAGAAGGACCTACCCACCTCCTTGCTGCCTGGAAGACAGAACGTGCACCCTGGCCCCTGCACCTCAGGATGGCAGCAAGGCCCAGGAGGCAGCAGGGCTCCCAAACGTGCTCTTCCTCTGCACGGGGAAGAAGTGTTGCCCTGGGTCCATACCCCTAAAGCAGGCACGGAGCTATGGCGAGTCACCCCATGGGGTTTCAGAGGCTGGAGTTAGCTCATGAACTGCCTTGAACTCACCCAACTCTTTACATAAAAGCAGAATCCAGCACACCTAGAATTACACTTTACTAAAAGGAGTAACAACATATATGCTTTTATGGTATTAAGCACCAGGATGCTTTCCACTATCTGTCAGTCTGAATGTCAAAACTACACCATTTAATGGATTAAATTATTTTATCAGTTTTGTACTTGGAAAGCAGAAACCTGCTATGTAAAGCTCAAGAAGTAAATAAAGTCTAACGATGAAGGACCAAACTCCAGTGGGAGTTCTGCTGGAGAAAGGCCTGCACAAGTTGACCTATTTCATTAAAACGTAATAAAATGCAATTTCCTTTACATCATTACACCCTAGTGTCAACCTTAGAATCACACATTTGTTAAAAGCTGAGCAAAGTGGTTCATCTGTGGTTACCTCTTGGTAAAAATAAATGCAGAAAGATGTTTTTAAGGAAATGTGTTAATAATTAAAAAAATAATTACAGGGTCTAAATTAAGATTGCCGACAGTATTAAAAAGGGCAATGACAATTATTTTTGTTGATGTCAGTTATTAATTTGTGGGCCATCAAGCTATAAACCGGGGTAATTTATTGACTGTGATATAAACTGGATATGTGCCATATTATTCAAGAAAAACAATACGCTGCAAAAACAATACAGAGAAGAGGTAATTTGTACAGAGTTCATGAGACAATTATATTGTCTAATTACAAAACTGACTCACTATGCCCTTGGCTCTATTTATTAGAAGAGAATTGAAGGACATACTAAACATACTGAGAGTCTAGTAATTTAAATTTGAACCCTGCCTGTACACCCAAACATCCAGGAACTGCTGCGACCCAGCATATGGATCAGAAGTCCCGAAGGAGGATGCCTTAATTTGGAACTCAGGATACTACTTCATTTTTCTGTGCAGTGGAAATTAAGCTGCTGCCCCATTTTGCTGAAAAGTGCTTTGAAACTCAGTCAATGTCTCAGAAAACATTTAGTAATGTTAATAACACAAATCAATTGTAATTAATTACTTATTTCAAAACCTGACAGTAGTTTGAAAGCTGTCTGTATTTTACATGCTTCACTGGTGCAGTACCTCTCCGGAGTGATCCACCAGAAGCGTTTGGATGCAAGTGGATGTGTTTCGTGTCCCAACAGAAGCAAATCATTGAGGTGTCTGAACCATAAGAGATAACCAAGGCTCTGCACAGATAATTCACTCGATCACAGTGAAGCTCATCAAACCACAGAAATGACCAAGACCAAAACAAAAGCAAGTTGCTGAATTATTCTCCGAATTGCCGAATCGTTAGCTGCAGTGCAACCCTTTGAACTCTTTTCAGATGTTTTTCCTTGAACTTTATATGCTATTTAAGGAACGTACAAATATTTTCTTTGTCAATCATATAACAAACTTCATTAAATAAAACTGATTTTTTGCATGTGTTCTGGTGTTTTTTGTTCTGTTTACTGTGCATTTTGTATTTGAATAGATTTTAATGGATAGCATTTAGCCATGCTATAGCAAATTGTGGAGGAAGCTAATATTCAGAATCATTATAAGGAGTTTATAAAGCAGGAAAAAACTTCAGTGTCTATTTGTTTTTTACTAATAATAATGCTGGCTTGCATGCAATGCTTTTTAAAATGAATGCTATGAGTACCTAAGAGACAGAATAGCAAACGGACAGCCTGGGAGGCCTGAGTCTGAGTTTGACCCAGGTAGAGAAGGCATAATTCTGCATGTTGGAAGGTACAATTCTACAGTACCTTGGCCTTGGTGCAATCCTGGCTTAAGAAATCCTCTCTCTCTGCCAGAAGGGACTCTGCTGCCTGGAGGAGTCACCCCGATGTCAGCGCAGCAATCCACTGCCTTCTCCCAGTTGTGCTAATGAAATTTCTTGTGACACTATGCTGGAAGAAAGACCATTGAAATGATTACAATTAAAAATAGCTCTCCCTCTCCTCCTCCTGCAAGCAATTTATTTTTAACTTCCATCACTTCAGTGCTCTGATTTAAGCACTGTTCTACATGCGGTTGTTTTGGCACAACTGAGGAGGTGACAGACTGCAGGCCAGAGGTGGGAACAAGCGTCTGGGACGGGAGCTGGTTGCAGCAGCTTAGCTGCCAAAGCCAGCTCTCATGGGACTATGGTGTGATAGTTGAACGCATGAACTTAAATTTTGCCTTTGCTGACTGTTTTTGTAGCCATGTAGCATCTCTGCTGCAAATTCATAGCACAGACGTGCTGGACCAGTGTCGCTTTCATACCCCAACCTAGTTCATTTATGTTAGAGATTTGCAGTTGTGTGAATTATATCATGGAGAAACACAAAGTAGGCAAAGCCCCAGTCAAATCATGAGCCCTGTATCCTTAAGTGGAAGGTTTACATGGACAGGGTTAAGAGCAGCTGTATACTCAGGGACAGCACCTTGGTCATAGGGCAACAGCAACCTACACACCTCATCTGTGTTCCCTTGCAGGTCTCTGATGAGTCTTAAGTGTTTCACTTACATGCTAAGGATCAAGCTGTATATGTGATTCAGGACTAAGAACTTCTGCTGGGTCATTTTGGCCAGGATTTGGGGTTCTTCCATCTTTTCTTAAAGCATAGGCCATGAGTCACTTGCTGAAATCTCTTATCTCTCCAACTTCCTGCCACTTCATGGACCTCAGGCGATGGTGGCCTTTTTATTTTTTCTGTCCTCTGCCTATGATTTTTGTCTCTTTAGGACTCAAAAGCTACAACCTAATTTGAATTTTTGGATACAGCCGTGTAAGCACTTGGAAGAACTTGTCTTTAGCATACAGGAAGTCAGATAATATCTAATCTTCTCCCCATTTGGATAAAAGTGTGTCTCTAGCACGTTATTAACCACTGCATTCTAGAGCAGACAGAACAGTACGTTGTAACTCATCCTACAGTTCTCTAGGTTAAAAGCAATCATCTAACTTGGTCAGATGTGGCACTGTCACAGCATGACATCACCCACAACCCACTGAAGTCAACGAAAGAAAACTAGTTGTAGTGGATGGTTGCAAACTGCCAGACAGGCATCACTGACTCAGAGCTCTCACTCCTGTGCTCCCTTTCCTGGCTGTAGCTTATGTAAAAGAGTAGAAAGAAGGAAAACCCATGGAATAATGAAGATGAATGGAACAAATATACCTGAGCCTATCTACTTTTTCTAGTGGTTAATGTCACTAGAGAAACTCTGCAGAGCTTTAAGCAATGCTTAGTGATGAAGATTTATGAAGCCCTTTTAAAAACTTCATTAAGGGGTCAGAGAGATTTAAGTGGCCTCACAAGCTCTGCACTGAGCCAAGAGATTCACTTTGCAGGAACTCAGCCAAAGGCAGCAAGTGGAGAGCTGGCTTGCAAGGACCCTTCATGTGCTCTGGCCTGAGAGGAACGATGCTGGGTACCCTACAGATCCGGGCAGTGCGATGTGCTGACAAAATCCCAAGCAGGGTTGTAGCATGTAAGATAGTTAAAGGAAGCTGCTTAGTAAAAGTAATTGCTATGGATAAGGTCAGGGCCAGTGTACTATGCTAAGTGAGCCAAGTCTGCACACACTGCTCACATCTCTCTTCTTCCGGCTTCCCTCGCTTTGTGTGTTCCTCCTTCTGATGGCAAGCTCTACCTGAATCCCTTCAAATCATAGCCCAGAATCTTACCTTCCATGCTGATGCCTCCGAGCAGTTGTTTAGAACTATGATTATATGGATATAAATAGCAGTGCTCATTAATCTAGCAATCACTTACTCCCAGCTATGAAAATGCAAATTGGGCTGGCTTGTTTGTGTTTTCGAGAGAGAGAGAGAGAAGGTGGTGGCAGTAGGTGGGAAGGGGAATGTTCCCCGGGTGCTGCTGTTATCATCCTTTTGTCTCGCCATGAGCCAAGGAATGTTTCATCTGCACCTTGTAGAGCTTTGCTGGACTCCATTCCTCCACCACTGAGGTGGGTGTGCATCATGCGCATCTTGTGAAGGTGCTTCATGGACTGATGGATCGGGTTAACAGCAGCTCCTGGACTGTTTGTTGGTTTTCTTTTTTTTATCAGTGTGCAGCAGAATAAGCTCTGGTAGCTGGCAAAGCCAGCAAATCTTGACAGAGCAAGAGATGAAGGCTGCTCTGGTAGTGTCACAGGTAAACTACCATTGCCTTTGGCTCGCTGAAGCTGTCCGGCCATCAGGAAGCAGCCATGATGGAGCAGATATCATGAGCTGTTATAAAATGCAGTATAAACCAAAGCAACGGATTTCCTCTAGAAGCTGTATTTAGCTTGACTGCCCACCTGAAGAAAACACCCTTATATATGGGCTTATAATCCACTACGTGGTGCTTCAGGTGAAGTGAGGGAGGTGTTACATAGGCTCAGTGCCCAGCAAGGAGGCAAGGGCCTCCCCTGGAGCTAGAAGGAAGGAAAGTAAAAATAGAAAGACAGTAGAGGAGGGAGAAAGGGAGATACCTGAGAAATCTGCGGTAAGAAGACAACTGCAGAACTGAACCTTCAAACACCTCCCTCACTTCACGTCCCGTTCCAACAACTGTCAGCAGCAGCACTTACAGAAACCTCCTCAAAAAAGACCCTCTCCTGTTTTTTTTTTTTTCTCCTATCCCCAGCATGTTAAATACCTTCAAATCTAAATGCCTTCAGCATGGATTGAAGTGGGCTCCTGAGTTTTAGTGGTGTGTTATTGGAAAGAGAATCTCACAATGGAGTCAGTTTAACAATTAATTTTCATGTTTTTAAGAGAGCTTGTTCATACTAGCCCTCATTCAGGAACACACATTTGTGTAGCTTAAAGCACGTAATGCTTTACATTAATTGAGAGGGATGGAGGAAACTATGCATTTTTGAACGAGGGCTCCTCAATCAGGTTTAATTTTGTAATGGCTCAAGCCTGAGGTAGCCTCCAGTAAGGGTTAAATTTATGAATGATGCAACAGGCAACACTCAGTCACCTCTCTGGGCAACAGCACTATCTGGCATCACTTTAGCCTCAGTTAGAAACATAGCATTGGCTGTAGAGTCCCCAAATTGAGCCGTAGCAATACCGCCCAAACTGTTAGTTGAGAAACGATTCAAGTTTATCTACCATTACCTCCATCCTGCAGTTTCTTAAAGGAGAAAAGGGCCTTACCTTGCTACCTTCGTTTGAATACAATCATTTCTAACGCATTCCTGAAGCCAGCAACAAAGACAGGAGGTGTCATCCCATCCGCAGGAGCAAGCAGAGATTTGGTGGTGAAGGCATTAAGGCCAGTCGGCAGGAAGGAGAAGCCTTCCTCATGACACTGAGTCATGAGATCTCGGCACTGACAAGGAGAACTACTGCTGAAGAGCCAGTTGGGTAATACCTCAAAGAAGAGCAATTAAGTGGCTTCGTTGATACAAGTTTTGCATGAGCTACACACTACAAATAGCAACTTCATTCAGGCCATTTGAATGACTCGTGCTGGAGATAGGAAGAGCAAAGATAATGATGTTTTGCCATGGCGTTTTGGGAAACCGAGGATCAGGAATTTTTTCAGGGGGCGAAGCTCATTTTTTTCACTGAAGACTTTGTTTTGATTTCAAGGACTGCTGATTGTGCACTGTGGCCACATATCTTAGATATCTTTTTTATTGCTCCCTGAATTGTGGAGCACAGGGAGATTTCTACAGTAGACAAAGACTCTTCTGAGACATATGCTATAAGAGCAGAAGGAATTTGCTCCAGATCTGCCATATATACAGTATTGGCTCACTCTAACTACCTTGACATCAGAAGCATTGCTCTTGCATACCCTATGGAGACTGGGGGCGTAGGGTGACAAAGAGAAGCAGTGGATGGCACAGGCACCTGGTGTCTGAGTTCCCTGAGGGTTGGTGTCAGCCCTGGGTGCTGATAGTTGCCTCCACAGCCCCAAGGTGTGGCACTTTGCATCTCTGATGCTCCTAGCCAGCTGCCATTGCTTGTGAGATGTTGCAACGGCTCAGCTAGGAGAGCAAAGCTGTCCTGGGGGCTGCTGTACATAAGTCCACATCACTCCAGTAGGCAAAACCCTGACCTGTATGGTTTAGGGTAATAGGAAATGTAGACAGTAAAAGCAGGGCTTAGTAACAGCTCCAGAATATGAATTTGCAGTGAAGTATACCCTGATCTTTCATCTGAAGCTGTTTTCACAGGCTGCCAAACTGGGAAATGTCTGAGGTGACAGGAATCCATGAATCAGGGGCCCATTAGCCATTGTTAGTGTTTGTGGTTTTTTTTTCCATTTTCCACGTGCGAAACAATACAGGTTGTCATAAAATTATTTAGGGACTTGTGCTGATCCCCAATTAACACCCTAAAACTTCTGCTCGCTTCAGATTTGCGAGGAAAACAAAAGATAGACCGAAGTAGAACATAGCTCTGCATTTCCTTGAGCCAGTGGGAAGTTTGCCAGCATTTGATTTTTTTAAATCTGGTTTCCTCAGCTAATTTAGTCATGCAAAATTGGCAGCCTCAAGAAGGAAAGCGTAAATGTCAATGTGTTACTCCTGTTATACCCAAAAGTGGGTTATGTTTCCCATCAATTCCCTCAAGCAAAACCTGTACACCCGTGAAGCACCATACTTTATTTTTTTTCTCTCTGTGGTGAGACTTTAGCAACAAGCGAGTGGCAATGTTTGTTGCAAACCTTCTTCTTTTGGGCTTTGGGTGCTGTCATGGCTCTTACCTGGGGGCTGTCAGCCCAGCTGCTACATCCTCTTTCTGTAGAGGGGAAGGACAACGTTACTCACTCCTTTCCCTTCCACGTGGTTAAATTCCATAGGGAACTGCAGGGCTGCTTCATCCCCAATTGCCATGACCAGACTTGCCAGGGAGCTTTTCCTACTGGAAAGTAGAAGGGCCACAACTGCTCCTCTGCCCAGGCACGTACTCCAAGCTGTGTGTAGGAAATAAGGTGGATGGAATGGCTCGTTCCCATCACAACGCTACTTGTGGTCTGTCCCTCACCACCCTAACTCCAGGAGAACACAGGGCACAGGCAGGACAGAGAGCATCTGGCAGTGGCAGCCACCGCGAAAATGCTGCCCAGGCTCAGATCCTACCTGCTGCATTTTCTGAGATGGAATCGAGTATTTTGGGGCTGCCCAATGAAGAAATAAGTGGGTCTTCAGGTAATGGACTTCAAACATATAAATCAGGCTACTGCAAAGAGAAAAGGAATACTTTTTTCTCTGTTGACAGAAAGAAGTGATGGGCCATCTGTTTAGCAAGGGTACAGGCAGAGTGTAAGGTCCGCCTAAAGAAGACTAGAAAATCCTCATCACTTGTGCTTTTAGGAGGAGGTTAAACATCTTAAGGGAAGGCAAGACACAGGAAAAAAAGGACTGGGCAGCCCTCTGAGATTTCTTCCAAGAGAATACCTCTGTGGCTCTGCAAATGAGTGACAATCCACATCTGCTGGTGGACAGTGTGGTCGCAGGGTAGAAAAGTTACATTGTTCAAGTAAATGATTCATTGAAAATCAGTGACTAGCTACAGGAACAATCCACTCTCAATATTTTGCTTCAAACTTAGTCATGAAACCAAGAGGAGTTAAAAAAGGAACGGCTGTGGCTCAGCAATGAAAACCCTTCGGTAATTAAACCCCACCAATAAATACCGGCGAGTGCTGGAATGAGCCTTTATTTCTAGAAATGATTTTAGCTGTGGAAAATATAAACTGTGTCTTCCCTGCAGACACAGCCAAAGCTAATCAAAATACTCCTCATAACACAAAGGAAATACCTCTGTGCTGCGATAAGGAATATAAATGTAGTTCTTTTACGTCTCTACTAGCTAATAACAATAAGATGGACTGGTGGCACCGTTTTCAGCACGGAGATTAATGGTCAGGGAGAAACTGAGAAGGAGAAAGTACACTTTCAGTTTTCTTTCCGATGCCTAATTAAAAAGCCCATATCTGAGAGGAAACATTGTGGAAATGAGAGCTATTTGGATGTGCCTTCCCCCGTATACTATCACTCTGCTTTGTGAGGAATGCTTTATTAACGCTAATCTCATCCCTATGCTTTGACAGAAGTTATGGTTTCCTTCCTTTGCAGCCGCTAAGGCTCAGTTCTATTACGGGGTTTGTTTAATGGGAGCTTTATTATTTTACTAAATTACCTCATCTTCTGGGAACAAACTTAACCTTGAACTATGAAGTTAAATGGCTTTTTAATGATGCAAGTCTGTTTGGAAATTGTGCTTTGATGACTCTAAATTTTCTTCATTCTGCATGTCTGATATGTGCAATATATACAAAAAAGTGACTAATTTCTGCAGACTTTCCTGATTCACCATTTATAATCAATTTGCTGCAATTATTATGTTTAAGAACAGAGACAACAAACATGCTGGTGGTGAAACACTAGAAAAAGTCACCCAGAGAAGCTGTGGATGCCCCATCCCTGCAAGTGTTCAAGGCCAGGTTGGATGAGGCATTGAGCAATCTGATCTAGTGGAAGGTGTCCCTGCCTGTGGCAGAGGGATTGGAATTAGGTTCTTTAAGGTCCCTTCCAACCCAAACCATTCTGTGATTCTGTGAGTCTATAATTCTATAATTCTGTAATTCTATGATTCTTAATGGTATTCAGGTACCAGTGAGGAGCCCCCTGCATGACTCGGGAACCCATCTTCAGTAAATTGGAAAATAATACAACATTGATGTTTAAATATTCAATATTGAAATGTTTAAATTCTAAGACTATTTAAACATCACACCTAGGTGCATTCTGGGATGGAGCCTTTTTGTGCTGCCATGACACTCAATGAGAAACAACAAGAAACTACCATTAACCCAAATGAGATGATGAGTTTGTAGTCACACCAAATTAACGTGAATTTCTAGGACAATCTATGGCATGGTGGATCTCTCTGATCCCAGGGAAACTAGACTTTTGCTTGCACGATTGTCTGAGCACAGAGGGTGAAGCACGATACAGGGCTATTTTGTTAAGATCTGATGTACACTGTCTTGGTTCCTGTTTGATTCCCTCCCAAATGCCTGTAAGAGGCTGCAAACCCACACAAAAGATTTCTTGACTCTAGAAGAATGTGTGTCTATGTTTAGGGCGTGTGCAGTTTGGGTACTTCTGAGACTGTACTGCCCAGAGGTCACCTTTGGGCTAAGCTGGGGGCAATGTTTTTTGTTTGTTTGTGTCAGACTTGAGTGGGAAGAAATACATGAGAATCAAACAGAAATATGCTGTTTGCTGATGGAGTAGCTACACTGTGATGACCTATCTATTAAGGAATATTGTTAAAGCTTGTGAACTTCTTTCCACGTCTGCATTCGAAAGAGCCCTGGATCCTCCTGCAGGAGGACTGGGCACTGCCTCCTCTTCCTCATCAAACTGCCAGACCCACATAGCCAGGCACAGTCTGTCCTGTGCTTCCCGGAGACATTGAGGTGCTCCAGACCTGCTGCAGGTGTGCACACACATCTCTTGCCCGTCACCTGGGAAAAATGGTGCAGCCATCTGGGATGGTTAGGAAACCAACATTGGAAAGGTGATCCTTTAGGGAAGCAGCAACTTCCTCCCAGCCACTATGTCTCCAAGGGAAAGGGGCCCTTCTCTGGTCCTAGATGGATATGTGGCTTCACATGACAAGAAAAGAGGTTTCCTGAAAGAAATGGCAACGATGGGCACGTTGCGACACCAGAATAGCTCATCCGGGCTGCCAAGAGATTCCTGGTAGAAGAAGCTACCAGGGCCAGGGTACGGGTTGGATAAATTGTCCTGAGGGGTCCAGACAGCCCCTTGCCCACATCAAGCTTCCAGTTTTGCCCCACGCTGCTGAGTAATTAAAAGTAGGGTTGTTGTGAGCAGGTCACTTCTAGAACGTTTTTTATTCTGCCTTTCTCACCCTACCAAACAGTCCTGGCACAGCATGTGAAAACAGGTATCTCTAATGACAGCCTCAGAATTGCTACTAGTTATTTCATCTGTTGTTAGATACCCCAAATCAGCTAAAACTCATTCAGAAGAGAAATCAACAGTTCTGATACCTGGTTTCCTAGTCCTCAGAAGTTACAAAGCTGCTGTCTGAGCTTTGCACTCAAATAAAGAACAGAATCTCTTTCCCTGGATGCTCTCATGAGAGCAAACTGACTGCTGGAGAGGCTGCTGAGCCCTGTTAGATGCGCATGTTTGTAGGAGCACTGCCAGTCTTCCGTACTTAAAGGAGGCCTACACAAAAGCTGGAGAGATACTTTTTACAAGGGTATATAGTGATAAGACAAGAGGCAATGGCTTTAAACTGAAAGAGGATAGATTTAGATTAGATCTAAGGAAGAAATTCTTCACTCTGAGGGTGGTGAGGCACTGGAACATGTTGCCCAGGCAAGTTGTGGCCGCCCCATCCCTGCAAGTGTTCAAGGCCAGGTTGGAAGAGGCTTTGAGCAACCTGGTGTAGTGGAGGATGTCCCTGCCCATGGCAGGGGGATTGGAATTAGATAATCTTTGAGGTCCCTTCCAACCCTAACCATTCTATGATTTTATGATCCTATTATTCTATCAGATGACCCATTCTTCTACCATAATGCATCCAAATCACTCCAAATCAAACTCTTCATCCCTTTTTAGTGCCGTCCCAGAAAGATCTCTCATTTTTTTACTTTAGCCTTTTATACAGAGACCTCTGATCTTGCCCCAAGGAATGGTAGTTAGTTCACCTAAAGAGATCACAAACAATCAAGTGCCCTCCACCCACAAACTTTTTATTCCTTCCAGCACCTCCATTCCTGTAATAGTCCTGGGCTCCTGCCTTACTATGAGTCTCTGAAAACTCTTGCCCTACAAAGCAGGATGGCCAACTTTCCCCCAGGCAAACTTTCATAGCTATGTGTCAAAATCTTTTCCAGGCGAGAGCTGTGGGACAACACAATGCTGCCGGCATCAGAAAGCTGAGGGAGGAGTTCTGGCAGAAGTTCATTATTTGGGGATAGCAGCAATTCCCCACTACTTTCCTATGAGGTGGGGATGATCTGAACGTGGACTGTGTGCCGAGGTCATTTAACCATGTTAGTTAGTCTCAGTATACTCCACCAGTTTGCTTCCCCAACACCTGGGATTGCCCAGGAGCACTGTGCCAGTGCAGCCCCAGCATACCTCTGAGCTGAGCATGGAAAGAGCACCTGCCTTGCGCAAGGGCTCCTTGTGCCTTAAAAACTGCAACTTGTCCACCTCTCCTTTGTTCCATCTTTATTGCCTGTAGCCTAAAGACAAAATGCCCTTCGTGAAGCCACTGTAACTGAAAAGTCTGTATTTCCTGTAGATCTTCCACATGCAAAAGAATATGTTTTACTATTTTCTTCTCCCTGCCCCCCTGGTTACATGCATAAAATTATGGTGTTGCTTGGAAATTCAGTTGACAGACAAGGTCCTGCTGTGCTACTAAACATAAACATTTCACCTTCTTGTTGTGTTAAGCCTTGACTGGATAATTTTTCATCAATATTTTTTTTTTCCGAATGGGAATGCAAGCAGCTGAAGCTCAGCAAGAAAACATGAAGATAGATTTCTAGGAAAGTAACCAAAAGGTCTTTACAAGCAGGACAAGTTGCTTATCAAGAACTATTTTAGGAACGTGAGGAAATGAAACTTTGAAGAGGGAGTTCCAGGAGGGAAGATTTACTGAGGAGCTGAGGGTTCAAAGCAGGATGACAGCACGGCTATCAGGAAACCTTCTCTGCACCTGTTTCTCCACCAACTGCCTAACCCTACTCCCCCTCCTTTCTACTGGCAGCTGAACGGCCGAGATCTGCATCCTCTTTTGTACTAATCCGCTCCACTGTCAGCCTGGAAATGTTTGCCAGTCACCTCATCCCCTCCTCGTCAGCAGAGATATAAGACATAGTTTCTGGTTTTAATGCCCGGCTGTGCTCCAGAGACCTGGTATAAATCCAAGTCACACTCTCAGAAAACAGGGTCGCGGCATGCCTCAGTTTCCCATTTGTACAAGGGAAATACTTTGCAGCTTTCCTTCCTTTTTGTGCATATTATCTAGTGAGGCTTCAGGCCCCTTAGGCTGGGAGCTGCTTCTTTCAGGGGTTAAGTCCAGCATTTAACACCAAGGGAACCACCTCAGTTTCAGCTTACAGGTACTATTGTGCGTTAATGGTGCCTGAAGCATTTCTATTGAGGCCCATTCGTGCAAATTTACTGTAAATCAAAGCCCTTTTATGCATGGTGATGAAGTGCAGCCTTCCCCTGTGCCACTGCTTGGCACATGGGCCCTTCATGCAGGTCTCCTCCAAGCTGCATGTCTGAACCGTTGGTTTCACAAGCAGGAGTCTCGCCTTCTTCCTGTGCGTTCCTTCCCAAAACTCTCTCTTGCTGTGCCGGATTCCAAGATCCCAGAACATTACACTTCTGCCCCTGTGCTGCAATGAGGCACCAGGACTGGGTGGCTTTGCTGTACAGCAGAGTATTGTACAACGTCTTGGTTTTACACATGCTTTTGGAGTCAATTTAGGATGATGAATCTAGACCCTTCAGCACATAGGCACCAAAATAGGCTCACACCCCCTTTTTGTGTCAACAAACGATGCTACATGTAGATGAGAGAAACCAGGAGCACATCCCATCTCAGCCAAACCCCAGCTCTACCCCAGACTGACCCATTGGTTTGCGCCAGCCGCAAAAACGGCTGCAGCACTGGCCAGCCTTTTCCACTTCTTGGCTTTCCAGGAACAGGGAGTTTTGTGGAGCAAACATGGCCCAACACGCTTCCCGCCTGCAAGCCTGGGGCAGGGTGACACAGCCGGGTGATTCCTAGCGGGCAGGCCCGGGAACACCCTCCGATGCTTTCCTCACAGCTGCGCAGCAGCAGTTCCAGCTGCAGGGCTGGGCAGATGCGGTCAGCAAAGCCTTGGTTGGTGAATCCTGCTAAGCAAAGGTGGCCACAGATCCCGCCCGCGCCCCTCGCCGGGAGGCCGCCTCTCCGATCCCTCGCCATCCGCACATGCACTGGCCCGATGGCAGGCACCAGGCAATGTGAATCGCTGTTTTCATGTCACGCATTGCAGCAAACAGAGAGGACAGATTCGGCTCCCAGCTGAACATGGGCCAGGGAGTCAAGAAATGATGGAGGAAACTTTGCTCGGGCAATGTCTATCCTCCCCAAACTTGAGCTATATTCCTTAGTGATGGAATTCAGATAAAGGACGGCCCGTTTAGCCTGTAGCTGAGGAGTCTGTATCAAATTCCAAAGCTTCTCCTCCACCCTGACAATGAGAAAATCAGTTTTAATATATCTTATATATCAAGTTCACGACCTCCTTAAAGAAAATTGTTCTTGTTTTAACATCTGTGGCTGAAATGTCTTTAGCAGTGTGTGAGCAGTACTGAGGACAGAGCTGTCTCCATCACATTAAACTCCTCTTTGCAGCATTTCTTCTGCTCTTTTTCACTCCTGTCCTCCCTTTGCTGGTCCTTACCTGGTTGTTGGCTGCTGTAGGGATGGCACAGGCAGGATGAACAGCAGATTACAGAAAGGTGGTAAGACATGAGCTATGCACTTGGAAACTTTGTCCAGATGTGTATTTTTTGGTGTATGAGTGCCACTACTGCTTGCAATAAACCACTGGGATTCTTGCTCCAGTCATTGCTACTGTGGCTATCTCAGGAGCACCTGGAGGATTCATGCCAAGTCCCAGGCCTTATCAATTAGGGACAGAGGTACGGGAGTGTGCTACAAGAGCTTCTAATACAAGTTATGCACGTAGCACACAGAAATTTGTACTAGTTATATATGTATTTACACACATTTTTTTTATGCATATGCATTTTATGTACAAATGTGTATATACACACATATGGATGTCTCCTACCCCTGCACAGCCCTCTAGGAAGCAGCACAGAGTTATCAGTGCCCGGCCACACTAAGCGAGTTTTAAGCATTCCTCATTGCATTTACTGCCAGAAACAGGCATCCTGTGGCCTCCCTAAATTTTGGGGGTCTCACGACCAGTGTCCCTGTATCTGAATGCACATCCAAAGGCTAGGAGTGGCTGATCTCTGCTTTGTGCCTCTTTTCTGCCTGGGAAGGGAGCTTGGCCTGGGCCACAGCCTGCCACAGGCACCACAGTGATGTCTTTGACCAAAGTGATCATAAAATCACAGAATGGTTTGGGTTGGAAAGGACCTTAAAGATCATCTAGTTCCAAACCCCCCACCGTGGTCAGGGACACCTTCTACTACACCAGGTTGCTCAAAGCCTCGTCCAACCTGGCCTTGAACACCTCCAGGGATGGATCATCCAAAACTCCTCTGGGAAACCTGTTCCAGTGCCTCATCATACTCAGAGTGAAGAATTTCTTCTTTAGATCTAATCTAAATCTATCTTCTTTCAGTTTAAAGTCATTACTCCTTGTCCTATCACTCCATGTCCTTGTAAAAAGTCTCTCTCCAGCTTTCTTGTAGGCCCCCTTTAAGTACTGGAAGGCTGCTATAAGTTCTCCCAGGAGCCTTCTCTTGTCCAGGCTGAACAGCCCCAACTCTCTCAGCCTGTCTTCATAGGACAGGTGCTCCAGTCCTTGGATCTGATGGTGTTTTTGTGGCACCTCATAAGCAGCAAGGCGGTGTTCCAAGCTGAAGAGGCAGGCAGCACAGACTAGATGTTATCACATCCTCTATAGAAAGCTCCCGGGAGAGGGGGATCGAGCCTTGAAACTTTCGCCCAACAAGTTTTGACCCCTTTGGAAAAGGCTGCCTTTTCCCTCTTTCCTTCCACCTCTCTCAGCAAAACAGCTGAGCTTAGGCCAGTCCTGAGGCATCGGGGCACCTCGCCGCTCCGCCGCAGCCACCCTGTGACAGCCTGGCGGGGCTGGCAGGCGTGCGGGGCATAGAGGAAACCCAGCACCTTTGCACATTGGAGCCGTTTACAATGACTTTTGTTGCTGATGGCGCATGTTTGGTTGTACTTGTTAAATCTTGTTAAACAGGAAACAGGTTTCAAGGCGAGAGGGTCCCTTGGAGTTCAAGCTCCCACTTTCAAATGTTCTTACAAGATGCACAATTGGCACCGACTTACAGGAAATATTTAATTGGAGTCGGAAGGCGCTGGCTCCGCCGACCTTGTATTCATTCCTCTGCGTGTTCCTTTCACAATGATTTTCACCTATAGCTTAAATCAGTGATTTATTTATACCAGCCAATGGTGAGTTCAGCAGCGCTGAGGGGACAAGCAGACCATGAAGGTGCAGCGAGCGAAAGGGAGGAGCAAGTGGCAAGGACCAGTCTTATGAAGGAGAAGGGGCTGCTGCAAACCTGAGAGTGACATATTTATGAGTCCAGTATCGGTTGCCTGCACTGATAAGCCATGGTCATTAAAGGAAGGAAAAGTCACCTTTGTGTATATAAAATATACAAGATTCATAGTCTGAAAGGACTTGACAGGAAAACATTAGGTAAATAAAGGATATCCCATAAAGCATAATGTGAAAATTAAATTACCTCATAAGGGAGGAAGGCTGTCTGTCCCAGCAGTGAAAGTGAGGAAAAATGAAATTCCTCTCTGCCATCCCAAAGCTGATTTGGCTTTGGGGTTTCGGGTGGATCTAGACACATTGTTACTGATGTCTATAAAAAAAGCATTACATCAAACTGGAAACGCTGCAGCTTCCCATAAATTTCTACTGTATGCTCACAAGGTGGTGAGAAGCATCCTGTGCGTTGCTACTCATGGTGGCCAAATAACAGAAGTGCCATTTCAGGAGTGAGGTGAACTTAAATGTTCTTTCCAGTTTTCAAGTCTCACCAGATCTTCTTTTCAACTGATTTTGGGGGCTGTACTTGTGAATACTTGGACAAGTGTTCTTCCCTCTTCTCCTGACTTTTCTTTTTGGGTGAGTGAAACATCAAGGATCCACTTATTCTACTTTAACTGATCAGTACACTTCCAAAGCTTGAGGAAATTTTGAAACATCAGGGAGATCCAAAAAGAAGCAAATTGAAAGAGTTCATTTATTGCACTATCCAGCAAAAGAGATAATTGGAAGAAAAGACAAAACAAAACAGAAAATCTAGTATTGAAATGTTTTATCATTAAAAAAGCAATTAAAAAAAAATGAAAAACCTCTCTTTTTTTTTTTCTTTTTTTTAACAGAACTTACAATTTCATAAGTAAGTGTTCTGCTAGTGGTTGTCCCTGTGGAAGGCATGCACAGCCCCTGCCTTGCATACAGGTGGCTAACCAGTGAGCAATGTATAGCTTTGCTCTGCCTCAGCAGCAAGTCCCTGTCGATACAGCCCTCAGACACTCTGAAGTCGTTATCTGAAAGCCTCACTGATGCCCAGGATCTTGGCACAGTGTTTTTGCTCAAGAGGAGCTGATTTGACCTGAATCGAGTCAATCTCCTTTTTTATTGCAAACTTTGGTCCTGGAGACACGATCCCTACAGTGGCCAGGTCAAGCCAAATAGTAGCTTTTAACCACTATTAAGGTCAAGTGGGGTTTTTTGCCCATCAGAAACATCTATTTGAAAATGTGGCTCTCTACTTTGGTGTCCTCTCTGCATTCAAAAAGCCTGGGGGAAGCCGCTCCCTCAATGCGCTGAGGGATTTTGGAAGGATAACTTAAGCAAAGAGCTCAGCACCAATTCATTGAGTCTTCGTTCCCAGGGACATGTGCCACAGTTGCTGATCTGACTGAAAAACACGTTTGACATCTCTGTTGCATCACACAAGCAAGTCAAGCTGCTCTGATGCCCAGGCAAGGGCCCAGGAAAGACACAGGCACTTATTCAGCATAGTCTGCTTTTGCCCTGGAATTGGCATCAACACCTCTTCCCACCCACTCTTCTGCTCCAGATCTTTACAAGTCTGGATCATGTTGCTGCTATGTCTCATTCTGTATGTGAAGCCCTTTGCTCTTCAGGAGCTGGCAGTTCCCTCTCCAGAGCATCTCCAGTCCTTCAGACATCTGTATCTGGCAAATGTACTGAGCATTAATGCTGGTGACTGCTAAACAATGGAAGGGAAGAAAGAAAGCAAGCAAGAAATCTGTTCTGGCAAACCAAATTGAATCAACATGAGCAAAACTTGCAGACCAGTAGTCTAATGGTGTTGCTTTTTGCACATCAGTACAACCATTAAAAGGTCACCATAAACAGCTCTTCTCCCATTTTTGAAGACTCCACATTGTAGACCCATGGTGCTAAACTTAGAAGTTTCTTTTTCAAATCAAAATAAGCGTAGGGCCTGGCTTTCTGCTCACAGAAATCAATGTTGCTCTGGTGGCCTCCATTGACCTGGGTTTTACGAAACAGGGCCCTCAATTCTGGAGCTGCCTTCTCCTTTCAAGTGCATGGGAGGAGGTTCCTTATTTTTATCACACTTCTTTAAATTGAAAGGTGCCTGTGAGCAAGGCAATCAATATCGCAGCCAGGTTTACGCCTAGGAAACTGTGACTAAAGGAACAATAAAACACTGAGTTGCCACCTCTGGAAATGCAGTTTAGTCCAATCCTATCACCTTTATCCACACCCCTTGGGGACATTTCTTTATTTGTAAGGGGTTTACTTTCAAAACTCTGCATGTGGTCCCCTATTAGATAAATAAGGTGTGATCCAGGAGCGAGAAATGGGAGATCAGTTTTGTGAGAAGCCTGCTAGATGAGGCAGCTTCATTTCATTTGATTTGGGATTTTCCTTTTATTCCCTCTTTCGCCCTTCGCTGGTGTCTCAGCTCCCTCTCTAATAAATAACTAGCCCACATCACTAAACTGCTGCACATAACTCAGAGCAATTTGTTACTGTTGGCAATGTCTGTGCAGCGGGGGCCCAGGAACAGGCCAGCATGGAAGCAGTAATACCTCCCACTCTTCAGGAGCATGATTTCTGCCTGATTACAGAAGGGGTCATCGGTAGGACAATGCAGAGAAGGTTGTATACAATTGCCTGCACACAAGTTGTATGGGCTGCATGATCCTTGCATGAGCTGCTTTACCCAGGAGTATCTGTCAGGAGAAATTGGTGCTGTGATATCAACACTGCAGATGTGGCAGGACATTAAAAAAAATAATACATATTCATAATCACCAGAATACAACGAAGGTGTCAAAGCATTTTATATAGCCCTGGGCCCAGAGGATAGTTTAAAATAAAGAAATTCCTCTAGAAATGATGATATAATAAATCCCCTAGGCCTAAGGTCCTTCCAAAGGTAAGACTATAATCATAGTCTCCAAATACTTGGTAAGACTGTAACATTAAGAGTCGTGTATGGTTTAAAAAAGAAATGAGAAAGGACTATACATGCCTTGACCCCCATCTGTCTGTCCTTCATAAACACCGAGTAGTGCAAAGAGAGTGCTTTCCCACAACATGGTTATTTTGCTCGTATCCGCCATAAAATAATTTGCTTAGAGTCAAACTGCAGGGAAAGAGGTATTTTCAGGGTCCTGCCTGGAATGGGAGAGCTCAGCTGTCCTCTGCCTGCAAAAAGCTTCAAGGGGTAGCTAAGGGCATGTGGCACTGAGCAGATGGGACACCTACCTTTCTTCCTCCCAAACAGCTGATGCAGGTTGAAGGAGCAGGAACAGCAGCTCCTGAGAAAAAAACTTCAGTCATTGGGAAAAAAACTCATCCTAGTACATACTGCTTTCTCCAGCTCAGTGGAGTCTTTCTCAGCTTCCCTTCATCTACACACTTACGAAGTATAATAGTCTCTAATATGCATTTCTCATTATAGACACCTTCCTTGAGAGCTCTGGCCCAATTTAACCCTTTTTGAATACCAAGACATGGAGGGAGGAAGCAGATGGAACATGATTTCTGTACACACTGTGGTCTCTCGTTGCCAATTAGCTAGTCTCTGTATATGTTGGCACTTGAGCCTGGAAACCTTGGAGCTCAATGAAAGAGCATCAAATGGTAGGTAAAATATAAGTCAGCAGAGCAACTGGAGGGCAACCGCAGTTTACCTGGGCTGGAACATCCAGGCTCAGCGGCACTGTGTGCCAGTGCTTTCCAATTTCAAAGTCATCTTATTTGTTTCTGGGGGATTTGGAGGAAGTTTCTTATTCGCTGTTGGTTTTGTGTTTTTGTTTTGCTTTTTAACAAAGCACCTCTCGAAAGAGCACGCTTTCCAAAAAGGCATTGTTTAAGGTAGTAATACAAGAGGGAAAACAGGGGATGTGGGGGAAGGCAAGGGAAAAGCAAAGCAGAAAGAAAATCTCCTCAGTTGCTCTCAGTAGAAAAACACTGGGTCTATAGGGTGTGATGGGTTAAAAAAGAGAGGGCCTTCTGGATTTTTTCAGGTACATTTCATGGAAGACCATTTATTCAGAGAGAAAAAGAAATCCCCAGCTTTTTCTTGAAATGTTATTTTGTTATTTAAGACCATGAGAGAGCCAAACAAGGCAGAATACCAAACTCCCAGAGCTCTCATGCGCAAAGCAGAAAGAGCTATGGCAAGCTGGGTTTTGGCTATGGCCCCACTAACGAGCAAAATAAAGGCCATGATGACCATTTTCCTGAAGAAGTTACAGGAGTCTTGAATAGAAGCCTCAGATTGCCCAGGACCCTCGCTTACCGCCTCCACCACTTGCTCTTTGGCAGAACTGGGTTGCCCAGTTCTGAGGAGGCAAGGTCAACTGGAAGAGGAAAGTAATATAACTCAGAGTGGGGAAACAAAGGTGATTTGGGCGGCTCAGCTCCAAATGCAACAGGAGGCAGCAAAGGGAAGATGAGGGAGCAAGGAGGAAGGCTGGGATGCAGAGAAGCCCAGCATGCCACAGCCACACTCTGCTGACACAAGAGCAGATTTCCTGTCCCACGTGCCACCACTTCAGCAGATTTCAGGAAGGGCAAGAGCATAAAAGGGGGCTGTGCTGGTGACAGGCAGTGCCTATGTCAGTCGTCTGTGGGGGAGAGCAACAGAAAGCCAGTCTGCTATCTTTGGCATCAAGCAGAAAGATAAACTTAATCACAAAAGGGACAGGCAGAAGATTATCTGTTTCTCCATCCCTTTTAAGATTTGCCTTGATCAGTCGATGATTAATGCTCATATGTGGATGCCTCAAATAATGCGTAAGTTTCAGATAGCCCCGCTAGTTACCAATTAATTGTTTGAAGGCAACAACAAGCTATTCATGAGAGATTGATGGTAAATTAAAATTACTAGTTTTACTTGCATAATTCACATTAGTGGCATCTTATTGGGCAAAAAAGTGAACCCAGGCAGCTTGTGGTGGTAACAAACTTCACAAGATGGTGGCATTCACCTTGTTTTGGATGTTTCACAAAAGCCTGGGTACCTAATGAGATCATGTGAAGGGAGGACTTTGTGCAGTGCCTCTTTACCTGTGCAATACTTGCTGTAACACTGAGCCTCTACATAGTTCCACAAAAATAAAGGAGTCACTCACACACTTAAAAGTCAGACACACCTCCTTGTCTTGATGGATCAAGACCAAATCTCTTGTGTCTCCAAAATGGAGCTAACAATCCACCACAAGTTCTCTTGTGATTTCCAGTGTTTCTCATTTCAAGACAGGCTACAAATCTTGCCCGAACACTTCACGATGCTCTACCTTGCAAGCCAATTCTGGTCAGACCCAGTAATGACAGCCATTCCTTAAAATGGAAACTAGTTCATATAAGATAACTGTGCTCATTCAATCTTCAGGTTTCAGTGTGAGGTTGGTTCACGTTTGGGCTTACAGATTAACTCTGCTTACTTACTTATTTTTAAGATATATTCATTTGCCTCCTCTTAACATGCTTTCTGTTATGCTTATTCTTCACTGTTCTTGCCCAGCATTTCCAGACCTGCTAAATCTGCACCTTTTACCTTATTTATTTCTCTGGAAAGAACAAGCTCCTCCTCCTGCCTCCCCCTTATCCCTGTGTAAGTAACATCCATCACTGTATCAGCACCTGTCTAAGCAGCACTAGGGGAGGGTCAAGGTATTATTTCCTACCCTTGACAGGTGTTATAACAACACTCAACCACCTCAACTTATAAAAGTTTCCATTCTGCAAACTGCTGCGCGTACTTTCCTTCCTGCTATTCCATCCTCCCTGGAGGCTTCTTGGCTTTGCTCGTGCCAAGGCAAAAAGCCACTCATGCTTCCACAAATGCAAAAGTGAAAGACAGATTTTCGCCGTATTGCACAGTGTGGAGAAGAGCCAGCCCACATGAGCATAGCCTCAGGGATGTTCTGCCATGGCCAAGGCTGATGTTGTCTGTCCCGGGTCAGGCAAAGTCATGCTTGGGCTGAAATTGGAGACCCAGAGGAGCAAAATAACCACACAGAGACACGGAAATGTATCTTGGACACCAAATATATAGTCCTTGTCCATGGAGGGGGTCAACCCAAACATGCACTTACGTGGCTTACCTACACAAGCAAAGTTACAACCAGACCTAGGAAACCAGGACAAGGATTGGGTCTGACTGTAATAGACGCTGGGCAGATAACACAGAATTTGAACTCTTGGAATGCCAATTCAGTTGTAGCAGGTCAAAAAGCTGAAGGAGATGACAACACGCTGGTACTGAGCAGAAGCAGTAGTGCAGCCACACACAGTGCAAGGGCTCTGGAGGGCTCTCCAGAGGTATGCTGAATCCTCCTCTTCTCTCTGCATTCCCCACTCTCCATTGCTGTTCCCTGTGGAGAAGTACACACACGCACAGTCATACCTGCTGTATGTGCACAAGCCCTCTGCACTCTCTTTCCTGGCACATCTAAAGAGTGGGAACAGTTCAAGGAACAAATGATCTATTAAAGCCATGCAACATGTGAGAAATAGGAACTATTTGGAGGTTGGGTTATCGGCCATGCAAAAGTTACACATCTAGGCAAGTTAACTGTTTTTTTTTATGGAGAAATAGGCATGCCTGCAAGGTGACCTATTTCATTCTAGCGTAAGTGTCCAAACTAAACTAGATCAAATCACTCCCTGACATTAAATCTCTCTGGCCATCAATTACCCTGGGCAGTTAGATGAAATTAAACACCTAACTCTCAGTTAAGTGGAATGAATCCTCTCCCTTGAGTCCCAGCTACTTAGATGTGGTTCAAAATTTCCCATCTCCTACAAGACAAATTTCCCATGTGCTTGAAGTTCAGAAAGACAATATGGCAGGCCGTTCTCCCAAGAAAAAAAGTGAGCTCCTTGGAGAGGCTGCATTTTGGGACCCCCCAGCTCCACCACATGCACACCCTTCCCATTAGCAATGACATATACCATCTTCATGCAAATCAAGCACACCAGTGTCCAGGCACAAGCATTATACCTGGTCTTCTCTGAGTGACTCCAGGAAACACGATGAAATTTGTATATCCAGATAACAGCAGGAGGAGAGGGAATAAGAGGAGGCTAAAGGGAAGGAGAGAAACTTTGTTTTTATTAAAATGGTTATTATTAGTATTTATTAGTTTACATCCATCAATTTGCATGGTTTTGGTTGGTGTGTTGTTTCGGTTTTTTTTTCCCCCACAAAGAAGCACTGTACTTAGGGAGTAACTATATCTTCTTGTGTTCAGTTGCTGATAACTGTTGTGGAAAAGCTGCAGACTTCCAGCCTCAGAAGCAACTGAATAGGTAAAGATTGACTGGATCTGTTCAGAGGTAGATTGACAATATTTCTGGCATCCTGAGGCTGGCAAGCCAGTGGAGAGGACCACAGCACAGCACCAAATATCAGTGATTTCTACTCTCCACTTGGACTTCTGCAGACTGAGAGGTGGAATAATAGACATTACAGCAGCCTTTGTCCATCAGAGACATCCCTCAAGCAGAGGAATCCTTGCAAAGACTGCCTTTTTTTTTTTTTTTTTAAATCTAATTCATTCCTTAATTATGATTAATTGTTTAACTTTGTTTGGCTATAAATCATAACACAAGCTCAGGGATTTATCCAGCAGAGACATGCACAGCTTCTTTGACACACCACTGGCACCAAATCTCCTGATTCACTGGCAGAAGTACTTTCAGTAAAACTCAGAAAAAGAAACTGCAAAACCAAACAAGAGTAATGAAATAATACCCTACACAGAGGATAAAGAAAAGGCTAAAGTCAGCATTTTATCTGATAGTCTGTCTTCAGGAAATGCCTGTGAAAACAATTTTGGAAAGTAATAGCTGATCTGGCTGTAGATATTCCCTGAAATAAAAAGGGTGTAAAATCCTTGTGCTGTTTTGGTTTTGGGTTTTTTTTTTAAGGAAAAAAAATTGTTCTTGCCAGAAGAAAACCATTCTGCCACCCTGTGAAAGGCAGAGTGCCTTGAAAAGGGTAAAATATTAGAAGACACAAAGCTGCCAGAAGAAGGATTTGTGTAGTTGTAAGAGCAAAAGGAAATAGCTCTGCGTTAAAACCGAGTGAATGGAAAGGAACAGACAAACACAGAGGAGGCCGCTACGGTGATGAAGTGTTTACCTAGCTAGGCTCTCTCTGAATCTCTGAGTGCCATCATCATGGTTTTCCTCATTCTCGGAATTTCTTATGTTGGGTTTAGTTTGGATTTTTTTTGTTGACAGGTAATTGTACCCACAAAAATCTGAATTCTGGTCTGCTTTGCTGCATACCTTCTCTTCTTCGCTCACATGATGGCATGTATTCTGCAGCAGAGAGAAACAGACAGACAGCTGGTAGGTGTCATACTCCTGTTAAAGACAAGAAATGTAGCCACAAAGGTCTTTTTACTGTTAAAATATCCTGCCTAACGACCGCAGCTAAGAAAGGCTCTGTGAATGTTGCTCCTAAAAGGAGGTCCCCTTCTTTCCTCACATTCACGCATATTCAAAACATGCGTACCTTTCGCAATGGCAGTGGAATTAATCATCTCACTTGTGTCAATATCTTTCCCTGGGACAGAAGTCGAGTGCAAGGCAGAGGAGCCTCACATATGCAATGCAAATGAAATCCTAAATGTGTCACCACAAAACAAATACCCAGCACATGGGAGCCTTGGCAAATGTACTGTCCTGAAACCTGGTAGCAGCATAAATAACGCTAACTTCCCTGTCATCACCCAAAGTCCTGGGGCAACGGTATTGCAGGGGCACATTTAATTAGGGGGAGGGATGCTTCTCAGACTGACACATAAGTGGGCATCATCGACTTCTGTTTATGGTTTATTCTCCATTTCCTTCAAGACAGCAGGAGGCTGTCAGGATGGGACATGGAGAGGTGTCCCAGTGCCTGGAGGTGGAGGTGTGGTGAGCAGGCGGACGGCTGCAGGGTGCTGCACCTCTGGGCTTACTTGGCTGAAATGTCAGCTCAAACCCCTGTGCTTCCCTCAGTTGTGGTTTACGGTTTCTTGGGAGGTCTTGAGGAGAAACTGGGGAGCTGATGCTATAAAGTAGGCTGTAAGTCAAATGTTGGCTTTTCTGGCCAACATGAAGGCATCCTCCAGATTGCCTGGGCAGTTGGGCAATGAGATGACTCTTACGGAGCTGGGCAGTATTTGGCTTGGGAAAGCATCATAGTGAAGGCGGGAGATCAGACACATCACGGACAATACTGGGGTTGGGATCAGAGAGGGCAGACTAAGGTGGGTGTTGGGGGGCTGTAGAGGCATGTGCATTTTAGCCAGCTGTGTCCGGTGGCCAGTCTCCAGTTGTAACTACTGGGTTGCAGGTGAGGCAACCTGGAGCAGTGCTCAACAGCTTTGGGAAAAACAAACACAATCAACAGGATCGTTATACCTGCGGGAGTCCTTCCCAGAGCCTCTGAAAGTGTCTGGTATATTAAATAATAGTAAGCTCAGGTATTGGATGCAGCATGCCAGGCAATCTTATGATAGAAACGAACTGTCAGCCTACCATGCAACCCAGCCACTCCAGCATCCTCCTCTTCCTCACATCTAGTGCCAGAATCAATCGATCGATCCAGATTCTGATCTGAGATGGCTGTTACTGGCATGGAAAAGGGAAGGGAACCGTCACAAACACTAACAGCAAAATTAATATCTCTTTAGAAATTGCCTAAGCAAACAGGCACAATAACCTAATCCAACCAAAAATAAAAAATGATGCATCTGAACAGCAGCAAGTGGAAGATAAGAATTAGTCTTTTATTGAGTCCAGAGGCCTCCTGGACAGAAGGAAAAACAAGTAGAAGATCAAATGGGTTGTGGGTCAAGTAAAGCACTAGGCAAAGAGGTTTGAAGCCAAACCACAGGACACATTTGTCAAGCTCTTAAAAAAATAGAAATGCAGGATCAAAGCAGAAGCACTTTGCAAATATTAACATTTGTCACCTACTTTTACTTTTGATGTACTTCATTTTGAAGACATTTCTCCCTTTTCTCTTTTTTTTAAAAAAACAGGATAATCTAATCTTTCAGTACACACACTTGCCTCCTTCAAAAGGAACACAATGACAGCGTTGCTGAAACATGGAAGACTTTAATAAGAACAGATTAAAAGAACCAATGTATGGAAAACAAATAATAAAAATATATTAAGCAGCAGTCCAGGGAAATGTTGTTGACACTGTTGTTAAATGTTCTAATATAAAGGTTTTGGTAGCTTTCCCAACAAAATATAAATGAAACGTTGTATTGCCTCACATTTGAGTGGAGGAAGAACATTCCTGTAAAGCTTAAGTCAGCAACAACATAATTAAAGAAAATCACATTAGCACCAAATGGATCACAGTCATTACTGATGTGTAGGTATTGTTTTGGAGATGCTACTCCCTTGATTAGGAGAATCAAAATACGGATTAAAAAAGAGAAACAAAAAAAAAAAGCTTGAAAACTTTTTCTGGAGCATTTTCAGCTGTGTGTTTGTCCCTGCTACACCAGTTCTGCAGCTCACATCCTTCAAAGATGGTGAGACGAGTCCTAACTCAACGGTGGGCTGACATTCCCACAAGACTTGGTGACAGTTTTGTTTTCTTCATCCCTTCAGTCAGAAGGTTTTCGTGTCTCTGCTGATACCCCAAGCCACAGGACTGCAGAGGGAAGCAGCATTCGAGGACCTTCAGAGTGTGTCAAGAGTGACTTTCTGCATGCGGAGAGATTTACAGCTCTGCGGCCGAGGTACCGCTTTGCATGGCGCAAGATACGTAACAACAACAATACCTCAGGCTGAATTTAGGAAATTCGGTAATTGTCAAGTGTGGTAAATCATCTTTAAAGCAAACACTCTTAAAAGCAGAGAGATAAAGTTCATTCCCCCGCAACGAGGTGGTAGCAAGGAATACAGTGAGGCTGTGGGCAGGGTTTCAAAGCAACCCGGTCGTGTTGGGCGAGATACTGCCGCCTGCTCCTGACGGGATTTCTGAGACTGCTGGCACCAGGGTGACAGGCCAGTAATCGTTAACAGGGGAAGTCTGTCTGGTGCCTGCTCTTTGTTCCAGCTCCACTTTCGTATTTGAGAACCCTTATGGTATACTTGCTATTCACAGCAATGTTTTAGCCTGTCGCAAGTGTGGCCTCAGTGATTACAGTTGGGCAAATACAGCAAGAACCCACACATGCTTGAGCCCTTCAAAGTATCTTTTTATTTTTTCTTCAGTTTCCACTTGTTAATATTTGACTGAATCTGTAGTTTGAACAAGTACTTCCCAAATATATTTCAGCTTTTTTTAAAAAAAAAAGAAGAAAAGAAACACCATCGAACGTTTAAGGTGCTCAGAGCATTTATGGCTGAAACTAGTTCTGCAGGTTCAGCCATCTGTCCTGCCCGTCCTTGCACAACCATACTCTTGTAAAATGCAGTCAGTTGTCTTATTGGGGAACTCGCAATGCCCCTGGCGTCACATTTGGTTCCTGGATATCTCACCGGGATGACTTCTTGGAAACAGTAAAAGCAAGGAAGATGCAGGAAGATGTGGCTTAAAATGCTTACAGCTGCAAGGGCAAGTAGGCATTGAAACGCAGATAACAATCTTCAAGGGATCCATCCATACCCAAAATGAGAGATTGTGATCATCTCCATGGAAGAAGGATGCTGGGACACTGCTTCTGACTACATTAAAGTGAACTGTGGTACAGTTGGAACATCAGAGCTGGGCGAATGTGATTATTACTCAGATTAACAAGTGGGGTGATTACTATTACTAACTACTATCCACATAAAAGAGATTGTCAAGGGGATCCATTCTTGCTATTTACCATTGGAGAAATATACCTGAAATTTCACAGGAGTTGTAATGAACGGGATCCCATGAACTCCAGCAGCTGATTTTCCAAGGACTTTGTGAAGGTCTATGCAGTCTTAGCACAGGTGACAATGTGAATTTACACAAAGGCTTCTTCATTCTGCTTCTGGCAACATAAACCATTTTAAAGAGGATATCAATGATACCATTCTGATGGAAGTTATAACAATTGTTCTTATGTGAACCTGTTCATCTGTTTTAAATCTCCTTAATCCTACGCCAGGACAAATGTGAAATCGGAGAATTTTACATGCCCGGCTTCTTTTTTAAGACATGCACATATATCAGTTCTGGATTTCATATTTCTGTACACAAGACTATTCCCTGTCATTGATATTGTTTGTACACCGAGATGGGGAAACAAGTATGCTGCAATAATAATAACGAAGCCCATTTCCCCTTTGAAAGAAAGCTCTTTGTTTTTTTTTAGGCTTTATGATAAATGTAAACAATTGTGTGTTCTTGGAAATTATAGGTATTTTTTAACATGCAAATATTACAATGCATCATTGTAATAACCTTCAGCAAGCCTGAAAGGCTTTCACATGAGCAAAGAAGGAGGCTGTGGTGTTCATCTCAAAGCGTGTCTAATTACACAGACTTACAGGAATTGCAAAAATAGCATGGAAACTGCACTGCATGACAGCAATTCCACTTTCATATTGCCTTGCTTGTTACTGGAGCAAAGTTACCTTAGGTGAAGCTCTGGCCTGCTACAACAATTAAAAAATTCTGATCTCACCCAGTCATGGGGGAAAAAAGGTATTGGGAAGGCTGAAAAAGGGAGAGGAACTTTTTCAAACAGGCTGATTTCTAATAAATACTTAAGGTTGATTACATTTATTAATGGTGCAGGATAAGTGTTTGAATAATTTTTTTCGCCAGATCTGTCTTGCTACCATAGGAAACCTCAGAACCAAAGAAACCCTAAAATTCAAGAACAAAAACTAAAAACCATTGCTGTCCTCCCTGATGCTATTTTAGTGCTGGTGAAACTGCACCATCTCACACTGCCCCTTGCAGACGTCCTGGGTGAAGGCCATTTTGTTGAGCTGGTTTTTACGTGGCCACTTAAATAACTACCAAATTTTCCATTGGTTTCTCCCCATTCCTCTCCCAGGTCATGGATGCTGCGTCTCCACCCTTGTCACTTCCCGTACTGTAGATGTTAATGCCACACCTCCATCACCTCTCCTCTGCTACCCTGTTTTCCAGGTGTCATTTTATCTTCATAGACGCATATTCTGCCATAACTTCTAATTTTCTAATTTTTTTTTTCTAATTTCCTGCTGGGAAATCACAGTTGGAGCTATCTTGTCATTTTCTCCCTGGAGGACACCACTTTTGCTGTAGCATATGGAAAGATCACGGCTTTCTTTTCAGTAACAGCATTTCACCAGCTCAAGCAGGTAAGAAGAGGCAACTTACAAGCTCTTGTCTATAGGGTCTATGGTTGCTGATGAACAAGCCCTCTTTGCAGCATTTCTTTGTCCTCAAAACGCAGCCACAGAGCAGTTCACATTTTCAAAGTGTAAATCAGGCTCGCATCTTGGATGCAACTGGTACAGTTAGAGCGCAGTCTGTTTAAATCGGCTCAGAAAGTAAAGACCAAATAATGAATGAGCACAGAAAATTAGCTTGGCAAAACTCCACTATGATGATTTGTTTCCCAAGTGCAGCTGATTTACAGATTTGAGGCCTCCATTGATGCTCTCTAGGTTTAAAGTAAGATATTTCAACAAAAATTATAGCTGAAGAGCAGTTCCGCTGATCCAGGAAATGTTCTGAGGGTGACGGTAAATGCTCCAGGTATGTGCAAGAGGGGTATATCCCAGCCGGGACTGTTACATCTCTGCACTAAACAGCCAAGCAAGTGGAGTTCCTGGATTTATTGGCTTTCCAGACCCCCGCCCTGCCCGCGGACCCACGGCCGCCCCGCTTCCCCAGTGAGCCAGGAGCGGGTTTAGCCAGATTCCTGCAGAGTCTCGCTGAAAAATCACCCTCTGACTGGAAGGGGCTTGGCTGTCTCTGTGTAGCTCCCAGCTACCCACTGTCAAAACCATCCCTTGGCCATGGGGCCAAGGTGCTGCCCTGAGCTGTTTATGGAGGGTGAGGATTGGCATGTCTAATTTTAAAGTAGCCTTTTTTCACCCAGCCTCTTTGCTTGCCGTTGTTATTGCTAGCTGGTGGGACAGCTGCAGGAACCGGGGACGCCGGCTGCGCGTGGCGCAGACCCTCAGCAGGTCCCTCACCTCTGCCGTGCCGCGGAGGGCAGAGGAAAGCCTTCAAGAGCCAAACCACCCCTAACAGCCCTTGGGGGAAACAAACGCTGAACAAGCCGCTCCCTTGGGCCTGCTGCAGTTTTTCTTACAGTGATAATAAAGGAAGAACGAGATCTCCGTGTGCTCACTCCTATCTACTTTCCAGCCCAAACATTTAACATCCATCGAATTCTTGAATGAGGAACCAGCAGTTCTCGGGCAGATTGACCTACATGCTTCGTCAGTTGTAATGGAAGTTTTATCCTTTAATAAACTAGAAAGTGGCTCTTTTTTGATGACAGAGGCACTGGTAGGTGACATCGAATGGAATACCTGGCTGCACACCTGCCAGCCTGGGGAAGGTGCCCATGGGCATTTAGGAGCTCTCCAGGTTGGAGCAGGTTTTTTTCACTGCAGTATACAATTAGTCTACAGAAATGTAAACTATCATAACACACAACAAAGTGCCCATCAGAGGTTGCATAAGCAGTACAACCTTGTTAATTCCAGGGTCCTGGGCATCTGGATTTATACCCACCGTGTCAATTTGAAAACCAAAACCACAGTGCAAACTCAAGAGGATGAATTGTGCCCTCACTTCAACTCCTTAATTAAGTCATCTGGTTTATGGATGTGATTAAGGGGGACGACCTGTCTTTTAGATGGTGTGACATGTTGGCTAGGAAAGCAATGTGATTGTTTAGTAACAGCTTCCTCACAAAGTCTTGTGTAAATAAAAGTTCATGAAAAACGGTTCATTATCCTTTCGAGCTTTTAAAGTTAAGAAGAAAGATACAAGAGAGATTCCATGTATGATGTGAAGAACAAAAAAAGAGAGCTGCTTCTACCGTGGGGGAAAGACGGCTTTGCTCCTAGCATGCCTGAAATCTAGCAGTTGTGAAACAAAGGAGTGGCAGGTGATATTTCAAACTATGCATTTATCTGGGTCTATGGAAAGAGAAGCTAAAAAGTTCTGCCACAATATTCTCATGACCAGAAATATTGACAGTTATCACACCATCCTCAGGAAGCCAAGAAAGGCTTTAAGAAGAAGAGTTTTGACAGAAACTGGAAGGAGGCACACTCAAATTACCCATAAATGACTTGGCTGCAAGAGAGGCTAGTCGGAAATGTAAATTCAGAGTTAAAGGCATAAGATTTTCCAAGTGGCATCACGATGCACTGTGCAACACTGCCGGGACCTCTCTGGCGTGTAGGTTTTAGCAGCGTAAAACCAGCAGCAAATGGGGCGTCCTCTCCAATGAGGTGATACAGAGAGGTGGGTGTTGCGGAAAGCCTCGTCCTGATGCCGGGAGGTCCTCGCTGAATGGACAGGGGAAGATAATGTTTGGGAGCAGCTGGAAAACATGGCCCATGCTGACCCAGCTGGGCAAACAGGGTTGGACCCCCACCACCACCTAGCACCTGCCCAGCAAGGGATTCAGGGGTTAGGAGCATTTTTTAAAGCTTTTTCTCAGGGTTTTGTTTTGTAGTGTTGGTTTTGATTTTGACTTTTCTTGCTTCACTTTCTAGCCCGGGCCATTTCATGTTACAAAGTCTTCCTTTTTATGCCATCTCCATGGCTTTCTTTTTCTCACAACAGAACTGGAGAAAATAAAAGGGGTCAGGGAAATGTGATAAACCAAAAGGGCAAAAACCTCAGCAAAATCCCTCTGTTTCAATGCCAGATTCTATTAACACCTTATAAAAATGTCGAAGAAATAACAGAAATTCCTCCAAGAAATTTCTTGTTCTAAAAAGAATTCTAAAATTCCTTCTTCTCTTTATTTTCATGTACAAATTTTCAACATAGCTATTTCCTGTATCCATAAAGTAGACTTGGAAAGCCTTAATAGCTCCTGAGGGCGTGTGAATCCAAACCCACTGCCCTGAGACTTAAAATCCTCATAAGGACAGCACTCAGCAACACAAAGCATGAGACTATTACTTCTTATATCTGCATGTCATCATTGTCTAATTCAAACTGTAGCTGAAGGAGAGAGGGAAACCACAGAGCTAACTTCATGTGGCTACCAGAGAAAATTTGTAAGTGCCTTTATGTTCATAATATTATTTTTTCATCAATGCTTCCAGGATACAGTAAGGGGACAGCTGGGCACTGTACGTGCCATTCACACAGAGTGGTCTGTTGGTGACATGAGCAGAAGTTTGGGTGGTTTTTTTTTTTTTGGCAAGTGCTTCACTTTTTTTCCAATAGATGTGGGCAAAGTTTTGTGTAATTTTCCAGTGACCTTGATTACGCAATCCCGTGTGACTGCTGCCTTAGACAACATCAAAGATGCCACTCTTGTGACATCAAAGATGCCACTCGTTATCAGGTGGTGGGCAGCACCAGCCAGGAGGGACAGCCCGAGGGCGTCCAGCAGTGCTGGGGCAGATGGCCCTCCAGCCTGCCTTGATTAACGAGCTTCTCCTGGGGAAGCTCTTATTGCTCCTACTCCATTTTTTTTGAGGGGAAAGGTTGCAAAGCTGGCAGTCATAACACACATAGAGGTATCATCAGGTAGATGACAATATACCTCTAAGAAACTGGATCTGTTTATTTCCCCTTCCAGAGAGACGATGGTCCCAACTCAGCAACAGCCTGTGCTTAACTCCAAGCAGGGTCTCAGACCCCACTGAAGTCAAAGGGTTAAATTCATCCCTTTTTGAAGTCAGCAAGAGCAAACCTTCATCTCAAGAGGGCCAGTTCCTCCTCCCAGCGCTAAGTGCTTTGATGAATCAGCACTGTTAACACCCAAACGAGGTGCAAAGCAACATCATCTCTTCCAGGGTCCCTCCCTGACACAGGCACAATCCTTTCCAAGGACGCCAGAGCTGGAGCCAAGGCACGGCCCTACCACTTGTTGTCCTGTAGACTATCAGGAATATCAGTGAGAAATACCACCCGCATTTAAGTCCCTGCTTCTCTCCGCAGCCCGGCCATGGGCAGACAGTGAAGGATGATGACCCTTCAGAGGCAATGGGGAGAAGGAAGCAGAACTAGCATTCCCTGAACTTCTCTTTGCCATTGGAGTCCCTGATCTTGCTCAACAAACCTCTTCGCCAATCTCACAGTACAGAAGAAACTAACTACAGACCCAAACTGCAAAAATGTGGCTAACATTACCAAAAAAACTTCCCATCGCAGCCAGATTCTTTTTCAATGTTACCATAATTTAACCCTCCCCTCCCCAAAAAAGATGAAAGCCTACACCCAGTGTTTCAGGTGGTTGAATGTTAGCTATTTTTGTGGTAGGACCTGGAAAACTAACCTATGAGAGGTTTCTACTTGCTCCTCTTTGAATACTCCTCTCTTTTTGGTCTCAAATTTCCAGAATCTATTTTCCCTGCAAGCCTGGGAGGGAGGTTTTAGCAACTAGATCATCTGTCTCCCAAGTACTCTTTAAACAGTGAGGCAAAGAGGAATTAAAATTGCCCATTAATCCCTGGTTTTCAGAATTGTTTTGCATCACCTTTCCTGCTTTACTGGGTAAGAATTGTCTGATCAAAGTCAGTCCTTTCCAAAGCTTTTTTTTTTTTTTTTTAAGACAGAAAATGGAGTGAAAAATAAGAAGGAAGAAAAAGAAAAGATAAGCTCTGGTCAATCAAGCCCCAGGTCTCTTGTCTCCAGTTTGTGATATGTTTTATGATCTCAGACACAACAGATTGTGAGCCTGCAATGTTTGGAAATAGTAGATGATTAAACCTTCTGGCCAGGTGTAAATGCAACCTTTGTCTTCTGATGACTGTGTGAGAATTGCCTTCCTTCTCAAAGTCCCCGGCTGGCCCTGCTCTTTTCAGTGCTATAAACGTCTCCCAGTTGGAGCTGCAATCACAATGTGCTCCCACTTTATTTCTCATCTATCCAGGCACCAATGCAATCCATATCACTCCGACTGTCCCGAGATACAGAAAAAAAAAAAAATATGCTGAGCAAGACACTAAAAATTTGAAAGAATGTGGCCTGTGAGATTTTCCTGCTTCTTTCCCGGGGGGATTTTGTACCAGGTAAATAATAAAAAATGTGTAATGATTGACTAGGCTTTTAAACCTGAGCTGAAGGTAAGTTTGCCTTGCTGTTCCAGTTAAATATTCTCACTAGCCCCCTTCTCTTTCTCCAGTTTATCATGCCACAAAAGTCCCCTTCAGCTCGATTCATTCTTTATTCTTTAGAAATTTGGGCAACAGTCAAATCTGACCTTTAGAGTCATAAACAAATTAAATTGTTTCACAACCAAATAATATGAAACAATATTGAATAGCTAGGCTTCCGCTGAGTTTCCTCTTAAAGAGAAAGAAGCCCCGAAACAACGCAGACACGGGAGACAGAGGGAGAGAGACAGAGGACAAGACATGCTGATACTCCGCATGGCGAAGCTCCGGGGTCTGGCTCCGGACTGACAGATATCAGCACTTTGGACGATGCTGTGAGAGGCTTTTATTAATTATTTAGTCTTCTTGGAGCAGAGGGCTCCCCAAGAGGCATGCCCCACCATGAGCCTGTTGCTGCAGAGACAGGGCTGCCAGCCATGCCCCGTGCTCTGGCTACAGTTCAAGGTGAAACCCAAAGTTGGCTGAAGCTGTGCTGCTGGGTCAGAAACATTTCTCCTCTCCCCTCTGTTTGCCTGAACTTTGGCAGTGCATGGCCCATCCTCCCTGCACCCGTGGCACCCACTGCCCTGCGTGGTCCCGCTGACACGGGCGAGGGGCAGGGCTGTGTCACCTGCTGTCAATTCTGCGGGGACATCCTTGGGAGCCGGGCCCATACCCTTCCCCTTGGCTTGGGCATGTGCCCAGAGGCTCTCAGCCCTGGGGTGGCAGGCGGTGAGCCCTCTTTGGGGAGATGCTGTAGGGTTTGGCAGGTTTGCAGAGCGTCGCTGGAATGTGAAGCATCTGGGGCAGATGTGGAGATGTGATAAAGTTCCTTGCTGTCCTTAAAAACACTATGAAGTGGCCAGGTAGGGATTCCCCTGGCGAAGGGGGATTCCCTGCCTGGCACCTAGCTGATCCCAGTTGCCAGCAAGGCTCTGGGACCACCACAGGCAGCCCAGCCCCGGGCCAAGTGGGAGATCCCCTGTGGCCCACCTCTGCTGTGGGTGGCACCCGGGCACCTGCTCACTCTATCCCCTTCACAAGGGGACACCCCAGCTGGGGACAGGCCACCTGTCCTCCTCCCTTGCTCACGCAGTTATACATTTTTTGCATAAAATCGCCAGATGGAGAAAGAAACACAACAATACAGAGTGCCCTGGGCCAACACCAGCCGTGCAGCACAGCACCTATATTGAGAAAATGGGGCACACCAGCCCCTTCTCCCTACGCCATGGCCGACGGAGGTGTCCCCACACCCCTGGCTGCCTATCGGCACGACACCAGCCCATCCACAGGGCACCGCTCCGCATCTGCGCCGGCACCAGGAACCCCCCAAGGACCATGCTATTCTGAGCCGCTCCAGGGCTGAGTCCCGGGGAAATTCATTGTCCTCGTCCCAGCTGCACAGGGCAGCTCCGGGCGGAGAAGCGGTGATGGGCTGGGCATCAGCGGCACGCACTGCATCGGCACCACCTGCACTTAAATGGCAACACGCTGAGAACGGTGCACTCACCTACGCTTCACATAACAAGATCCCAACCTGCAATTAATTCTTCCCGTACGTCACGCCTGCACACACGACACAAGCAGTGATCTGTTTATAGGAGACGTATGAACAGCACGCGGAGCCGCCGCTTTTCTCCTAGGCTGGATGCTCAGCTACAGCCGTGCTGTGGACAGCCAGCCACAGCCTAAACTGCCATTACCGTCGCTGATATGAAAAGCCTTTAGTTATCCACAGGTTTGTGCCATTCACAGAGTGGAGGCAGACAGACGTGAAGCACGTTTGGATGCCTTAATTGACCTGCAGAATTATGAAGCCATGCCTGTAACTGAAACATAGTTTTGCCTTTTGTAAACCATTTGACAGAAGAATTATGAGGCTAAGAATTAGATGTAGGAATACATCCTAATATTTATGCTATGTTCATTACACCAGCATCTGAGCATATGTCTATGTTGTAATCTCCACTTCTACAGCTGTTGATTTTGCTTTGCTGTATTACCCTGTGTTACCTGTTGCATGGTGCCACGGGTGCCCTCCCGCAGGGACTGCCTGGGTCCAGGACGATTCAGGTGAAAACCCTTTCTCTGGGCAATAATTCCCCATGCTCTCAGTGCAAGACTTGCTGAGGCTTCAAAACCAGGACACTGGATTGAGCAGACTCCTGACCTAAACCAGGCTGGCAACCTCTACCTTGTACAACCCCAACGAACTAAACACCCTCACGTTGTATTTCAAAGTCCTCTGACACACAGCTCCAGCCACCACATTTCGTTATGGCAAGGAAATGCTGCGGCAGGGATCCAGTAGCTGCTGTCATCAAAATGCTGATAGAAACGGAGGTTAAGAGTACTAAATGTTTCACTGATAACAAAGCCAATGTAATGATGTTTCACTATTAGCAAAGGCAATGTAACGTGGTTTTTTGAAGATTGGGGAAAGCAGGACGCTGCCAGCCACGATCCTGAGTACATGTAAAGCTGTGAAAATGACTTTGAATAATATTTTAAAAGGCTTCTAACTAAATAAAATATAAATGTATTTCAATCAAATGTTTTGCTCTATCTTTAATGATTTTTTCATTTAAAATGTTAGCCAGTAAAGTGAAGAAAACTAATTTTTGGGAAAAAAGCCAACATGCTTGATTTTGAAAGGTTCAAAAAAGAACCTGTGATGCCTTGGCATTTTGTTCCTAAAATATATTTTCTAATAAATAAATTGTTTATCTAGAATAATCCACCTAATTCTACATTCATTACAGTGAAAAGCAATATTAGTAATTACTCACGCACACACACTCACACAGGAACTGCAAGAGCTGCTGGCAGAAGTTTTGATCAAAGGATGTTTTGGAGTTTTTGTATTAGAAAGCTAAACAGTTTGACAAGGTATTTCTAATTTGGCCTACTAGACCCCATGACACTTGCCCCTTGTCCCATTCCAGAAGATCCCTTGCAGTCAGCATCTTCAAGGAGTTGGTCCCAGCAGAGGCTTTCCCTTGGTATCCTCCGTTCTGCCTTCCCAGCACATCTCTTCTGCTGCCCCGAGCACCAGACATGGGCATCAGAGATGTGGTCATGGTCTCAACGCCTAACAGTTCTCACACTGGAGTGACACCAGTCATTTATCAGCCCCCTTTTGTTTCTACTAAGCTAATAAAAAAAGGTTTTGTCATTTCCATAAATGTGTTTTTTTATCCCCCCACACTAATTTCACCAGTCAGTGCCCTCAGCGTGGTGCTGGGCAGTAGCAGCTCCTTTGCCATCCTCCTCAAAGAGTAAATTTTGCTTTGCAAGGGACAATTAATTTTTGCCAACAGGATGGAGAGGAGGACCACCATCCTGCCTTCAGCAGCTGCATCCTCTGGGGAGCGGGTGGGAGATGCCGGCCACTGCCGGGAGCAGGGTCTGGGAGAGCCAGCTTAGGTGAGATTGGGATTTGCCCCCTCAACACGCGTTGGCAAGTGGCTGCTGGGAATCCCAGCATGGGAAGCCTGGGCTTCTTGCTCAGGGCAGTCTCATGTTTGCACTGCAGGGACATCTCTTACCTCCATTCCCTTATCTAATAGCAATTCTGGTTAATGGGACTCAGCCCCGGACTGTTTTGTACTCTTCCAGTTTCATCCACCTGCTATTATCTTCTGCTGTTCTTCAGAAATGACTGCCAAATTATGCTGCTCTTTTTTTTTTTTTTTTTTTACCGCGCGATCATTAATTTCTTTGCTAGGGTGGAGAGCTTCCCAGATCACCCTCCACCCACTTACACACATGCATGCACACACACTATATAGAAAGTGTTTACTTATGCGGGGGCAATAGTTTAAAAGGTAAATGAAATAGAGGACGCAGCCTGAATTGGCTTAGCAACACAAACAGTGCCAGCAGGTAAAGGGCCCAGGCCTGTTCTTTCCCACCTTGGAATTGTTTTAAAATGACACCCCTTTATAATTAATCGTACAGCACCTGATTAGTCACTATTGACAGACCTAGAGCCAATTGACTCTTTTTTTTCTCTCTCTTTCTTTTTTTTTTTCTTTTTTCAATCTGGCTGGGGAGAAAATATGGAGTGCCTGTAGCCACACATACAATATACCTTCTGGTGATTACATCAGGCAGCTGAGCAATTAAAGCCAGCAGTATCAACTCAGAAGCTGGAGGCTACAGTGGCAGGATCACAGCCCAACCTTTGCCTTTAATATGAAAATGAAGAAGGGAAGCAACAAATCCCATAAACCTTATTAGTCAAACAAAGCCAACTGGGAGTTCGTTTGTTGACAAGCCGAAGGAAGAAACGTGGCTGATAAAGCCAGGTACTTCTGCCGATCCTGTCTCTCTCGTAGGTGAGGAAGATTAAAGGCAGCCTGAACCCACCCAAGTGGGAAGGCAACCCCAGTTGCAGAAAACACGTGCGTATGTGTTCTTCATTAGCAATGGAGTTGGGTCAGAAGGGGTGGGTTTGTATCCCCTTTCCACTTCCAGGCATCTGTGAGCACTTTGCAAAGCAAATGAGTTTGCCGTGGGTACAAGGCAAGGACACATGACACCGAGGGAAGGGACTGGCAGCTTTTGCTCACCTTGATCTAAAATAGGATTATCTTCTGTAAGCTTTGAAAGAACAAAGTCAGTCTCCGCCACCAAAAAAGCAGTCAAAGTCCTCCATCTCCACACGTCCAGCAGCCTGCTTCCCCAGACGCGCCGATGTCGTGCACCCCAGTGCTCCATCAGTTTAACTCAGCCATCGTACAATCCAGTAAATCTGAGTCTTGCCACTGCGCAAACACTTTATTCTCAAAGAAGAAGATCCGTACAAGACCTTAGATGACTTCAGAGTACTTCTGAGTTAGGTATTAAGCCAGTATCAGTGCCTACATGCGCTCTTGCACCAGAGTGAGTTAATCAGTTTAAACTCATACCTCTAGATAAATACTTGTGTGCAGGCAGACAATGACTTGGGATTTGACCCAAGCTCAGTGAATACAATGTGAATGATTGTGCGTGCTGAATAAATAAATAAATAAAGAGCCACTTAATTAAGGCTCCTCTGTGGCCGTTCTTCTTGCAGAGGAGGCACCGTACCTAGAAAAGTCTGAAATCAGCTCTAAAGCAGGTTACACAAATTTGGCAAAGAATCTGCTCTTCTGGCAGCTGAGGAGCTCGTCAGGATATGTTGCTCTGGAAAAACTCACCTGTGTGGAAAGGCTCCCACAAAGCCCATATTTAGACTGTTTTAATACAAAAGATTTTGCTTCCCAGATGTAGTGACTCCTAAACTTAGGCCCAGCAGCACAGGGCACTGCAGAGCAGAGATCTCATAACTGACTGACATGAACCTTCTTGTCTCCAGGAGGAGTCCAAGCCAGCTCAGGTCCAAGGGGACAACCCCTTCTAAACATGCCTAGCCCAGGACTGAGTTGATATGCATGGTCCAAATATGCCCTGAGTTACTTTCTCAGTTTAAACCAGTATAAAAGGCAGCATATAGTTAACAGAAATTGCACTAGTTCAGAAAGAACTGAATCACAGGTATTTATAGTTACACATTCGGGTCCAGTTCTCCTCAGAAGAACGTAAATATCACACCAGTTGATGTTCACACAGTCTGTAGATGGACCTTGGCATCAGAACCGTATGTGTCCTTCTGCACTTGTTCACAGCTACTCCATAGACAATCAACACATGTGGCTCAAAAGAATGCTGCAAGGACTTTAGAAAAAAAAACTGAGCCATACCTTTGCTTTTAACTGGAATAAAAATGGTTTTACTTCAGTAAAACAGTTATTAGCCTCAACTATCATTTGTTTACAGGAATAGGCTCTGTCTGAAAATGCAATTTTCTGAAGAAACACTCTGGAAACATGACTGAACTCACACTCCGAAATATTTGCAGAACGAGGGGCTACGCAGAGGTAAGGAGTCACAAGAAGAAGAAGGATTAAGAGAACTGCAAACCTACAGAGTGAAGCAGCATGTTGGGGTCACAATGACAAGACAACACAGCTTCAGAGAAGAGTGTACGAATCTCACTTCGGTTGTGAAATTTTTCTTCTGGTTCATTTTTAGGCCACAGATCATCTTTCACTCTTACTTTACCTCTTATTTTTCAGGGAGGGATCTTACACCAGTTCTTCATTCCTATCAGTGACGAGTGATGTTCCTCAGGGGTCAGTACTGGGACCGGTGCTATTTAACATCTTTGTTGGTGACATGGACAGTGGGATCGAGTGCACCCTCAGCAAGTTTGCTGATGACACCAAGCTGCGTGGTGTTGTGGACACGCTGGAGGAAAGGAATGCCATCCAGAGGGACCTTGACAGGCTTGAGAGATGGGCCTGTGAGAACCTCATGAAGTTCAACAAGGCCAAGTGCAAGGTCCTGCACATGGGTCAGGACAATCCCAAGCACAAGTACAGGCTGGGCAGAGAACGGATTGAGAGCAGCCCTGACGAAAAGGACTTGGGAGCGCTGAGTGATGAGAAGCTCAACATGAGCTGGCAATGTGTGCTGGCAGCCCAGAAAGCCAACTGTATCCTGGGCTGCATCAAAAGAAGTGTGGCCAGCAGGTCAAGGGAGGTGATTCTGCCCCTCTACTCTGCTCTCGTGGGACTCCACCTGGAATACTGTGTTCCGCTCTGGGGACCCCAACACAAGAAGGATGTGGAGCTGCTGGAGCGGGTCCAGAGGAGGGCCATGAAGATGATCCGAGGGCTGGAGCACCTCTGCTATGAAGACAGGCTGAGAGAGTTGGGGCTGTTCAGCCTGGAGAAGAGAAGGCTCCAGGGTGATCTTATTGTGGCCTTCCAGTACCTAAAGGGGGCCTACAGGAAAGCTGGAGAGGGACTTTTTACAAGGGTGTGTAGTGATAGGACAAGGGGCAATGGATTTAAACTGAAAGAGGGGAGATTTAGATTAGATATAAGGAAGAAAATCTTCACTCAGAGGGTAGTGAGGCACTGGAACAGGTTGCGTAGAGAAGTTTTGGATACCCCATCCCTGCAAATGTTCAAGGCCAGGTTAGATGAGGCTTTGAGCAATCTGGTGTGGTGGAGGGTGTCCCTGTCCATGGCAGGGGGGTTGGAACTAGATGATCTTTGAGGTCCCCTCCAGCCCTATCCATTCTATGATTCTATGATTCTATGATTCTCAAACCTGCAAGGAGCAGGTTTTCCACATTTTCCGTTCCAGAAATCTCTTACAGGATTTGTCCCCACAGTAGATGCTGTAACCAGCAGTCACATATCATATCACATTTTATTCTATGCCTGCTGAAACAAACCATGGAGCTCCTGCTCTGCTAAAGGGTACCTATGCTTGGATGACAGCTCAAAAGATGGGCACTCAGTACTACGTATAGAAAGAATCATAGAATGCTTAGGGTTGGAAGGGACCTCAAAGATCATCTAGTTCCAACCCCCCTGTATGATTTTCCATGGAGAGGCACAGAATTCAAAATACTCTTTTGGTAACACATACAGGTATTCACGCTGAAATTCAGACTCTCAGAGTCAATTCACAACCCATTTAACTCAGCACTATTTAAATGTTGAGTCAGAAGTTTACAGCCAGTCTCCTCTGACCCACCACTAAACTATGCAGCCAATGCCTAACTCACACCCTATACCTCCAGAAAGAGCTCTTCTGGAAGGAAGAGTTCTCTCGGAAGGAACTCTTCTAGTCTTTAGCCGAACCAAGTCTTGGCCTCTAGCTCCTTGCTTAACTTCTGCAGATGATTCCCTTTGCTTTCCACTCTCCTGCTGAACCCAGTAGCTACCTGGATTGCCTGGCCTTAGCGACAAATGACTTTTGATAACAAAACAGAGCCTGTTCCAGAGGAAGAAGAAGGGTAAGGTAGTCTTTGAGGAGTCTCAGTCCCCAGGTTGTGTTAAGAAAGCGATGCTCTTGCCTGTGCATCTCTATACCTTACCTCGAGATTTCTCTTGCACATCTTCAGAGACATGTAATTTTACATACAGGCTTTGCCCTCCTGATTTGAAACCATTTCCCTGACCTGTTACTCAGCCAGAGCCCAGAAAGCCAACCGTATCCTGGGCTGCATCAAAAGGAGTGTGGCCAGCAGGTCGAGGGAAGTGATTCTGCCCCTCTACTCAGCTCTCGTGAGACCCCACCTAGAATACTGTGTTCAGCTCTGCAGTCCCCAACATAAGAAGGACATGGAGCTACTGGAACGAGTCCAGAGGAGGGCCACGAAGATGATTCGAGGGCTGGAGCACCTCTGCTATGAAGACAGGCTGAGAGAGCTGGGGCTGTTCAGCCCGTACAAGAGAAGGCTCTGGGGTGATCTTATAGCAGCCCTCCAGTACCTAAAGGGGGCCTACAGGAAAGCTGAAGAGGGACTTTTTACAAGGGTGTGTAGTGATAGGACAAGGGGCAATGGATTTAAACTGAAAGAGGGCAGATTTAGATTAGATATAAGGAAGAAATTTTTTACATTGAAGGTGGTGAGGCACTGAAACAGGTTGCCCAGAGAAGTTGTGGATGCCCCATCCCTGGAAGTGTTTAAGGCTGGGTTAGACGAGGCTTTGGGCAACCTGGTGTAGTGGAAGATTTCTCTGCCCATGGCAGGGGGGTTGGAACTAGATGATCTTTAAGGTCCTTTCCAACCCTAACCATCCTATGATTCTATGATTCTATGATTCTTTCCGTCCTTGTTCACATGCAGAGAATTTCCGCTCTGACTCCCACAGCTGCTTCTCTTTTGGAAGACCTATCTCCACACAGCTGTGCTAACAGGTCTTTGCAGGATCCTGCCCAGGGTCCCTCACTGGCTCTCCAGGTGCCTGGTGTCAGGAGGTCAATGCTAGCACATGCAGGCAGGTAGGTCTCACACGACCTGTTTGGATACCTTTCATCACTTCTCCCTCCATCCCACTCCGTTTTGCTTTCCTTTGGCTCTCTCAGTGCTAAAGCCTGCACAAGGATGACTTAGCAGAGATTCGGTTTCCTGCCCCATGTCCTCCTGACCTTCCCACAGGAGTCACCCACTGCTGAGCCTGCTCCATCAGAACTCTCAGTGTTCCCTGTTTCCAAACAGGATGTCTTTCTTCTCACCTCTTCCATTTTCCCTGTGAAAAAAAACACAACATATCTTGTAGCCGCACTTCCAGTCTCCAGCACTCTGGTTGCAGGAGTGGGCAACGTAAGCAAGGAAAAGCCATGTTGTCACAACCTGAGACAGCAGCTCAGGGCTTGAGACTCCAAAAGTCTGCTCTGCCTAGTTCTTCTCATTGCCTTAACCTTGAGCTCTCATTTCCCCACTCCCAAGTTAGGTTCTTGATCTGAAAGTGTCAGTGATACTCAATTCAGTTGAAAAGTGTGCCCTGAATTAATGAATTGGCTGTTATTCCAGAAAGAGTGCTCTGGTCGCCCCTATCTGAAAGGCTCTGGCATAGGTGGGGAGGAAGGACAAGCACAAGGAGCTATGGGTGCTCTCAGATACAAAATAGGACACAGGGCCATCAGACAATAGAAATCCGTGCTAACCATGATGGTGTCTTTGCCCTCAGTAATGCTTGAAGAAAATAAAGAAGTCATTCATTTCTGGAAGACGTACTTGATCTTTTTTGTAGAGTTTGCAGTGATCTCACTGACATTTCTTACAACTCATCAAAGCAGTCCTGAGCTCTCTAAGGGTGAAACAACCCTTCTCCACAGTGCCCCGTTTAGATGTCAGTGCTGTACATGGACAATTGCATGCGGTTAGTCCTGCTCAGGCGGCAGGTTCCTGCAGCCCCAGGATGACAGCCAGCTCCACGTCACTACAGCTTCCGAACAAGGGGAACAGCCTCCCCAGAAGCAAGCTACAGACTGCAAATACTTGTTAAGAGTTCGCAGGTGAGGTAGTCAGTAGTGAGTTATATGATGAATGTTACTTTTAGCAGGACAACCTTCTGGCTGTTTTTCTTTGCAGGAAGTACCTGGAGAAGGGCTGAAGTTGGAAGTGCACCCTCTGTGGTGGGAGAGGGGAGGTGAGGGGACACTGGGACAGATGGTGAATGTGAAATCTGCAGGCACAGCAGTGTTTGATGCTGCCTGAGAGGAGAAGGAAGCAACCAAGAGACAAGATCTTCCAGGAGCTATGTCTGTTGTTCTAGACCATGTAGGTGCAGAATGCAGATGGGTATTGGGAAGGCACAAAGGATAGAAAAGCTGGACCAAATGGCTCAGGGACTGATATGGTCATGTGGAAGCTCTGGTCCTGTTGCTCAAGTCTACAAGGACTTCACATGAGTTCACTTGCCTCTACCCTATGGCATCTACTTAGATAACAGGCAAACTAGAGGTTGTGATGTTGCATTTGTGTGTGTGTGTGTGTGTGTGACAGCAAGATCAACAGATCCCCTGATCTCAAGGTGTTGCAGCAACATGAATGATCCTAATAAGAGGAGGAGTGAGAGAGGCTGTGGACTCCCACTTCCCTGAATCTCAGGCATCTGTAATCCATTACAGATGACATTGTAATAAATGCTGATAGTTATTTGTTAGTGGGTGAGAAGTGTTTGTGGATGGGAGGGCAATGTGTTCAGACTGAGTGCTTCAAGCCAGACACTGAGGAAATGTTGGTGAACCTGGATGGTCTGAGCAAAGGGGACACCTCTCAAATCTTCATGGGAGTCCCATCTTGATCATCAGGAAAGACCTAACAGTGAGCTTGTACTCCTGGGGTTATTTATCCCTGACTCTCTCATGCGTACTCCAGCTGTATTTTTCTGGCTTTTGAATTTGGAAGAACGCAAGGAGGAGAGAAGAGGGGTAGACTAAGAGTCTTGAGCATCAGGGTGGCTTCGCCTCCACGGGCTGGAAGCCATACATATATAAAAGAGATGTGCCTGTACCCATATCAGTAAATATGCATTAGCCATAGGTTTATCTAAGCGATATTCTACGTGTAACAGCTCTGACAGACTTGTACTATTGTTCTTTCCCATTGGTAGTGGTAAGAAATTAAAATTTGTATTCTGCAGATTATTTTACCGTTACAAAATTTTGCACCATTTTGACACCAAAGTAAAAACATGAATTGCTATCTTATTTTACATTTCAGAATGGATATTCTGGAGGGCTTCATTGGGATGATTCCGGGAAACTTCACTTTGCCAAAGGGGCTTCAACAGTTGAATAGAGCCTACGGCTACTTAGAGCAAAATACTAAAATAATGGATTTCAACTTCATCCTCCACATGAAATGCAGAAGACTTACTGATTTGTTTCAATATAATCACTGTCATCAGAACTGGAAGTTTTTCCATGAAATGTTTAGAATTTTTAAAAGGAAAAGTTTTTCCACCCAGGCTTTGTTATATCCCGCAGTTATACTAGAGACTAGAGTCTCTGTTGCTAGTTTGCATATTTTTTATTCTTCTCTTTTTACTTTGCATGTGGGCACTAGACCACAGGTACTAATATGCAAGAAGCAAGGTCCAGACAGAGGTCATTTAAAAGACTGAGTAATCCATGAACTAACTATCTTTGCCTAAGAGAAGTCACAAGTTTTCCCACAGTGGTCCAGCTCTGACTGGTGGGATGCTCCTTGGTACTCCCACCAGTATGTTAGTCACATTATTCTAGAAGACCATTTGATCCTGCCAATTTTTGCTCATTTTTCCGTACATATTTGACCAGGGGTTTGCTCAAAGTAGGGAACGATACCTGCACATTGGCAACATTTGCTGTTTACTGTTTGCAGTGTCATCTTCTATCGTCTTCAAGCAATTGAAGAAACTGCAACATGGGACTAGGGCAACGTGCCATAAGCTGTCTCTGATAAATGTTTTATCAGATAAGCAACATGTTGAACTAAGAACCTGTCACAAAGAGAAAGTACGCTAGATAGCTTATTACCAAGGAAAATCTGATCAGCTTGAAACTTTGGCAGTTTACTTCCAGCAGCAGTCAAGACTTAGTGTTTAAAGAAAAAAGGTTGAAAAAATAAAATTATAATGGAGAATTATGCATGCTTGTCACAGGAAAAAGCTCTACCTCTGTCCTTACTGCTTCTGGTAGGTTGTTGAGGGGGTAATGGGGTCACGCCCAGTAGGGGACAAGAAGTGGAGAGAGCACTAGTGGGTTATTGGCTCTTGGTCTGGTGTCTCCAGTTCCAAAAACACCAAAAAAAGTGGAAGATGTTCAGGAAAATACAGATCAAAGGCAACATCTCTCAGTGCACAACTCTCTAAAAGAAGGCTGAGTTGACTTGCTGATGGTACAAATTCATCCAGAAGAAAACGGTGTCATGTAGCAAAAGCCTCTTCTTCTTGGTAGAGGAAGACACAACATAAACAGCTGGAGATTTAAATCAGATTTAAAAAAAAAAAAAGGCACGTGAGAATGAAGAACTATATTTTTACCAGTGAGGATGACCAGCGTGCCAGCAAAGGGTGTCAGCCTGGCTGGTAGATGTATTCCAGCCATAGGCAAGCTGCTGGTCTCACTGCAGGGACGAATTGTGGGGAGGAGCTGCGAAGCCGGTGTTCAGCAAGAGGCCCGCAGAGCTGCGCTGCCAGCACCTTCCAACATTTCCCAAATAACACAGCAAGGGCTAAAACTGCTAACAAAAACTACTAACACTTGTGTTTAGCTGCTGCTCTCAGTAGTCACCTATTACACAATATTTCCTGATTTTCATTTTTCACAATCATTTCTATTCCTGTAGGAAAAGCTTTGGAAACTCACAAGCATCTTTATTCACTTACTTCAGCGCACACACATATAATTTCTCACAGCCCAGACCACCCCCATCCATTTGCTATCCCCTTTAGCTTTCCCACATTGTTGCATTTCCAGATGTTAAACACTAATCACCGAGCAGGGAGGCGTGTACCAGAAATTCATCTTTAACATCCTACGTTACATCACGTCATAACAATTGATTTGCCATTAATGAATTTCACTAGGACTAGCAGGCTGGTGGTCGCAGGTGTGGTTTTCAGAAATCCCAGTGGCAGCTGTTTGGGGCACAAGCAGCCACAGAGACATCAGCAAGGATGTGTGCAGTGGTCGGACCGAGAAGTGACTGCCCAAAAGACAGAGACGTGAAGAGATGCAAGAGACAGAGGGGTCTGAGGTCAGCTTAGGCTGGCATTGCTTGAACACAATCAAGCTGTACATGAGACTTGTTGATTCAGGGTATTTTTTCCTCCTGTTCTGCTTCCTTTTTTAATGCATCCTCACTGATAACGTGCCTTATCCTTTGTTTTTCCACAGTTCTCCTGGTCCGTAGTTCCTCATCCTACCCCTGGCCTATTGTTTCTCCATCGCTAACGAAGCAAACCTCAAGCAGAGGCAGCGCTGGTGAGGATCATTACAAATCAGTGCTCCCCAAAGCCAGTTTGGAGCTGGCCCTGTAATTCCCAAGGGTGGGATGGGTCACATCCCAGTGCTTGCAGTAGCACCGTCCCAGCTGGATGTCCTGCAGCTTGTCAGCCCGAGGGATGGTGGCAGAGGCAAGGCTTCCCGCTGTGTTTTCACAGAGCTGCTTATTTCTTCAGCCTCTCCACCCAGTCTCGCCAAGAAACATCTTCCCTGGCCAGACTTCCCATATTATGACTAAGGCAGAAGGCCACAGGTTTAGTCAGTTTGTGTACAGTTTGCAATTATTCAGCTGTTTTAATGAGAAGAAAGACCTTGAGGCCCGTGATGTCAGAGATAAGAAAGTGTGGAAAGCAGCAGATGTGTGACCTTGCTGCTCTCCTATTGCTTTCTCCTTTGTTCTGTGCACTGCAGCTCTTCAAGGTTTTAATACTGAGAAGGGGTGAGGGGAAGGCGAGATGCAGGTTTCACAGTAACCCAGATTCCTGGCTTGTGGACCAACCCACTGGCTTTTAACACAAGCCACTGATGGTAACTGAAATCCAGCAGCTGCTGGAGATTTGGGATCTTGCAGGCATCAGCCCTTTCCAGTATCTGGGTATTTGTTCTCATGGTTAAGTTGGAAAAAAGTTCTCGGTATTTTCCTGGACCGACAGGTTTTCCAAAGAAAAGTTTCAGTTCATGGACACCGAAAGCCTTTTTCATACAGAACATCATCTCCAAACAGGTGAACGCGGTTGACTGAAACATTTCAGTTCGACGTGCGTTTGTGCCCTTTGGCCTAACTGGGAGAGCTGCACTGCGAGAGCTGGAGCCAGAAAACAGGGTACCTGAACCAAACCTTAACAGTTCCAGAGACACCTAAGTACAAAGTTCGGGTGCTCCATTTCTCTGCCTAGGTGCCACTACGCCCTTCAGACAGCTGGAATAGATCTGGCTTCTTAAGGCACGGCCAAGCTGAGTTGCAAAACACCTAAAGCCTACAGGTATCTGTGCCAAGGTGTCCTCCCAGTTGTCTAGCCAGCAGCTTTGTCCCTGCCTAGCCCAGTCTGGAGGTGGGGTTGGTGCTGTCTCACGTGCCTTCAAAGCTGCCTCACATATCTTCATGCAAAACAGAAAAGTACAGTTTAGATGCAGAACTGATTGGATAACCCAGTTCAAGGAGCAGCCGTTAGTGGTTCATTGCCAAAAAGGGGAGAGACACAGAGAAGGACACAGGGCTGGTGCCCAGCTCTACCTGGCATCATTTGTCACAGCATGAGAGAACAGAGACTGCACCACAAACCTGGCAGGTACAGGTATTTGAGACAGAGGATCAGAATTTAAAGTTTTTTAAAAAGGGAAAAAAGGAAAAAAGATACATTGTTTTGACAATTTAGAGAAATGGTGTGATTAAAACTCAGTGGGGAAGAGTGCAAGGATCTAACAATGAGGCAGGAATAATCAGCTGAACAAATATCAAGTGGAAACGGTGGGTTAAGTAGCAGTTCTGTAGACAAGACTCTAGATCCCACTAGTACCAAAACCAAAACCGAAACCGATAAACCAAACATCATGTTGGAAAGAGTAACGAGCAGCATTGCCTGTACAAAGAAATCGCCCTCTTGTTCAGTGCAGTCCTGGTATGATGCTGCACTTATAGTGTGGCCAGTTTTGTGTAATGCTTTTTGGGAAAGATGTGGACCCCTTGGAGAGTGCCCAGGGACAGCCAAGGTCTGGGAAATGTGACCTGCACAGGAGGGCTGAAGGAGCTGGATGGCTTAGGTCAAAAAACAAACGACTGATGGGGATGCATTAACAACCCTCAGCTACATAAAACAGCTCATAGATGAAGAGGGGAACAGCTCTACTCCCCTGTTCAGAATGGGCAGCGTGAAAAACCTTTCTAATGGTAAGGGGGGTCCTTAAGAGTAATGTAAGAACATCTTTCACACCAAGACACATGTCTAGTTGGTCACTTCTTGGGCAGAGAGATGCTTTGCAGACCTCTTCCAATCCCTCTATTGATTTCTGCACTCCAGGCATAGGATTCCCCCTGACATGCACACAGACAGGCAGCCACCCTTATGAACCCAGCGCCAAATAAACGTCCTCGCCACCAGCCATCAGGCACAGCTCCTTTGGAAATTATTCCACTTTGCACAGAAGGACAACGGAGCCATTTGTCCAGAGACGAAGATCACGCTTCTCTGGCCCAGTCCTCACAGGTCTGATTGGAGTGATGTGGATTGGAAAAGGTCATCACAGCTACCAGTCCCTGACGTGGCCGACCAGCTTCTCCCTCTGGGGCGTCAATAGGAAAGATAGGCCTATTTGAAGAGTATTTAGAGCATCTGTGTTACCCTCAAAAATACTTCCTGAGGGAGTTTCTCTCCCTTCCTTGACTATAGGAGGCTAGATAAACAAACTGGGTGCGTTGGCTTATATGATCTCCCCCTTCCCCAAAATGCCCTGATTGGGAAAAGCAGTATTTTTGCATATATTTCCCAGAAAGTTTAATTACGTTGTTGCCATTTCTCTAAGTAAGATGTAGACTCTTGAATCGTGAGAGAGAAATCAGGTATTAAAAAACATTACCCAGACGTGATATTTATTTTTTCAAATGAAAATCCTGCAGCAGCGGATTTTATTTTTTCAAATGAAAATCCTTTCTTGCAGCTGGAAATCACCACAGCAGGCCATCCCTGCTGCAAATGGTTTGCCTGACACACCAGCAGACAACAGCTCCCAGCAAGCTGTGCCAGCCACAGCACTGGGGCAAATGGTGCCGGCTCCCAGCGCTCGCCCCGTGCCTGCGAGGGGGCCACCACCTCGGCCCCAGCCCCAGTGCTGTTGAAGGTATGGAGTAGAGGGAAAGGAACCATCCTCAGGCTGTGATATTGGGAGCTGAGCTTGTCCCCATCTTGATTTGGTTGCTATGCTGATCAAGGCAACTTTTGGGGACAAGGCGCTGCGTTCATGTCACCTGCAGCACCGTTGTACCCGGCAAACACCCCTATTCCAGCCATGCTACGGCCTTCTTCCACTTAACTCCCACATCTTCCCCAGGAACCTCTCCTGATATACCTTTAAGCATGCACAAGAGGCCAGGCTCGCGAGCACAGCAGGATGCGGGATGCAGTGGCTAGCATGAGTTTGGGGCAGCCCCGAGGCCCACTCCCCCCCCGCCCCTCCCCACCCCTCCCCACCCCAGCAGGTAAGCAGCTGGCAGGGCGCTCCCACTCCGACCCCCAAACATCCCATTGTAATTCTTATCGGGCGATGCATATTTTTCATTCAAGGTGGCAAAACGCCCAGGGCTGCCAGGCTGCCAAGCTCTCTGCTAAAAATACCCAAAAAGAGAAAGACAAGAAAGAGGGAGCGTATTCTGGTTGCAATAGAAATGACGTGGACCAAGGCAGGGAAAGAGAAGGAGAGGAAGACAGGGAACGAGGTGGGACAAAGGTTGGAGAGCTGCCCATGGCAAGCCAAAGCCAGGCTGAGCTGATGGAGGTGTTGGCTGTCCCCAGAGGTCATGGGCAATGCCGCTGGTGTGTCATCCTGCTCTCCCTTCTCATGCTGTATAAAATGCTTGTTCTTGCTGCGTTTGCTACACTTGGTGCCATCACCATGGGAGTGGAAGAGGGAGGACCCACTGGGTTGTCCCCCAGCAGTGGCACGGACAGGCAGAGGGGGACCAGGCTGAGGGCAGTAGAGAGCCCAAGAGACCAAAGGGAGCCTGGACAGGGTCAGGATGAAGGTGTTCTGGCATGGAAACGGAGGAGGCTCAAGGAAAGAGGTCAGGAGAGGGCCCAAAACCTACGAACAGCAGTGGGACGGAGCATGGGAGAGGACTGAAAGCAAAAGGAGGATGATGGTGAGTGGGTGGCAGGAGAAAGGGAGGAGGAAAAGATAAAAAAGAAGAAGAGGAAAAAAAACAACAAAAGATGGTAAAACACTCTTAGCATGAAAATTTTCTGGCCTCATTCTTTGACAAGCAGGATGCCATTAGCCTGGAGACCCCTGGGAAGATCCTCGGACGGAGGTGTGTTTTGGGAGCCCTGCATAGTGGCAGTTTGTTCATTGACTTTCCCGGCCTTCATCAGAGTTAACCACCATTAAATGTAGCTGATTATGTCTTATCAATATTGCAAATGGAAGGAGGAATGTTATTTTGGGAATATTTTCTCGAGTGTTATTTTCCAGGAGCTGGGTAGGGAGGAGTTTAAGCTTGTGAGAGACAGGACTGATTGACACATTTTGCTTTCCTTCTTATTTTTAAAGTACTCCTCCATGTTTAAACTGCGTAAGAACTGAAGAACCTTCACTAACACAGCCTGTGCTTCTCTCTGACCTTGCAGATAACAATGAACCAAAACGCACAACTCTCTAATTGCTGTTCCTGATGGCACTTTACAAGCTCGTGCTAAATTTAACGACGAGGAGGAGGATGAGGACCAGACTGAAAACTTTTTCCAAATGTTTCTTTCCTGCTGCAGGGGAAAGGATTGGAGGTGCAGGAGTGCTGTGTGCCTCCTGTGGAGGGCAACAAAAGCGCAAGAGATATAGAAATATCCAGAGAACCTTACTTTACTGCATGGAGATAATTCAACCTGAGATTGGAGTCTGCACACACATATATCAGCATTTATATGCCCATGTGCCCATAATAAATATAATCTCAGGTTTCTGTGTTGCCCGTCATGGTCTCCATGCTTTAGGTCCTACCACACACATCCACAAGGTTGGTACGACAGCAGAAGACCCCAAGCACGAGGAGCTGCTCCTTGGCCAGGGGTTCTCCTGCCCCGCCAGCCCTGGGGAACTCCCATACAGCAGCAGGGACATGAGGCAGTGGCTGGGTCCACAGGAGCCACGTGCAGCTCCTGGGGCCAAGGGCCGGCCAGCATGGCATTCCCAGCACACAGGCATGCCCGTGCCCATGCTGGCCAGCCTCCGTGCTCGGACGTACCACAGACACACTGTAGCTACTGAAGGATTTGTGGGGGTTTTTTAAATTTTAGATTTTTTTTTTCCAATTCTGTCCCTTCTGGGCTGGTATGTTCCACACTTGTAATACTTCAGAGGAAGCAGATGTTGCTCTGACCACAGCAATTGTCACAGTGTTTAGTTTTATTTGGCTCTAAGGCAAAAGACTCTTGGCACCTTTCACAAGCTGCGTATGCCAGCCTGGGAGTTTCAGAGGACACCGGAGCGAAGCCATCCCTCAGGTGGATCACAGCGTACCCAAAGAAAGACCTTATAACCAGGAGACATCAGATCAGCTTGAAATTATCTGCTTATTGAGTTGGCGCTGACAAAACAAAACCACAAATCTTGCCAGCAATACATAGAATAAAATAAAAGCAGAAATGTCAAAATACTGGTTTAAATATTCACTGATCAAGTAATAAGGGCTATAAAAATCTTTTTAGAGTTGGTGTCCAGTTCAGTAGGAAACTTAGAGCCCTGGAGAACCCTTCATGAGCAGGAACCTGGATTTAATTACTCCTCACTCTGGCCCCGATCGCTCCGTGCCTCCTCTCCCTGCCTCCATCTTCTGTCTTCTCTAACAGGACTGCAAGTACTCAGGCCAGACACTGTTTCTGACTTGAGTTTTGCGTATTCCCAGGGCAATGAAGCTGTCTTGGTTGTTTCCCCTGTCCGAACAGCAGCAAACCAAACCTTTGGGCACACTTGATGTTGACAAGTACCACTGCAGACTGTGTTGATGGAGCAGAGATTTTGTACTGCATCGGAGCCCAGGCTGTTGTGTCTTTTCCAATTGTATTGGCTTGTTTGGCTTCAGAAAAAAAGAGAAGCACAGGACTTACAAGGACACGGGAGATTCTCCCATGTCCCCACTGTATATTTCAGTCAACCAAAATTAACCTCTTCACAGGAGGCAAAGATTTAGTGTGGGCAGAGTTACGGTGAGCATAGTGGATGCAGCAAGGAGGAGCAGAGCAGAAACAAATCAATTCACAAACAGAGGAAACATAAAATGCTGCTGCAGATGATTCAGTACAAAAAAAATAAAACAAAACATGGACCAGCTGCACAAAACTACCTGATCTGGAAAAAAGACTCAACAGCCTGTGCAGCACATGACAGATGAAAATCAAAACTGGTCTGAAGGATTACAGAGCCAACATACTTGCAGGTACATACAGCCAGATGTGACCGTGGTAGTGACAGAAGTCACTTCAGCCTCTCAGGGACCATTTAAAGGAGGCTAGTGTTTTCCAGAGTGTGAGGGACAAGGTCAGGAAGGACTTACTGAGTCAATGGGCTACGGACGAGCTGCACATGGGGGAGAAGCATTTAATAATACTTGCTCGTGTTGCAAAGATCTTGTTATCGGCTTATTTTTCATGAAAGAGCATTCAGCCTTAAAATAGTGTAGGAAGCACCGATTAAAGCAAACGCCCACACTCCTGCAACGCAAGGAAATGGGCTGTCAGTACTTAGAGAACCTGCACTATGGTTTCTCGCAAAGGCTGTTGTGTTAAACCATCCAGCTAAAAACCCAAACTCCTGCCCAAGCACACTGCATGTTGGCCCACCTGCCCTTCCTGCCTGAGGGTGCCCAGGTGCGCGGCTGACATCCGAGTGCAGCAGCACAGGGTGAGGACATCAGCAGACAGCCCGGGATGGTGATCCCAGGGTGCTGCTGTAACACACTTAGAATTCAATAAAATAGCTGAACTCATCGTCAGTACTTTAGGGAATAAGCAACACAAGGATTCAGGTCTAAAAGGTCCCATGGGTCTTTCTTGTCTCTAGCCATACATGGATGTGCTGGGATTTAGTATCTGACAGAGCTGACATGAATGTCTGGTTTCATTTCTGCTGGAATCCAGGCTGGAGCAAGGACCCCAGCCGTCACGGGCAGCAGATGGGGAAACAGCAATATCAGCGGAGTTTGACCAAAATGTTGGCCTTAGAACCAAAAATACAGCTCTTTACATCCTCTCATATTCCCTCCCTTCCTGGCTCTGAAGTTGATCACCTTGGAAAGCTGAAGTAACTCTTAACTCTAGCACAAGCAGCGGTGGGAATTTGCACCCAGAATTAACTGGTTCATAATAATCTTTACATTTTTCCTAACTGCCATGTTCCAAGGCACTTGAATTAACAATTCACCAAGCATGTTCATTTTGAATGACTGCATTGAAATCAGCACAGACTCAAACAGAAGCCCTATAAAAAGCCAAAGCTTTATCGTGCGCTTGGTGGTGGCAGCAAGGAGGCTGGTGGGAAGGAAACAATACCCGTCTGAGTGGAGCGAGGGTTTATCTGCTTACCATCAGAACAGGCCAGTCATGTTGTTTTTCCGTCCGTTCACCATGTGAGCGGGCTCCGGTGTACAGTACCAGGCTGTGCAAAAGCCCGCGGCCAGGTCCTTCTGTTTGTAGGGCTTTGCTGACATAAGGTGGAGTTGAGGTTATTGTGGTGTGGGACGTTTCCTGCCCTGGCCGCTGATAACTGCAAATCCCAGCAGCCCTACAGGCTCCCTTTGTCCGCCGGCCCAGGACCCGAGCTATGTATAGCCTATACCCACCCAGCCCGGGGCGGGCACACTCTTATCCCGGCACATGAGGATGCTTCCGAGCACACTGACGGTTTCCCCAACAAATTGGGGATGCTGAAATCCCTTCCACACACAGAGTCCCACTGAACTTCTTACCTCCAGGAGCAGAGGAAGAAGCTGGGAACGGGTCTGTGAGAGGCAGCTCCAGCCGGTGAGCGCACATTCCTTCGCACCAGAAGTAAAAGGATTAAATTGACTGCTAAAACCTGGTGTCATTTATACCAGCTGAGGTGTAAATGAAGGCCTTGCCACAAAAACAGCATTAAGCTCACTTTACGTTGCGCGGCTCAGTGGTAGCATGGATGGCAGCAGGGTGACGTCCTCCTGCCCGAGTGCTCAGTGCAGTCGTGCCAGCCGGTACATGTGGTGACGTGACTCTGTGTGTGGCTCCGGTGAGCAGAAAAGCAGTGCAGGGGATGTGTTTTCCTAAAGAGGTGATACAAGAGTAGGTGTGGACAGTCAGTCAGGAGAAGGATGAAGTGTGGAGATGAGGGAGAGGGGAGCGCAGGCGCAGGAAGGTTTCAGTGCTGGCTCCTGGGATGTCTGCAGCACAGAAGGAGGGGTTGCAGCAGGCAGCGTGGGGGGAGAAGGACCGCTCTGGGATGACGATGGAGCAGCAAAGGGGTAGTACCCAACACAGGGTAAAACCGAAGGACACAGAGCCCTGAAAGAGTTTCCCTGAAGCCGAGGCTTTCTTCCAAGCTGTGCTGCCTGCCTTGCTGCAGAATGACCCCAGGGACCAAGCTCTGCCTAGCGCCCAGCGCGCTGCGGCAGGGAAGTAAAGGATGGTTACACCTCTGTAAGTAAATAGGAGGCGGCAGGGCTGGCCCTTGGCCCCACAGCCCGCTAGCCCAGCGCAGCTCGGAGCCACGTGGCCAGTTCCTGTGCCTCTCAAACAGACCGGCCACAACCAACGCACTCAGTGGGCACAGCCGCCGCAGACACCTGGAACGCTCTCATCTCGCAGGGTGGCGGCTGTCATGGCCAAAGTCATGCAGGTGCAGGGCTAACAATTTAGTGGTATGGAACAGCTTTGCTCTAGCCTCATTCAGTTTATTGGTGCAGATATCGCTGATGACATGGAAGCTTTACCTGCTAGCATGGAAAAATTGCCTCTCCCCTTGTTTGATCCCTCGTGTGCCAGTGACAGCCCAGACGGGATGCTCCCTGAGCTCCATGTGTCATCGTCCAGAAGCCCCGTACTGACGCTCCCCATGTCCAGACCCACCAGCCAAAGCACACAGACCATCGCTCCCTCTCAGGCAGGCTCTGCTGCCCCGACTCCTCTCTCCGGCTGCATTGTACTGGCCACGAGAACCAAGGCTGGTGCTAGAGAGATGGGCTGGGCTAGTTGATGGTCTCAGCGCATGGCAGGGGATCGTAGTCCCTCCTGCCATCTGGGCTGTGGGACCGTGGTGCTGGGAGGACCAGGCTTGGAGCAAGTGGAGGGCCAATGTCAAGTCTGGCAGTCCCTGCTCCCAGGGTCAGTGCCGATCCTCGTCAGGGATGTGTTAACAAGCAGATGTATTTCACCCAGACTTGTGTGAAGGCCTGACAGGCTGCACTCCATGGCTACGCTGTGCTGCCGAAACAAACTGTAGCCTCTTCCAGCACCCTGGTGGCTTATGAGGTGTCCCTGGTGCCATCCCTTCTCCCAGCCTGGAGAGCTTCTCCTCCCCACCCTGCCTGGTGAACAGACCCACTCTGCACGGAGGATGGGGCCACCCAATGGCACCTGCAGAGAGGGAGACAGAGACACTGCTGGCTCCCTGTCCCTTGCCTCAGCCCTCTGGCCGCTCACCAAAAATCTGGCCGTGCGATGGCTTCATTGTGGGCCCGGGCATGGTAGAGTGGGGCAACAGGCTCAAACCAGAGCGTGAGGGCCATGGTGGCCAGACCTTACTGTGCATGGGACATGAATTAGTTCTCGCCTCCACAAGGACCTCAGTGGCTCCTGTTCCTGCCGGTGCAGAGCGGCAGGCTGTGGGATGTGATGGTCCTCTCGCAGCAGGCCAGACTGGTGTGCCCTCCAGGTATGAAACACTGAATACTTTCGCTTTTACGCAGTCTTTGCTTTGCTGCGTTCACACTGGCATGGGAAAACAGCTCTAATGCCATCAGCTACCGACGTCTGTCTCTGGTAATCAAATATCCTGTTCCCTGTGAGACTCAGACGCTGGGCACTGACACTGCTATCCCCATGGGGCTGCAAGGCAGGAAGATCCCCCGTCTTCTGAGCAAATTCAAGTGAGAAAATAACCTGAATTACGTGTCCTGCTCGCCTCTATCTGCAGCCGTGACACCTCACACTCACAAATTACCCAGCCGTGGGAATGAACCAGATCCCGTTTAATGCAAATGTTAATTTATCAGGTGTTACATCTCTCTTAAATGTTTGTTTCACTGCTGTTTGATCAGGCAACATCCACGTCTTTCACTGGGTCAGTGTTTCCGCAGTCCCTTGAACGCTCAGGGCTCTGATTCCTCTCCTTCCACTTTGTCAAGCCAGAGAGTTCACCTGATCTAGGCACTGCCATCTGCTCTGAGCTCTCTCCTTACACGCCATGGGGACAGACCCCTCTGCCCAAGGGTGCTGCTTCACCGGTGGCAGTGGCCATGGCAGCAGAGGCTGGAAAAGGCCTCAGGAAAAGGATGTGGCAAACACAGCCAAGGTGAAGCCACTCTTGTCCGAAGTCTGTAACACTCACTGTTCCCTGCACACAGACAGCAACGGTGGCAGTGGCCAAGCCGTGGCATGGGCAGCCATTTCTCTTGCCCCATCCCCATGGCCCTTCCATCAGCCGGGGGTTCAGTGAGTGTTTTGCATGAAGCAGAGACCCTTTGATTGCCACCTCGAGGGGGATTTTTGGGGTGTTACCACCACAGTGGGGAGGATGCCCTTGAGCCGCGTTTGAGCTGGAGCTTCTGCCCCAGCCTTGCTAGAACCCAGCGAGCTCCTCTGAGCAGTCGGCCGTGCTGGCCTGCACACCAACCACAGAATATTATAAACCAACCTGGTGCAGGTCCCGTAGGAAGGAGAGGGAAACAAACAGGCAGAGCTGGGAACGTAAGGGCTGAGACTGGAGCAGACGCCTTGGCTGTGTGAGATTTGCCCATGCTGTGGCAGTAAGAGGGAGCACAGGTTCAATGCTGCAGAGCGATGGAGACTGAGAGGGAGGGAGAAACCTCGATTAAATCACACTGGAAGGGAGGGCGTGTGAGTACAATAAGCATACCCAGGGTGACATCTCAATCAAGGCCAAACGCTACGTCCATCTCTGTGTGCTAGTCACTGCCGGCAAACTTTGCTCTCTGTGAATATTCCTCCCAGCTCCCCTGATTCTCCCTGGATAATGGTGTTTCTATTCAAGTTGTTGAAACTAACAGCGGCACAATTCGCAGCCAGCGGCTTCGGGGCTTCGGCGGCTTCGGCTGATTTGTGTTCATTTGCTCAATCAACATTCACCCCCTGGTAAGTGACTTTCAGAGAAAACCGTCACTGGCGGACAATGAGCTGGCAGTTAACAGCAGCAGTTTTATGTCGAAATGTTTGCAGGCGCTGGGGTAAAATGTCCTAACCCAAATTTAAAAGGACAGTCATGACCCCTTGGTGCACGGGGATGGAGAGGCAGCAGGGACATGAGGGCAGCTTTCCTTCTTCCCCATCCCCGTGCCGGTAAGGTTAGAGGAAGGTGTCTCAAGGTGGTGAAGCCCGGTGCCACCGCTAATGCGTGGCTACCTGCCTTCCCCGCACACTGTCGACAGGGAGCTCGCTCTCCGAAGGACACGGCTCTGCTTTGAAATACTGCTGCAAACATCCATGCGGCCTGGGCTTGACAGCCCCCCGCCACCAGCAGCTCCCTGGCATCGCCCCCAAACCTCAGAACTCCGTGAGAATAATTTGCCTCCCTCTCTGCGGTTCACTTAAAACATTTATTTTGACAATGAAAGCGATCATTAATTCCACCCATTGATTTATTTTTCCTAAAAGCCTATTGTTACCCCTTAAATGTGCCTGATAAGTTGCCATTTGAGATACCGGCAAGTGGCTTATAGACTTGTCTAGCAGAAAAAGCTCTGTCAGTTTATAAATGGGCTGATTAATGTGGCTCCCTTGTGGCAGTGTCCTTATTTTGCTTTGAAAGTAAAGCTTGATATTGTTTAAACTTTAGACAAATCATTACTTACTTACATTGATATGATTTCTCATGTAGCTGAGATCTAACATCTTCTGGTTTTGATCATGCCATACACGTACTATATGCCAGCAGATCATCCAGAAGCCATTGGCTGACAGACTCCTTCTCACTCCTTTTAACGAGGACAAAATATTGTCAGACATCCTGTGATCATGATGGAGAACAGATCAAAAATTATGCAGCAATAAAGGTTTTTGGTGTAATTGTTTTGGATGTTGATGTGTGTAGGTCTGTAGAAATTCCCTAAACCTTTCCCTCCAAGCTGCAACAAAGAGTCATTCCTCTCCCCAGTGAGGCTTTTTGTCCCTCAGTTCCCTCCTTCCTCCCATCTGGGCACCTATATTAAAGCTTTGAGGACTACTTGTTCCCTGTAGACGGATGTGTGGGTCCTTTCTTTTTCATCTCACCTTTCCAGTCTGTCCAGGGAGCCACATGTGGTAGAGGACATCTAGGAATTCATGGGACATTCACCACATACATTATGGGACATCCACCACATACGTATCTTAGTTTTATTGTCCACTAAAACCGTGATACTAACTGGAGAAGGTACTGCCTTGTCAGTCCTTGGTGGACACTTGCATGTCTCCCTAAAGCTTTTATTGGAGTCTTTCCAACAAATACCTCTACTTTCATATCTTAGGAAGAAGAAGAGGGCGTTTCTAACCTTCCTGGCTGCACAGCAAAGCTCGAAAGACAGATCTTCCAAAGATTGAAAAGTCAGAAAGAGAAAAATGGGGAGTGTCTTGGACTTTTCTCTGTTTCTTCAGATTGTCAAGAGCCTCTAGCTCTTTAAGCCAGATCTGATTGCTGCATGTGTGAGGCTCTGACAGTACAATCTGGCAGCCTGGGCTCCTGTCAGCTGATGAAGCTCCAGGTTTTTCATAGCTTGAGAAAACCACATCTGTTTTTCACCACTAGCGTTTCCCACACGGCATACGTTAAAATGAAAGCTAAGTGGGCATGCCAACATGAATCACCCTGTGCACCTTCTGCCTGCTCACAGATGCACGGAGATCTTGCATCCCCCAAGAGCTATTGCCCTTCAAAGGCCTTCTCCTCACCTCTCCCCAGTTGCACCATCAAGACTCGGTCTCCCGGGGGTCTTTCCCCAGGGATGTCCCCCACCCTGGGACCAGCCAGCAGATTGATCCCGGCTCCGCGAGCCGGTGCGAGGAGCCTTTCAGTGCATCGTGCATTTTGGGAAGGTAAATACACAACCAAAATATCCAAGCTGCAGGGCGGCTTGACCTTCGAGCGACCCTTAGCCTGACCCAACGCTGGTCACTCTCACCAGCAGATTTGTTTATCTTGGGACCTCGAGGCTCCCAACCCGAAAGCACCGGGCTGTCTCCCAGCTCCAAGGTCTGCCAGTGCTGGCTGCCGGCCCCTGTTAAGAATGCCCGATGAGATGCAGGTTTTATTTTCGGTCCCACCCCCAAGACCTCACGCTAGGCGAGTGGTCACGATCCCGCCAAAAAAGCCACAGTAAGTTAAATCGGAGCCTAAGCCTTTGCCGCAGCCTGCGGAGCAGCTGAATGCACACGCTCGGGAAACCACTCCAAGAGGGGCTTTTCCTTTCTTCAAAGCTCAGAGGAAATTTTGCCCAGGGATTTCCTCTGGTTTTGGCCGGAGATCTGCAGCATGGCTGGCAAAGCGGTTAGGGCAGCAGATGCAGAAATGGGGGAAAGAGTTTTTCTTACTGTAAGAGAGCAGGAGGATGGGGGCGGGGGGCAGCAGCAGGACGCATCATTTTGGGAATGTCTGCTATCCCAGAGGTGAGTGGAAACAACCCATCTGAAATATGCAGAGCCATTATCAGGCCTGGGCTTAAATAAACTTTACTGTCCATTCAGTGATCAACCTCCCTGGGAGCTGCCAGCTCCATTCATCACTGTCACCTTTTCAAAGTGACTGCGATGACAGTTCATGATCATTAACTAGTAATGGTGTGCTTTGCATTAACAGGAGGGCACATCAAACGGGCAGGCTCGCAGCTCCAAAGTTAACTAAATTATATAATAAACATTCTCCAGCTAACCATGTACAGATGGTGACAAAAGGTGGGACAAAGCGGTAGGCAGGAGAAAGCGGGGACGAGGTGGGGTGTCGGGTGCAGAAGCACTTTGGTGCTGTACTTATCGTGCTGCTCGCCTGCCCTGTGACTTGCTAGCCATTAGGAATAACGAAACGTGGCTCTCTGACCAGAGGGACCAGAGCTGCTCACTGAAGTTGCAGAAGTTTTACTAGAAGCAAAGTTGCCTTAAGATTTCACAGATCTGCCGTGGCTGGGGGCTTTTTGCTGCATTTTGTCTTTTTTCCTCAAATAGTGTTTACTGCGGGCAGAGTAGAGGCACTCCAGGCACAGTTTGGATGGGCAAGAGTAAAAATTGAAAAGAAGAGGATGTGAGGAGGGAGGTTTCAAACACATCCTTCACCTCAGAGGGCCCGGACAGCTCGTCACCGCTTCCTACTGGCACAAAGCACCAGCTACGGGCCACCGCGCATCCTCCGTGCGTGCTCGGAGACAGAAGGGCCCGTGCTCGAGCGAGGCCGCCAGCTCAGATGGCTCAGGGAAAACTGCCTTGTTTGGAGAATAGCTTGGGAGGCGAAAGCTCCTAGCACGATTCCCAGTGCAATCCCTACTGACCGAGAAATACAAAAAAAAAAAAAAATCTGATTTTTTCCATCTATTCACTAGCAAAAAAGGCAAAAAAGCCATAAATCTTTTTAGTACAATTTATTATATTATACTTGTAACAAGATCTTTCACACAGACAAAAACGGTGCCTAGAGTCAAGTTCTTGAGTCTATAATTCAGCACGTTAGGGAAATAGAAAAATATTTTAAGTAGGAATTCAGCAGGAGCTGCCGGATGCTCAGGGCTATTGCAAAAGTCCAGTAAAAGTCCAGCAAACCCACTGCAGCAAGGGGGGCTCCTACCAGACATCAGCAGCCTCTACTTTGACACTTAGCTATACATTTAAAGGGCTTAGATTCTGGCACCCGTTTTCAACCGCTCATCTTAATCTTTTAAATTAGTGCATCGTCACAATCAGGCAGGCTTTTTTGTTCCCCATGACTTAGAAAATTAAGAAAAAATCATCAGTCACTGACAGTTTGTCTTCCTTCACTTCCCCACACCTCAGCCCCTTCAGCGATCTCTCAGATTACATAGTTTTCCATCATTTACCTGGCTTTCGTATCAAAGTCGTCACAGAAAAAAGTTCCAGAAAAGGTAACTTGTACTCAGCTTTTTCCCTAAGCTAAATGGTTGCTGGGGATGAGGATAGGGAAAGAAGCTGGCTTGATTTTTAGTTTCTCTCCCAACAGTGCTACCTTCAATCTGCACTTGAAGAGCTGACACTCCTGAAGGATGCAGGAAACGTTTTTGGACATGTATTTTCAAAGATCAGCAATTTTTCAATGGTAAATTATCTAGGGAGGACATCAACTTTTCCTCAGCACATGTAACCATCTGCCTCCGTGCGCCATGGAGCAGGGTGACTTTCCCACTGGTTCGCTGTAGCTTTGGAGAAGTTGTTAGAATTCAGATTTTCAAGAAAGTCTTTTAAATTCGGGTCATTCACTGTTTGGGTGCGTAATTTTGAAAGCCTGTGGCTTGACTTTCTGAGTTACCCAGAGCTCCCACTTGGGTCAGGCAGGGACAAAATGTACCAGGTCAATGGGAACGCAATGGGCACTAGGTCACTCGTCACAGGGAGCTGAGAGACCCATAGGCACAAGGTCCTATCAAAGCCTTCATGCAGGCAGACAGCAATTCAAAGCATGATCATCTGCCACTGCCATCTCTGTCCCGGAGTCACTGGGTCCCTGCACCAGGGCAGCAGCAGGAGGACACAAGCTCTCCCATCTCAGCAACGTCCCTGCCAGCTCCAGCTGCTGATAAAAGGTGGGCTGCAACAATACTACAAGCTGTAGGCTGCTTCAACTGAGATACACCTCCGCCTCTGTCCCTGCACGAGAAGACAACTTGGTGAGATGGTGGAGCAGCCGCTGTTGACTGCTTTGGCCACCTGAGCTTGTTCCCTCCCGAGGCACAAGCTGGAGCCCTTGGTGCTCCCCTGCCAGGTGGTCACTTTGTCCCCAGCCTTCCCGGGTCTGTCCAATATTATAGGCCTGGATGAAAGACTGTACCTAATCTGGGTCTTTTATAGCACAGCCTATCTGAGCACCCCATGATGAAGCAGCATGAAGAGCAAAATAAACAGTTGTCAGACACTAAGAGGAAACATCGAGTGAAGTCAACAATTTAAATAAGGAGTCGCAGGTATGGCAACACCCCCCTTCAAAGCTGAGGAAATGAGAGAGAGACTTAACTTCTCATACAGCTGCCTTTGTCTCCTTTACACTGCAGAAAAAGAAGCGACAGTGTCCAAAGGCTAGCAAGCCAGCTGGGACACCCACGGTCTTTCATCTCTCCTCTTGTGCCCTGCCAGGATCACAGCTGGGCTCTGCCACCTGCCTAGCACAGCATTTCTCCTCGGGAACATGTTGGGACACCAAGCATAGACCATGCTACGAAGGATGAAAGCCTTTCAGGAATCAGATAGGATGAAGCAGTGCATTATTTCTCAGGCGATTTATATCGCTCATGGGATGTTGCTTAACAAATCTTTCTGTCCCTCTTCCTTGCTCCTAAAACAATGCTTCTGACCAAACAGAAAGGCGGAAAACTGCAATTAGTTTATGATTTGTTCTTTTATACATGCAGATGTTTCACAAACATTTAAAACAACAATCCACCCTGGGAATGTAGTGGGTGACAGAGGCAACACGGCCAAGGACTTCTGGGTCCTATTCCTGGCCCCATCCGTTGTCAGCTATGTCATCTCACCCGAGTCACCGCAGGATTACTTCGTGCCTCCACCTCCTGCCCCTTATTCTGCCGCATTTCTTTAGATGGTGAGCACATCGCGGGGCAGGAAATGTTTCTTTTAAAATGTTTGTGCAGCGCCTGAAATAACGAGAACCCTATGTGCGGCTGTCTTGCAAATGAGATGCTTCGTATTTTAGTCTTGACATAAGTCTTTCAGGCAGCCCTAAAGCTGATATTGTATGGGAGCTGATGGACTCAGTTGTACTTAAAGCAAAAACAAACAAACAAACAAGAAAGAGCTAAGCCATAGTGTAATATTAACCATATGCCCCATATGGGATTGACAGAGATTTTGCACTTATTTCTGAAGGTCTATGCTAGGCTGAAGGTTACCACATGCTGTAGGAATTCTCTGCAAACACATATGAGTGGCCATGAAAGTTGAAAACTTGAAGTTACCACACCGTCAAAGGTGGTTAATTGCAGCTTCTACAACCTGTTTGTGAAGGTATATAGAGCGTTTAACTGCTCAGTTACAAGGGATGTTAGCTTTTCTCTTCACACAAGACTGACTGATTTTCTACATACCATTTAAAAGAAAATGCAAATAGAAGTGGCTTTCAAACCAAAAGGGATTTCTCCTCCAGTGTGGCCTCTAGAAACCTTTATGAGTTCTACAGTGACTGGTCAGGAAGAGAAGATCAAGAGCCATAGCCGAGTGGTTTAGAAAGGAAAGGAAATGAAGTTTTAAGCAGGAAAAGCAAACCATGATATTGCCAGGAACTCTTTTCTGGTTATGCTGTAAGGTCTCTATCTATTTCGCAAGCAGTTAACTCCTTCCCCACACCTCATGCATCAGATGACTTCTCTTGGCCTCTGATATGAGAAAAGGCATGTGATAAAGACTATATTTTCCAAAAGTGCTCAACTCTTTAAAGTGCTATGGACATGTCAGCCTGAATAAAGAGCAAGAATATAGACAGACATCAAGGAACATGGATCCATGGAGGCTACATTTATACTGATAAATGGTGACTGTCATTTTTCAAGGATTGTGAAAGCAGGAACAAGAAAAGCGAGGCAGGCAAACACATCAGAAGCATGAATGAGATTGGGTTTATATCACCATATTGTGAGATCTAACTATAATCAACAGAAATGGAAAGAAAATAGCTATATTGGTATCACCCGGATGGAGCTGTGTTCAAACTGAGCGATAGGTCTCCTTCTCCCAGGCATGGCTCGAGCTGCAGGGGAAGATGTTCCTCCACAGGAAAATGCCTCCTAATTCACAGAAACTAAATGAAGGAACATGCTGCGAGGAGGAATACCGACTTCCTCTACCACTGCAAAACATAAACTCAAGAACACTAATTATAGAATATATGGAGGTGCAAAAACCACTGGAAATCAATCTGATATGGAGGTGGAAGGTAGAGTGGGAATTAGGACTTCTGACAGTATAATCCAGCCATTCTCCTATGGTCTTAGTTCAAATATTTGATAGTGGGTGGTGATTAAGGTTCCTAACTGCAGCACAGTCCATTGAGGCACCTCTGTCCCACCATCTAAGCAGCTGAATAACCTGTTGCAAAATGCCTGCCCTGGTATCTCAGCAAAGAGCTACTCCAAACCACCGGCTTCTTTGGAAACATTTGTCTCCAGTCACACTTTATTCCTTCCTCACAAACAAAAAAGCCAAAAACCCAGGAAAACAGAGAATGGCAACACCATTCCCACCTGGTAGAAAATGTAAGAGACATCGCTAGTGAAGTGACTTGAGGAGGAAAGCATGTCAAAAGTTGTTTTATTAATTCAGTCAGGCAGGAGAAAACAGGGTGGAGGATTCTGATGCTAAGCTTTTCCCTAAAGGTATGGAAAGGATAGGCTGCAACTGAGCAAAAGGGAAAACAGAAGAAACACTAAATACTGAAGGCTGGAAGGAAAGCATTGCCCACCGTGCTCAGCTGGAGACTAGGTCCCTGCAGCTGGATTCCCGCTTCCCATTCTCAGGAAAAACACTCTGAAAAGACAAAATGGCAAGCTCAGAGCTGACTAGGAAGCAGGTCTGGTTAACATTATGAAAGAAACTAGATTTCCCTTCCCCCAGCCTCTTCAAGGGCCAGAGATCTGTGTGCAAAATAGCTTTGAGTTTTTCCCTGTGGTCAAAGACTGGTGGTTTATTTATTTGCGGTCAGTAACGTTGGACTTCTGTCATATTTTGCCATGGTACTCTGTTATTTAATAAAGTCCCGTGGACACTGGCCAATGCCTTTGCATGACAGGGACTACTTTCTGACGTTGCACCTGGCCAACAGGATCATTTTTTTCATTGAGAGAGGACAGGAATTAAAGGTACAACAAGAAATTGGTTTATAGCCTAAAGGAAGGGGAGTTGTCAGCCCTCACAGCACGTTTTTTTCCTTAATGCGTGAGATGAATACAGCTGCTTATGCCACAGAGCACTTGTGTGCATATATCAAGCTGCTTTTAAATCCTTCTAAACAGTGCATGTCTCGGCGATTTCTCCTTGTGACCAAAGCAATAACGTGCCTGGCCACTGCTTAAGAAAGCATTGGGTTTTATCCTTTCTAAAAGTCTGGAGTGAAACCCTTGAACATCTCCTTCCTCTCCTGTCCCAGGAAGGCAACCCAACTCTTGCAGTCCCCTGTGCTGGTGGCCATCTGCCATAGTCAGATTTCACAGCCTTTCCTCAAGGCGAGGACCCTTACCGCTGTTCACCGCCAGTCTGGAGCCTTTGTTGCCTTCAAGCAGACCTGAATCTAGAGTGTCATTAGACTGTTGGGACAGAAACCTAATGCAGCGACACCGTAACATCAGTCCTGCTATTGCAGGGACGAAGACAGTGTGAAAACAGGGACCTCTCTGCCTTCTTAGCGAGAACATTTCAAGACAGCAGCTACTAGGCCTGGGAAAATAAACCAGGGGAGTTAGACAAGAGAAAATTATAAACTGTTGAAGTTCTGGAGTACTTCCAGGTATTCAAACAGGTAATAGATTTGTTTAAATAAGTGGAAATAGTTTCAAAACGTCAACTTCGCCGCATTGTCTAGCTTCTCCTTTCTGGTCCAGCTCCAGTCCGGGAGGTTTCTTCATGTCTGAGCTCAGAGAAAAGCACCTACCACAGAAACACAGCAAAATCCCAAGGCATTTCAGTGGGGGATTTTCAGCTGGCACATGTCTAACACTTTCATGATTTCCTGTTGGGCAGTAGCTTTGGGGAAATGCTTATATGACCTACTGCCCAAATAGCATCAAGGAACTATCCACAGAACTAAGTAAGCGAGATAAATGCAATGCTTGTTAACTCTCCTCATTGCCACAATCCTTAAGGCTGTTGGGATCTTGACAACTCAAACACAAATTTCAGCCAAAACTTTACAGCCAGTTCCAATTAAGTAGGTGGCACAAAAGAGCAGTGGCCCTACCACCAATAGAAATCAACAGGTACATCCGAAATAAAAAATATAATGGTATTTCATCTAGGATACAGCATATAAGTGTATTTGCTTCTTATAGGAATAATGGCATTGCGGATAACCCATCAAACTCCACACACGGCTTAAGATCTTTAAGATCATTTTTCCTTCTTGATATCCAGCATTACTTTGGGATAAAGACTGGTATTAGGATCTTTCAAAAACAATTCTTTTTTTTTTTATGCAGCCCTGCTAAGTACAATAATAATATATTCATGAAGTACAACTGTCTGCCTATAAATATTTTATAAATGTGAATGGATGATAACTTCAGCACCTCTGACTCCCATACCTCGATTCAGACGTATGGGAAAATGAGGCAGATCGTAGTTACTGGTTGGTTACAAGAACTGTTGCTGGTTAGGAGATAACATAGGTCTCCCAATTCTCATCAGTGTCCACAGACTTCAAGACAATTCCCCTTATTTATATTAACGGTCACAAATCAGCTGCAAGGTTTACATCATTTTGTATTTAGCTCAACATCCTGTTGAACTGAAACTTGGACAAATTGAGCTCAAAGCTACTAAGTACTACAAAGCCTGAAAAAAACATACAGTTGCATAAAAGGGAAGAACAAAGAGGGAGAGAAAGGTATATAGAGAGAGACCAGGAGAGACCAGCGTGGTTCACTCATGGAAAAGCTGAAGCTCAGAGAATCCACTCTGGTGAAAGCTAATGAATACCTGACTCAGTTCACTCCATTGCTCAGAGAGTGACTTGTTCCTCCATATGCTCTGTAACAAAAACACTCCTGATGTCAGTAACATGTGGAGAGAGCAAATATTTCTCAATTGCAAATGATTCATTGACTCAATAAGCATCTGGCCTAAACATCTGATATATATTTAAAATTCCATCTATTTCCTAAAAAATATTCCGTATTTTTTGAGTGATCAAAACCAAACGACAACAGTAAAAGAGGTAACAGGATAGTCTTTTTTTTTTTTAATGCCATTTGTGATCAGAGGCAAAAGCTGTTTACCATTGGTGTGGACCAGATTGGGAGGAATTCTTTGCTAAAGCCCTTCAGCTGCTCCTTTCTCAAGCAGAAGAAACTGCACACGTGCACCTAACTCAGGCAGTTAGCAACCAGCAACGCTACTGGGGTCTGTGTGAGCGGTGAGAGGTGGACACAGGACAATTGGGCAGGGGAGGTATTGATAACATTCCTGTGCAGAAAGCTGTTCCTAAAGGCAATTAGTGACTCACTCGCACACCCACCCCAGGAGGACATGGCTCCTGCTCCAAGTCACACCCTTCACCACTGGTTTCTATCAGATGACTTTTGCCATGCATGGGAACCTGCATAAGTTACAGATCAATTTATCACCTCGGAGCTGGATCAAACACCAGCCCTCCGGGTCACTGCGGCTCCAGTCGTACGTGAATCAACATTTAATATGGCATTAAAATTCTCTTGCGATTGCTTTTAACTTTTGTGCAGCATATGCTTAGGATTGCAGACTGGGGGTTCTCCTGGGCAGCGAAATGACTGTGTTTCGCAGGCCAGCTTCAGCTGCGTGTCTGGAGTTACATTTCTCCTCTCCTGGATGATTCAGAGCAAGACACTTCAGCTCCCTGCACCCATTTCCCCTCTCTTCTCTATCCAGAAACAAAGCAGCCTGGTCACAGGGATCGTTGCACGCAGCATCCCTCCGTGGCGTGCAGCACCGTTGGGATGCGAAGGAGCATGACACAAGGGCAAACTGTTATCATTCACTTCTCCAGCATTTTAACTTTTCTTTTTCTTCCCTGTTTTTTGCTGGATTAAGCTTTTCTAACATAACAGGGCTGACTCTGGGTGTCTGGGCTAGATTTAAAGTTCAATGAGGTTCGTTATTTTTCCAGGAAACACTCTTCCTTCCTCTCCTTCTGTGATTGTTCCCACAGGTTTTAAAAGAGTTTCTTGTTGTCGGGTTTTTTTTTCCTCCCTTTCTGGGTTTGACCTCTGTTCAGTCGTTCTTTTCACAAGAGTCTTGTGGGTCTCACAGAAGGTTTTCAACCTGGTTGTACTCCCAGACCAAAAGGGGACTTAGCTGGGCAGGTAGCAAGTCTCAGAGCTTCAAGCACGGCCTCAAACAGTGCTTGGTTCTCACCTTACTCCACATGGAGATTTACACCTCCTGACAGACTGCACAAGGGCTGTTGCTTTCACCAACTCAAGAGTTCATTCCTGCCCCTGCCTATTGCAAGCAAGGATGGCTACAAGAAAGGCAAGGTGTTTTGCCTTTGCTTTGCAAAATTTAAGGCAGCGTTTCTGGGAACTGAAATCCCCTACTGAAGCAGGAATACCTTGCCCAGGCATATCAAGGCTTTTCATGCAACCTGTATATACGTGTGTATGTGTGTGTGTATATAAAATAATACAGAAACAATACAGAAATAAAATCTGCTGTCTTCCTCCATCACTCCCACAAGTGTCTCTTCTCCACCGCCTAGCAAACTTGACTACGTTTATTCTGAACTGGCTAATACCACTCTCCTGGCAGAGAAGACAAGACCCCATACAAGTGTTACCTGACCTAAAGCCTCCACATCTTTTCCGTCCTTCCAGCACAGTTCATTTGGCTCATGAGTCCTCCTGCCCTTCTTTCCTAAGGATCCCTCAAACATTACAGTGAATATTGCCCTGTCTGCTGCCAGCTCGACTGCTGGCTGTCTTTGCCAATCTGATAATTCAGGTACTAAACACTTTAAAGGTTCATCAGGTTGTATAAGTTGCTCATCTTGGAAGGCTCGTCCAGAACCTCACTGGTCAAATGGTGTGAATTTCCTCTTAAACCTACAGTCTATACTCCTAAATCTACGGTTCATGGCTCTCTATACTAATTTATAGTCATCTATACTCCTTACACTCATTTATACTAATTCTTTCTCATACTCCTTCAGTTCCAGTTACTCTTCTTTGCATCTTTCCCCTTGTGTAGTTACTTTGTTTGAGTGAAGCTGGTTCAGCCTCTCACAAGAGAGGCTTTCCAGCCCCCTGGTTATTTTGCTAGCCCTATGCTGCACCTACTTTCAGTGCGGATTTCTTCTCTTTTTTTTTTTCAATTCTCCCTACGAAGGCAGTTGCCCAGAGCTGTACACAGCATTTCACACGAGGTCTCTCTCACCAGCATCTGGCTCAGCAGTACGACTACAAGGCTCCTCTCTCCCCTGCAAAGGATTGCGCCGATACTGCATCCAACTCAAACTTCCTGTGACTCACTAAAGCACCCCGGCTTTCACCTCCTCTGAACCCTTCGGCTTCAGTTCATTGCCAAAATGTTTATTATTTCTCCCTATATGCTGTGAGATCTTATCTTCGGCAGTATTGTGTTTCATGTCACTTCTGCTACTGCGATTACTTCGTTCTCCTTGTGGAGATTCAAATCCCACTCTTTATGGAAAATGTTTCCCAACTCCAGGTCATCAGCATAGTCCTACATGGACGCTTGGTGAAAATACTAGTGCAACTTAGTCGCCAGATTTATTTTTATGAAACTCTGCCGAGAAAACGCCTTCAAATCTGTTATTTCTTTTTCCCACGTAAGTCACTGCTGTTGTCTTATTAGCCAGTTCCTTATCCGTGTTAAATAATAATTTTAACAGAATTCAAACATTATGAGACTACCAATAAAAATATTATAAATGCTTAATAAAGTCATGAAAGATGAAAAAAGTGTGTATTTTCTATCTATAAATACAGCTACATTACAAAAGGAAACAACTCTGCTAGTCTGTCACACGTGTTTTTTGCTCTTTTTTTTCTTTTGGTCACTTGCCTGCATGTATTTAATAATTCTTTCCCTCAAAATCTGTACTGAATATTTTTCAGTATTTGAGGCTGGACTGAAAAGGGGGTAGGTATTAAAGGCCAATAACACTGCCTTCTTAAATATAAGTGCTTACATTTGCTGTTCATTAACCACACATTGAATTCTCATATTCGATAGTTTGAATCAAAGTTCTAATAAAAATCATGACCAATAATTTCACATATAAGTTTTTCTTAGCTTTGTGAGACAGAAATAGAGATGAAACAGTTTCTTTCTATAACTCTTCTATTGGTGTTACATGTGCCAGCTCTGCCTTCAGTAACCAAAGCAAAAGGAACAGGCAGTCTCAATTTGAGCTAGCTGAGGTTAAAATCTGTGTTTAAAAAATAACCAAACTTGCAGGTTTCTATGAGCTAGTAGGTTTTAAATCCTAAAAATCCATTTCCCACAGCCTTTAATTCAATCTGCTAACAGATAGAAAAACTACAGCACTCTTTACTTGGCTAGACTTTACTTTGAGCTGATGCTGCATTAACACTCCTCTCCTGGTAGTGAGGAGACCTCAGATGAGCAATTTCTAACCAAGACACTCCAAGTCTTTCGCACAGTCTTTCTGGCATGTTTGGCCCATGACTACTGCTGCCCTCCCTCTCCAAAGAATCCCATAAATACAAGCTGCACAAATTGCTTTGCTAGATGCCAGTTGCAATTTCTCCTGGGAAACACACAGGTTGAAGTTAACCTCCCATGACATTGGGAGATTACAAATACAATCCCTCCAGAGATGAAAAAAAAATCAAAAACATCCTTGTTTTCCTCTTCTATCTTCATATAAAGCTGGTCACATGGACGAGATCACCTTATGGGTCTGTTGCCTACGGAGACCTATCTGTTCAATCCTCCTTCTGCATCAAATTGCCCTAAATTTCTGATTCTACAGCTATGGATTGTTCACATTTCCTTCATTCCCAAAAAGGCTTATGGGTTTGGAGACATCTTACTGACCAAACACAGCAAGGGAAACCTTACTTCCATCTCTTTGGATCAGATCTAATGCTGGAGACTAAATTAAAAGGGGAAAAAAAAGGCAGGTAGGAAGAAAAAGAGAAGCTGCAGCAGCTGAGAACAAAACTCCGAGCCAGGACTTATCCACTAGTACCACAAGCAATTCTGTTAAACTAATAAAATCTGCATGAACATTAGGCAAAGCAAAGACTCGCACAATCTATGAATCAACCGGTTGGCACCAAGCCACCTTTCTCGTACCCCACCACACAGCCTCTGTTTCAAGCTCCTGGTCCTGTATCAGGGCCATGTGGTGGACAAGGGCGCTCGGACTCTTCTCCATCCCTGCTGGTTTTCCACAATGGCTTCGTCACCCAGGAGCAGGCTGTTAAAGACGGGCACCAACACGCTCTGCTGCCAATATTCATTAGCAAGGACTTGACACGCTTGCAAAGCGAGGAAAACTGGGGTCACCAAAAGTCAGCGAGCTCAGCACCCTTTCTTGGGGGTGCCCAGTGCCTCTGAAGACTGGGAACTCGCTACGTGAATACATGAATAGACCCTTCTCTCTGCCCTTACCGGAGACACTGGCAGCATTGTTAAAGCACAAGCACGACCAAGCCTAACGTGGCTGAAAATTTGGCAGCACCGCGCCAGCCTTTTTGCTTCAGCGTGATCAAATGGCAGCATTGCTCACCGAGTGTGCAGGGCATGAAAGGATTAGCCGCCCTCCCCCACCAGGCAGGTGAGCCCAAACCCTTTCCAATTCACTACATGTCGGTTTACAAGTAAAACATAAGGTATAAATGCAGCTATTGTTAAGGTGAAGCAGCCATCCTGGCTGGGGAGTTAGATTAGCAATTTGCCCTTTGTAAAAGGATTAGCCGAGCCCTATTGTTTCAGTGTTTATTTATCAATTTGCATTTTTAAAAGGGGGCATATATTTGACAAGGGCCCACGTTCTCCATGTACCCTTCGCCACACAGTTTTCTTCCAGCTCCCCGCGTTTTATAGACCAGAAAGTGAGGAGAAACCAAATCTTTGGCACCGCTGCTGCTCACGCAAGAACATTTTTGTTGGGCTGGACGGCTTTCATGAGCCTTTCGGCTGAGAGCAACTGCTGGGTTGCTGCTAGCCATGTAGATCAAACATCAGAACTGGTTTCCCACTTTTTCCTCAGATAGCTGGGCTGAACGCACAGATATTTACAGCCATTCACCGTAGCTTCTAAGCACGTGGGCTGCAGCACTCAGTCTGTGACAGGTCACTCCCTTACACGGAGCACAGGCACCAAAGCAAGGAAGAATCTCCGTAATTAGCACCAATTCCACACTTGCAGTCTTCAGAGCCCCTCAGATGATTCATACAGCTTCCACTGGGCTCACAAAAGCCTGTGCTTTTCACTAATGAGGGGGGTGGTGGTGAAGTTACGCGGTCCATTAAGTACGGAGGTCAGCACCAATGAGGCAGTTCTTGGCATCCCAACATCTCCAACAGGTCCTCAGCTTAGGTTGTGTCGGGCACTTACACGGTCTTTGGCTGCCTTGTAAACGAGTATTTATTGCTGCAACAACCAGCTGAGCCTCCACACGCAGCAGGGACTCCTCACTGGAGTTCAAGTTGAGGGAAGAGGTTTCACACAGAGCCCTTCGCAGCGCAGGAGAGAGGGGGAGCGCCGCTCGCCGCGGCGAACTCTGCCAGGAGCGCAGGCTGGCCATTTGGCAGACAACAGCTGCTCGCTCGGATTAGGTAAAAATTCCTTCGTTAGAGGGAAAGGGGATGTTTTGGAAGGTAAGCGGGAGAGCAGACTTTTCAATTAAAGTGACGCCAGTGCATTTGCGCCCTGGCGCAGCCCCACACCCCGCTTTTCCGTAAGACGGCGATTTAGGAAGCTGTTCTTTTAAACCATGAAAACAGTTTAGAAGACGAACAAGCATCCAGCTGTGCTAAATTACTTTCCCAGTCCCCCAGGACCCAGCAGCAAACTATAGCATGTATTTTACAGGCATATGATTTATTTACATGGAGTAACATACAGGAGTTGGTTTTGACCCATAAAACCCCTCTACAGCTGGGGGCCTGCACGTCCAAAAGCCTTCTCCTAGCCTGGGCTCCACCACCACAGCTGTGCCGGAGCAGGACCTCCGTTCGTGAGAGGGGGAGAAGCAACTGCAGGGTGTTCTCTGGCTTTTTGTAACTCCCTCCGCCCACCCATTCCTTTTTCTTTTTCCCCAAACAATTCCAGTTTGTTGATTATCAGGCATCTCGCACAGGCAATTCATTTTTCCTGGTCTTGGGGGGAATGAGGAGGCTCTGGCGGGACACGGTGTAAAGATCTTAAAATATGTTCTGCGCTGTTGGCTTATTGCAGATACTCTGATTCATGGTTGAACAGGGAGGCCACAAGTGGTCTCGATTAAGGACATGAATTTAGGAATCATCAAGGAGCACATAAGGCAAGCAATAGGCATTCTACTCTAAGGATCGTGGGCAAACATTTAATGAAAAAAAAACAAAACACAACAAACCCATACAAAAGGAAGGGTAGAGTGGTGTTTCAAATGCAAGGGACAGACCCTGTCCCACAGAGCTTACGATTTACATTTAGATTAGTGCAAGTAGCAGTAACATTGCAGGTAAGGTGGATAAGGGTTACAACAACAACACTTTGTGGCTGGCCTATATTGTAATTTCACTAATTAGAAAAACCTAAACGTTTCTAGTTAATAAATCGGTGCTATTGACATTTCCATAAGTTTGAGGAAGGTACACAAATACCTCTGGGATAAACTCTTTGATTGGATTTAGCCAGTATATCCTCCAGAGTAACGGTTTTCAATCAACACTCCTTGAGCTCTGCTTTAAAGATATATAGTTATCTTAAGAAGAAACAAGCCTATTCCCTAAACTTACATTTGCTGTACATCCCTGAATATTTCTGGTGGGCAGGAAAGAACAAATCATGCAATATCATAAGCAATTGCTCTAAAATGACAGATGGGGAAGATTTTTTTTCCCCTTCTTTCTCAACTGAGAAAATCGATTACCACATCCTCACGGACAAGGGCTGGCAATCTCCCAGCACGTGGAGCTACTAACCTCTCTATAGGAGCTGGACTAACAAGGTTGGCCATTGGTGAGCCTTCAAGGGCCTGTAAACACCAACCCACATATGGACGCCACAAACTTTTGACCAAGTCTTCTCAATAGATCTGCAGAGGCCTCAGTCATCTTTTAGACTGGACCAGCGTGGCTGTTACCACTAAGTATCTAATCTTACCTCAACATAACAACAGCCCACACACATTCATCTATCACCAGGTGCCATGGCTACAACACAACACACCGCAGCAAAGCAATGGCACCACCAGCACCACCACCGTGCTTTTATCGGTGTCGTACACACCTCCCTTCACGAGGCAGCAGCATGCTCTGGGAAGGCGGTGGTGTTGGCAGACGCAATTATTCACAGCTTTTCCCATAACAGGGCCCCTCATCCTTCTGGTTTGCTAAGGTTCCCCCCTCAATATGTGAGGCGAGAAGTCATTGCAACCCTCCAATACCTCTTGACACTCTTCCAAAAGATGATGATAGCAGCCTAAGATCCCTCTGTGAAGACAATCACCGATGCCAAGAACTGCAACGAAACGTAGTTTCTGTCTAGCTCAATGTTCAAGGTTTGATGCTGTAGGTGTAACGACTACCAGGCATGGCTAAAACGAGAGCTGTGTGAACATGACTGAATATATTGCCTGATCCAAAGACTAATAAAAGGGAAAAGTCAATTACTCAGTACTGAGAATGCCTTCCCATTCCACTAGCTTAGAAACAGACCAGGGATCTCTTCGTATTGTTAATATTTAAGCTAGTTTATTTTTCTATACTATAATCAGATTATTATAATCAGATTTTTCAGCCTGATCAATACTTCTGCCCTCACAAACTTTCTGGATTTACGTGAGGAAATAGAAATCAACATAAATTCAAAGCCAGATGAGCTTTTAGATGGCAGCCACATTCTGGCAATTCAGCAGAATTTGTCTAAGCACATACGTCTGGGATGGAACCTCTGCACAGAAACTGGAAACTGCTCCAAAGGTATCTTTCGTTGCCATACTTCAGATTCCCTTTCCATACCCTGCCAAAATTGCTCACTGAGTGCATTAGACTTCCTTTGAACTCAGCAATTGGCTGGAATCAAGACACTTTCTATTTTAACTTCAAAACTAGCAAAAGGCCAATCAGTTATGGTTTTAGAATGCCCACAGTTGACTGCTTTAAGAGAAACAAGAGGTTGAGAACTACTTCTTGTTTGTTTAGTTCTAAGGCAAGAAACATTGTTAGAAGGAAAAAAACACACACACAGGAAAAAATGATAGAAAATCTTAAATATGAGTAAAGGTTTCTTAGAGATATCCAAATCAGAAGATGGAGTTGACCAAATACATTTCCTTCAGGAAAGCAGGCAGGTAGGTGACATTGCTGTGTAGTGTCTTCAGCAAAACCTGTATTTTTGCTATTTGTCTGCATAACACATTAGTGAAGTGGCCTCTTATTCTCCTTCTGAAGCCCACAGATGTTCTGCAGTGATAATAAAAGAATGGAACACAGCAAGCACAGTGCTGTGATCATGAAGCACTAAGGTGCTAAGAGACACACCGGACTCCACTCTGCTATATTCCATGGATACCATCTGCACAAACTAGTAATTCTGCTTCAAACAATGCTGTACTACTGGATGACCAGAGAGTATTTCATGGTCAAAACTAAACGGACACCACTGCACCAGATAAAATAGCTTCATCCCAAGCAAATATTCTAGACAGTACTGTGGCTACTGTTTAAAGGCAAACAGATGGAGTGAACTGATAAGGCAGGGGTCAACAATTGGTTCTGATATAAAACATTTCACAAAAAGCAGACCAGATCATGCTACAGTAACTTTTACTGCAGAGACCAGTAGGCCAGCACAGCTATTCATAAATATTACATATAGAAGTGCCTCATGCTTAGCCTAGGCCAGCCAGCATAGCTAAAATAGAAGCATATAACAAATTAGTGTTAATAAGTAAACAATCATTAGAAGTGTTAACAAGTGATGGTGGAGAGGCTCTGTTTTTCATTTTATTACTGATCTCTAGTAAGTGTTATTACCCTCATAGAATAACATTTTATCATGAAATGCACATGCACAGCATAAAAGCCTTTGATAGTGCAACGCTTGCCAGCAGGAGCAAAACTGTAAACAAAATGAAAAAAAAAAAAATTCTGAAATGCCAACAGCCATCAGTATTCACAGTTTACAGGATGCAGAGGGCAAACATGCTACAGCGTAAATAACAGGAGTTTACAATGATCTGAGGATCTAAGAAATCAATTGAATATTCAGTTTCTTCTAATTTTTCAAGGGAGCCTAAACATACATGGTTACTCTCAATTGATTTGTGCCTGGACTAGAGTCTTGAGCCTGTCAGATGTTTTCAATTCTTTTTAGCCAATAGATTCCTTCAACATTTCCCTCTTTTATAATACAGCAAATGGATGCAACTAATTATTTTTCATTATGGTTTTGTCTATCTGCTTTGTTTCACAACAAATTTTACTTAAAAATGCAACTGAGCAACTTCTTCTGACTGTAGAAATGACATTTTTCTGAAGACTGGCAGAACTGGACATGGTATCAGATACAATTAGGACAATGTGTTTATTTTGACCTATAGCTAGGAAAAGGACATGGGTTGAGAAAAAAAACACCTTGAAATGAAGGAGCTTACAAGACAAGACAAAGACTTAATCCTTGCCTACTTTCTATTACTGTTCATCATAACCTGAAAATTATTAACGCATTTTATATGACTACCTATTTATCGCAATAATTTCTTCAGCTTTGATATAGAATCATAGAATGGTTAGGGTTGGAAGGGACCTCAAAGATCATCTAGTTCCAACCCCCCTGCCATGGGCAGGGAAACCCTCCACTACACCAGGTTGCCCAAAGCCTCATCCAACCTGGCCTTGAACACCTCCAGGGATGGGGCATCCACAACTTCTCTGGGCAACCTGTTCCAGTATCTCACCACTCTCAATGTAAAGAATTTCTTTCTTATATCTAACCTAAATCTGCCCTCTTTCAGTTTAAATCCATTGCCCCTTGCCCTATCACTAAACACCCTTGTAAAAAGTCCCTCTCCAGCTTTCCTGTAGGCCCCCTTTAGGTACTGCAAAGCTGCTATAAGATCACCCCGGAGCCTTCTCTTGTCCAGGCTGAACAGCCCCAACTCTCTCAGCCTGTCTTCCATAGCAGAGGTGCTCCAGCCCTCGGATCATCTTCATGGCCCTCCTCTGGACTCGTTCCAGTAGCTCCATGTCCTTCTTGTGTTGGGGACTCCAGAGCGGAACACAGTATTCCAGGTGGGGTCTCACGAGAGCAGAGCAGAGGGGCAGAATCACCTCCCTCGACCTGCTGGCCACGCTTCTTTTGATACAGCCCAGGATACAGTTGGCTTTCTGGGCTGCCAGCGCACATTGCCAGCTCATGTTGAGCTTCTCATCCACCAGCACTCCCAAGTCCTTTTCCTCAGGGCTGCTCTCAATCCATTCTCCGCCCAGCCTGTACTTGTGCATGGGATTGCCCTGACCCACGTGCAGGACCTTGCACTTGGCCTTGTTGAACTTCATGAGGTTCTCACAGGCCCATCTCTCAAGCCTGTCAAGGTCCCTCTGGATGGTATTCCTTCCCTCCAGCGTGTCCACAACACCACACAGCTTGGTGTCATCAGCAAACTTGCTGAGGGTGCACTCAATCCCGCTGTCCATGTCTCCAACAAAGATGTTAAATAGCACTGGTCCCAGTACCGACCCCTGAGGAACACCACTTGTCACTGGCCTCCATGTGGACATTGAAGCATTGACCACAACTCTTTGAGAATGACCATCCAGCCAATTCCTTATCCACCAAGTGGTCCATCCATCAAAACCACGTCTTTCCAGTTTAGAGATAAGGATGTCGTGTGGGACAGTATCAAATGCTTTGGATAAGTCCAGGTAGATGATGTCAGTTGCTCTTCCCCTATCCATCAATGCTGTAACCTCATCATAGAAGGCCACCAAATTAGTCAGGCAGCATTTGCCCTTAGTGAAGCCATGTTGGCTGTCACCAATCACCTCCTTGTTTTCTATGTGCCTTAGCATAGTCGCCAGGAGGATCTACTCCATGATCTTACTGGGCACAGACGTGAGACTGACTGGCCTGTAGTTCCCTGGGTCTTCTTTTTTCCCCTTTTTAAAGATGGGGGCTATGTTTCCCCTTTTCCAGTCATTGGGAACTTCACCAGACTGCCACGACTTCTGAAATATGATGGATAGTGGCTTAGCAACTTCATCTGCCAGTTCCCTCAGGACCCACGGATGCACCTCATCAGGTCCCATGGACTTGTCCACCTTCAGGTTCTTTAGATGGTCTCGAACCTGATCTTCTCCTGCAGTGGGCGGTTCTTCATTCTCCCAGTCCCTGCCTTTGCCTTCCATGACTTGGGCCATGCCGCTAGAGCTCTTGCCAGTGAAGACTGGGCAAAGAAGTCATTGAGAACCTCAGCCTTCTCCTTATCCTGGGTGGCCAGGTCCCCCGTTTCCTTCCGGAGAGGGCCTACATTCTCCCTAGATCTCTTTTTATCACTGACATATCTATAGAAGCCTTGTACAATCAAAGATTGTACAAAGATATACAATCAAAACAATATGCCAATGAGGTTTACATTTCTGTGTTGTAAATAGGAAGTTTCCATCTATCAGGAAAAATGGCAACAGGAGCTCAAACTACAATGTCCTGTATGATAACTGAGTAGCACCAAGCCCCTCCTGAGCCACCTTCAGCAGCAACACAACACAGAACAGATAACGTGCACACAAGCCACTTTACTGCCATGTGCAAGCTAAACTTAGGAAAGTTTACCGAATTATTAAATAAGCAATTATGATAACAGAAGATATTAAATACAGATAGGGTTGTGCCAAGCCAGCTATGAATCGGGGGGGGGGGGAGTTTAAATTCTTTCCCACAGAAATATTAGAAATACTGAAGTAAGCATGACGCCTTCCCTTCCTACATGTACGTCTTCAGAAGATGGCAAAAAATCAGTGAAGAAAGGAAAAAAAAAGAACATAATACAGCAAAGTCCTACTGGGGAATAGGGTTTTAATGAACACACAAAGCCACTAGGTGACATCTTTATCAGCCCTCATAAACCTTGATTGAATACACAGCGATAAGCCCTGTTTAAACTGTCATCCTCACGATAACATAGGCAGAGACAACGCCAGCCGTAGCAATGACCTGTGGAAGAGAGGCGCTTCCAAAAGCGCAGGCACCGTTAGGCAACGTACATCATGGAAACAGCTCAAAGCTTGTGCAGCTGGTTTGTCTGCCTCACGATGGAGGGATGCCGAGAGGGGAGATGCACATCTTCTCGTGGCACTGGCTTGAAAGCTAGTCTGGTTTTGGGGATGGCGAGCTGGCTGGGGAAAATGGGCACTTGGAGTCAGGGTGACCTTTAGCATTTAGATCTGCAAACATCAAAAATTTCATATAAGTGGTTTTAAAGGATTTAAGGAAAGCCTGTTCTGTTTTTTTTTTGTTGTTTTTTTTTTGTTTTTTTTTTTTTTTAAAGAAGCCATTAAATCAGCATCATATCTGAGATGCGTAATACTCATTCACTAAGAGGCAAGTGGGCATTTGGGGCTAGAATGACAATGGGTTGGCAGTGACATGACTTCTTACACCAGAGGATCTGGCCCTGGCATCTGGGATATTTATTAAAATAAAAAATTAAAAAATTGTTTCAAACCTTTTTTAAGCATCTCCAAGAAACATCTTGGTAACTGCATGGTTAGTAAGCAAGGATTTAAATTTATCTATTTTCCTATATTTATTTCTAGGTCAAAAAAAAACCCCAAAACCAACAATTTACACTTGAACTTTTATTCTTTCTCCCCAAAATTATTCTTCCCTCACTCCAATGCCTGCAGTGACACCCACTGGCTGCCGTAGGTCGAATTTCAGAGCCATCACTAAACTCTTTCAGTGCACTGACAAGATCACAGAGAGATAGAAACTCTGAAATACATCGCCATCAAAACGCTGGCATTTTGTCAGCTCGCTTAATAATATAACTCAATAACTGTATTCAATACAGCTTTCTCCCATTGAAAGCTTTAGTATGTAAATAATGATCAAGTTCCTTGTTAAGTATAATATACATTTGTAAATCATTACTAGTTAATAATTCCTACTGCCTGGGCAGTGGAAGATATTGATTCATTTTATGTCTATTTAGTCTGTGGCAAGACTGTGAAATAGCACTAGTACTAGTTACTAGTTTTCCATCAGGAAAACACTAAGCTAGGCTGGTATACCACTGCGTGCCTGGCTGGCAGGGGAGGCATTTTAGCTACTCAGGAACTCATGCTTTTGAAGGCTTCTTTGCATTCACCAGCAGATTTCTTCTAGTATCCTCAGATAGCATTTTTCTCATTTCACACAGAGGAAAGAGGGGAAACACAGAACTAAGTGATTTGAGGAAAGACTCAGGAAACCTATGGAAACCAAATCTAACATCCCAGTCTAATGGTCTCAACTAGAAGACAACTCGTTTCTTCAACTTTATCAGAGAAATTTCTCTATAACAGATGTACGTTCTTAACGTTCAAACAAAATTATCCAAGTTTAAGCTGGAACACAAACAGCTCCTGTTACACAAAGTGTTCACTAAAAGAATAGGCTAGGTTTTAATTTAGCTACAACTTGATGGCTTGGAAAGGGTCAAGGGAATCTTCACAAAAATCTGGAATAAAAAATTAGAAAAAACCCACTATTTTTTGCCTATTCTATGGCATGAGCCAAGAGCAAATGGTTCCTGGCTGTAAGCACACAAGGTGTGTTCGCTGACTCACTCAGATTAAAAACATTTTATTCAACTTCATGTTACTTCCCGCATCTACGGTCACTAACGTTCTCTCCAGAGGAGGGTCAGAAGCAGAACTATTATATTCATGGAAAACACATTTATACAGGACTTCCCACGGAGCTGAAAAAAAAAAAAGAAATGTTATCCAATGTCTTCCCAGCCAAACTTCCTCCTGAAGTGAAAAATCCTTCCCTTTGATAAGAAAGTTGTGTCAGACCATGTTTCTGTCCCTGACAAAAGAACTGCCCTCCCTTGGCTTGCTCCAGTTCTGGCAGCTGTGCTCAGCAGAACTATGCTACTCTTCCCAGACAGACACTGCACTTAACAGAGCCACCAGCTTATCTTTGACCTGAACAATAAAATAAAAATGAACTATGCACAAGCAAGCAGCTACTGTGGGTAGCACTACCCACCTCAGCTCTAAGGCAGGCAGTTCTCTGAGTTGGAAATTCCATCAGTAACATAACATGTCATTAAAGACTTCTCTCTCCTCTCCGTCCCTTCCCCCCTCAACTCACAGATCTCTACAGAGATTTCCAATGCTGCATATATTTATCCATATTTATCCCTGTTCCTTGCAGGGGGGTTGGACTAGATGACCTTTGAAGGTCCTTTCCAGCCCTAATCATTCTATGATTCTATGATATACACACACTTAGCAGTAAAATAAGCTAGGCTTGTTAGCTTCTCTTCTTCCCTCAGCTGTTCTTTCTGTATCAGGAGGAAAAAAAAAAATTAATAAAGTGTGGGGAGTTGAGTATTCACTCAAACACTGAAAGTTGGTGCCTTTTAGATACCCTTGTTTTTAATCTACTGAAAACCAACCCAGGGATACACACAGCTGCTTAGGAACCTTGCTCTAGAGTTTTGAGGTATGTCTACCAAGCACCACATGGTGGTCTGTGTCTGGGCTCTCTGTGGTTATACTGACCTCCTCTCAGGTCAGCTATCCTACAAGAAAAGCCAGATGTACCAACTCATGAAGAATATTATGTTATCATGGGTGCGCTGCACCTCTGCTCTCACTACTGACAGGGTATTGTGTCATGAAGATGTCTTAAGCTATACCTACCTGTCAAGCAAAGGTGTACATCACCCAAGTTAGCATTTGGCCATGACAGGACAGAGCTCAATTTAGGATGTGCCAAGTCCTTACCTATCTTCACTAGAAAAACCTGCTAGTCTCAGCCTACCTCTATTAATATTCCTATAAGCATTTGAGCTGGCTAGCTTAATGGTTAAACACCTGTACCTGATAAAATAATCAGGCCTAATTTTGTAGGAAAGGACAGGTCAAATCCAAGAATTCCAGGCACAACAGTGATGCCCCTGTTGATTTCCTCTCAAAATTACATGCCATCTGAAAAAAAGGAAGGCAGCCCTACATTTGAGAATTGAAGATGGACAGAAAAAAAAGACCAGACCAAATCAACATTAGAGTCCTCTAATGTTTCCTTGTCGTGGAAAGTTACAGAGGATAACACTAGCTCTCCTATAACCCCACAAGTGCACCCTCACACTCTGTGGAGAGGTAGGGTGGTGGCAGAAAACAGACATGAGGAATATATGTTTGATTTCAGCCAATCCAGACAGCAAGTAGCAATTACGGGAGCATTTTTGGCTAATGAAAATTGGCAAAGGAAATAAAAACCAGGCACAGTTCCCATCCAGAAGTGGAAGGGGGGGAGGGGGGGGAAGACACTTCTCTTGCTAAATCCTACTGTCTAGATGCTTTTTTTTTTTTTTTTCCTGAAGGCTACTTGACTGCCTCGTCAAAGTTGAGAAACTCCTGCAAAAGCAAAGCTATGAAATCAGTCAGTGACTAACTTTTCCTGGAGTGCTTAACAACGGCTTGCCAAATCTTGGTGTCACCATTTGATTCAGCATAGCAGATACAGCCTAAAATTAAATGTCTGGTATCCCAATCTTGTTAATGAAGATACACTTTTCATATTTAATTCATTTCCATGCTACTGGTCCTAAGCTGACATTGCCTCATGGGTAAGTAGATGCCCAGAAGGCTTGGCCCACTCTATCTTATTTGGCTGCAACACTTCAAAAAAGTAGGTGGCCTCCAAGTACTGCCTGCTGCAGGGCAAGCACCTCACACAGCTAATTACGGGAGCAGCTGATCTGCAGTAGCTTTTTTTACACCACTGCCTGTTTGCAGGCACAAACAGTTCACAGTAAATCCAAGTCAAGATCACTTACTCCTTTACATCCTTTTGTGTGTGTAATGGGAAAGAGAGTTGTATTAGGTAGAACAGCAGATCCGTAACTTCCGCATCAGGGACTGGCTTGTAACTCCCACAACTTCTGTATCCACATGTGGAATAGTTACAGTTTAACTCCAGGACATAATACTCCAAGGAGAGTTAGTGTGGAGGGACCTAATCACAGTAGCAGGACATGCAAGACAAAGGAGATAGCATGGCTACAGCAGGGCTCAATGTATCCATGATACGAGCTCTCAGAAGAGGGAACAGAAGAACTTAAAACTCTTCAAGAGATCACTCTGCTCACAGTCAAACTTGCCATCTGAGTTTCTCTCCTCACAAAATTCCTAAGAATTAGGCCTATGACTGCAATTTAGTTTTAGGTTTCTCCATGTCCTTACTCTAACGCGCTTTTCTATCCCACAAGAAGCTGTGCAGTGCTTCTAGACTCTATGCCCTCCATGTGAAGTAGTGAGAGAAGTTTCAGAGGACAAGTTACATGAAGACTCCCTCAGCCTTAAATATAATCAGAGTGACCTGACCAAAACGTAAGAATAATATGAGTTACGTGCTTTAAGTGCCCTGTGCTATAGATCAGAAATACAGTCAAAAACCCTGGGCTTGATGCTTTGACTTGTACGGCTGAACTAGAAACACGTTAACAAAGTCCTTTGTGTCGGGAAAAGCAGCCTTGTCTACATAGATCTTAAGTAGTCTTTATTTTACAGGTCTCATCACAAAGAAGAGGAGAGGAAGAACGATAGCATTGTATGTCAAAGCCCACAAACTATATAACATGTCCATTGGGAAATAAATGCTGTATAACTACTATTTATTTTACACAGCTTTCATACAGAATATTCCAAGACACCTTATGATCATATAAACAGTAGGGATTCTGAAATCCCAGTAGGAAGAAAATTACTTGGAACGTGGTTTCATATTTACTTTATTCAAAGAGGCAGACCTTTTTCATGCTTCTCTATGGAGGCTGCAAGAAACCAATTAACAGAATCCTTCTCTTTGCAAACAACTCATGCTCTTGCAAGCAATCCTACAGAACTGGACAGATTTCCTTCAGACAACTTAACTCATGGCAAGATACACACAACTAGGAGACACTAACTTCCATCCAGAATGAGTTTCTCTGGGAAGTATCTTTTCATTAAAAACTGAATTTGAGATATGGTAACAATGGAAATTTCAGGCAGCCTATAAAAAAAAATAAAAAAGCCACCCTGAAACATTTACTTGTTCCTGATTTTCCTCATACGGTTGAGAATGTTTGTAACTAGGCCAAAAGAAGCATCCCTACCGTACCACTACCACCTAAGTGGTAGCCACAAACTCTTTGTTATACTGTCAATGTAGAGAAATAAGGGTTGCTGACAAATCAATGAAATTTTGCTAAGACTTGACTTCAGGAATTCCTCCTGTCAGTATATGCAATTAAAAGTGTAGTCAGGAACAAGGATGGGGCTCCACTCTGCTTATGCAAAGGCACTGTGCCAACTTCAGTGTCATGGAGATTAATTTTAATGAGTCCAGGAAAGCCCTACATTGAGAAAGGACACATCAAAAAGGGAGGGACACAGTTCTGCTATCAGACAGAAAGAATGGAGAGGGAGGATTTGAGTAGTGGGGGACAGAAGCACTGAAGACATGAAACACAAACTGTAACAGATGCAAAGCAGAGAACGACAAGAGTTGCAAAAATGAAGGTAAGGAAGGTCCCTTGTTAATTCAGCAAGCGTAAGTAAGAACCTGTGCCAACCTAAATGGCATTGACCATACTTAAGATTCCTACTTGTGAAATATGACTTTGGTACAAGGGTCGGACATTTTTGTCCAGGGAATAGCTTGTCTGGTCTGTTCAGCCTCTTGGTAGAAAGATAACGAATTACTTCAAACTTCTGTCTCCAAGTAACTTGCATACTCAGGGAAGCCTTGAGAAGCTGGACATTCCTTCCACTGAGCAGACTGATAGGGTTCAAAGCATGTTTCACTATAAGCTGTGTTACTACAGGGTGGAAAATATTAATCAGCTCTAGCCATCTAGGGAGACTGCGGTTATCATTAAGAATATGTGGGACACTCATACAAGAATTCTTTTCCCCTGCCTACTGGACAAGCTCTCTCATATAGTTTATCTGCTTCAACTGCATGCTTTTGAAAAAAGCTAGACTAAATGAATACTTTCAACTAGAGCTAAAGGTAAACACTCCACTGGAACTTTGCCCTAATCAATAGTAGCAATGTTCATGTCACATGAGAGTCAGAGGATAGAATATGGTGCTTACTGAAGTCAGCAAATAAGCTAATTATACTTAGCCTGCTTGAAGAAGGGGACAAGTGAGGTCTGGTCCACCCACGTATTAATGCAATCATCATTATCCTTATCCCTTGTTTGCTTTGTGCTTATATTGCAAAGCTTGTCATAAACGGAGGGTGCTACTGACCCCTCGTGGAAGAAATAGACATTTTAGGATGCACAAACGTCACTGGGGAAATCGGCTCAGACTTAAGTTTGTCTACTTACCTCTCTGATTTATTTTTAAAGAAAACTCAGTGAAACGGTGTTATAGTGTTGTGAGGGGTCAGTATATTCTCATAAATGTATTTTCCTGATTTTATGCAATTTTGCAGAAATTAAATTTTGTATTATCATCTTTAGGGCAGTCAAGTAAGCCCCAAGAAATCTTAAGTAGTAGATTTTACACTACCTTTCCTACTACTTAAACTCTTGCATTGTAACAGAACAGAACTTTCACATTATCAGGTAGCATAGTTCTTGATTTCTAATGTAATGTAAACTAATTTCCATCCATCATAGCATTACACTCTAAGAGCTGTTTGTTAGTTTTTGCTGTGTTTGTTTGTTTGTGTTTTTTTAAAGAAGTATCTTCTGGATAGCCTGGACATACTACTCTCATTACTGCAAAGGGAACAAAGTATTTAAACCCTTGAAGTAACTTTCTGCCAATATCTTTTCACAAGCATCAAGAACAGCATTCATAGAATCATAGAATCGCATTGATAGGCTTTGTTGTTTGAAGTAAAAGCTTTCCTATGCATGCTACTTTGTTGACTTGAATCTGGCTGCACAATGCACAAGAACAAGATCTTCAACAATATTGGTTCTGACTAACTGAAATTACCTTTCCATATTGTGGAATATCAAGCCTGAAAAGGAAGGCTATCACTTTTTATTCAAATATTGCTGCTAATTTTTCTTCTCTAAATAAAACCGAGTACAGTTATGACGAATCACCCTCTGCATCTAACTAAATGTCAAATCCAAAGGAAATCTCCACAGAGTTTCATCATCCTTATCATAAAGAGATGGCTGCATTACTGGATACAGCTGGAATTAGAACAGCAGAGTACATTATACAGAGATTAATTACATTATACAGTATACGTATTAAAAAAGTACTATATGAATTATATTATACAGTATGAAGCAGCCATCTCAAAATCTAAAAACATCAATATTAAACTCTTGTACAGACAGCAGCTTCCATTGTGAACAACATCAGGGGCTGAACCCCTAGAGATCAAGCCTCAAGTCCATGCCAACGCTGTTACCATCACTTTCAATGAGCAGGTATGGAGAAGTATGTGAACTACCTGTAAGTCCCAAAGGAAAGAACAAGTGGCTATTCAAAATGTATTTTGACAATTTGTATCAACTGTTTTCAAATAAAAAGGTTTTTTTATAAAAAAGGTATCTGAAAGTACTATGTTTTCATATAGACCTGTCATATAAACCAAAGTTGAAGAAATCTCGAAAAATGAAAAGAAACTGAGAAAGAGAGCAACAAACTTTTTATTCTGTCAATTCATTTTTCACCTGTACACTATGATAAATTAAAACACTAAGCCACTAAAATCTGGTTGTTTTCATTGCTTTTCATTACTTTTTTTTTTTGAGTGCATCCATTAAATTGAATTCTAAAAGTCTAAACTATGATGCAGCAACTATTGTCTCAGAATATGGGAGTTACCGTGTCTGGCAGATTTTTCAATGATCACATTCACGTAGCCAGATCTGTAAAGGCCATTCAACTACAAGTAAACCCGGAGTTTAACATAAACTTAACAGCAGCTCTATCACTATTATGAAGTGCCTATTTATAGAAAAATTTGCACATATGCCATAGATAAAATATGAAAATCAACCATTTTGTTGTTATAACACAATCCGCCTTTCATACTTCTACTGTGTTGCTTAAACAATATTTGAGTATCTAGGAGATTAAAAGGCACGTAGCATTTCTGATGTTGCTACAAACTCACTCTTCAGGGATATATTACAAAGAGTCAGCATTTTTTAAAGTTTGGACTGCAAACTTTCTCAATACATAAAACTGGTGCACTTTTAAACATTATATGTCAGCAGCTAACAAAGTTACCAAACATTTGTTCAGGTATACAATTTTCCAACTCTGTGGTGACATTGATCATTGTTACAACTAGGAAGAGGAAGTCAAAAGAGCCACCAGTCTCTTCCCAATGATGTGTGCACAAAAATCAGTATTAATTCAGTCCAATTACACTTTTACATCAAAGCTTTTCAAAAAGTCAGCATACATCTTATATAATAAGTTTTATTAACCATCCAGTACATTAGCATTTCCTTTGAAGAGCTTAGACCTTGCTAAGCAGTTTTAATGAAAGCAATTATGCAATGCTATCTGCATACAGAAATCCACTACATTCACAAAGACAACGTTAAATTTCTCCAATAAACAGTCATGTCAAAATCTACAAGTTACTGAAAATACAAAGTCGGTTTTAACAAAAGCAAAAATGTTCCTGTGGTTCAGTAAAACCTGTTTTCTAATATGAATAGTTTGCATTCATAAAGACACTACACACTTGGGACAAAGAAAGTATTTCCTAGAAGCTCAAAATGAGACCTAAATTTTTCTAACTATGAAATGGCATGCAAACATACAGATTTGTTGCTGACTATTTCTCTCTCTCTCTTATAAGAGACTTCCTGGGCCAGAGTAAAGCAGGTATTTTTACATGTTTGTTTACACAATGACCTCTTCCCTTACATTAAAAATGTCACATACAGAACATTCTATCAGCTTTGTCACAAATGCTGCTTCTACAAACGTGAATACTATGCCCTTCAGACTCTCATGACTGGTGCAACAATCGAAAAAATTTTCTGAAAGCTTAACAAAATCTAAATTTGCAGATTTTCCTTTACAGAAAGTATATACAAGTTTATAAATCCATGGCAGGGGTATTACAATTATACTAACATCAAGTCATTAACTGGATTCAAAAGATACTTGTATTTTGTAAGGACTCGATGGCTGCTGCCCATTCCATAGTTCTATCAAGGCACTGTACAGTCATTAAATCTCTAATATTCTCCAAGATGTGCTGAAGAATATTGTGAACGTGTTTTTAAGTTGTTAAAAAGCCCTGAGTCGGAACTTCTGTATTTACCACAGGGTTAGCTATAAAAATGGCACATCCTAAAACTTCTGCGGACAACAGTTTTGCTTTGTCGACACAAACAAGTTATGAAATGCATAAAAACACAACAGTACGAATGTCGGTAACTTATGCAAGAACGAAACACAATGTACATCGAGGCGAATCACACACTCCTACTGCACGCAATCTATACAGTCAGTAAAAAACCTTTGCAATGTATTCAGACATCAAAACTGATGATGAAGCAAAATGAAACTGATGTGTTCCCCATCCCTCCCCAAAGACAAAGAACAACTAGAGAAGAATCCAGTACTTTGACAGAAAGGAGGTAGCACTGCTAAAAGTTAGGCTGTAGTGTTGTTTTTTTAAGTGAAAACTTGACCCATGCAGCACAAAGAACAGGATAAGCTCTTCGGTTCACCAGCAACTACTGGAAGAGTAAAATTAAGCTTCTGACATTTAATGTTGTAGAGGAAGCTTAGATCACTAGCTCAAAGCAGCTTCCTCAAACAATTTAGTGTTTACACAAATGGCAATTAATACTGCTACACTTAATTAGGCATACATAAAACTTCATCTCTAGAAAATATCTACACGATAATGTCTTAAATCAGATTATTTTTAAAAGACCATTTCATGTCTTTAAAAGAAGCTAAAATGCCGATTGTAAGACTATGCTAACAAGGCACAAGTACTTGTGCAAATCTGCTATATCCTCACCCAGTTCAAGTTAAGAACATCTCCTAATCAAACTGTCACATTTACAAAGTAACTTGTTTATTATCGTTGGTCTAAATTTCAGTATTCACCTCAGCAAAACAGGATTCCTCCAAACCCCAACATACAAGTACACAGTATTTCAACAAACAGAAAGTAGGTAATAATGGCACAAATTTTGAGAAGTGCCATATGACCTTGGGGTATAGTAAGTGATAGCAGGTTTTAGGGGAAAAAAGTCATAGTTATACAAAAGTTAACAAGCTACATTCTGCTACATTCTAACATATTCTGTTAGCCTCTTAGGTTGTCTTCATACTTTAAATCACTGTGTACTGATGTGATCATTTATGTATTTCACTAAATTGAAAAAAATGAAGCATTTTACTTGAACATCTGAACATATCTCACATCTGAACAACACATATTATTAGGTGTTTTCTTGATTGTTCCAAGAAACAGACTGAGATATTTCATCAAACTTAATTTCAAAACTGCTACTAAATACTGGAGGATAATCAAAACAAAGTTTGCAAACCTTGCATTTTACGATTTTACAGTATTTTAGAGATAAATGCCTTACTAATTTTCCTCTCATTTTCACTTTGCTCCCTAATAATAGTGACAATGATAATAATGAGATTTACACTTTCATCTTTTGCTGAAGACAAAGGCACAATGACATATCCTCAACACTCCTACTTGTTACGATCTCCTTTGGCTTCCAGCTGAACTTCTGTATTTCATCCTTCAATTATTTAAGCGTTATCCAATTAAACATTTGCATTCTGTGCAACATGCACAGATGGTACCAGACTGAGTGAATGAACTTATTAGCTTCCTCAACAACAGTAGTTCACTACCTACACCAGAATCCAAAGACTGTGCGAATTTCTAAACACCTATTTCCATAAATGATACTGGATGTGCAAGCATTTTTCCTCATTAAGTCTTCTGAAAGATGAGCACTGTGTTGCCTTTCCACTGCAAGATAAGGCTCTTTCACCTATTAATAAGAGGCCTATATTAATAATTCAAGCATGTTGGCCAGCTTACCTAGTTTTTCTAATTCAGCCGTTTCTTGTAGCACCATGATAGCATCAAGCTGACACTTTAATTTCAGCTGGCACACAACATTGCCCCATGAGTCCAATCACAAACTTGTATGCAGTCACATACATCTGGTGTGACAAACAGTACAGAAGACTACAGCTGCTCCTATAGCGATGCCCTCAGTCATTGACTCTTATTTCCGTAGGACTGTAATGGCATAATGTAATAGAGTGTTAAAAAGTAACTTACGGCTTCTCTGTTGAAAAGTACAAGCCTAACAGAGCACTTACCTATACATGCTACAGTATGTGCTCCTGCAGACAAGGAGTATTCAACATTCAACTCCAGTTTCCCACCCAAGATGCTTTAGATCAGTTCTTACTCAGCTGAATTCTTCAACTGATGCCAAGTTGAAATACTTCCAAGTAATTCTGGCTTGTTCAAGTGAACAAAAAAATAGGGAAAATGTCAACTGCTATATTGAGGTCTCAGTTTTGAGCTGTATTATCAAGAAATCCACCCTGCCTTTGTGACAACAACAGTTTATAGAGGTGCCCTTGAAGAATAAACAGGTCACAACATTCAACATATGCCTACCAGAGCGAGAGGCAACTGAGGTACAGATCTGATGCACTACAGGCTTAAACTCAGAAGGGATTGTCAAATGGTGTGTTCTATCATAAAATTACTTTTAGAGGAAGACTGACAGGAAAGTGAAGTCTACTATAGAAAACTCCACTGTTAAACACACTATGAAAAAAAGAAATCTGATTCAGCGACATGCATATTGGCCAAATAAAAAATTGCAGCAAACACTCAGATCCACTCAGAGCTCCTTGAAATCTTGATATTTTAGAATAGGGACCCAAGAAAAAAGAGGGCTATTTAGTTTGGCCAAAAAGACAGATACACAGGTTATCTGAGAACAGATGACTACTAGTATACAAAATAAATCAGAATATTATATTGACTCCAGCTTGAGATTGTGTTCAATGAAAAATTACTGAAAAGAGTGATGAATGTTTCCAATTCTGGATCAGGATCAAAGATGGCTAGAGAAAGGCTGTGTATTACATCACTTTGCTATGTTAAAAGCCACTCTACATACATTTTTCCAATATATCACTGTGATTGTTTCCTGGAAAACACTATTCAGCATCTAAACCTTACTGGTTAAAAGTTCACCTATCTTTACAGTTTACTAGTAACATTCTTCTGAGACTTCTGCCAATATTTACACAATTCAGGCATATCAACATAAGCTTCAGAAGACCAAGATCGAATTTCTTAAGAGATCACAGTTTTGTGCGTTTATCCTTACCTTGGATCTTCCCCTGAACTATCCCTTTATGCCACATTTTTGACACACAATAAGAATTAAATGAGAAATTAATTGTAGTTCCAAGTAAGGCACCTAAGTGACTCCTGCATATATTTATTGTTCTGCAAGAGCACATCCAGATGAAGCCTGCACAATGGCAAAGGGCTACATAAACTATGCACTCAGAAAACTGCCAAATCACTTCGGAGTAAGTACACGTTCCTTTTAGCTACACGAGATCCTTAAATCACCATACTTTCTTCCACCCAAAAAGAAGGAAGGATGTACTTGTTATCAAAATGTTAGTAGTTTGCAGTTCCTGACAGTAGCACTTTCAGGATCAGGAATATCTCTTTATGTCTCATCAGCCAGCCTCAACTCACCTAGGCAGGGCTCACAAAATTCACTGCTCTGTCAGTAATATTTGCAATATTACTCAGTACTGTTCACAGCTAACTTCTGGTGTTGACACTCAACTTTGACAAATAAGTTGATACTATTTGCCTAAAAATAATAAAACTAATTTAAGAGAGGAATTCTTGCAAAATGTCTAGTTTTTCCCTAATTCATAGACCCAGAATTTTTAAACGGCCCCACATACATATATGTTCCTCTACAACTGATCAAATTCACTCATCTGAAATGGATAACTGACCCACTGCTCAAATGTTTTCCTCTTCAGTCAAGTTAAAAGCAATTTCATACAAAATTATGTAGCTAGCAGAATTAAGAAGTTGACTATTTAAGTTGGCTTGAACTTGTAAGACTAAAGTGCAGTTTTGGGAATACAGTATTTCTAAACAAGATTTTTTTCTTTTCACTGTTTCCTTCTCAGCCCAACCTCAGCAACAAAGGGCACAATAAAGTTAGAATTACCTTAACATTGTATTTTGAGGCCTGATCTTACGGGATCAGTATGATCTTTATTACTACCGTGTATATACTTTGCATTTATTTTGCATTATCGTATATTTCAAGATCAAAATTATTGTGAATCGTAACTGTCACAGGAAATTTGAACATTCTCCAGAAAAAGCATAAACCAAAAAATCCTGAACACTTATATTTGATATTAACAGACAATATAAAAAAGCGCAAATAACCCAACCCTTACATCACTTGACACCTGATACATACATTAAAAAACATGAACAAAACCAAAATAAGATCGTCCCTTTACACTTTGTGGGGAAGAAGACCAAAAGAAAAAAAGACAGAAAGAAAATGAAAAAAGACAGCTTTAAATTAGCTTCAGGCTTACATGTTTTTTAAGAGTAAAGCTAAAAGCTGACTGCTCAAATACTGTTCTCTTATTTGGTATGTTCACAGTCTTTAAACAACTACCATGTAATGAACCTGTGCTGGAAATGTTTATATTAGAACCCTTTACTGCCTTTCAAACTTACGGAGATTTAGATCATCAAAATGTCCTTACTATTTCACAGGCTAATAAAAGACATTGGTTCCACTACTTAATACAAAAGGATCCTTCGTTCAATTGCCTTGCGGCATATAGGGCATTCACTCATTCGGTCTCCACAAAGTTGACACGTTCCATGGCCACAGAGAAAGATCATATTCTTCAGACGGTCCAAACAGACAGGACACATAGTCTGTAAAAGATTTTGACAGGTTACATAGTCAATGGCAGCAGTGATACAGCACTGAGTATGCAATATTTAAATTACTGAAATTTAACAGTAAATATGCCAACTTAAGCATAGCAGATCATTGCCCTAGCTAAACCCAGCCACTAACCTGAAAACTATGGGTTTTTTTAAATCACATTTTTGCTTCACATTGACTTAAAATATTTGTGCTTCTCCTACACAATCATGACAAAAACTATGGGTTTTTTTTTCCCAAATACGATTCCTTTAAGAAAGGCAATCCAGTAGTATGTTCACATCACATTTTCAATATCATTACCCAAGTATGCAACACTAAGACATTCTTCAGTAACGTTCCTCTTTATGTCATGTAATCTTCCAGGAAACAAACACATCACACGTTGCTTTATTTGTGCAATGCTTAGGTAATGATTTACCAATTTCTTCTCAGGCTACCTAGCCATTCAGATACTTACCTTTAAACACCAAGCACTGAACACATGCAGAAGTAATAAAAATGCTGCATAATCAATATTTTATGTAAAGATTCAATACTGTTAATTCCAGTCTTTGTTCATGGAAGTTATCTAGATTTTAAACCAAAAGAATACTTCAAGTTTCAAATTAAGAACAATTCAAT